>NC_134710.1:72132272-72877272 GCF_043290135.1 Rhipicephalus microplus
AACAATGTTTTTGTTAGAATTTAGTCACCACTAAAAAATTTCAAAACTGCCACAGTAACCAAGAAAAGACGCTCGGGAAAAAAGGGATCGCGCAAAAGGAAAATGTGGATGGTGACGCCAACCTATCTTTCCTCTCCAAACGTTCTACTTTTGAAAAAAAAAACATTAAAAACTGAAAAACACATCGGGCTCCTCCGGGATAAAAACCCGGGTCCTCTCGCACCCTAAGCGATTATCATACCCTTAGGCCAACAGCCAACACATGCAAATTAACACTAATGAAGAAAACATTGTTTTTTCAAGAAGTAAATTACCCATAAAATATTTCAAACCGACATCTCCACAGGGAAAGATGCTCGGAAAAAGAAGAATCGCGCAAAAGGAAAATGCGAATGGCGACGTCAACCTAACTTCATGCTCCAAACCCACTACTTTAAAAAAAATAAACTGAAAAAGACTTCGGGCTCGTCCGGGATCAGAACCCGGGACCTCTCGCACCCAAAGCGATAATCATACCCCTGGACCAACGAGCCTACACATGCAAATGAACATTATTGAGGAGAACAATATTTTAGCTGGAACTGATTTACACCAATAAATTTCAAAACCATAGTGCTTCATAAAGAAAGCAACAGAATACCAATCAAGAAGGGTGTAAGGCAGGGGGACACAATTTCCCCAATGCAATTTACCGCGTGCTTACAGGAGGTTTTCAGAAGCCTAGAATGGGAACAGTTAGGGATAAGAGTCAATGGAGAATACCTTAGTAACCTGCGCTTCGCCGATGACATTGCATTGCTGAGTAACTCAAGGGACGAATTGCAACTCATGATTACGGAGTTAGACAAGGAGAGCAGAAAGGTGGGTCTTAAAATTAATCTGCAGAAAACGAAAGTAATGTATAACAACTCGGCAAGGAGCAGCGCTTCGAGATAGGTAATAGTGCACTTGAAGTTGTAAAAGACTATGTCTACTTAGGGCAGGTAATAACCGCAGAGCCGAACCATGAGATTGAAGTAACTAGAAGAATAAGGATGGGGTGGAGCACATTCGGCAAGCACTCTCAAATTATGACAGGTAGATTGCCACTATCCCTCAAGAGGAAGGTATATAACAGCTGTATCTTGCCGGTACTTAGCTACGGAGCAGAAACTGGAGACTTACAAAGAGGGTTCAGCTTAAATTGAGGACGACGCAGCGAGCAATGGAAAGAAAAATGGTAGGTGTAACCTTAAGAGACAAGAAGAGAGCAGAATGGATTAGGGAACAAACGGGGGTTAAGGATATCATAGCTTAAATCAAGAAGAAGAAAAGGACATGGGCAGGGCATGTAGCGCGTAGACAGGATAACCGCTGGTCATTAAGGGTAACTGACTGGATTCCCAGAGAAGGGAAGCGGGTTAGGGGGAGACAGAAGATTAGGTGGGCAGATGAGATTAAGAAGTTTGCGGGTATAAATTGGCAGCAGCAAGCACAGGACCGGGTTAACTGGCGGAACATGGGAGAGGCCTCTTTGTCCTGCAGAGGACGCAGTCAGGCTCATGATGATGATGAAATTTCAAAACTACCACCGTCACCATTAAAAGACGCTTGGGAAACGAGGAATCGCGCAAAAAGAAAATGCAGATCGCGACATCAACCAAGCTTCATGCTACAAACGCCCTAATTTTTTGAAAAAAAGTTATAAACCTTTTAAAAAAAATTGGGCTCGTCCGGGATTTGAACCCGGGACCTCTCGCACCCTAAGCGAGAATCATACCCCTAGACCAACGAGCCAACACATGCAAAGAAACACTAAGAAGATAACAATGTTTTTGTTAGAAGTTAATTACCCCTAAAAATTTCAAAACTGCCACAGCAACGGAGAAAAGACGCTCGGGAAAAAAGGGATCGAGCAAAAGGAAAATTTGGATGGTGACGCCAACCTATCTTCTTGCTCCAAAACGCTCTACTTTTGAAAAAAATACATTAAAAACTGAAAAACACATCGGGCTCCTCCGGGATATGAACCCGGGACCTCTCGCACCCTATGTGATTATCATACCCTTAGACCAACAGTCAACACCTGCAAATTAACAATAATGATGAAAACAGTGTTTTTCCAAGAAGTAAATTACTCATAAGATATTTCAAAACCATTATCTCCACCGGGAAAAGACGCTCGGAAAAAGAAGAATCGCGCAAAAGGAAAATGCTAATGGCGATGCCAACCTAACTTCATGCTCTAAACCCACAACCTAAAAAAACAAACAAACTTAAAAAGACATCGGGCTCGTCCTGGATTCGAACCCGAGACCTCTCACACTCTAAGCCATATTCGTACCCCTAGACCAACGAGCAAACACATGAAAAAACACTAATGAGGAAAACAATATTTTAGCTAGAAGTAAATTACCCATACAGAATTTTAAAACCGCCAACGTCACTGGTGAAAGACGCTCGGGAAAGAAGAAATTGCGCCAAAGGAAAATGTGGATGGCGACGCCAAGCTAGTCATGTTCCAAACGACCTACTTCCTAGAAAAAATATATAAAACTAAAAAATAAATCAGGCTCGTCCGGGATATATACCCGGGACCTCTCGCACCCAAAGCGAGAATCATATCCTTAGACCAACAAGCCAACACATTCAAATAAACATTAATGAGGAGAACAATATTTTAGTTAGAAGTGAATTACCCCTACTAAATTTCAGAACTGACACCGTCACCAGTAAAAGACGCGCGGGAAACGAGGAATCGCGAAAAAGAAAATGCGGATCGCGACGCCAACCTAGCTTCATGTTCGAAACGCCCTACTTTTTTGAAAAAAATTTATAAAACTGAAAAAAATTGCGCTTGTTCGGGATTTGAGCCCTGGACCTTCCGCACCCTAAGCGAAATTTATTCCTCTAGACCAACGAGCCAACACATGCAAAGTAACACTAAAGAGAAAAACAATGTTTTTGTTAGAAGTTAATTACCCCTAAAAAATTTCAAAATTGCCACTGTAACCGAGAAAAGATGCTCGGGAAAAAAGAAATCGCGCAAAAGGAAAATGTGGATTGTGACGCCAACCTATCTTCTTGCTCCAAAACGCTCTACTTTTGAAAAAAAACATTAGAAACTTAAAAACACATCGGGCTCCTCCGGGATATGAACCCAGGATCTCTCGCACCCTAAGCGATTATCATACCCTTAGACCAACAGCCAACACATGCAAATTAACACTAATGAGGAAAACAATGTTTTTACAAGAAGTAAATTACTGATAAGATATGTCAAAACCGACATCTCCACCGGGACAACACGCTCGGAAAAAGAAGAATCGCGAAAAAGGAAAATTCGAATGGCAACGCCAACCTAACTTCATGCTCCACACACACTACTTTTCAAAAAAATAAATAAACTGAAAAAGACATCGTGCTCGTCATGGATTCGATCGAGACCTCTCACACCCTAAGCCATATTCGAGCAAACACATGAAAAAACACTAACGAGGGAAACAATATTTTAGCTAAAAGTAAATTACCCATACAAAATTTCAAAACCGCCACCCTCACCGGTGAAAGAGGCTCGGGAAACAAGAAATTGCGCGAAAGGAAAATGTGGATGGTGACGCCAAGCTACCTTCATGCTCCAAACGCCCTACTTCCTTGAAAAATTATATAAAACTAAAAAAGAAAGTGGACTCGTCCGGGATATCAACCCGGGTCCTCTCGTACCAAAAGCGAGAATCACACCCCTACACCAACGAGCTGACACACGCAAATGAACATTAAAGAGGAGAAGAATATTTTAGTTAGAAGTGAATTACCCCCACTAAATTTCAGAACTGACACCGTCACCAGTAAAAGACGCGCGGGAAACTAGGAATCGCGAAAAAGAAAATGCGGATCGCGACGCCAACCTACCTTCATGCTACAAACGCCCTACTTTTTTGAAAAAAAGTTATAAGCCTTAAAAAAATTGGGCTCGTTCGGGATTTGAATCCGGGACCTCTCGCACCCTAAGCGAGAATCATACCCCTAGACCAACGAGCCAACACATGCAAAGAAACACCAAGAAAACAATGGTTTTGTTAGAAGTTAGTTACCACTAATAAATTTCAAAACTGCCACAGTAACCAAGAAAAGACGCTCGGGAAAAAAAAGATCGCGCAAAAGAAAAATGTGGATGGTGACGCCAACCTATCTTCTTGCTCCAAACGCTTTACTTTTGAAAAAAAAAAACATTAGATACTGAAAAACACATTGGGCTCCTCCGGGATATGAACCCGGGACCTCTCGCTCCATAAGCAATTATTCTACCTTTAGATTAACAGCCAACACCTGCAAATTAACAATAATAAAGAAAACAATGTTTTTCCAAGAAGTAAATTACTCATCAGATATTTCAAAACCGATATCTCCAGAGTGAAAAGACCCTTGGGAAACGAGGAATCGCGCAAAAAGAAAATGCAGATCGCGACATCAACCTAGCTTCATGCTACAAACGCCCTAATTTTTTGAAAAAAAGTTATAAACCTTTTAAAAAAAATTGGGCTCGTCCGGGATTTGATCCCGGGACCTCTCGCACCCTAAGCGAGAATCATACCCCTAGACCAACGAGCCAACACATGCAAAGAAACACTAAGAAGATAACAATGTTTTTGTTAGAGGTTAATTACCCCTAAAAATTTCAAAACTGCCACAGCAACGGAGAAAAGACGCTCAGGAAAAAGGGATCGAGCAAAAGGAAAATTTGGATGGTGACGCCAACCTATCTTCTTGCTCCAAAACGCTCTACTTTTGAAAAAAAAAAAACATTAAAAACTGAAAAACGCATCGGGCTCCTCCGGGATATGAACCCGGGACCTCTCGCAACCTAAGCGAATATCATGCCTTTAGACCAACAGCCAACACATGCAAATTAACACTCATGAGGAAAACAATGTTTTCCAAGAAGTAAATTACTCATAAAATATTTCAAAACCGACATCTCCACCGGGTAAAGACGCTCGGAAAAACAAGAATTGCGCAAAAGGATAATGCTAATGGCGACGCCAACCCAACTTCACACTCTAAACCCACTACTTTTAAAAAAATAAATAAACTGAAAAAGACTTCGAGCTCGTCCTGGATCAGAACCCGAGACTTCTCACACCCTAAGCCATAATCGTACTCCTAGACCAACGAGCAAACACGTGAAAAAACACTAATGAGGAAAGTAATATTTAGCTCGAAGTAAATTACCCATACAAAATTTCAAAACCGCCACCCTCACCGGTGAAAGACGCTCGGGAAACAAGGAATTGCGCCAAAGGATAGTGTGGATGGCGACGCTAAGCTACATTCATGCTCCAAACGCCCTACTTCCTAGAAAAATATATAAAACTAAAAAAATAAATTGGGCTCGTCCAGGATATGAACCCTTGACCTCTCGCACCCATAGCGATAATCATACCCCAAGACAGACCAACGAGCCAACACATGCAAATAAACAATAATGAGGAGAACAATATTTTAGTTAGAAGTGATATACCCCTACTAAATTTCAAAAGTGCCACCGTCACAAGGAAAAGACGCTCGGGAAACGAGGAATCGCGACAAAAGAAAATGCGGATCGTGACGCCAACCTAGCTTCATGCTCCAAACGCCCTGCTTTTTTGAAAAAAAAAAATTATAAAACTGAAAAAAAATTGCGTTCGTCCGGGATTTCAGCCCGGGACCTTCCGCACCCTAAGCGAAAATTATTCCCCTAGACCAACGAGCAACACATGCAAAGTAACACTAATGAGGAAAACAATGTTTTTGTTAGAAGTTAATTACCCCTAAAGAATTTCAAAACTGCCACAGTCACCGAAAAAAGATGCTCGGGAAAAAAGGAATCGCGCAAAAGGAAAATGTGGATGGCGACGCCAACTTATCTTCTTGCTTCAAAGGCTCGACTTTTGAAAAAAAAACATAAAAAACTGAAAAACGTATCGGGCTCCTCCGGGATATGAACCCAGGATCTCTCGCACCCTAAGCGATTATCATACCCTTAGACCAACAGCCAACGCATGCAAATTACACCAATGAGGAAAACAGTGTTTTTTCAAGAAGTAAAATAGCCATAAACTATTTCTTAACCGACATGTCCACCGGGAAAGACGCTGGGAAAAAGAAGAATCGCGCAAAAGGAAAATGCGAATGGCAACGCCAACCTAACTTCATGCTCCAAACCCACTACTTTAAAAAAAAATAAATAAACTGAAAAAGACTTAGAGCTCGTCCGGGATCAGAACCCGAGACTTCTCACACCCTAAGCCATAATCGTATCCCTAGACCAACGAGCCAACACATGCAAATGAACATTAATGAGGAGAACAATATTTTAGTTAGAAGTGATATACCCCTACAAAATTTCAAAAGTGCCACCGTCACCAGGAAAAGACGCTCGGGAAACGAGGAATCGCGCAAAAAAATGCGGATCGCGACGCCAACGTAGCTTCATGCTCCAAACGCCCTGCTTTTTTGAAAAAAAAATTATAAAACTGAAAAAAATTGCGTGCGTCCGGGATTTAAGCCCGGGACCTTCCGCACCCTAAGCAAAAATTATTCCCCTAGACCAACGAGCAACACATGCAAAGTAACACTAATGAGGAAAACAATGTTTTTGTTAGAAGTTATTTACCCCTAAAAAATTTCAAAACTGCCACAGTCACCGAAAAAAGATGCTCGGGAAAAAGGAAATGGCGCAAAAGGAAAAAGTGGATGGCGACGCCAACTTATCTTTTTGCTTCAAAGGCTCGACTTTAAAAAACAACATTAATAACTGAAAAACGTATCGGGCTTTTCTGGGATATGAACCAAAGATCTCTCGCACCCTAAGCGATTATCATACCCTTAGACCAACAGCCAACACATGCAAATTAACACTAATGAGCAAAACAATCTTTTTCCAAGAAGTAAATTACTCATAAAATATTTTAAAACCGACATCTCCACCGGGAAAAGACGCTCGGAAAAAGAAGAATCGCGCAAAAGGAAAATTCGAATGGCGACGCCAACCTAACTTCATGCTCCACACCCACTACTTTAAAAAAATAATTAAACTGAAAAAGACGTCGGGCTCGTCGTGGATTCGAACGCGAGACCTCTCACACCCTAAGCCATATTTGAGCAAACACATGAAAAAACACTAACAAGGGAAACAATATTTTAGCTAAAATAAATTACCCATACAAAATTTCAAAACCGCCACCCTCACCGGTGAAAGACGCTCGGGAAACAAGAAATTGCGCGAAAGGAAAGTGTGGATGGCGACGCCAAGGTACTTTCATGCTCCAAACGCCTTGCTTCCTTGAAAAAATATATAAAACTAAAAAAGAAAGCGGGCTCGTCCTGGATTTCAACCCGGGACTTCTCGCACCCAAAGCGAGAATCATACCCCTAGACCAACGAGCCGACACACGCAAAGGAACGTTAATGAGGAGAACAATATTTTAGATGGAACTGAATTACCCCTATTAAAGTTCAAAACTACCACCATACCAAGTAAAAGACGCTTGGGAAACGAGGAGTCGCGCAAAAAGAAAATGCGGATCACGACGCCAACCTAGCTTCATGCTACAAACGCCCTACTTTTTTGAAAAAAAGTTATAGACCTTAAAAAAAATTGGGCTCGTCCGGGATTTGAACCCGGGACCTTTCGCACCCAAAGCGAGAATCATACCCCTAGACCAACGAGCCAACACATGCAAATAAACATTAATGAGGAGAACAATATTTTAGTTAGAAGTGATATACCCCTACTAAATTTCGAAAGCGCCACCGTCACCAGGAAAAGACGCTCGGGAAACGAGCAATCGCGCAAAAAGAAAATGCGGTTTGCGACGCCAACCTAGCTTCATGCTCCAAACGCCCTGCTTTTTTGAAAAAAAATTATAAAACTGAAAAAAATTGCGTTCGTCCGGGATTTCAGCCCGGGACCTTCCGCACCATAAGCGAAAATTATTCCCCTAGACCAACGAGCAACACATGCAAAGTAACACTAATGAGGAAAACAATGTTTTTGTTAAAAGTTAATTACCCCTAAAATTTTCCAAACTGCCACAGTCACCGACAAAAGATGCTCGGGAAAAAAGGAATGGCGCAAAAGGAAAAAGTGGATGGCGACGCCAACCTAACTTCTTGCTTCAAAGGCTCGACTTTTGAAAAAAAAAAACATTAAAAACTGAAAAACGTATCGGGCTCCTCTGGGATATGAACCCAGGATCTCTCGCACCCTAAGCGATTATCATACCCTTAGACCAACAGCCAACACATGCAAATTAACACTAATGAGAAAAACAATGTTTTTCCAAGAAGTAAATTACTCATAAAATAATTTAAAACCGACATCTCCACCGGGAAAAGACGTTCGGAAAAAGAAGAATCGCGCAAAAAAGAAATGCGAATGGCGACGCCAACCTAACTTCATGCTCGAAACCCACTACTTTAAAAAAATAAACTGAAAAGACACCGGGCTCGTCCTGGATTGTAACCCGGGACCTCTCACACCCTAAGCCATATTCGTACCCCTAGACCAATGAGCAAACACATGAAAAAACACTAATGAGGAAAACAATATATTAGCTAGAAGTAAATTACCCGTACAAAATTTCAAAACCGCCACCCTCACCGGTGAAAGACGCTCGGGAAACAAGGAATGGCGCGAAAGGAAAATGTGGATGGCGACGCCAAGGTACTTTCATGCTCCAAACGCCTTGCTTCCTTGAAAAAATATATAAAACTAAAAAAAGAAAGCGGGCTCGTCCTGGATTTCAACCCGGGACTTCTCGCACCCAAAGCGAGAATCATACCCCTAGACCAACGAGCCGACACACGCAAAGGAACGTTAATGAGGAGAACAATATTTTAGATGGAACTGAATTACCCCTATTAAAGTTCAAAACTACCACCATACCAAGTAAAAGACGCTTGGGAAACGAGGATTCGCGCAAAAAGAAAATGCGGATCACGACGCCAACCTAGCTTCATGCTACAAACGCCCTACTTTTTTGAAAAAAAGTTATAGACCTTAAAAAAAATTGGGCTCGTTCGGGATTTGAACCCGGGACCTTTCGCATCATACCCGAAAATCATAACCTTAGACCAACGAGCCAACACACGCAAAGAAACACTAAGAAGAAAACAATGTTTTTGTTAGAAGCTAATTACCCCTAAAAATTTCAAAGCTGCCACAGTAACCGAGAAAAGACGCTCAGGAAAAAAGGTATCGCGCAAAAGGAAAATGTGGATGGTGACGCCAACCTATCTTCTTGCTCCAAACGCTCTACTTTTCAAAAATAAACATTAAAACCTGAAAAACACATCGGGCTCCTCCAGGATATGAACCCGGGAACTCTCGCACCCTAAGCGATTATCACACCCTTAGACCAACAGCGAACACCTGCAAATTAACACTAATGAAGAAAAAATGTTTTTCTAAGAAGTAAATTACTCATAAAATATTTCAAAACCGACACCTTCACCGGGAAAAGACGCTCGGAAAAAGAAGAATCGCGCAAAAGGAAAATGCTAATGGCGACGCGAACCTAACTTGATGCTCCACACCCACTACTTTAAAAAAAATAAACTGATAAAGACATCGGGCTCGTCATGGATTCGAACGCGAGACCTCTCACACCCTAAGCCATATTCGAGCAAACACGTGAGAAAACACTAACGAGAGAAACAATATTTTAGGTAAAAGTAAATTACCGATAGAAAATTTCAAAACCGCCACCCTCACCGGTGAAAGACGCTCGGGAAACAAGGAATTGCGCGAAAGGAAAATGTGGATGGTGACGCCAAGCTACCTTCATTCTCCAAACGCCCTACTTCCTTGAAAAATTTTATAAAACTAAAAAAGAAAGCAGGTTCGTCCGGGATTTGAACCCGGGACCTCTCTCTCCCAAAGCGAGAATCATACCCCGAGACCAACGAGCTGACACACGCAAATGAACATTAATGAGGAGAAGAATATTTTAGCTGGAACTGAATTACCCCTATTAAATTTCAAAACTACCACCGTCACCAGTAAAAGACGCCTGGGAAACGAGGAATCGCGCAAAAAGAATATGCGGATCGCGACACCAACCTAGCTTCATGCTACAAACGCCCTACTTTTTTGAAAAAAAAATTATAAGCCTTAAAAAAAATTGGGCTCGTCCGGGATTTGAACCCGGGACCTCTCGCACCCTAAGCGAGAAAAATACCCCTAGACCAACGAGCGAACACATGCAAAGAAGCACCAAGAAAACAATGTTTTTGTTAGAAGTTAGTCACCACTAAAAAATTTCAAAACTGCCACAGTAACCAAGAAAAGACGCTCGGGAAAAAAGGGATCGCGCAAAAGGAAAATGTGGATGGTGACGCCAACCTATCTTTCCTCTCCAAACGTTCTACTTTTGAAAAAAAAAACATTAAAAACTGAAAAACACATCGGGCTCCTCCGGGATAAAAACCCGGGTCCTCTCGCACCCTAAGCGATTATCATACCCTTAGGCCAACAGCCAACACATGCAAATTAACACTAATGAAGAAAACATTGTTTTTTCAAGAAGTAAATTACCCATAAAATATTTCAAAACCGACATCTCCACCGGGAAAGATGCTCGGAAAAAGAAGAATCGCGCAAAAGGAAAATGCGAATGGCGACGTCAACCTAACTTCATGCTCCAAACCCACTACTTTAAAAAAAATAAACTGAAAAAGACTTCGGGCTCGTGCGGGATCAGAACCCGGGACCTCTCGCACCCAAAGCGATAATCATACCCCTGGACCAACGAGCCTACACATGCAAATGAACATTATTGAGGAGAACAATATTTTAGCTGGAACTGATTTACACCAATAAATTTCAAAACCATAGTGCTTCATAAAGAAAGCAACAGAATACCAATCAAGAAGGGTGTAAGGCAGGGGGACACAATTTCCCCAATGCAATTTACCGCGTGCTTACAGGAGGTTTTCAGAAGCCTAGAATGGGAACAGTTAGGGATAAGAGTCAATGGAGAATACCTTAGTAACCTGCGCTTCGCCGATGACATTGCATTGCTGAGTAACTCAAGGGACGAATTGCAACTCATGATTACGGAGTTAGACAAGGAGAGCAGAAAGGTGGGTCTTAAAATTAATCTGCAGAAAACGAAAGTAATGTATAACAACTCGGCAAGGAGCAGCGCTTCGAGATAGGTAATAGTGCACTTGAAGTTGTAAAAGACTATGTCTACTTAGGGCAGGTAATAACCGCAGAGCCGAACCATGAGATTGAAGTAACTAGAAGAATAAGGATGGGGTGGAGCACATTCGGCAAGCACTCTCAAATTATGACAGGTAGATTGCCACTATCCCTCAAGAGGAAGGTATATAACAGCTGTATCTTGCCGGTACTTAGCTACGGAGCAGAAACTGGAGACTTACAAAGAGGGTTCAGCTTAAATTGAGGACGACGCAGCGAGCAATGGAAAGAAAAATGGTAGGTGTAACCTTAAGAGACAAGAAGAGAGCAGAATGGATTAGGGAACAAACGGGGGTTAAGGATATCATAGCTTAAATCAAGAAGAAGAAAAGGACATGGGCAGGGCATGTAGCGCGTAGACAGGATAACCGCTGGTCATTAAGGGTAACTGACTGGATTCCCAGAGAAGGGAAGCGGGTTAGGGGGAGACAGAAGATTAGGTGGGCAGATGAGATTAAGAAGTTTGCGGGTATAAATTGGCAGCAGCAAGCACAGGACCGGGTTAACTGGCGGAACATGGGAGAGGCCTCTTTGTCCTGCAGAGGACGCAGTCAGGCTGATGATGATGATGAAATTTCAAAACTACCACCGTCACCATTAAAAGACGCTTGGGAAACGAGGAATCGCGCAAAAAGAAAATGCAGATCGCGACATCAACCAAGCTTCATGCTACAAACGCCCTAATTTTTTGAAAAAAAGTTATAAACCTTTTAAAAAAAAATTGGGCTCGTCCGGGATTTGAACCCGGGACCTCTCGCACCCTAAGCGAGAATCATACCCCTAGACCAACGAGCCAACACATGCAAAGAAACACTAAGAAGATAACAATGTTTTTGTTAGAAGTTAATTACCCCTAAAAATTTCAAAACTGCCACAGCAACGGAGAAAAGACGCTCGGGAAAAAAGGGATCGAGCAAAAGGAAAATTTGGATGGTGACGCCAACCTATCTTCTTGCTCCAAAACGCTCTACTTTTGAAAAAAATACATTAAAAACTGAAAAACACATCGGGCTCCTCCGGGATATGAACCCGGGACCTCTCGCACCCTATGTGATTATCATACCCTTAGACCAACAGTCAACACCTGCAAATTAACAATAATGATGAAAACAGTGTTTTTCCAAGAAGTAAATTACTCATAAGATATTTCGAAACCATTATCTCCACCGGGAAAAGACGCTCGGAAAAAGAAGAATCGCGCAAAAGGAAAATGCTAATGGCGATGCCAACCTAACTTCATGCTCTAAACCCACAACCTAAAAAAACAAATAACCTTAAAATGACATCGGGCTCGTCCTGGATTCGAACCCGAGACCTCTCACACTCTAAGCCATATTCGTACCCCTAGACCAACGAGCAAACACATGAAAAAACACTAATGAGGAAAACAATATTTTAGCTAGAAGTAAATTACCCATACAGAATTTTAAAACCGCCAACGTCACCGGTGAAAGACGCTCGGAAAAGAAGAAATTGCGCCAAAGGAAAATGTGGATGGCGACGCCAAGCTAGTCATGTTCCAAACGACCTACTTCCTAGAAAAAATATATAAAACTAAAAAATAAATCAGGCTCGTCCGGGATATGTACCCGGGACCTCTCGCACCCAAAACGAGAATCATATCCTTAGACCAACAAGCCAACACATTCAAATAAACATTAATGAGGAGAACAATATTTTAGTTAGAAGTGAATTACCCCTACTAAATTTCAGAACTGACACCGTCACCAGTAAAAGACGCGCGGGAAACGAGGAATCGCGAAAAAGAAAATGCGGATCGCGACGCCAACCTAGCTTCATGTTCGAAACGCCCTACTTTTTTGAAAAAAAATTATAAAACTGAAAAAAATTGCGCTTGTTCGGGATTTAGCCCTGGACCTTCCGCACCCTAAGCGAAATTTATTCCTCTAGACCAACGAGCCAACACATGCAAAGTAACACTAAAGAGAAAAACAATGTTTTTGTTAGAAGTTAATTACCCCTAAAAAATTTCAAAATTGCCACTGTAACCGAGAAAAGATGCTCGGGAAAAAAGAAATCGCGCAAAAGGAAAATGTGGATTGTGACGCCAACCTATCTTCTTGCTCCAAAACGCTCTACTTTTGAAAAAAAACATTAGAAACTTAAAAACACATCGGGCTCCTCCGGGATATGAACCCAGGATCTCTCGCACCCTAAGCGATTATCATACCCTTAGACCAACAGCCAACACATGCAAATTAACACTAATGAGGAAAACAATGTTTTTACAAGAAGTAAATTACTGATAAGATATGTCAAAACCGACATCTCCACCGGGACAACACGCTCGGAAAAAGAAGAATCGCGAAAAAGGAAAATTCGAATGGCAACGCCAACCTAACTTCATGCTCCACACCCACTACTTTTCAAAAAAATAAATAAACTGAAAAAGACATCGTGCTCGTCATGGATTCGATCGAGACCTCTCACACCCTAAGCCATATTCGAGCAAACACATGAAAAAACACTAACGAGGGAAACAATATTTTAGCTAAAAGTAAATTACCCATACAAAATTTCAAAACCGCCACCCTCACCGGTGAAAGAGGCTCGGGAAACAAGAAATTGCGCGAAAGGAAAATGTGGATGGTGACGCCAAGCTACCTTCATGCTCCAAACGCCCTACTTCCTTGAAAAATTATATAAAACTAAAAAAGAAAGTGGACTCGTCCGGGATATCAACCCGGGTCCTCTCGTACCAAAAGCGAGAATCACACCCCTACACCAACGAGCTGACACACGCAAATGAACATTAAAGAGGAGAAGAATATTTTAGTTAGAAGTGAATTACCCCCACTAAATTTCAGAACTGACACCGTCACCAGTAAAAGACGCGCGGGAAACGAGGAATCGCGAAAAAGAAAATGCGGATCGTGACGCCAACCTACCTTCATGCTACAAACGCCCTACTTTTTTGAAAAAAAGTTATAAGCCTTAAAAAAATTGGGCTCGTCCGGGATTTGAATCCGGGACCTCTCGCACCCTAAGCGAGAATCATACCCCTAGACCAACGAGCCAACACATGCAAAGAAACACCAAGAAAACAATGTTTTTGTTAGAAGTTAGTTACCACTAAAAAATTTCAAAACTGCCACAGTAACCAAGAAAAGACGCTCGGGAAAAAAAAGATCGCGCAAAAGGAAAATGTGGATGGTGACGCCAACCTATCTTCTTGCTCCAAACGCTTTACTTTTGAAAAAAAAACATTAGATACTGAAAAACACATCGGGCTCCTCCGGGATATGAACCCGGGACCTCTCGCTCCATAAGCAATTATCCTACCTTTAGACCAACAGCCAACACCTGCAAATTAACAATAATAAAGAAAACAATGTTTTTCCAAGAAGTAAATTACTCATCAGATATTTCAAAACCGATATCTCCACCGTGAAAAGACCCTTGGGAAACGAGGAATCGCGCAAAAAGAAAATGCAGATCGCGACATCAACCTAGCTTCATGCTACAATCGCCCTAATTTTTTGAAAAAAAGTTATAAACCTTTTAAAAAGAAATTGAGCTCGTCCGGGATTTGAACCCGGGACCTCTCGCACCCTTAGCGATAATCATACCCCTAGACCAACGAGCCAACACATGCAAAGAAACACTAAGAAGATAACAATGTTTTTGTTAGAAGTTAATTACCCCTAAAAATTTCAAAACTGCCACAGCAACGGAGAAAAGACGCTCGGGAAAAAAGGGATCGAGCAAAAGGAAAATTTGGATGGTGACGCCAACCTATCTTCTTGCTCCAAAACGCTCTACTTTTGAAAAAAATACATTAAAAACTGAAAAACACATCGGGCTCCTCCGGGATATGAACCCGGGACCTCTCGCACCCTATGTGATTATGATACCCTTAGACCAACAGTCAACACCTGCAAATTAACAATAATGAAGAAAACAGTGTTTTTCCAAGAAGTAAATTACTCATAAGATATTTCAAAACCATTATCTCCACCGGGAAAAGACGCTCGGAAAAAGAAGAATCGCGCAAAAGGAAAATGCTAATGGCGATGCCAACCAAACTTCATGCTCTAAACCCACAACCTAAAAAAACAAATAAACTGAAAAAGACATCGGGCTCGTCCTGGATTCGAACCCGAGACCTCTCACACTCTAAGCCATATTCGTACCCCTAGACCAACGAGCAAACACATGAAAAAACACTATTGAGGAAAACAATATTTTAGCTAGAAGTAAATTACCCATACAGAATTTTAAAACCGCCAACGTCACTGGTGAAAGACGCTCGGGAAAGAAGAAATTGCGCCAAAGGAAAATGTGGATGGCGACGCCAAGCTAGTTATGTTCCAAACGACCTACTTCCTAGAAAAAATATATAAAACTAAAAAATAAATCAGGCTCGTCCGGGATATGTACCCGGGACCTCTCGCACCCAAAGCGAGAATCATATCCTTAGACCAACAAGCCAACACATTCAAATAAACATTAATGAGGAGAACAATATTTTAGTTAGAAGTGAATTACCCCTACTAAATTTCAGAACTGACACCGTCACCAGTAAAAGACGCGCGGGAAACGAGGAATCGCGAAAAAGAAAATGCGGATCGCGACGCCAACCTAGCTTCATGTTCGAAACGCCCTACTTTTTTGAAAAAAAATTATAAAACTGAAAAAAATTGCGCTTGTTCGGGATTTGAGCCCTGGACCTTCCGCACCCTAAGCGAAATTTATTCCTCTAGACCAACGAGCCAACACATGCAAAGTAACACTAAAGAGAAAAACAATGTTTTTGTTAGAAGTTAATTACCCCTAAAAAATTTCAAAATTGCCACTGTAACCGAGAAAAGATGCTCGGGAAAAAAGAAATCGCGCAAAAGGAAAATGTGGATTGTGACGCCAACCTATCTTCTTGCTCCAAAACACTCTACTTTTGAAAAAAAACATTAGAAACTTAAAAACACATCGGGCTCCTCCGGGATATGAACCCAGGATCTCTCGCACCCTAAGCGATTATCATACCCTTAGACCAACAGCCAACACATGCAAATTAACACTAATGAGGAAAACAATGTTTTTACAAGAAGTAAATTACTGATAAGATATGTCAAAACCGACATCTCCACCGGGACAACACGCTCGGAAAAAGAAGAATCGCGAAAAAGGAAAATTCGAATGGCAACGCCAACCTAACTTCATGCTCCACACCCACTACTTTTTAAAAAAAAATAAATAAACTGAAAAGACTTCGGGCTCGTCCGGGATCAGAACCCGAGACCTCTCAAACCCTAAGCCATAATCGTACCCTTAGACCAACGAGCAAACACATGCAAAAAACATCAATGAGGAGAACAATATTTTAGCATGAAGTGAATTACCTCTACTAAATTTCAAAACTGCCACTGCCACCAGTAAAAGACGCTTGGGAAACGAGGAATCGCGCAAAAAGAAAACGCGGATCACGACGCCAACCTAGCTTCATGCTCCAAACGCCCTACATTTTGAAATAAATTATAAAACTGAAAAAAACTTGGCTAGTCCGGGATTTGAACCCGGAACCTCTCGCACCCTAAGGGAGAATCATAACCCTGTACCAACGAGCCAACAAATGCAAAGTAACACTAAGGAGGAAAACAATGTTTTTGTCAGAAGTTATTTACCCCTAAAGAATTTCAAAACTGCCACTGTAACCGAGAAAAGATGCTCGAGAAAAAAGAAATCGCGAAAAAGGAAAATGTGGATGGCGACGCCAACCTATCTTCTTGCTCCAAACGCTTTACTTTTGAAAAAAAAAAACATTAGATACTGAAAAACACATCGGGCTCCTCCGGGATATGAACCCGGGACCTCTCGCACCCTATGTGATTCTCATACCCTTAGACCAACAGTCAACACCTGCAAATTAACAATAATGAAGAAAACAGTGTTTTTCCAAGAAGTAAGTTACTCATAAGATATTTCAAAACCATTATCTCCACCGGGAAAAGACGCTCGGAAAAAGAAGAATCGCGCAAAAGGAAAATGCGAATGGCGACGCCAACCTAACTTCATGCTCCAAACCCACTACTTTTAAAAAAATATAAATAAACTGAAAACGACATCGGGCTCGTTCTGGATTCGAACCCGAGAACTCTCACATCCTAAGCGATATTCGAGGAAGCACTTGAAAAAACACTAATGAGGAAAACAATAATTTAGCTAGAAGAAAATTACCCATACGAAATTTCAAAACCGCCACCCTCACCGGTGAAATACGCTCGGAAAACAAGGAATTGCGCGAAAGGAAAATGTGGATGGCGACGCCAAGCTACTTTCATGCTCAACAACCTACTACCTTGAAAAATTATATAAAATAAAAAAAGAAATCGGGCTCGTCCGGGATTCGAACCTGGGACCTCTCGCACCCAAAGTGAGAATCATACCCCTAGACCAACAAGCCAACACATGCAATTAAACATTAATGAGGAGAACAATATTTTAGCTAAAAGTGAATTACCCCTACTAAATTTCAAAACTTCCACCGTCATCAGTAAAAGACACTAGGGAAACGAGGAATCGCGCAAAAAGAAAATGCGGATTGCGACGCCAACCCAGCTTCATGCTCCAAACGCCCTACTTTTTAAAAAAATGTTATAAAACTGAAAAAAATTGTGTTCGTCCGGGATTTGAATCCGGGACCTCTCGCCCTCTAAACGAGAATCATACTCCTAGACCAACGAGCCAACACATGCAAAGTGACACTAAGAAGAAAACAATGCTTTTGTTAGAAGGTAATTACCCCTAAAAAATTTTCAAAACTGCCACAGTCACCGAGAAAAGACGCTCGGCAAAAAAGGATTCGCGCAAAATAAATGTGGATGGCGACGCCAACTTATCTTGTTGCTCCAAAAGCTGTACATTTGAAAAAAACATTAAAAACTGAAAAACACATCGGACTCCTCCGAGATATGAACCCGGGACCTCTCGCACCCTCAGCGATTATCATACCCTTAGACCAACAGCAAACGCATGCAAATAACACTAATGAGAAAAACAATGTTTTTCCAATAAATAAATTACTCATAAAATATTTCAAAACCGACATCTTCACTGGGAAAAGACGCTCGGAAAAAGAAGAATCGCGGAAAAGGAAAATTCGAATGGTGACGCCAACCTAACTTCATGCTCCAAACCCACAACTTTATAAAAAATAAATAAACTGAAAACACATCGGGCACGTCCTGGATTTGAACCCGGGACCTCTCACACCCTAAGCCATATTCGAGCAAACACATGAAAAAACACTAATGAGGAAAACAATTTTTTAGCTAGAAGTAAATTACCCATACAAAATTTCAAAACCGCCACTCTCACCGGTGAAAGACGCTCGGGAAACAAGGAATTGCGCGAAAGGAAAATGTGGATGGTGACGCCAAGCTACCTTCATGCTCCAAACGCCCTACTTCCTTGAAAAAATATATAAAACTAACAAAGAAAGCGGGATCGTCCGGGATTTGAACCCGGGACCTCTCGCACCCTAAGTGAGAATCATTCTTTTAGACCAACGAACCAACACGTGCAAAGTGACACTAATGAGGAAAACAAGGTTTTTGTTAAAAGGTAATTACCCCTGAAAAATTTTCAAAACTGCCACAGTCACCGAGAAAAGACGCTCGGGAAAAAAAGAATCGCGCAAAAGGAAAATATGGGTGGCAACGCCAACATATCTTCTTGCTCCAAAAGCTCTATATCTGAAAAAAAAACAATAAAAACTGAAAAACACATCGGGCTCCTCCGGGATATGAACCCGGGACCTCTCGCACCCTCAGCGATTATCATACCCTTAGACCAACAGCCAACACATGCAAATTAACACTAATGAAGAAAACAATGTTTCTCCAAGAAGTAAATTACTCATAAGATATTTCAAAACCGACATCTCCACCGGGAAAAGACGCTAGGAAAAAGAAGAATCGTGCAAAAGGAAAATGCGGATGGCGACGCCAACCTAACTTCATGCTCCAAACCCACAACTTTATAAAAAAATAAATAAACTGAAAACACATCGGGCTCGTCCTGGATTGGAACCCGGGACCTCTCACACCCTAAGCCATATTCGAGCAAACACATGAAAAACACTAATGAGGGAAACAATTTTTTAGCTAGAAGTAATTTACCCATACAATATTTCAAAACCGCCACTCTCACCGGTGAAAGACGCTCGGGAAACAAGGAATTGCGCGAAAGGAAAATGTGGATGGTGACGCCAAGCTACCTTCATGCTCCAAACGCCCTACTTCCTTGAAAAAATATATAAAACTAACAAAGAAAGCGGGATCGTCCGGGATTTGAACCCGGGACCTCTCGCACCCTAAGTGAGAATCATTCTTCTAGACCAACGAACCAACACGTGCAAAGTGACACTAATGAGGAAAACAAGGTTTTTGTTAGAAGGTAATTACCCCTGAAAAATTTTCAAAACTGCCACAGTCACCGAGAAAAGACGCTCGGGAAAAAAAGAATCGCGCAAAAGGAAAATATGGGTGGCAACGCCAACCTATCTTCTTGCTCCAAAAGCTCTATATCTGAAAAAAAAACATTAAAAACTGAAAAACACATCGGGCTCCTCCGGGATATGAACCCGGGACCTCTCGCACCCTCAGCGATTATCATACCCTTAGACCAACAGCCAACACATGCAAATTAACACTAATGATGAAAACAATGGTTCTCCAAGGAGTAAATTACTCATAAAATATTTCAAAACCGACATCTCAACCGGGAAAAGAAGCTCGGAAAAAGAAGAATCGCGCAAAAGGAAAATTTGAATGGCGACGCCAACCTAACTTCACGCTCCACACCCACTAGTTTTAAAAAAAATTAAATAAACTGAAAAAGACGTCGGGCTCGTCCTGGATTCGAACCCGAGACCTCTCATACCCTAAGCCATATTAGAGCAAACACATGAAAAACACTAATGAGGGAAACAATTTTTTAGCTAGAAGTAATTTACCGATACAAAATTTCAAAACCGCCACTCTCACCGGTGAAAGACGCTCTGGAAACAAGGAATTGCGCGAAAGGAAAATGTGGATGGTGACGCCAAGCTACCTTCATGCTCCAAACGCCCTACTTCCTTGAAAAAATATATAAAACTAACAAAGAAAGCGGGATCGTCCGGGATTTGAACCCGGGACCTCTCGCACCCTAAGTGAGAATCATTCTTCTAGACCAACGAACCAACACGTGCAAAGTGACACTAATGAGGAAAACAAGGTTTTTGTTAGAAGGTAATTACCCCTGAAAAATTTTCAAAACTGCCACAGTCACCGAGAAAAGACGCTCGGGAAAAAAAGAATCGCACAAAAGGAAAATATAGGTGGCAACGCCAACCTATCTTCTTGCTCCAAAAGCTCTATATCTGAAAAAAAACATTAAAAACTGAAAAACACATCGGGCTCCTCCGGGATATGAACCCGGGACCTCTCGCACCCTCAGCGATTATCATACCCTTAGACCAACAGCCAACACATGCAAATTAACACTAATGAAGAAAACAATGTTTCTCCATGAAGTAAATTACTCATAAGATATTTCAAAACCGACATCTCCACCGGGAAAAGACGCTAGGAAAAAGAAGAATCGTGCAAAAGGAAAATGCGGATGGCGACGCCAACCTAACTTCATGCTCCAAACCCACAACTTTATAAAAAAATAAATAAACTGAAAACACATCGGGCTCGCCCTGGATTCGAACCCGGGACCTCTCACACCCTAAGCCATATTCGAGCAAACACATGAAAAACACTAATGAGGGAAACAATTTTTTAGCTAGAAGTAATTTACCCATACAAAATTTCAAAACCGCCACTCTCACCGGTGAAAGACGCTCGGGAAACAAGGAATTGCGCGAAAGGATAATGTGGATGGTGACGCCAAGCTACCTTCATGCTCCAAACGCCCTACTTCCTTGAAAAATTATATAAAACTAACAAAGAAAGCGGGATCGTCCGGGATTTGAACCCGGGACCTCTCGCACCCTAAGTGAGAATCATTCTTCTAGACCAACGAACCAACACGTGCAAAGTGACACTAATGAGGAAAACAAGGTTTTTGTTAGAAGGTAATTACCCCTGAAAAATTTTCAAAACTGCCACAGTCACCGAGAAAAGACGCTCGGGAAAAAAAGAATCGCGCAAAAGGAAAATATGGGTGGCAACGCCAACCTATCTTCTTGCTCCAAAAGCTCTATATCTGAAAAAAAAACATTAAAAACTGAAAAACACATCGGGCTCCTCTGGGATATGAACCCGGGACCTCTCGCACCCTCAGCGATTATCATACTCTTAGACCAACAGCCAACACATGCAAATTAACACTAATGAAGAAAACAATGTTTCTCCAAGAAGTAAATCACTCATAAGATATTTCAAAACCGACATCTCCACCGGGAAAAGACGCTAGGAAAAAGAAGAATCGTGCAAAAGGAAAATGCGGATGGCGACGCCAACCTAACTTCATGCTCCAAACCCACAACTTTATAAAAAAATAAATAAACTGAAAACACATCGGGCTCGTCCTGGATTCGAACCCGGGACCTCTCACACCCTAAGCCATATTCGAGCAAACACATGAAAAAACACTAATGAGGGAAACAATTTTTTAGCTAGAAGTAAATTACCCATACAAAATTTCAAAACCGCCACTCTCACCGGTGAAAGACGCTCGGAAAACAAGGAATTGCGCGAAAGGAAAATGTGGATGGCGACGCCAAGCTACCTTCATGCTCCAAACGCCCTACTTCCTTGAAAAAGTATATAAAACTAAAAAAGAAAGCGGGATCGTCCGGGATTTTAACCCGGGACCTCTCGCACTCAAAGCGAGAATCGTACCCCTAGACCAACGAGCCGACACATGCAAATGAACATTAATGAGGAGAACAATATTTTAGCTGGAACTGAATTACCCCTATTAAATTTTAAAACTACAACCGTCACCAGTAAAAGACGCTTGGGAAATGAGAAATCGCGCAAAAAGAAAATGCGGATCGCGACGCCAACCTATCTTCATGCTACAAACGCCCTACTTTTTTGAAAAAAATTTATAAAACTAAAAAAATTGCGCTCGTCTGGGATTTGAGCCCTTGACCTTTCGCACCCTAAGTGAGAATCATTCTTCTAGACCAACGAGCCAACACGTGCAAAGTAACACTAATGAGGAAAACAATGTTTTTGTTAGAAGGTAAGTACCCCTGAAAAATTTTCAAAACTGCCACAGTCACCGAGAAAACACGCTCGGGAAAAAAAGAATCGCGCAAAAGGAAAATGTGGATGGGGACGCCAACCTATGTTCTTGCTCCAAACGCTCTACTTTTGAAAAAAACTTTAAAAACTGAAAAACACATCGGGTTCCTCCGGGATATGAACCCGGGGCCTCTCGCACCCTAAGCGATTATCATACCCTTAGAGCAACAGGCAACACATGCAAATTAACACTCATGAAAAAAACAAGGTTTTTCCAAGAAATAAATTACTCATAAAATATTTCAAAACCGACACCTCCACCGGGAAAACACGCTCGGAAAAAGAAGAAACCGATGGAGGCGGGAATGTTGTAGGCCCTAGTACTCAGATTTGGGTGCACGTTAAAGAACCCCAGGTGGTCAAAATTTCCGGAGCCCTCCACTACGGTGTCTCTCATAATCAAATGGTGGTTTTGGGACGTTAAACCCCACAAATCAATCAATCAAAAGAAGAATCGCGCAAAAGGAAAATCCGAATGGCAACGCCAACCTAACTTCACGCTCCACACCCACTACTTTTAAAAAAAATATAAATAAACTGAAAAAGACATCGGGCTCGTCCTGGATTCAAATCCGAGACCTCTCACACCCTAAGCCTTATTCGAGCAAACACATGAAAAAACACTAATGAGGAAAACAATATTTTAGCTAGAAGTAAATTACCCACACAAAATTTTAAAACCGCCACTCTCACCGGTGAAAGACACTCGGGAAAAAAGGAATTGCGCGAAAGGAGAATGTGGATGTCGACGTCAAGCTACCTTCATGCTCCAAACGCCCTACTTCCTTGAAAAATTGTATAAAACTAAAAAAGAAAGCGGGCTCGTTCAGGATTTGAACCCGGGACCTCTCTCACCCAAAGCGAGAGTCATACCCCTAGACCAACGAGCCGACACATGCAAATGAACATTAACGAGGAGAACAATATTTTAGCTGGAACTGAATTACCCCTATTAAATTTCAAAACTACAACCGTCACCAGTAAATGACGCTTGGGAAGCGAGAAATCGCGCAAAAAGAAAATGCGGATCGCGACGCCAACCTAGCTTCATGCTAAAACACCCAACTTTTTGAAACAAATTTATAAAACTTAAAAAAATTGCTTTCGTCTGGGATTTGAGCCTGGGAACTTTCGCACCCAAAGTGAGAATCATGCCCCTAGACCAACGAGCCAACACATGCCAATAAACATAAATGAGGAGAACAATAGTTTACCTAAAAGTGAATTACCCCTACTAAAATTCAAAACTGCCACCGTCATCAGTAAAAGACGCTTGCGAAATGAGGAATCGCGCAAAAAGAAAATGCGGATCGCGACGCCAACCCAGCTTCATGCTCCAAACGCCGTACTTCCTTGAAAAAATATATATGAAACTGAAAAAAAAATCGGCCTCGTCCGGGATTTGAACCCGGGACCTCTCGCACCCAAAGCGAGAATCATACCCCTAGACCAACGAACCAATACATGCAATGTAACACTAAGAAGAAAACAATGTTTTTGTTAGAAGTTAATTACCCCTAAAAAATTTCAAAACTGCAACAGTAACTGAGAAAAGACGCTCGGAAATAAAGAGATCGCGCAAAAGGAAAATGTGGATGTTGACGCCAACCTATCTTCTTGCTCCAAACGCTCTACTTTTGAAAAAAATTAAGAACTGAAAAACACATCAAGCTCCTCCAAGATATGAACCCGGGACCTCTCGCACCCTAAGCAAGTATCATACCCTTAGTCCAACAACCAACATATGCAAATAAGCACTAATGAGGAAAACAATGTTTTTTCAAGAAGTAAATTACCGATAAAATATTTCAAAAGCGACATCTCCACCTGGAAAGACGCTCGGAAAAAGAAGAATCGCGCAAAAGGAAAATGCGAATGGCGACGCCAACCTAAGTTCATGCTCCAAACCGACTACTTTAAAAAAAAAATAAACTGAAAAAGACTTCGGGCTCGGCCGGGATCCCTACTGAAACGTTCCGTAAGATGCGGAGACCTCACATACGGAATTATTGGAATATGGAAGACGTATGATGCGGACTCCGCATAAGACGTATGATGCGGGCTCCGCATAAGACGTATGATGCGGACTCCGCATCTTATGGAAAGACGTATCATGCGGAAATTACTGAATTGTGTGCATGTTACGTCTGAATCTAGTGCAAAGCAATATAATGTGTAAATTGAATAGACGTCCACATCTTGAGTACATGCAATACTGTGTACAAATCACAATATTTCTTAAATGTGCATGATGAGGGATTGAATCATCGGCATCTAGCTTACTAATTGTTGTGATGCAGAAGCAAAATTACCTTTTAAATAAAACACATTACGAAACTACTAAATTAACATGCTAGCGATCATAAATGGTGGTTACATTGCAACACATTAATGCAGTGTTCTATGCAAGACTTAAAGAACTTATAAAGTTATTATTATCAATAGAGAAGCATTAATATACACATCAGCCCTGCTACAATCAATATGTTTTTTTATTTGTCTGTATGCTCCAGCTGTGAATAGTGACATTGCAGTTTGATCGTACACAAATGAGGTGACTGCACCGCAATTTCACGAGCTCCACCTAAGCCACAGGATGGTGGCACAATGTAACAGCAATTTTAGAACGAAATGTTTAAACATAAATAATAATCATAGCACTGTGAAAGTGTGGTGCTGTGTTTATCTCATGAATGCCTTGTGGAGATCGGCGAAATGCTGCTTGAGGCTCCGGCACCACTGTAAATTTCGAAGGTCACTGCGATAGAACTTATGTGTCCTTCATAGGCACCTGGAAATGAAAATAATTGGCACAAATAATGTCAGAGACACATGTTAGCACAATAGTTTACATGCACAAGAAATATAACACACAGAATGAAACTGAAAATTTAAGGCACACAATCCTTCATGTTATGCATATGTGAATAATAGAAGGAATGAGTGTATAAATTAGTTCTGCCACATCAAAAAAAAAAACAGCATGCTTATCACAGTGAAAATAACTAGATTGTCACGATTAGATAATCGATTATTATGTCCTTATGAAATTATGATTTAAACGCTTCCTGCACAGTAAAACTTTAGGAACTGCAAGTGAAAGCTCTCAGTGTTTATTTAATAGTGTGTGCATGTACATCTGCTGCCTTTATACTATACAGTTTGTGCACAAAATTGGCATCTTGAACAATTTTGAGAGTTAAACCTAAGCAACTTATGAAGGTTAAAATCACCATGAAAGCAAGCAGGACCAGGCAGGTGCCATTAAAAATCTGTGCAAGCCAGATAACTATAACCGAACTGCACACATATAGGGGAGCAAGAGTAACAGTAATTCGGCTGCTGACCCGCATGTCGCGGTATCAAACCCCGGCTCCATTTCCGATGGAGGCAGAAATGCTGTAGGCACGTGTGCTCAGATTTGGGTGTACGTTAAAGAACCCCAAGTGGTCGAAGTTTCCAGTGCCCTCTACTACGGTGTCTCTCATAATCATATAGTGGTTTTCAGACGTGAAACCCCACATATAAATCAAGAATAATAGAAATAAACTGCCAACAGAAAAGTTGGTTGCATGTGCTATCTGTAAGTGCTTACACCTTACTACATACAGCATGCTCATTCCATTTTAAATACCGATATTGAAAATAACTGCTCTATTAGGAATGTAAAAGGTAAGGTAGAACTGAACGACTCTACAAAAAGTGACCCTATTATGACATCACGTTTTCTTATAACAAAATTGACTAAGATTCTCAAATATCATTATGCAAGGAAAAAATCTTCAAAAGAACAATCAAGTTTGAAGTCATAATTATTTATATGTCTCCTATGACTATAACCAAGAAATCGACCTCAACATGGCTAATGTTAGTTTTTAAGGCCTATGTTCACTAGACAATGAAGAATACCACAAAAAGCACAGCGCTCAGGCAAAGCACCACACAAAAAAAGAAAGCAGTCCTTTTTGTTATTAGCTACAATGCCTTTAAAATGGTATTTTACCTCTACTTTCCGCTTTTTATCTAAGTAACTGGTGTGAAACAAGTTAGCTGAAAATGCACTGTGCCTCCAAAACCTGTTGGTTGAATCTGAATTTTAAAAAAATGGTGACGCTTGCACTAAATTAGGCTCCACAAGCCTTGGAACAGTGAGACTACATGACTCTTAGGACTACTTTAGTTACTTGTGTTTTGTTTCTGGGCCTTAGCATAAAGACAAGGGCTTAACTGAATTGCTGCTAACAAACAAATGCTTTCGAAATTGCCCGAGCGTCAAAGGATGCTCAGCCATTTGTTGTTTTTTGCACTGGGCTATTCTACACCAAACATACAAACCATACTGCCTGGCGACCATCACAGATGTATAGTTTAAAAAATTATGGTAATTTACTCTTCTGAAAATAGTTATTTGCAGAAATGTTTTGAAGAGAAAAGAGTAGTGGTCACGTGGGTACCTTCAGAATTTCGCAGAATGTCGTGCGGGTGTTATTTGTGAGAAAAATTTCAAAGTACCGCTTTTTCTTGCCACATCAAATTTGATCTAAATATTAAGTAAAGATGCTTCTTAAAGTATTTGAAGTCAAGTAACATTAGTGCAATTTTTCTGTTACATAGGCTTTGAATAATTCCGCCAAACTGTTTATCGTTTGCATTTCTTGTATGGCAATACTGCATTTTGTATGAATATTTGAGCCACAAATACTCACTGCACAGAAGTTATATTTTACGAAAAAAAATAATGTTAGGTCCAGATTACAAATATCACTATATAATCGTTTTTGTCCACATTGAGATGCAATTTGAGCTGTGTGTTTGTCTAATTGAAAATCACTTTTATATGTAAGTTGAAAGCAAATAAACAGTTCTTGTTACATGGCAAGTGTTATCACTACAAATTTTGTTTAAATGAGGAAAATGATTTTTGAAGTCTCCTATTGAGGGCCATGGGGAACTTCGGAACGGAAGCTGTCGTACATCAAATGCAGAAAACAGCCATCATAAGAAAACTTCAAAAATTCATTTCTACTTTAAGACAAAGTGTAATCATATAACTTGCCATATAAAGAGAACTACTTCCTTGCTTTTGATGTGGCGAAAAAATTGCACTAATATTACTGAGCTTCATGCATTACACACAAGCACCTTTACTTAATACCAAGACCGAATTTGGTGTAGAAGAGGCAGTATTTTTGAAACACTTTACTTTTTACAAACAACACCCAGACGACATCCTTTGAAGTCCAGAAGGCACCAACGTGGCCTAATATTTTGTTCTCTGCGATATACTTTAGCATTTTGCTGTTTTCAGAAAAATACAAAAACGAGCACAATATTTTAAAACAATTTTTAAAACACATTTAGGACGGTTGGCAAAATGGCTGGCATGTTTGATGCGTAATTGCCTCACTGCCAGCATGTATTCTTCCGAAGCTCAAGCTATCACCTCTCTGTTACTGCCTCCCTCACATACAATGCCTGCATAGGAAAGAAAAAGAAAGGCAGGTCCGACAAAGTTCACAAGGCAAGATATTTTCATGTTGGATAAATTCATTACCATAAACAGCAGCAAAATAACATTCATTTTGAGTAGTCCAAGACACAAGCTATATACCAGCATACTAAGAGCCAAGCACAAACTTTTCAATTGAACATGTGTGGTGATAGACAGGAAGCACTTATTGCAAGACTGATCAGTCTGTAATTAACTAAATGAAGAACAATGCCCTGTTCAATCCAACACCACATAGGCATCTTTGCTATAGCAAAGCCATGTGTCATTGATTCATGCACTAGATGGGACAATGCAAATGTAACAAAAAAGGTGAAAAAATAAAACAAGGGAAAAAAAAGATGAAAAGGGGGGATGCAAAGTAGGAGCAGTGTAGCACTACTTTTACTTTGCATTCCCCTTTTCTTTCTTCTTTTTTCTTCTTTTCTATCATTTATCTTTTTTTTGCTTCCCTTACCCCCAACCTCCAACAGGAGAACACTTTGTATCAGCGCAACCTAACTTGAAAAGAAGCAAGGGCTGCACTCTTCTGCGTTATAGGTTTTTTTTTTCAGACAAACATTTCCAACCGGCACACACGCCTATACCAATAGATGATGTCATTACTGACCCCATTTAAACTAACACGCCAAGGATGACAAGGTGACTTCTAAAAATAGGTCCTCCTATCGCAACATCGGCCAGCCTGTCTGAAGCACTTCTACTGTTCACCCTGATTACCCCACTAGATGTTTCCATCTGTCGACTCACATCTTCATTTTGGATAACACTAAGACGAGCTTACATTGATGAATACGCACGAAAGTTTAGTGATGTATCATGTATCAGATTAAGCAACTCTGTTAAAAAATTATTGATAGCTTGCTTCCAGGCTTTTTATACTGTAGCCTGAAACTTCGTAATGTCTTCTATGCACATGAACCAGATTGACAACGTAATGCACAACATGCTTAAGAATACAGCGAGGAACAAGATAACGACAAAACGACCAGCCACCCAAAATTTTCGCTGTACATGTTTATAAAATGTTCATGTACCCCAAACGAGGTGCTTATGATACAAGCCGAAAAAACCTACAAATAGGGCCTTGGAGTCTTCTGGAAGTAGACGTGTTGCATTTTTTCTATAGAGGGCTTTACACCCATAAGTGAGGAACAAAACTCCTGTATAATGAAGAATGTTGGCAGCTATCAGTTATAGAAAAACCTAATGCAGCTAATCTTCCCCGACACATCTGTACATTTAAAGAGGTGACGTAGCTTCTGTGATTCTGGCAGTAACTCCAACAGGACCAGTGCGAAAATTGGCACTACTTGGCTAGACAAATGTCCAAACATGCCTGCTCGACTCCCTCTAGCCATCCTGGCTGAATCTGACACATGACTTCTTGACTGCTGGCTGGACAAAAACAAAACCACTGAAGCACTCACAATACACTGCGTGAAGTTCCTCTGGAGTGGTCAACTTCGTCTTCTGCGATGAAAGAGCAGCACAGTGTACTGATAAGGCACTCCTTGCAATGGTTTTCAATGCCACACAGTGACCTTGCTGTTCCTGTCGAAGAGAGCTTCGGGAGCTTGGAGGGTGCTTGCTCTTTTCTGGGGGCTGCTGCCGCTCCTCGTTTTCTGCTCAAGGTCAACCTGCATAAAGTTGTAGACGAGGCTTTAAGAGTTGTATATAATGATATACAAATTTTTGCTGAACACACATTTCCTCGTGGCACACTGAGGAATTTCTTATAAAACTTAAGGCCTCGCAAATGCAAACATTTACAATCGATCCGAAGATGCACTCGACTCTAAAGAAGCAAGTTTGTTATGTAGTGTATATAAAGAAAGGTCATTCATCACAACCACAACTACAGTTGAACACGAAAATGACATTTTACACGATCCTGTTTATTTACATGGTCCATTTTATTTTATTTACACGGTCCATTTTACACGGTCCTGTTTTACACGATCTGGTCTGCATGAACTCTTGAACCAGGCACCATATAGATTGAAAGACACACACAGACTTTGAGACAAACCTAGTTTCCCGTGGAGCATCCTCTTGCACTATAACAACACATCTCAATCTAGTTAGTTGGCCAGAACGAGGTGAAAACAGCTCGCACTTGAAAAGCACGGGCAGAAGGAATGACGCCTGCACCCTGTGCTTTCTGTACATTCTCGTTGAGGGTGCAGTTTTCACCTTATCCTTATGCAATTTCGCATTTATAACATTGTTCACTGTATAATCTTTGTGGCGTTAAAGTGTGTGATAACGCCATGTATATCCCATGTAATTTATAAAAATAGAATACAAGATAGCTTGATTAAAAAATAACAAAGTGCATCCAGCGCCATGTCCTGTAGCCATTCTTTAGGCAAGTGGCAGAATGATTTATTCTTCAAAACATATCTTACTTGTAACCACTACAAGAGCTAACTCGTACACTGGCACATTCTGTTTGCCTCTTCAGATTATAAGGTACCTTTTTTACACCAGAAAATCTTCAAGAAGAATAGAAGTGTTGTAATTGTGAAGAAAGAAAAGTAGAAGGAAAAAAAGATATTGATTGATTTGTGGGGTTTAACATCCCAAAACCACCATATGATTATGAGAGACGCCGTAGTGGAGGGCTCCGGAAATTTTGACCACCTGGGGTTCTTTAACGTGCACCCAAATCTGAATTCACGGGCCTACAACATTTCCGCCTCCATCGGAAATGCAGCCGCCACAGCCGGGATTCGAACCCACGACCTGCGGGTAAGCAGCCGAGTACCTTAGCCACTAGACCACCGTGGCGGGACAGGAAAAAAAAAAGATAACCTGCCCTGTACAGGGACCGAGCCTGCGAACTTCGAATAACATGTCCGATGCTCTATCAACTGAGCTACCATGGCGGCTATCCCTCTTCCATTTTGTACGGTATATATGTGCATTTATACATGGAAGAGTCAGTCAGCGCTGCCTGTTACCATTATGGCGAGTGTGGGACACCTTTTTTTTGCCTACTGGCAATTACATTACGATTGCAATTACGTTACGATTACTTCCAATATCCCTATACTTCTTTGTCAGCATTATGCATCTGTCCGTTCTCAGAAAATCTGCTAGTCACAGGAGGAGGCAATAGTTCGCCTTCCCACCAAAATGCATGTACTTGAATACATGCACAACTGATCAAAAAAAAACAAGTCACACACCGCTAAGATTACCGAGATTCACTGTTTCAGATTCATGAGTTAAGGAAAGAACTATAAATTTAAGGGTTTGTTGTCTTTGTTGAACACATTATAATGAGAACTAGCAGACAATGATGCCAAACAAACGATAGGTGATGTTATCAAAAATAACTTTCACAAAATTGTGAAAAGAAAAGTTAACGAAAACGTAACTTGGCGGCAAGTTACTAATGGGTTGACATTTTTTGACAATTGAATTGACATTACTTTTAATAACATCCCTATATTTTCCTGAGTAATGTTGTCGGGTAATTCTCATTATTAGAGTGGTGAGTAGGCTGACAAAGAAAGTATATGACATTGATACTTCTTTTGAACACCTAAAAGTTTGAGAAACTTAAAAGAGTGGAAGCTACTTTGAGTAGACCCGTATATTTAGTTGGAGCGAAAAAAAAACGTACACACATTTTTACCAGGCTTTTTAACCTATTTTGAGACATAAAAGTGTATGCTGCCAGTAATGTTAAGTACCAGTACTTTAGTCACACTATGCACTGTAGCAGGTGTAGTTAGAGTGGTGATAGTGAAGGATTAATCAAGCACGCCACCAACTGCGTTCACATCAATGGTCGCGTATTTTAAAAATAAACTTGCTGTATAGTAAAAAAAATTTTAGAGCATTTATGATTTTATCCAGATCAAGTTAAACCGACTGGGTAAGCAAACCATTTGCATAAAATCAAAAGGCATAAAGTGATTCATGTATTATAACTATGTGAACAATTTCAGCAATGCAGGGCAAAGTGACAACAGTTCTATTAAAAACCCCTCTCATTATAACATGCATGAAAAGCACCACACCAGAATATTTTATAGTGCATGTAATATCGAGACTACTAGACTGTCTATTGACCTTTTAGAAGAAGGGTATCTCTTTCACATTCAAGGGGCAACCACTTAGCCTTTTCCTGAGCTTTTCTGTGAATATTTCCTGAATTTCAGATATCATTAGGATTGATTTAGAGTAAACAGATTTTGCTTACGCATTGAAACCTAGTTCTGTATGTAACTGCAATTATGGGTGCCAAACCATCTCCAATTAATTTTTAACATTTCACTTATTTTTTAACTGCAGCAGCACAAATAGCTATGGGTGCCCAAAAAGTAGCAAGAAACAATACCTTTACCTCTTTGAGCCTTTTGGAAGTGTTCAGCTTCTCAGTGCTCACCTTACAACATTTTTTTTTAAATACGTGTTTGTATGCCCACTGCTCTTGCTCCTTGTACACCGAGGAGGAGCACATGGCAAGAAGAGACAAGAAAGAAGCATAGCGAAAAAAAGCGAAATAAGCGAGGACCTCTTTTATATCGTACAATGTGTGTAACATTACTATTGCGACCACATATAGACAAATTATCACGGCTATGTATCCATTGTAGAGTCATACACAGCTGCAACACCACGACTAAATTTCAACCTTGTGTTGGTTTAGGATCCCTTTATAGTGGCAAGCTAATGATATCTGCATTTGTTTGGCACATACTAAGATGCAGTGAAATGTGATATGGTAATCTCATTTAGAATGCACGTCATGTGGCTTCATTGTATATGTGGCCACAAGTAACTCTGGTTGCAAAGCAATATGGCAGAGCCTAAACAGACGTCACCGACCACTCCAATCTGAACTTGCCTTTGCTACTTGCCCTTTATCATCCCAGCAAAAAATGAATAATTGAATCTGCTACAGATAAGTGCTAGCTTATGCTAAGGACCAAGTATGAAGGGTGTTTTGTCATTATTGAGATCAGTTATTTGTTCAAGAACACTTGCTGTCAAACACAAATACATTGCTGTCGAAGCATCAAGACTCAAATATAAAGCAAAAAGAAGTGTCTCTTTAAAAATTACAGGCCACAAGGCAAGATAAATATTTGATATACTTGGGATGTAATGCACGCACAAGAGGTGCTGCCATATTATACTTTTCCTTGTGTTGAAACCTGCTTGCTTTACTCACCCAACACATCTGTAAAGATGCCGTGAAAACACCAAGGAGCTGATGCAGCAAGGTTGAACACATGTCCAGGGATTCCACCATTCCTAAGCAGCCCTACAGCCTCCACAGTCCTGCAACTATTTGTAAGATAAATATAGTTCTACCCAAAGTTCTTGGTTTACAGACACACATGCAAGACGCATAACCACTCTATTGGAAGTTTGCATGATAATGCGCTGGGTAGCAAAACGGATGCCAATATCAAGTATCCCGGCCTGCTGCTTCTTTCTTTCCGTTCTTAATTAATCAATCCATGGTTATTAAATGTTCCCCCAATGTGAAGTGTGCTGGCAGTCCGGTGAAGAATTGCAATGTATTTAGAACACAGTCCAATTCATGGCAAGTAAGCATGCAATAGCGTTTTGTCAGCTCTTCGAGAAAAGAGCATGAAGTTTAGCTAAAACCCATGTTTTTTATAAACACCATTCAATTTGATATAAAAGTTGTGAGCATTATGGAAAGGAACACGGATTCATGTTTAATCAATGATTTATTATAATGTACTGATATGAATGCAACTAACTGAATATGAAACGATCAATTTTGCTCGAGAATTTAGAGTTATGAACACTATCGCACTTGCCTGCTGCATCTATTCCAAAACAGCGGCAAGATAGGCTAGTTTGTGTAGGTGAGTAGTAATGAGCAGTGCAAAGTAACAACAAGAAACACCAGTAACAACAGTATGGGGCAAGCACAGACTGCCAACTGTATAATTTATTACACAAAAGTTCGCCTGAATATCAGTCAGACAACTTGTGCAAATGAAGGTCCACTTGGGCATGAACAAGTTACGAAATCAACAATGCCTGCTTTCACTAACAGGACCCTCATTCACATAAAGTATGCCGCGATAGGCCCCTACCGAGGTACGTCACAGCATGATGTCACTGGCACATGTAAAAGGTGTGGCTGGAAAAACACTCCCGCTGGTGGCTCAGCCCGGTACAGTCGTGCGGTGTTTGGGGCAAGTTTTAATTTTTCAAAGCTTACACTTCACGTTACAATGTCGACATTAGCTGTAGTATGTGTCAGCAAACATCCAGCTGTGTGGTAAACTGTGTGGTAAAATATTTGCCACGCTGTCTGTTTATCTTGAAGAAGTGAACACACGTGGTGGCCTGTGCGAGCAACAGCGGCATAGTCTTCAAAAATGTGCACTGTTGATTGCGGCATGTAGTGTGCATTGAAAGGTATTGAGAATATCGGTTCAACTGAGAATACTGAGTGTGGTGTGTGCAGTGTCAATAACAATGTGTCTTGTTTACGAAGACTAGCAGTCATGGCAGGGACCGGTCGATGAAAAAACTTGATTCGACATTTTAGTCAAGGTAAATATGCACTTGACGTGACCATCTGCGAGTGGGTACATCTCGGTGTTTGCGCTGTGTGCAGAAAAAAATTGCTAGGTCACCGGGCTGGAAGATACTATTTGCTGAAGCTGCATGTATGAATCGCCCCGACGAGTACGCAAGCTCAATAAAGGTATAACTCGTTTTATCGAAGGCCTCATATTTCTTCATGTAATAAGCAGAGATTCTTGTTTCACATATACTCAGTACCTTTACCGCTCGATATTCATGAAGTGACAATGCAAACAACAAGTTTGTGTGTTAGGTCCTAAGGGAGCAATGTAAATATGCAAATAAGTTGTAGGTGTCAGATGCAGCGATGTAACTGCACAAAAGATTACGTATATATTAGGCTACAGGTTTAGAATCGCATACATCTCGGTGGTCTATCAGGAACGTCACAAACAACTTCCTTGCCAACCAGCCCTTGCACAGAGGGAGGGAATGGCTGGCACGGTGCTCGAAGTGACGTCACACTATTTGCAAACATAGAGAGGTTTCTTACTTAGGCAACATTTTGCACAATATATTTTTTAGATGCAAGACTGTACTCATCCACATTGATCATACTGATGTCTTTTGTTGTTACTTTGTGCTGTGAGTTACTAGGCATTTAGTCACCATGATCTTTAAAAGCTAAATTCAGTGTTCTCTCTCATATTGCTGACAACTTTGTTGTTGCATAAATTGGGCAAAAAAGCAACACAGAAAGGCTGTCACAATAAATACACCAACATGGGTATTCTCCTGCAAACAAAAGTCGGCACTGGTCCTGTCATTACCCGTCTTCCTTCTCTCTTTGCCTTGTTTGTGCTGAAACAGCCAAACACCTGATGAGTTAGATGAGAAATATTAAAGCATCAAAACTATAAGTGCTTGCATCAGCAACTACACAACAGCGTGATAACCGCACCCCTGCCACACAGCAGTGAAACATATTTTGAACATGCTGGCAGTGTATTATTTTATAAAAAGCAACTCTGGCAGATTACAAAATCTCACATTGTGCATGCAAGGTTTCTTCAAAGTCAGGCGTACAATGTAGGTGCTGGCCGGTACATTATTAGTTACAAGCAAAGGTGTCTTGCAGGTACACATCCAGATTGCACGAACACCTCTCTCTCTCTCTCTACACTAGGCACACACATTATATCTTTCAACAAGCACACGCCACTGTTTAGGGGCATAATAACGCTCTACCGTGAACGTATGCTAATCAACCCACTTAGGCGGTTGGCTAGGTGAATCGAGCCAAGTTACAAATTATATCGCCCGCTAACGTAAACAAAATGCTGCTTTGCATGAAATGGCACTTCAGGCTTCGTTTAATCAACAACGTAGCAAGCGCCGTGTGCGTCTTCCTCACTACATTGCACATATGAAAAAATCGATCACCATACACATGCACGTTGCCGCAGTTGTCTCGAATTAGCTCCAGTAAGGCCGCGCCGATGCGCCATGGCTCTGCTGGCGTTAGCGTTGTCAAAGCGAATCGGCAACCGCACTCGCAAAGGTGCGTAAGGTTGCCGTTTCGCGACGCCTGGTTCGAGTGCAGCAACACACACTTGCACTGAGTGGCATACTTGGTCTACATAAAAAAGTGTCCCCCTTACCTTTAGTTTCTTTCACACTGTCCTGAGGGAAGCGACCACAGGCGTCAGTCGTCACCTCGGAGTCCTTCGAGCGCCCGCCCAACCCACCGATTCCTTGGACGACTCGCACTTGATCCGCACTCGGACAACCGCGGGAATAGGGCGCAATCTTAGCACATCACACGAACGAGTAACGGCGCTTCCTTGCGTAAATTTAACATTTCGTGCTGTCGTGTGTAGCAGCGCGAACACATGAAACGCACCGAAACGGCATGCTCACAGAAACAAAGAAGACAAACAACATGTGGCTTTAGCTGTGAATGGATTTGACTTGGATAGCTGTGTGAGAAAAATAAAAAAAAACATCTGTCGCTGCTATAAACTGAAAAAAATGTATGTTATCTGGCAAAATAACTTTAAAAGTGATAAACGGTTATTCAAAAAACAAGTTACAACTTATGAATATTTTCGCAGGTCTGTTTTGTTTTTGTTCTAGCAGACGACAGCCTCCTACTGCTTCTACGACAGACATAGTGCGGTTTCACGTTCGGTGCGTGTCGCCGACGCAAAGCTCTACAGTAGTGATATCAGAGTTATCAATTCTCAATGAATCATAGGATGGCTAAAAAGCAGTAACATTTTGACATAGTGCAGTACGCAATCTTTCAAGGTATGACATTTCTTTGCTCTGAAGCAAATCGAAGCAAGCCGGCCGGCGCAATCAGCTGATGTCGCCGCTACGCGAGGCATGGTCGTGCGCAATAGCGTCGCGCCCCGCGCTCGATTTGTCATCAAGCGATAGAGCTACTAAGTGGAATACAGCTAGATGCAGGGATTAATGGCGTATCACTCTAATTCCCTGTGGTGGCCGACTCAATCGCAAGAGAGCCCCGGGAAACAACCTTCAACTGCTCAAGCTTGTGTGTGGGTGTAAAAATACTTGTTTTCATCCGCGGCGGTGCAGCAATCTGTAGTTGAAAGACATGCGAAAAGCATGTGACGTATATACAATCCCAAAACATATGCACACAACAATAGATACGATCGCATATAGTACATAAATATACCAACACATAGCGTGTAAAAAGCAAATTTATATACATAACTTAAACACCAAGCTAGCTTTAGCGCGAATAGCTTAGCAAGCTAACGCACTCAGTTCACGTACGCGAGCACAAGTAAGTGGCGAAGGTTCGAGTCCCGCGAAGTTTATTTTTTTTTTCAACGTTTTATTATACTGCTATCTTTTCTAATGCCTTAGGTTCTAAAACAAAATAAAAGCAATATTGCGTTCAAGTACGTATGTGGGACTGTGTTTTTTGCGCAACAGTTATTATGATTTTTATTTTCATTATTAATTTTTTTATTTATTTCATTATATAACAAAATTAAGGACTAAGGGGAACAATGGGTCTGATTGATTGTGAAGGGACTCGAGAAGTGAGAAAACTCAAACCAAAAAATTTATTTGAGAAAAAACTGAGCATTTCACAGCCGGACCAGTTTCTTCAAGGGTAGGCCCTATAGGTATGCGCAAGACTTGCTATATGACTCATCTCAAGCTGTGGCAGTTGAGGGAAGGCAATATCACCGAGAAGCAGTTCCAAAATATATTTTGGTTGATGTTTTTTGATTCCTCCAAAATAAGGGCTGCACAATTGTGATCGAGCCAAACCAAGAATTGCGGGCACGAAGTCATCAGACAGAAAATGAATAATGTTGATTGTTTGAAAAATTGCCCTTAATAAAAGGAAGAGTTATGGAGTGCTAGGTAGCTTAACTCGCAGTAGGAATTTTATGTATACATATAGATAGTTTAAAATGGACAATGTTGCACACACAGACATTGGTTAAATTTCTTTGCAGCACAGTTGAAGCATCTATGTAGAACTGAAGCATCAAGAGAAGCTCATGCGTCCTCACTTTATTGCGCTTTACATAGCTTGTATGCGTCCATGCAGCCATGATATGATATATATTAAAGCATTTGTTTAACCTATAATCTTCTTATTCATTAAAGCTGGCCCATAAGTTGTGTCTTATGTAGCACTACAATTGAAGCGTAATCTGCATGGTGGTCTGAAACAATGCTTTTGACAATCTCAAAACGACCCAGCTCTATACACGACCATCCGTGCATCAGTGATAAGCACCATTATGTGTTTCTACATATCAGTTGTGCTCTCATACTTAATTATTTTTCTGACCACTTCCTCTGCCCCTACCTCGTTTCTGTCGTGAAGCTGTGGCAAGTTGTGTATAGCTGTATTTATATTGTAGGAGCATATACTATCAATAAAAAATTATTTTTAGGCTACATGCAATTAGTTTTCATATATTTTCATTTCTTTTGTCGGTGCTCAGGAGAGCTAAGCTCATGGCCGATATTTTAAAATGACATTTCTCTTTGCCAATGTTAATGAGAACAGTTTCATTATTATTGACAAGTTCATTCACATTGAATTTAGTTCTCATTATTATTGTTTCTACCAAAAAACTAGCCCTTGAAGTTATGCTTTTTTTGCTTGATTTGTTTTCGTGTGACAGCATGCAAGTAAAATGACAGTTATTGTCATTCCTTGTGAATCACACATTTTCCGTGTGACAGACTTTAGCACCTGGTCATCTACAGAAGTGTTATTCATTCTGGAAAAGGGCGAACAGCGGTGACTGACAACACAGACTAGGCTGCGTTATTCTTTTGTACTATATATGTCACTGTGCATTCATTTATAACTTTATAGAGCTCGGATTTCCTGCTTAAAATGTGACAACAACTGTAGAGTTTCCACATTTTTGCAACAATCCACATGCCTTTCATACACTATTGCACATTTTCGTAAGCACCTTACAAAATCTGTATATTTCCGTAAGACCTTACATTCTGCATTTTCCTTATGAAAGCTTCTGTACACTCCATACACTTTCCTTATCCTTCCATCATGAACTCTCCGTATGCTCCATAAGTTTCCTTATCTTTCCTTATCCTTCCATATACTCCATAAAAAGCTTTCCATATATGCCATACATTTTCCTTATCTTTCCGTATACTCCATAAAAAGCTTTCCGTATACGCCATACAATTTCCTTATCCTTCCTTATACTCCATAAGAAGCTTTCCGTAAATGCCATACAACTTCCGTATATTTCCATAAAACTTAATATTTTTTCCGTATGTAGCATAAGGAAATGTTACGGAGTCCATATATTTTCCGTAAGATTTCATACGGAACGTTTCAGTAGGGATCAGAACCCGAGACCTCTCACACCCAAAGCGAGAATCATACCCCTGAACCAACGAGCCAACACATGCAAAGTAACACAAATGAGGAAAACAATGTTTTTGTTAGAAGTAATTTACCCCTTAAAATTTCAAAACTGCCACTGTAACCGAGAAAAGATGCTCGGGAAAAAAGGAATCGCGCAAAATGAAAATGTGGATGGTGACGCGAACCTATCTTCTTGCTCCAAACGCTCTACTTTTGAAAAAAAAACTTTAAAAACTGAAAAACACATCGGGCTCCTCCGGGATATGAACCCGGGACCTCTCGCACCTTAAGCGATTATCATACCCTTAGACAACAGCCAACACATGCAAAACAATACTCATGAGGAAAACAATGTTTTTCCAAGAAGTAAACTACTCATAAAATATTTCAAAACCGACATATCCACCGGGAAAAGTCGCTATGAAAAAAAAATCGCGCAAAAGGAAAACGCGAATGGCGACGCCAACCTAACTTTATGCTCCAAACCCACTACTTTAAAAAAAACAAATAAACTGCAAAAGACATCAGGCTCGTCCTGGATTCGAACCCGGGACCTTTCACACCCTAAGCCATATTCGAGTAAACACATGAAATACAGTAATGAGGGAAACAATATTTTAGCTAGAAAAAAATTACCCATACAAAATTTCAAAACCGCCACCCTCACCGGTGAAAGACGCTCGGGAAACAAGGAATAGCGCGAAAGGAAAATGTGGATGGCGACGCCAAGCTACCTTCATGCTTCAAACGCCCTACTTCCTTGAAAAAATATATAAAACTAAAAAAGTGAGCGGGATCGTCAGGGATTTGAACCCGGGACCTCTCGCACCCTAAGCGAAAATCATACCCCTAGACCAATGAGCCAGCACATGCAAAGAAATACTAATAAGGAAAACAATGTTTTTGTTAGAAGTTAATTGTCCCTAAAAATTTCAGAACTGCCACAGTCACCGACAAAGGACGCTCGGGAAAAAAGGAATCGCGCAAAAGGAAAATGTGAATGGTGACGCGAACCTATCTTCTTGCTCCAAACGCTCTACTTTTGAAAAAAAATTAAGAAGTGAAAAACACATCGGGCTCCTGCGGAATATGAATCCGGGACCTCTCGCACCCTAAGCGATTATCATACCCTTAGACCAACAGCCAACACATGCACATTAACACTCATGAGGAAAACAATGTTTTTCTAAGAAGTAAATTGCTCATAAAATATTTCAAAACCGACATCTCCACCGGGAAAAGACGCTAGGAAAAAGAAGAATCGTGCAAAAGGAAAATGCGGATGGCGACGCCAACCTAACTTCATGCTCCAAACCCACAACTTTATAAAAAAATAAATAAACTGAAAACACATCGGGCTCGCTCTGGATTCGAACCCGGGACCTCTCACACCCTAAGCCATATTCGAGCAAACACATGAAAAACACTAATGAGGGAAACAATTTTTTAGCTAGAAGTAATTTACCCATACAAAATTTCAAAACCGCCACTCTCACCGGTGAAAGACGCTCGGGAAACAAGGAATTGCGCGAAAGGAAAATGTGGATGGTGACGCCAAGCTACCTTCATGCTCCAAACGCCCTACTTCCTTGAAAAAATATATAAAACTAAAAAAGTAAGCGTGATCGTCAGGGATTTGAACCCGGGACCTCGCGCATCTAAGCGAGAATCATACCCCTAGACCAACGAGCCAGCACATGCAAAGTAATACTAATAAGGAAAACAATGTTTTTGTTAGAAGTTAATTACTCCTAAAAATTTCAGAACTGCCACAGTCACCGACAAAGGACGCTCGGGAAAAAAGGAATCGCGCAAAAGGAAAATGTGGATGGTGACGCGAACCTATCTTCTTGCTCCAAACGCTCTACTTTTGAAAAAAACATTAAAAACTGAAAAACACATCGGGCTCCTCCGAGATATCAACCCCAGATCTCTCGCACCCTAAACAATTATCATACCCTTAGACCAACAGCCAACACAGGCAAATTAACACTAATGAGGAAAACAATGTTTTTCCAAGAAGTAAATTACTCATAAAATATTTCAAAACAGACATCTCCACTGAGAAAGGATGCTCGGAAAAAGAAGAATCGCGCAAAAGGAAATTGCTAATGGCGACGCCAAGCTAACTTCATGCTCCAAAGCGACTACATTAAAAAAAATAAACTGAAAAAGACTTCGGGCTCCGCCGGGATCAGAACCCGAGACCTCTCACACCCAAAGCGAGAATCATACCCCTCGACCAACGAGCCAACGCATGCAAGTAACACTAATGTGGAAAACAATGTTTTTGTTAGAAGTTATTTACTCTTAAAAATTTCAAAACTGCCACTGTAACCGAGAAAAGATGCTCGGGAAAAAAGGAATCGCGCAAAATGAAATTGTGGATGGTGACGCGAACCTATCTTCTTGCTCCAAACGCTCTACTTTTGAAAAAAAAACTTTAAAAACTGAAAAACACATCGGGCTCCTCCGGGATATGAACCCGGGACCTCTCGCACCTTAAGTGATTATCATACCCTTAGACCAACAGCCAACACATGCAAAACAATACTCATGAGGAAAACAATGTTTTTCCAAGAAGTAAACTACTCATAAAATATTTCAAAACCGACATATCCACCGGGAAAAGTCGCTATGAAAAAAAAATCGCGCAAAAGGAAAACGCGAATGGCGACGCCAACCTAACTTTATGCTCCAAACCCACTACTTTAAAAAAAACAAATAAACTGCAAAAGACATCAGGCTCGTCCTGGATTCGAACCCGGGACCTTTCACACCCTAAGCCATATTCGAGTAAACACATGAAATACAGTAATGAGGGAAACAATATTTTAGCTAGAAAAAAATTACCCATACAAAATTTCAAAACCGCCACCCTCACCGGTGAAAGACGCTCGGGAAACAAGGAATTGCGCGAAAGGAAAATGTGGATGGCGACGCCAAGCTACCTTCATGCTTCAAACGCCCTACTTCCTTGAAAAAATATATAAAACTAAAAAAGTGAGCGGGATCGTCAGGGATTTGAACCCGGGACCTCTCGCACCCTAAGCGAAAATCATACCCCTAGACCAATGAGCCAGCACATGCAAAGAAATACTAATAAGGAAAACAATGTTTTTGTTAGAAGTTAATTGTCCCTAAAAATTTCAGAACTGCCACAGTCACCGACAAAGGACGCTCGGGAAAAAAGGAATCGCGCAAAAGGAAAATGTGAATGGTGACGCGAACCTATCTTCTTGCTCCAAACGCTCTACTTTTGAAAAAAAATTAAGAAGTGAAAAACACATCGGGCTCCTGCGGAATATGAATCCGGGACCTCTCGCACCCTAAGCGATTATCATACCCTTAGACCAACAGCCAACACATGCACATTAACACTCATGAGGAAAACAATGTTTTTCTAAGAAGTAAATTGCTCATAAAATATTTCAAAACCGACATATGCACCGGGAAAAGTCGCTCGGAAAAAGAAAAATCGCGCAAAAGGAAAATGCGAATGGCGACACCAATCTAACTTCATGCTCCAAACCCTCTACTTTCTTGAAAAAATTTATAAAACTAAAAACGTAAGCGGGCTCGTCCGGGATTTGAACCCGGGACCTCTCGCACCCAAAGCGAGAATCATACCCCTAAACCAACAAGCCAACTAATGCAAAAGAACATTATTCAGGAGAACAATATTTCAGTTAGAAGTGAATTACCCCTACTAAATTTCAAAACTGCCATCATCACCAGTAAAAGACGCTCGGGAAATGAGGAATGGCGCAAAAAGAAATTGCGGATCGCGACGCCAACCTAGCTTCATGCTCCAAATGCCCTACTTTTTGAAAAAAATTATAAAACTGAAAAAAATTGTGCTCGTCTGGGATTTGAGCCCGGGACCTTTCGCACCCTAAGTGAGAATCGTTCCCCTAGACCAACGAGCCAACACATGGGAAGTAACACTAATGAGGAAAACAATGTTTTTGTTACAAGTTATTTACCCCTAAAATTTCAAAACTGCCACTGTAACCGAGAAAAGATGCTCGGGAAAAAAGGAATCGCGAGAAAGGAAAATGTTGATGGTGACGCCAACCTATCTTCTTGCTCCAAAACGCTCTACTTTTGAAAAAAATTAAGAAATGAAAAACACATCGGGCTCCTGCGGAATATAAACCCGGGACCTCTCGCACCCTAAGCGATTATCATACCCTTAGACCAACAGCCAACACATGCAAATTAACACTCATGAGGAAAACAATGTTTTTCCAAGAAGTAAAGTACTCATAAAATATTTCAAAACCGACATCTCCACCGAGAAAAGATGCTCGGAAAAAGAAGAATCGCGCAAAAGGAAAATGCTAATGGCGACGCCAACCTAACTTCATGCTCCAAACCAACTACTTTCTTGAAAAGTTATATAAAACTAAAAACGTAAGTGGGCTCGTCCGGGATTTGAACCCGGGACCTGTCGCACCCAAAGCAAGAATCATACCCCTAGACCAACAAGCCAACACAAGCAAGTAAACATTATTTAGGAGAACAATATTTCAGTTAGAAGTTATTTACCCCTACTAAATTTCAAAACTGCCACCATCACCAGTAAAAGACGCTCGGGAAACGAGGAATCGCGCAAAAAGAAATTGCGGATCGCGACGCCAACCTAGCTTCATGTTCCAAATGCCCTACTTTTTTGAAAAAAAATTATAAAACTGAAAAAAATTGTGCTCGTCTGGGATTTGAGCCCGGGAACTTTCGCACCCTAAGTGAGAATCGTTCCCCTAGACCAACGAGCCAACACATGCAAAGTAACACTAATGAGGAAAACAATGTTTTTGTTAGAAGTTAATTACCCCTAAAATTTCAAAACTGCCACTGTAACCGAGAAAAGATGCTCGGGAAAAAAGGAATCGCGAGAAAGGAAAATGTGGATGATGACGCCAACCTATCTTCTTGCTCCAAAACGCTCTACTTTTGAAAAAAACATTAAAAACTGAAAAACACATCGGGCTCCTCCGGGATATGAACCCCAGATCTCTCGCACCCTAAGCAATTATCATACCCCTAGACCAAAAGCCAACACAGGCAAAGTAACACTAATGAGGAAAACAATGTTTTTCCAAGAAGTAAATTACTCATAAAATATTTCAAAACCGACATCTCCACTGAGAAAAGATGCTCGGAAAAAGAAGAATCGCGCAAATAGAAATTGCTAATGGCGACGCCAAGCTAACTTCATGCTCCAAACCGACTACTTTAAAAAAAATAAACTGAAAAAAGACTTCGGGCTCGGCCGGGATCAGAACCCGAGACCTCTCATACCCAAAGGGAGAATCATACCCCTCAACCAACGAGCCAACGCATGCAAAGTAACACTAATGTGGAAAACAATGTTTTTGTTAGAAGTTATTTACCCCTTAAAAATTTTAAAACTGCCACTGTAATCGACAAAAGACACTCTGGAAAAAAGGAACCGCGCAAAAGGAAAAGGTGGATGGTGACGCCAACCTATCTTCTTGCTCCAAACGCTCTACATTTGAAAAAAAAACTTAAAAACTGAAAAACACATCGGGCTCCTCCGGGATATGAACCCGGGACCTCTTGCACCCTAAGCGATTATCTTACCCTTAGACCAACGACCAACATATGCAAATTAACAGTAATGAAGGAAACAATGTTTTTCCAAGAAGTAAATTACTCATAAAATATTTCAAAACCGACATATCCACCGGGAAAAGTCGCTCGGAAAAAGAAAAATCGCGCAAAAGGAAAATGCGAATGGCGACGCCAACCTAACTTCATGCTCCAAACCCACTACTTTCTTGAAAAATTATATAAAACTAGAAAAGTAAGTTGGCTTGTCTGGGATTTGAACGCGGGTCCTCTCGCACCCAAAGCGAGAATCATACTCCTAGACCAACGAGCCGACACGTGCAAATGAACATTAATGAGGAGAACAATTTTTTAGCTGGAACTGAACTACCCCTATTAAACTTGAAAACTACCACCATCACCAGTAAAAGACGCTTGGGAAACGACGAATCGCGCAAAAAGAAAATGCGGATCGCGACGCCAACCTAGCTTCGTGCTACAAACGCCCTACTTTTTTGAAAAAAAGTTATAAACCTTAAAAAAACTTGGGCTCGTCCGGGATTTGAACAAAGGACCTCTCGAACCCTAAGCGAGAATTATACCCCTTGACCAACGAGCCAACACATTCAAAGAAACACTAAGAAGAAAACAATATTTTTGTTTGAAGGTAATTATAACTAAAAAATTTCAAAACGGCCACAGTAACCGAAAAAAGACGCTCGGGAAAAAGGGATCACGCAACAGCAAAATGTGGATGGTGACGCCAACCTATCTTCTTGCTCCAAAACGCTCTACCTTTGAAAAAAAAACATTAAAAACTGAAAAACACATCGGGCTCCTCCGGAGTATGAACCCGGGATTTCTCGCACCCTAAGCGATTATTATACCCTTAGACCAACAGCCAACACATGCAAATTAACACTAATGAGGAAAACAATGTTTTCCAAGAAGTAAAGTACTCATAAAATATTTTAAAACCGACATCTCCACCGGGAAAAGATGCTCGGAAAAAGGAGAATCGCGCAAAAGAAAAATGCTATTGGCGACGCCAACCTAACTTCATGATCTAAACCCACTACATTTAAAAAACAGAAATAAACTGAAAAAGACATCGGGCTCGTCCTGGATTCGAACCCGGGACCTCTCACACCCTAAGCCATATTCGAGTAAACACATGAAATACAGTAATGAGGGAAACAATATTTTAGCTAGAAAAAAATTACCCATACAAAATTTCAAAACCGCCACCCTCACCGGTGAAAGACGCTCGGGAAACAAGGAATTGCGCGAAAGGAAAATGTGGATGGCGACGCCAAGCTACCTTCATGCTCCAAACGCCCTACTTCCTTGAAAAAATATATAAAACTAAAAAAGTAAGCGTGATCGTCAGGGATTTGAACCCGGGACCTCGCGCATCTAAGCGAGAATCATACCCCTAGACCAACGAGCCAGCACATGCAAAGTAATACTAATAAGGAAAACAATGTTTTTGTTAGAAGTTAATTACTCTTTAAAATTTCAGAACTGCCACAGTCACCGACAAAGGACGCTCGGGAAAAAAGGAATCGCGCAAAAGGAAATTGTGGATGGTGACGCGAACCTATCTTCTTGCTCCAAACGCTCTACTTTTGAAAAAAACATTAAAAACTGAAAAACACATCGGGCTCCTCCGGGATATCAACCCCAGATCTCTCGCACCCTAAGCAATTATCATACCCTTAGACCAACAGCCAACACAGGCAAATTAACACTAATGAGGAAAACAATGTTTTTCCAAGAAGTAAATTACTCATAAAATATTTCAAAACCGACATCTCCACTGAGAAAGGATGCTCGGAAAAAGAAGAATCGCGCAAAAGGAAATTGCTAATGGCGACGCCAAGCTAACTTCATGCTCCAAAGCGACTACATTAAAAAAAATAAACTGAAAAAGACTTCGGGCTCCGCCGGGATCAGAACCCGAGACCTCTCACACCCAAAGCGAGAATCGTACCCCTCGACCAACGAGCCAACGCAAGCAAGTAACACTAATGTGGAAAACAATGTTTTTGTTAGAAGTTATTTACTCTTAAAAATTTCAAAACTGCCACTGTAACCGAGAAAAGATGCTCGGGAAAAAAGGAATCGCGCAAAAGGAAAATGTGGATGGTGACGCCAACCTATCTTCTTGCTCCAAAGTCTCAATTTTTGAAAAAAAAAACATTAAAACCTGGAAAACACATCGGGCTCCTCCGGGATATGAACCCGGGACCTCTTGCACCCTAAGCGATTATGTTACCCTTTGACCACCAGCCAACACATGCAGATTAACAGTAATGAAGGAAACAATGTTTTTCCAAGAAGTAAATTACTCATAAGATATTTCAAAACCGACATCTCCACCGGGAAAAGACGCTTGGAAAAAGAAGAATCGTGCAAAAGGAAAATGCGGATGGCGACGCCAACCTAACTTCATGCTCCAAACCCACAACTTTATAAAAAAATAAATAAACTGAAAACACATCGGGCTCGCTCTGGATTCGAACCCGGGACCTCTCACACCCTAAGCCATATTCGAGCAAACACATGAAAAACACTAATGAGGGAAACAATTTTTTAGCTAGAAGTAATTTACCCATACAAAATTTCAAAACCGCCACTCTCACCGGTGAAAGACGCTCGGGAAACAAGGAATTGCGCGAAAGGAAAATGTGGATGGTGACGCCAAGCTACCTTCATGCTCCAAACGCCCTACTTCCTTGAAAAAATATATAAAACTAAAAAAGTAAGCGTGATCGTCAGGGATTTGAACCCGGGACCTCGCGCATCTAAGCGAGAATCATACCCCTAGACCAACGAGCCAGCACATGCAAAGTGATACTAATAAGGAAAACAATGTTTTTGTTAGAAGTTAATTACTCCTAAAAATTTCAGAACTGCCACAGTCACCGACAAAGGACGCTCGGGAAAAAAGGAATCGCGCAAAAGGAAAATGTGGATGGTGACGCGAACCTATCTTCTTGCTCCAAACGCTCTACTTTTGAAAAAAACATTAAAAACTGAAAAACACATCGGGCTCCTCCGGGATATCAACCCCAGATCTCTCGCACCCTAAACAATTATCATACCCTTAGACCAACAGCCAACACAGGCAAATTAACACTAATGAGGAAAACAATGTTTTTCCAAGAAGTAAATTACTCATAAAATATTTCAAAACAGACATCTCCACTGAGAAAGGATGCTCGGAAAAAGAAGAATCGCGCAAAAGGAAATTGCTAATGGCGACGCCAAGCTAACTTCATGCTCCAAAGCGACTACATTAAAAAAAATAAACTGAAAAAGACTTCGGGCTCCGCCGGGATCAGAACCCGAGACCTCTCACACCCAAAGCGAGAATCATACCCCTCGACCAACGAGCCAACGCATGCAAGTAACACTAATGTGGAAAACAATGTTTTTGTTAGAAGTTATTTACTCTTAAAAATTTCAAAACTGCCACTGTAACCGAGAAAAGATGCTCGGGAAAAAAGGAATCGCGCAAAAGGAAAATGTGGATGGTGACGCGAACCTATCGTTTTGCTCCAAACGCTCTACTTTTGAAAAAAAAACTTTAAAAACTGGAAAACACATCGGGCTCCTCCTGGATATGAACTCGGGACCTCTTGCACCCTAAGCGATTATCATACCCTTAGACCAACAGCCAACACATGCAAATTAACACTAATGAGGAAAACAATGTTTTTCCAAGAAGTAAATTACTCATAAAATATTTCAAAACCGACATATCCACCGGAAAAAGTCGCTCAGAAAAAGAAAAATCGCGCAAAAGGAAAATGCGAATGGCGACGCCAACCTAACTTCATGCTCCGAACCGACTACTTTTAAAAAAATAAATAAACTGAAAAAGACTTCGGGCTCAGCCGGGATCAGAACCCGAGACCTCTCACACCCAAAGCGAGAATCATACCCCTGAACCAACGAGCCTACACAAGCAAAGTAACACTAATGAGGAAAACAATGTTTTTGTTAGAAGTTATTTACCCCTTAAAAATTTCAGAACTGCCACAGTCACCGACAAAAGACGCTCGGGAAAAAAAGAAATCGCGCAAAAGGAAAATGTGGATGGTGACGCGAACATATCTTCTTGCTCCAAACGCTCGACTTTTGAAAAAAAACTTTAAGAACTGAAAAACACATCAGGCTCCTCCGGGATATGAACCCGGGACCTCTCGCACCTTAAGCGATTATCATACCCTTAAGGCTGGTGCACACCGGCGACTAGCAGCGGTCGCGCGACCAATCGCGACTGGCGACCAAAAAGCGACTGATGTTCACACCGACAGAGGCTGCATGGGAGCGACCGGAAGTCGCAAAACCGGAGAGTCACGTCCGGATCTCGTTATGAGCGAGAACTCCTGAGACCGGCGCGATCAGCTGATCGCCGCCAGCTGAGTCCGTTCTCGCACAGCGTTCCCAACAGCGTCAAGTTCGATTCAAGCGAAGAACAAGACAAGTTCATGGTGCTGATGCACTGTGCCATGGTGTCAGCGCTGGCATCACTGATGCCTCCAAAGAAAAAAAAAAAGCCGGTAGTGGATGTGACCATCCTTTCGATCGCGGGAATTGACCGGCCATGCAAGCCGCCTGCCTTCAGAGCTGCGCTGACACGACGAGGAGTATTTCCGAGAGTCGTACGTATTCAGAAACCATCCTTAAATTTCCCTTGACTTGCCACAGCCTACAATGCAGCACAAATGCGTCTCGAACGTGGAGTCTTAAGTCGTTGCCAAGGCACGAAGTACAAACGCCTTCCAAACAAGCTGCGTTGAATGCGCTGACAAGTCAAGTTCAAGACAAAAAAAAGTTTCCGAATACGGGGAAAAGACAGTGCACAATTTATTTTCTCTTTACTTTGACGGTGTTTAGCTTCTTGCGAATGCCACCACGTAAATTCGACAATTTGCTCGAGTTGCTGCGGCCCGCCATCTCCAAGCCAAGTATTCCGTGGTGGCCATGGTGCCACAGACCTAGAGGAACGCACTCGTTTGTATCTGGCGGCAGTAAGCCAGCGCAATGAAAAAAAAATTGAGCATCGCTGATTGGTTAAGCTGCTTTGCGACTGCAGTCGCGCGACTAAAAAATCGGTCAAGAAGCGACTGGCCAACGCAGTCGCTTTGCGACCGTTTGAGACCGTTCGCGACTGGTTGCGACCAGTCGCAAATGGTCGCGCGACCGCTGGTAGTCGCCGGTGTGCACCAGCCTTTAGACCAGCAGTCAACACATGCAAATTAACACTCATGAGGAAAACAATGTTTTTCCAAGAAGTAAATTACTCATAAAATATTTCAAAACCGACATATCCACCGGGAAAGACGCTAGGAAAAACAAGAATCGCGCAAAAGGAAAATGCGAATGGCGACGCCAACCTAACTTCACGCTCCAAACCCACAACTTTAAAAAAATAAATAAACTAAAAAAGACATCAGGCTCGTCCTGGATTCGAACCCGGGACCTCTCACACCTTAAGCCATATTCGAGTAAACACATAAAAAACACTAATTAGGGAAACAATATTTTAGCTAGAAGAAAATTACCCATACAAAATTTCAAAACTACCACCGTCACCAGTAAAAGACGCTTGGGAAACGAGGAATCGCGCAAAAAGAAAATGCGGATCACGACGCCAACCTAGCTTCATGCTACAAACGCCCTACTTTTTTGAAAAAAAGTTATAAACATTAAAAAACTTGGGCTCGTCCGGGATTTGAACCCGGGACCTCTCGCACCCTAAGCGAGAATCATACCCCTAGACCAACGAGCCAGCACATGCAAATTAACACTAATGAGGAAAACAATGTTTTTGTTAGAAGTTAATTACCCCTAAAAGTTTCAGAACTGCCACAGTCACCGACAAAAGATGCTCGGGAAAAAAGGAATCGCGCAAAAGGAAAAGGTGGATGGTGACGCTAACCTATCTTCTTGCTCCAAACGCTCTACTTTTGAAAAAAAACTTTAAAAACTGAAAAACACATCGGGCTCATCTGGAATATGAACCCGGGACCTCTCGCACCCTAAGCGATTATCATACCCTTAGACCAACAGCCAACACATGCCAATTAACACTCATGAAGAAAACAGTGTTTTCCCAAGAAGTAAATTACTCATAAAATATTTCAAAAACGACATATCCACCGGGAAAAGTCGCTCCGAAAAAGAAAAATCGCGCAAAAGGAAAATGCGAATGGCGACGCCAACCTAACTTCATGCTCCAAACCAACTACTTTTTTGAAAAGTTATATAAAACTAAAAACGTAAGCGGGCTCGGCCGGGATCAGAACCCGAGACCTCTCACACCCAAAGCGAGAATCATACCCCTCGACCAACGAGCCAACGCATGCAAAGTAACACTAATGTGGAAAACAATGTTTTTGTTAGAAGTTATTTACCCCTTGAAAATTTCAAAACTGCCACTGTAACCGAGAAAAGATGCTCGGGAAAAAAGGAATCGCGCAAAAGAAAAATGTGGATGGTGACGCCAACCTATCTTCTTGCTCCAAAGGCTCAATTTTTGAAAAAAAACATTAAAACCTGAAAAACACATCGGGCTCCTCCGGGATATGAACCCGGCACCTCTTGCACCCTAAGCGATTATCTTACCCTTAGACCACCAGCCAACACATGAAAATTAACAGTAATGAAGAAAACAATGTTTTTCCAAGAAGTAAATTACTCATAAGATATTTCAAAACTGATATCTCCACCGGGAAAGACGCTAGGAAAAACAAGAATCGCGCAAAAGGAAAATGCGAATGGCGACGCCAACCTAACTTCATGCTCCAAACCTACTACTTTAAAAAAATTAATAAACTGAAAAAGACATCAGGCTCGTCCTGGATTCGAACCCGGGACCTCTCACACCTTAAGCCATATTCGAGTCAACACATTAAAAAACACTAATTAGGGAAACAATATTTTAGCTAGAAGAAAATTACCCATACAAAATTTCAAAACCGCCACCCTGAACGGTGAAAGACTCTCGGGAGACAAGGAATTTTGCGAAAGGAAAATGTGGATGGCGACGCCAAGCTACCTTCATGCTCCAAACGCCATACTTCCTTGAAAAAATATATAAAACTAAAAAAGTAAGCGGGCTCGTCAGGGATTTGAACCAGGGACCTCTCGCAGCCTAAGCGAGAATCATACCCCTCGACCAACGGGCCAGCACATGCAAAGTAACACTAATATGGAAAACAATGTTTTTGTTAGAAGTTAATTACCCCTAAAATTTCAGAACTGCCACAGTCACCGAAAAATGACGCTCGGGAAAAAAGGAATCGCGCAAAAGGAAAATGTGGATGGTGACGCGAACCTATCGTCTTGCTCCAAACGCTCTACTTTTGAAAAAAAAACTTTAAAAACTGGAAAACTCATCGGGCTCCTCCGGGATATGAACCCGGGACCTCTTGCACCCTAAGCAATTATCATATCCTTAGACCAACAGCCAACACATGCAAATTAACACTCATGAGGAAAACAATGTTTTTCCAAGAAGTAAATTACTCATAAAATATTTCAAAACCGACATATCCACTGGAAAAAGTCGCTCGGAAAAAGAAAAATCGCGCAAAAGGAAAATGCGAATGGCGACGCCAACCTAACTTCATGCTCCGAACCCACTACTTTTAAAAAACTTAAATAAACTGAAAAAGACATCAGGCTCGTTCTGGATTCGAACCCGAGACCTCTCGCACTCTAAGCCATACTCGTACCCCTAGACAAACTTGCAAACACAAGGAAAAACACTAATGAGGAAAATAATATTTTAGCTAGAAGTAAATTACCCATACAACATTTAAAAACCGCCACCCTCACCAGTGAAAGACGCTCGGGAAACAAGGAATTGCGCCAAAGGAAAATGTGGATGGCGACGCCAAGCTACATTCATGCTCCAAACGCCCTACTTCCTAGAATAAATATATAAAACTAAAAATAAATCGGGCTCGTCCGGGATATGAACCCGGGACCTATCACACCCAAAGCGAGAATCATACCCCTAAACCAACAAGCCAACACATGCAAATAAAAATTAATGAGGAGAACAATATTTTAGTTAGAAGTGAATTACCCCTACTAAATTTCAAAACTGCCACCGTCACCAGTAAAAGACGCTCGGGAAACGAGGAATCGCAAAAAAAGAAAATGCGGACCACGACGCCAACCTAGCGTTATGCTTCAAACGCCCTACTTTTTTGAAAAAAAAATTATAAAACTGAAAATATTGCGCTTGTCCGGGATTTGAGCCCGGGAACTTCCGCACCCTAAGCGAAAATCAATCCCCTAGACCAACGAGCGAACACATGCAAATTACCACTAATGAAATAATAATGTTTCTTTAGAAGTTAATTCCTTGTAAAAAAATTCAAAACTGCCACAGTAACCGAGAAAATACGCTCGGGAAAAAAGGGATCGCACAAAAGGAAAATGTGGATGGTGACGCCAACCTATCTTCTTGCTCCAAACGCTCTACTTTTGAAAAAAATTAAGAACTGAAAAACACATCAAGCTCCTCCGGGATATGAACCCGGAACCTCTCGCACCCTAAGCAAGTACCATACCCTTAGTCCAACAGCCAAAACATGCAAATTAACACTAATGAGGAAAACAATGTTTTTCCAAGAAATAACTTACCTTAAAATATTTCAAAACCGACATCATCACCGGGAAAAGACGCTCGGAAAAAGAAGAATCGCGCAAAAGGAAAATGCGAATGGCGACGCCAACATAACTTCATGCTCCAAATGTACTACATTTTCAAAAAAATAAATAAACTGAAAAAGACATCGGGCTCGTCCTGGATTCGAACCCGAGATCTCTCATACTCTAAGCCATACTCGTACCCCTAGACCAACGAGCAAACACATGAAAAACACTAATGAGAAAAACAATAATTTAGCTAGAAGTAAATTACCCATACAAAATTTCAAAACCGCCACCCTCACTGGTGAAAGACGCTCGGGAAACAAGGAATTGCGCGAAAGGAAAATGTGGATGGCGACGCCAAGCTACCTTCATGCTCCAAACAACCTACTTCCTTGTAAAACTAGAAAAGAAATCGGGCTCGTCCGGGATTTGAACTCGGGACCTCTCGCACCCAAAGCGAGAATCATACCCCTAGACCAACAAGCCAACACATGCAAATACACATTAATTAGGAGAACAATATTTCAGTTAAAAGTGAATTACCCCTACTAAATTTCAAAACTGCCACCGTCACCAGTAAAAGACGCTCGGGAAACGAGGAATCGCGCAAAAATAAATTGCGGATCGCGACGCCAACCTAGCTTCATGCTCCAAATGCCCTACTTTTTTGAAAAAAATTATAAAACTGAAAAAAATTGTGCTCGTCTGGGATTTGAGCCCGGGACCTTTCGCACCGCAAGTGAGAATCATTCCCCTAGACCAACAAGCCAACAGATTCATAGTAACACTAATGAGGAAAACAATGTTTTTGTTAAAAGTTAATTACCCCTAAAAATTTCAAAACAGCCACTGTAACCGAGAAAAGATGCTCGGGAAAAAAGGATTCGCAAGAAAGGAAAATGTTGATGGTGACGCCAACCTATCTTCTTGCTCCAAAACGCTCTACTTTTGAAAAAAAAAACATTAAAAACATAAAACACATCGGGCTCCTCCGGGATATGAACCCAAGATCTCTCGCACCATAAGCAAGTATCATACCTTTAGACCAACAGCCAACACATGCAAATTAACACTAATGAGGAAAACAATATTTTTCCAAGAAGTAAATTACTAATAAAATATTTCAGAACCGACATCTTCACCGCGAAAAGATGCTCGGAAAAGAAGAATCACGCAAAAGGAAATTCCTAATGGCGCCGCCAACCTAACTTAATGCTCCAAACCGACTACTTTTAAAAAAAAATAAATAAACTGAAAAAGGCTTCGGGCTCGGCCGGGATCAGAACCCGAGACCTCTCACACCCAAAGCGAGAATCATACCCCTGGACCAACGAGCCTACACAAGCAAAGTAACACTAATGAGGAAAACAATGTTTTTGTTAGAAGTTATTTACCCCTTAAAAATTTCAGAACTGCCACAGTCACCGACAAAAGACGCTCGGGAAAAAAGGAGTCGCGCAAAAGGAAAATGTGGATGGTGACGCGAACCTATCTTCTTGCTCCAAACGCTCGATTTTTGAAAAAAAACTTTAAGAACTGAAAAACACATCAGGCTCCTCCGAGATATGAACCCGGGACCTCTCGCGCCTTAAGCGATTATCATACCCTTAGACCAGCAGCCAACACATGCAAATTAACACTCATGAGGAAAACAATGTTTTTCCAAGAAGTAAATTACTCATAAAATATTTCAAAACCGACATATCCACCGGGAAAGGCGCTAGGAAAAACAAGAATCGCGCAAAAGGAAAATGCGAATGGCGACGCCAACCTAACTTCATGCTCCAAACCCACAGCTTTAAAAAATATATAAACTAAAAAAGACATCAGGCTCGTCCTGGATTCGAACCCGGGACCTCTCACACCTTAAGCCATATTCGAGTAAACACATGAAAAAACACTAATTAGGGAAACAATATTTTAGCTAGAAGAAAATTACCCATACAAAATTTCAAAACTACCACCGTCACCAGTAAAAGACGCTTGGGAAACGAGGAATCGCGCAAAAAGAAAATGCGGATCGCGACGCCAACCTAGCTTCGTGCTACAAACGCCCTACTTTTTTGAAAAAAAGTTATAAACCTTAAAAAAACTTGGGCTCGTCCGGGATCTGAACCCGGGACCTCTCGCACACTAAGCGAGAATCATACCCCTAGACCAACGAGCCAGCACATGCAAAGTATCACAAATGAGGAAAACAATGTTTTTGTTAGAAGTTAATTACCCCTAAAAATTTCACAACTGCCACAGCCACCGACAAAAGACACTCGGGAAAAAAAAAGAATCGCGCAAAAGGAAAATGTGGATGGTGACGCGAACCTATCTTCTTGCTCCAAACGCTCTACTTTTGAAAAAAACTTTAAAAACTGAAAAACACATCGGGCTCCTCCGGGATATGAACCCGGGACCTCTCGCACCTTAAGCAAGTACCATACCCTTAGTCCAACAACCAACACATGCAAATAAACAGTAATGAGGAAAACAATAATTTTTTCAAGAAGTAAATTACCCTTAAAATATTTCAAAACCGACATCTCCACAAGGAAAGACGCTCGGAAAAAGAATAATCGCGCGAAATGAAAATGCGAATGGCGACGCCAACCTAACTTCATGCTCCAAACCCACTACTTTAAAAAAATAAATAAACTGAAAAAGACTTCGGTCTCGTCCGGGATCAGAACCCGAGAACTCTCACACCCTAAGCCATAATCGTACCCCTAGACCAACGAGCCAACACATGCAAAAAACATTAATGAGGAGAACAATATTTTAGCTAGAAGTGAATTACCCCTACTAAATTTCAAAACTGCCGCTGTCACCTGTAAAAGACGCTTGGGAAACGAGGAATTGCGCAAAAAGAAAATGCGGATCGCGACGCCAACCTAGCTTCATGCTCCAAACGCCTTACTTTTTTGAAAAAAAAATTATAAAACTCAAAAAATTGCGCTTGTCTGGAATTTCAGCCCTGGACCTTTTGCACCCTAAGTGAGAATCATTCCCTAGACCAACGAGCCAACACATGCAAAGTAACAATAATGAGGAAAACAATGTTTTTGTTAGAAGTTAATTACCCCTAAAAATTTTCAAAACTGCCACAGTCACCGAGAAAAGACGCTCAAGAAAAAAGGCATCGCGCAAAAGAAAAATATGGATGGCAACGCCAACCTATCTTCTTGCTCCAAACCCTCTACATTTGAAAAAAAAAACATTAAAAACTAAAAAAACACGTCGGGCTCCTCCGGGATATGAACCCGGGACCTCTCGCACCCTAAGCGATTATCATACCCTTAGACCAATGGCCCACACTTGAAAATTAACACTAATGAAAAAAACAATGCTTTTCAAGAAGTAAATTACTCATAAAATATTTCAAAACCGACATCTCCATCGGGAAAAGACGCTCGGACAAAGAAGAATTGCGCAAAAGGAAAATGCGAATGGCGACGCCAACCTAACTTCATGCTCCGAACCCACTTCCTTTAAGAAAAATTAAATAAACTGAAAAAGACATTGGGCTCGTCCTGGATTCAAACCCGAGGCCTCTCACATCCTAAGCCATATTCGTCCCCTAGACCAACGAGCTAACACATGAAAAAATACTAATGAGGACAACAATAATTTAGCTACAAGTAAATTACCCATACAAAATGTCAAAACCGCCACCCTCACCAGTGAAAGACGCTCGGGAAACAAGGAATTGCGCGGAAGGAAAACGTGGATGGTGACGCCAAGCTACCTTCATACTCCAAACGCCCTACGTCCTTGAAAAAACATATAAAACTCAAAAAGAAATCGGCCTCGTCTGGGATTTGAACTCGGGACCTCTGGCACTCAAAGCGAGAATCATACCCCTAGACCAACGAGCGAATATTTTTCTTCATGGTATTTATTGAAGTACTTGGGCAATAAAGACAATATCAAGCGAACAAAGTACAATCAAATCGCGAAAGTAAGCGTTCAAGCGTTACTCATAAACACTAAATGGCTAACACAGCGCGAGTTTCTCACATGGAAAGTTCTTCAAATCGTCTTATACAAACAAAAAATGGGTGAGCTCAAACAGTTCCCTAAGACGGAGTACCAGTCTGGTCTAAAGTCTAGCTCGTCGTAAATGTTTTTTAGGTGGATAGCCCTTTGAATGAAGTGTGCGCTTGAAGAGGTGGTGGGCTCTGCATTGCGGTTTTACAATCGTGTATTCCACAAGCTGTGCCAACCAATGAGGAAAAACATATCATATGGTACTTCATCAAGCGTTGCTGGTAAAAGATAACTTATTGTGTGAGTATTAATGACGAAACGTTTTTTCAGTGCTCACTGAAGGGCATTCCAAAATAGTATGGCATCTTTGCAGCTAACAAAGCAATGTTCAATCGTTTCCGGCACATCACATAAACGGCAGTTAACAGACGGAACGAAAATACCTTTTCTCTCTAACCATGTGTTTACCGCCAATGTTTCAGAGTGGAGTTTATAGAAGAATGTTTTTGAATTCGGTGGATTGTACATTTTGCGCACTCGCTTCAACAAATCGCGACCTGGAAGATTGGAGTACAGTGAACGGTACATTAGAGGTGGGAATGGTGTACTCAGTAGGTCCTTATACAGCACCTTGCGCGATACTGTGTACAGGTATTCTACAGAAAAGCGAGCTTTAAGGAACTGAACTGCGAGGTAAACTTCCTGCATGGGCGTTCGGAGAAGTTGGATGAAACAATTAAATCTGGTAAGCAATCAACAAGTGTAACCTGCAAGAAGGAACGGATTACAGGATGGGAATTGTCTCGAAAAAAAGAAGAATCGGGACACTATTTGCCATAGATAAAGGGGTTTTAGTCTTAACCCACCCTCACTAACTGGCTTGAATATATTATCACGACGCATGGGCTCAAAAGTCGAAGACCATATGAAACTAGCGAAAATCCGATGAAAGCGTCGTATATAGAATCTTGCGCAATAAATAAGTTGCAATACATAGTAAAGCTTTGTCGCTGAGAAAGTATTGCAAGCTTCAGCTCTCCAAAATATCGAAAGTCGATAGGGCACAAATGTCTGGGCCTGTCGTTAAAGCGTAGGGACGCGTTCCTTCCAGTAATGCGCACTAAATCTATATGCATGCAATGGTACACCGAAGTATGTTTGAGGAGTTTTTGTCCAATTAATCCCTGCAAAGTGGTTCGGTGTGCTACCCCACAAGCCAAACCACAGTCCCAAACTTTTAGAGCCATTTAAACAAGCTCCTGATACTACGCCAAACTTTTCAATAGTACATACCACATTTCTAACACTTTGTGTATCTGTGCAAAATAATGCGACATCGTCTGCATAAGCCAATACTTTAACCTCACTGCCTAATATCCGAAAGCCACGAATGCAACTCTACTGTATAATGCTTAAGCACAGTGGTCCTAAATAAAAAGCAAATAAAAGAGGTGACATCGGGCATCCCTGTTTTACAGAAGAGCGAATAGAAACTGGCTTGGAGAGTTGACCATTAACTATCAGACGAGTTGAGCATTCATTATAGCATAATTTACCGCCTTTAAGAATAACTTTGCCAACATTAGCTTGTTCGAGAAAAGAAAAAAGGAAGGAATGACGAACACGATCAAAAGCTTTTGCAAGGTCTACCTGTAGCATTGCAAGATGTTATGAGAACCATGACAGTATTGAAGCACTGTTCAAGCGACATGTATATTGGTTTGTATGCATCGACCTCTGATCCCACATGTCTGATGAGACCCAATGAGGATCGACATAGCAAATTGCAACCTATTTGCTAATACTTTTGCGAAAATTTCGTAGTTCACGTTTGACAGCGATGTTGGTCTGTAGCCCTCGACGAAGCGAAATTTTTTCTTGTCAGTTGTTTTCGGTATTCACACAATGTGACTTTTGCAAAAAGATTGTGGGAGTGTACCCATGTCATAACTCATCTGAAAAATATTCAGCAATATAGGAGCAAGTGTTTTCTGAAAGCTTTGTAAAATTCGCCTGAGATGCCATCAGGTCCCAGTGTTTTCAATAAAGGCAAGTTGTCGATTGCTTGCTCGATTTCCTGTATAGTAATGGGCCCATTAATGACTGCACAATCATTGTCCTTTAAGGGGTTCACAAGAGAAACAAAACTAGCCTTGAGGTGATCGTCAAGATCATCAGAGGGAGAGCTAAATAAGCTGTTATAGTACGTTTCGAACGCCAAAGTAATGTCCCCGTTATCTTCTATGAGCACATCATTAAAGTACAAGTCTGGAATAACTTTAGAAATCGCATGGCGTTGCTCATCAAGTAAAGCTTGGCGCGTCGGTTGCTCAGAATTTAAAGTGCGCTGGTTCCGAGATCTAATACGTGCCCCTTGGTAGCGAGCAGCATCATATCTCTGTAGTTGGCATTTAATATTCCCAATGTCTTTGATGTACTTTCCCGGCATTTCGCATTCCATCTCATAAAGATTGTAGAGACTTATAACAAGTATCTTTTCATCATTATTTCTATAGAAAGACTTAACAGCCCCAATTTCTAAAGCTATAGCACGAACTTCTTGTTTAAAAAACTCCCAAGCAGCGAAGATATGAAAACCAATCGAAAAAGATTGCCTCAATGCCATCTGGACGCGATTCATGAATTCCTGATCACAGAGGAGCTTCGCATTCATTTTCCAAAGGGCCCACTAGGGATAGAACTGTTTGTGAACATTTTCACCAATTTGCGCTATGACAATACAATGGTCTGAGAATGATACAGCTTCGGTGCTGCAGGAAATTTTACGAGATAGGAGTGATGAGGACACGTAAATGCCGTCAAGGCGAGTATGAGAACTGCCTTGTACTCTTGTATATGCTGTTGCCCGATTCGAGACCCCGATGTCAATTATTCCTGCATTATCTACAATACCAGATAAAAGCTCACCACTCCTATCTGTCTTTCCTGACGAAGTATAACGATCAATAGCTTCACATACGCAGTTGAAATCTCCCATAAGTACCGTGCATCTGTCGAGGTCAATTAAATTACGCACTTTTTCAAATAACTCAAGTCGTTTCAGAACATTATTAAACGCATATAGATTGATAATTTTCCATGGCACTCCTTGCAACAAAAATCACAGCATATATACCTGCCCTCTTCATCAACACTAGTGCATAATGTTGAACAGGGTAGGCTCTTTCTGAGAAACAACCAACAGCCCGCAGATAAACCTTTAGCATGTGAGACACACACGTTAAACTGAGACAGAAAAGACCGCAGGGCCTTCTTGGTCTCTTCCTCGCTCTCGATCTTTGTCTCTTGGATGGCGACAAGGTAGAGACGCTTCCGATTGAGAAGTCTACGGAGCTGTGCTTGTTTCTGCGAAGATCTAAGGCCGTGTACGTTCAAGGTGGCAAATATGAGTCGCTCAGACTGCGCCATGGTGACTACCTTCCAATTCGCTTATCGTTCCACTTGATCAGCCCCAAGAGTTGGCGCTGAGGCTTCCCGTGAACCCCCAGCAGGCCTCCCAGATCGGGATCGGCGACACTTCCCTTTTGGCATGGACTTTCGGCGACGGCATGACTCCCTAGTCACTGACGCTGGGTCACTCCCTTTGCTTGAATCCGAGCTGGACGATGCGCGACGTTTCAGTATTGCTGCATCCGTAGAGATCTGCATATCATCTTCCGACACTGCACCATGATGAAAGAGCTGCTGCGGAGCTGCAGCGCAAGCAGGGCATGAACTTTCTGGGGCATCCACCCCAGATTTTTTATATTGTACTGGCTGTTCTTCGGCATCTTTTTGGGTCAGCGCAACAGCACTCTTCATAGGAACTTCTACTTGTGCTAGGGGTTGTGCGGAGTCGTTTTGGGTATACTGCTTGCATGATTCACTTGGCTCTTTGCACGCAGACGTTTCAACTGTGTCAACATGAGTGACTTTCTTTCCTCTTCTGGATTCCTTGTAATAGAGCCTGCCGCATATGACATTGACAGAGTGTCTCCCGTTGCGTCCAAAATATCGGTGGTATCCACAATACTCTCTTGTAGGTTATCGTCTGGCTGATTTTTGTGCTGTCGCAGGTTGTTGGCGTATGTCATAACACAATCTTCGGCCGAATGACCGAAGCGTCGACAGTTGTCACAGCGAGGGGTCCTGCAGTTTCGACGGATGTGTCCAACCTTACTGCACCGAAGGCAAAGTGGTGGGCGGCCAGGTATCAGGACGAGGCTTTGCACTCCGCAGACAACAAGAACATGAGGAATATTCGCAATGTGAACTCCATCCGCAAGGGACAAAACAACATGCCTAATTAGCGTCCGCGTTTGTTCCATGTCCGCTACTTTTCAGCCGTCTTGTGATATTTTCTTGGCCTTCCCAAAAGCTTGCAGTGCCTCACACACATAGGCGTCCTCCAAGCGTTCAGGAAGCCACATAAGCTTCAACTTCACTTCCGTGGGCTCCGGGTCTCTAACGAGACATCGACGACTTTTGACTAAAACTTCGCCTCTTTTGACCAACTTTGTTTTCGTCTGTGTGTACTTACATATGACCATCCAAACATGAGACATTTGAAATTGACCTATGGAGCTTATTTCCTTCAAGTCATTGATGTCCCGAAGAGAATCTCTAAAATATTGAACCCGGTAGGGGCGACCAGCCAAGTCCGCATGTAGAAAAACAGAGTCCACAACAAGCTTACCTGTGGGAGGGCGAGGAAGTACAACACAGTAGTCATTGCCGCTGGCTGAAGCCTGAGCAGCACCTCGGCCCATGGCCGATAAATCCTTCGAAGCGGAGAACATGAAAAACGCGTCTTTTCAGAACGTCATCTTCGTCTTTCTCCACGGTCTATCCCTGTGGAGAGAGACCAACGAGCCAACACATGCAAATAAACATTAATGAGGACAACAATATTTATTAATTTTTTTAAAACCGACATCTCCACCGGGAAAAGACGCTCGGAAAAAGAAGAATCGCGCAAAAGGGAAATGCGAATCGCGAAGCCAACCTAACTTCATGCTCCGAACCCACTACTTTAAAAAAAGTAAGTAAACTGAAAAAGACATCGGGCTCGTCCGGGATTAGAACCTGAGACCTCTCACACCCTAAGCCATAATCGTACCCCTAGACTAACGAGCCAACACATGCAACAAACATTAATGAGGAGAACAATATTTAAGCTAAAAGTGAATTACCCATTGAAAATTTCAAAACCGCAACTTTCACCAGTAAAAGACGCCGTGGAAACGAGGAATCGCGCATAAGAAAAATGTGAATGGCGACGACAAGCTAGCTTTATGCTCCAAACCGACTACGTTTTTGAAAAAAATATCAAACTAAAAAGAAATCGGCCTCGTCCTGGATTTGAACCCGGGACCTCTCACTCCCAAAGCCAGAATCATACCCCTAGACCAACGAGCCAATTTTTTTTTCTTCATGGTATTTATTAAAGTACTTGGGCAATAAAGACAAAATCAAGCGAACAAAAGTACAATCAAATCGCGAAAGTAAGCGTTGAAGCATTACTGATAAACACTAGATGGCTAACACAGCGCGAGTTTCTCACAAGGAGAGTTCTTCACATCGTGTTATATAAACAAAAAAGGGGATGAGGTCAAACAGTTCTCTAAGACAGAGTACCAGTCTGGTCTAAAGTCTAGCTTGTCGTAAATGTTTTTTAAGTGGATAGCCATTTGAATGAAGTGTGCGCTTGAAGAGATGGTGGGCTCTGCATTGCGGTCTTGCATTCGTGTCTTCCACAAGCTGTGCAAGAGGGAAACATATCATATGGTACTTCATCAAGCGTTGCTGGTAGAAGATAACGTATTGTGTGAGAATTAAGGACGAAACGTTTTTTCAGTGCTCGCTGAAGGGCATCCCAAAATAGTATGGCATCTTTGCACCTAACAAAGCAATGTTCAATCGTTTCCGGTACATCACATAGATGGCAGTTAACAGACGGAACGAAAATATCTTTTCTTTCTAACCATGTGTTTACCGCCAATGTTTCAGAGTGGAGTTTATAGAAGAATGTTTTGAATTCGGTGGAATGTACATTTTACGCACTCGCTTCAACAAATTGTGACCTAGAAGATTGGAGTACAGTGAACGGTACAATGGAGGTGGGAAGAGTGTACTCAGTAGGTCCTTATACAGCACCTTGCGCGATACTGTGTACAGGCATTCTACAGAAAAGCGAGGTTTAAGGAACTGAACTGCGAGGTAAACTTCCTGCATGGGCGTTCGGAGAAGTTGGATGAAACAATTAAATCTGGTAAGCAATCAACAAGTGTAACCTGCAAAAAGGAACGGATTACAGGATGGGAATTGTCTCGAAAAAAAAGAAGAATCGGGACACTATTTGCCATAAATAAAGGGGTTTTAGTCTTAACCCACCCTCACTAACTGGCTTGAATATATTATCACGACGCATGGGCTCAAAAGTCGAAGACCATATGAAAGTAGCGAAAATCCGATGAAAGCGTTGTATATAGAATCTTGCGCAATGAATAAGTTGCAATACATAGTAAAGCTTTGTCGCTAAGAAAGTATTGCAAGCTTCAGCTCTTCCTAATATCGAAAGTCGATAGGGCACAAATGTCTGGGCCTGTCGTTCAAGCTTAGGGACGCGTTCCTTCCAGTAATGCGCACTAAATCTATATGCATGCAATGGTACACCGAGGTATGTTGGAGGAGTTCTTGTCCAATTATTCCCTGCAAAGTGGTGCGGTGTGCTACCCCACAAGCTAAACCACTGTCCTAAACTTTTAGAGGCGAGAAACGAGCTCCTGATACTACGCCAAACTTTTCAATAGTATATACATTTTCGCCACTTGGTTTATCTGTGCATAAGAATGCGACATCGTCTGCAAAAGCCAATACTTTAACCTCACTGCCTAATATTCGAAAGCCACGAATGCAACTCGACTGTATTATGCTTAAGCCCAGTGGTTCTAGATAAAGTGCAAATAAAAGAGGTGACATCGGGCATCCCTGTTTTACAGAAGAGCGAATAGAAACTGGCTTGGAGAGTTTGCCATTAACTATCAGACGAGTTGAGCATTCATTATAGCATAAATTAACGCCTTTAAGAACAACTTTGCCAACATTAGCTTGTTTGAGAAGAGAAAAAAGAAGGATTAACGAACACGATCAAAAGCTTTTGCAAGGTCTACCTGTAGCATTGCAAGAAGTTTTTGAGAACCATGACAGTATTGAAGCACTGTTCGAGCGACATGTATATTGGTTTGTATGGATCGACCTCTGATCGTACATGTCTGATGAGACCCAATGAGGATCGACATAGCAAATTAGAACCTATTTGCTAATACTTTTGCGAAAATTTTGTAGTCTACGTTTGACAGCGATAATGGTCTGTAGCCCTCGACGAAGTGAAATTTTTTCTTGTCAGTTGTTTTCGGTATTAACACAGTGTGACTTTGCAAAAAGATTGTGGGAGTGTATCCATGTCATAACTCATCTGAATAATATTCAGCAATATAGGAGCAAGTGTTTTCTTGAAAGCTTTGTAAAATTCACCTGAGATGCCATCAGGTCCCGGTGTTTTCAATAAAGGCAAGTTGTCGATTGCTTGCTCGATTTCCTGTATAGTAATGGGCCCAGTAATGACTGTAAATCATAGTCCTTTAAGGCGTTCACAAGAGAAACAAAACTAGCCTTAAGGTGATCGCCAAGATCATCAGAGGGAGAGCTAAATAAGCTGTTATAGTACGTTTCGAATGGCAAAGTAATGTCTCTGTTATCTTTTATGAGCACATCGTTAAAGTACAAGTCTGGAATAACTTTAGAAATCGCATGGCTTTGCTCATCAAGTAAAGCTTGGCGCGTCGATTGCTCAGAATTTCAAGTGCGCTGGTTCTGAGATCTAATACGTGCCCCTTGATAGCGAGCAGCATCATATCTCTGTAGTTGGCACCTAATATTTACAATGTCTTTGATGAACTTTCCCGGCATTTTGCATTCCATCTCATAAAGATTGCAAAGACATTTAACAAGTATCTTTTCATCATTCTTGCTACAGAAAGACTTAACAGCCCCAATTCCTAAATCTATAGCACCAACTTCTTGTTTAAAAAACTCCCAAGCAGCGAAGATATGAAAACCAAACGAAAAAGATTGCCTCAATGCCATCTGGAGGCGATTCATGAATTGCTGATCACAAAGGAGCTTCGCATTCAATTTTCAAAGGGCCCACTGGGGACGGACTTGTTTTTGACGATTTAAACCAATTTGCGCTATGACAATTCAATGGTCTGAGATTGATACAGCTTCGGTGCTGCAGGAAATTTCATGAGATAGGAGTGATGAGGACACAAAAATCCGGTCTTAGGCGAGCCTGAGAACGGCCTTGTACTCTTGTATATGCTGTTGCCCGATTCGAGACCCCAATGTCAATTAGTCCTGCATTATCTACAATACCGGATAAAAGCTCACCAATCCTGTCTCTCTTTCCAGACGAAGTATAACGATCAATAGCTTCACATACGCAGTTGAAATCTCCCATATGTACCATGCATCTGTGGACGTCAATTAAATTACGCACTTTTTCAAATAACTCAAGTCTTTTTGGAACATCACAAAGCGCATATAGATTGATAATTCTCCATGGCACTCTTTGGAACAAAAAATCACAGCATATATACCTGCCCTCTTCATCAACACTAGTGCAGAATGTTGAACAGGGTAGGCTTTTTCTCAGAAACAACCAACAGCCCACAGATAAACCTTTAGCATGTGAGACACACACATTAAACTAAAACAGAAAAGGCCACCGGGCCTTCTCGGTCTCTTCCTCGCTCTGGATCTTTATCTCTTGGAAGGCGACGAAGTCGAGACGCTTCCGATTGAGAAGTCTACGGAGTTGTGCTTGTTTCTGCGAATACCTAAGGCCGCGTACGTTCAATGTGGCAAATATGAGTCGCTCAGACTGCGCCATGGTGACTACCTTCCAATTCGCTTATCGTCCCACTTGATCAGTCCCAAGAGTTGGCGCTGAGGCTTCCCGTGAACCCCCAGCAGGCCTCCCAGATCGGGATCGGCGACACTTCCCCTTTGGCATGGACTTTCGGCGACGGCGTGACTCCCTAGTCACTGACGCTGGGTCACTCCATTTGCTTGAATCCGAGCTGGACGATGCGCGACGTTTCAGTATTGCTGCATCCGTAGAGATCTGCATATCATCTTCCGACACTGCACCATGATGAAAGAGCTGCTGCGGAGCTGCAGCGCAAGCAGGGCATGAACTTTCTGGGGCATCCAGCCCAGATTCTCTATCTTGTACTGGCTGTTCTTCGGCATCTTTTTGGGTCAGCGCAACAGCACTCTTCATAGGAACTTCTACTTGTGCTAGGGGTTGTGCGGAGTCGTTTTGGGTATACTGCTTGCATGATTCACTTGGCTCTTTGCACGCAGAAGTTTCAACTGTGTCAACATGAGTGACTTTCTTTCCTCTTCTGGATTCCTTGTAATAGAGCCTGCCGCATATGACATTGACGGAGTGTCTCCTGTTGCGTCCAAAATATCGGTGGTATCCACAATATTCTCTTGTAGGTTATCGTCTGGCTGATTTTCGTGCTGTCGCAGGTTGTTGGCGTATGCCATAACACAATCTTCAGCCGAATGACCGAAGCGTCGACAGTTGTCACAGCGAGGGGTCCTGCAGTTTCGACGGATGTGTCCAACCTTACTGCACCGAAGGCAAAGTGGTGGGCGGCCAGGTATCAGGACGAGGCTTTGCAGTCCGCAGACAACAAGAATATGAGGAATATCCGCAATGCGAACTCCATCAGCAAGGGACAAAACAACATCCCTATTTAGCGTCCGCATTTCTTCCATGTCCGCTACTTTCCAGCTTTCTTGTGATATTGTCTTGGCCTTCCCAAAAGCTTGCAGTGCCTCACACACATAGGCGCCCTCCAAGCGTTCAGGAAGCCACATAAGCTTCAACTTCACTTCCGTGGGCTCCGGGTCTCTAACGAGACATCGACGACTTTTGACTAAAAGTTTGCCTCTTGTGACCAACTTTGTTTTCGTCAGCGTTGACTTGCATGTGACCATCCAAACATGAGACATTTGAAATTGACCTATGTAGCTTATTTCCTTCAAGTCAATGATGTCCCGAAGAGCATCTGTAAAATCTTGAACCCGGTAGGGGCGACCAGCTAAGTCCGCATGTAGAAAAACAGAGTCCACAACAAGCTTACCGGTGGGAAGGCGAGGAAGTACAAGGCGGTAGTCATTGCCGCTGGCTGAAGCCTGAGCAGCACCTCGACCCATGGCCGATAAATCCCTCGAAGCGGAGAACATGAAAAACGCGTCCATTCAGAACGTCGTCTTCGTCTTTCTCCACGGTCTATCACTGTGGAGATAGATAGAACAATATTTATTTATTTTTTTAAAATTGACATCTCCACCGGGAAAAGACGCTCGGAAAAAGAAGAATCGCGCAAAAGGGAAATGCGAATAGCGACGCCAACCTAACTTCATGCTCAAAACCCACAACTTAAAAAAAATTAAATAAAATGAAACAGACATCGGGCTCGTCCGGGATTAGAACCCGAGACCTCTCACACCGTAAGCCATAATCGTACCCCTAGACCAACGAGCCAACACATTCAGAAAACATTAATGATTAGAGCAATATTTAAGCTAGAAATGAATTTTCCCTAGAAAATTCAAAACCGCCACTTTCACCAGTAAAAGCCGCCTTAGAAACGATGAATCGCGCATAAGAAAAATGTGGATGGCGACGCCAAGCTAGCTTCATGCTCCAAACCGAGTACTTTTTTGAAAAAAATTTTAAACTAAAAAAGAAATCGGCCTCGTCCGGGATTCGAACCCGGGACCTCTCGCACACAAAGCGAAAATCATACTCCTAGACCAACGAGCCAACACATGCAAATAAACATTATTGAGGAGAACAATATTTTAGCCAGGAGTGAACGACCCCTACTAAATTTCAAAACTGCCACTGTCACCAGTAAAAGACGCATGGGAAACTAGGAATCACGCAAAAAGAAATGCGGATCGCGACACCAACCTAGCTTCATGCTCCAAACGCCCTACTTTTTTGAAAAAAAGATATAAAACTGAAAAAACGTGGGCTCGTCCGCGATTTGACCCCGGGACCTCTCGCACCCTAAGCGAGAATCATACCCCTAGACCAACGAGCCATCACATGCAAAGTAACACTAATGAGGAAAACAATATTTTTTCCTAGAAGTAAATTACCCCTGAAATATTTCATAACCGACATCACTACCGGGAAGAGACGCTCGGAAAAAGAAGAATCGCGCAAAAGAAAAATGGGAATGGCAACGCCAACCTAACTTCATGCTCCAAACCACTACTTAAAAAAAAATTAAAAAAACTGAAAAAGACGTCGCGCTCGTCCGGCTTTGCAACCCGGGACTTCTCACACCATAAGCCATGAACATACCCCTAGACCAACGAGCCAATACATGCAAACAAACACTGAAGAGGAACACAATATTTTAGCTAGAAGTAAATTACCCATACAATACTTCAAAACCGCCACCCTCACCGGTGAAAGATGCTCGGGAAATGAAGAATCGCGCAGGAGGAAATTGTGGATGGCGATGCCAAGCTACCTTCATGCTCCAAACGCCTTACTTTTTTGAAAAAAAAAATATAAAACTAAAAAAAATCGGGCTCGTCCGGGAATAAACCCAGACATCTCGCACCCTAAGCGAGAATCATACCCCGAGATTAACGAGTCAACACATTCAAGTTACGACTAATGAGGAAAACAATGTTTTTGCTAGAAGTAAACTACCCCTAAATATTTCAAAACTGCCACAGTCACCTCGACGCTTGGGAAAAAAAGGAATCGCGCGAAAGGAAATGTGGATGGCAACGCCAACCTATCTTCTTGCTCCAAACGCTCTACATTTCAAAAAACATTAAAAACTGAAAAACGCATCGGGCTCCTCCGGGATATAAACCCGGAACCTCTCGCACCCAAAGCGATTATCATACCCTTAGACCACCAACCAACACATGCAAATAAACTACAATGAGGAAAGCAATGTTTTTTTCAAGAAGTAAATTACCCATAAAATATTTCAAAACCGACGTCTTCACCGGGAAAAGACGCTCGGAAAAAGAAGAATCGCGCAGAAGGAAAATGCGAATGGCGACGCCAATCTAACTTCATGCTCGGAACCCACTAATTTTTAAAAAAATAAATAAACTTAAAAAGACATCGGGCTCGTCCGGGATTAGAACCCGAGACCTCTCACACCGTAAGCCATAATCGTACCCCTAGACCAACGAGCCAACGTTTGCAAATCAACCCTAAAGAGGAAAACAATATTTTTAGCTAGAAGTAAATTACCCCTACAAAATGTCAAAACCGCCACTTTCACCAGTAAAAGACGCCTTGGAAACGAGGAATCGCGCATAAGAAAAATGTGGATGGCGACGCTAAGCTAGCTTCATGCTCCAAACGCCCTACTTTTTTGAAAAAAAATATAAATATAAAAAATTGGGCTCGTCCGAAATTTGAACCCGGAACCTTTCGCACCCTAAGCGAGAATCATACCCCTAGAACAACGAGCCAACACACGCAAAGTAACATTAGTGAGGAAAACACTTTTTTTGTTTAGAAGTTGTTTACCCCTGAAAAATTTCAAAACTGCCAAAGTCACCGAGAAAAGACGCTCGGGAAAAAGGAATCGTGCAAATGGAAAATGTGGATGGCGACTCCAACCTATCTTCTTGCTCCAAACGCTCTAATTTAAAAAAAAACATTAATAACGAAAAAAACACATCAAGCTACTCCGGGATATGAACTCGGTACCTCTCGCACCCGAAGCGCGTATCATACCCTTAGACCAACAGCCAACACATGCAATTCAACACTAATGAGGAAAGTAATGTTTTTCCAAGAAGTAAATTACCCCTAAAATATTTCAAATCCGACATCTCCACCGGAAAAGACGCTCGGAAAAAGAAGAATCGCGCAAAAGGAAAATGCGAATGGCAATGCCAACCTAACTTCATGCTCCAAACCCACTTCTTTTTTGAAAAAAATATACAAATATAAAAGAAATCGGCCTCGTCTGGGATTGGAACTCGGGACCTTTCGCACCCTAAGCGAGAATCATACCCCGATATGATAGAGCCAACACATGCAATTTAACACTAATGAGTAATACAATGTTTTTTTGCTAGAAGTAAAGTACCCTAAAATATTTCAAAACTGCGACAGTCACCGAGAAAAGACGCTCGGGAAAAAAGGAATCGCGCTAAAGAAAAATGTGGATGGCAACGCCAACCTATCTTCTTGCTCCAAACGCTCTACATTTGAAAAAAAAACATTAAAAACTGAAAAACACATCGGGCTCCTCCGGCATTGCAACCCGGGACCTCTCACACCATAAGCGATAATCATACCCCTAGACCAACGAGCGAACACTTGCAAATAAACACTAATGAGGAAAACAACGTTTTTCCAAGAAGTAACTTACCCATAAAATATTTCAAAACCGACATCTTCACCGGGAAAAGACGCTCATAAAAAGAAGAATCGCTCAAAAGGAAAATGTGGATGGCGACGCCAAGCTACCTTCATGCACCAAACGTCCTACTTCCTTGAAAAAATATATAAAACTAAAAGAGAAATCGGGCTCGTCCGGGATTTGAATCCGGGACCTCTCGCACCCAAAGCGAGAATTATACCCCTAGACCAACGGGCCAATTTTGTTTTTCTTTATTGCCTGCTTCGCAAACAGTACAGATTAATATAAGAATACAGTGCAGTGTCACGTGTAAAAGTGCTGTCACATCTTTCAGCACATGGGGGTTAAAAAGGCAGACGCTTTATGCACACCAACTTATCTAATTATGGCAACCACTTTGGCTTATGTTGTGCCTCGTATGCAGTCATCAAATATTGTACACTTTCTATGAAATACTCTCGAGCGGTCCGGGGATTCACGCCTACGTTTCGCACTGCCATCCGTGTTCGCCACACACTGTGAAGAACCAATACCATGAACATATTGTAGGGCACACCGCCGACATTTATGACTGGCAAAAAACGGATGCCATACTGTGTAACTGGCAGGTCTTCCTTCAGGGTCCTTTGAAGGATGTCCCAGAGAAAGACTGCATCAGTACAGTCTAGGAAGATGTGGTCAACTGTCTCAAGTTTTCTGCAGATAATGCAATCAACTGACGGGACGAATATTCCTTTTTCTCGGAGCCATGGATTGGTAGGGAGTGTGCCGCTGTAAAGTTTGAAAAAGAATGTCTTAATTGATGGTCCAATTGGCATCTTCTTCACTCTTTTCAAGACGTCATCCCCGGGCTCATAAGGGTACAATGTTCTATACAGAAGCTCTGGCAACATGGTTTCTACAAGGTCCTTGTACAGTCCCTTTTGCGAAACCCCAGAGAGATACTCCATCGAAAATCTCACTCTCAAGATTTTCAAAGCAGCAATCACTTCCTTCATGTACCCCTTAGGTCTTTTTGTCACCCCATTGACTGTGGTTACAATAAAATCAGGCAAAAATGGGACAGCCGCACATGTATCAACGTTCTCAAAAAACGATTATCTTGATCTCGTAAAAAAACAAACCTAGATACTATCTGTCTCACGAACAAGTGTACAAGACCAAGCCCCCCACTTTTCACAGAACCGAACAGATTAATTCGGCTTGTCCTTTCCCACGTGGACGCCCAGATAAACACTGCGTTCACTTTGTGTAGCTTTTGTACAGCAACACGTGACATGAATAGCACTTGTAAAACATACCATACTCGTGAAATAAGAAATATGTTGCTCACTGTTGACCTCGTAAACATTGAAAAATCGCGCCCACCCCACGTTTTTGTCTTGTCTCTTAGTTCCTCTGTATCTTGTTTCCAATATTCTGTTGTGTCTCTGTAGTGTTGGAGAGGTACCCCTAAGTACTTGTCAGGTATAACCTTCCATGTAATGCCTTGAAATATTGGTGGTGTGCTCTGCCAATTTCCGTGCCATATTCCAAGACATTTACTCCAGTTGACTCTACTATCAGTGCAATCACAGAAGAATTTCACATCGTTTAGTGCTTCTCTAATACTCTCCCGATCTTCGCAGAACACAGCAATATTGTCGGCGTAACTAAGTATTTTGACCTCTGCAGACATCAAATGAAAACCCCCGCACCTGATCATCCTGTATCACTTTCTGGCATAGAGGTTCTAAATAGATAGCAAAAAGCAGTGCCGATGCAGGGCATCATTGTTTTACACTCGATAAGACTTGTATATTATCACTAAGCTGTTTGTTTATTACAATTCTCGTAGTGCATCCCGTGTACCCCATTCGGACCCCTCCCAACACCACAGACCCTATATTGACATAGTCAAGAATGCTGAAAAGTATGTCATGGTTCACGCGGTCAAATGCCTTCTCGAGATCGATTTGTAGCATAGGTACTTTACAGTCAAACTCATCGCAGCATTCTGCCCCACCACGGTGGTCCAGTGGCTAAGGTACTCGGCTGCTGACCCGCAGGTCGCGGGATCAAATCCCGGCTGCGGCGGCTGCATTTCCGATGGAGGCGGAAATGTTGTAGGCCCGTGAACTCAGACTTAGGTGCACGTTAAAGAACCCCAGGTGGTCAAAATTTCCGGAGCCTTCCACTACGACGTCTCTCATAATCATCTGGTGGTTTTGGGACGTTAAACCCCACAAATCAATCAAATCATCGCAGCATTCTAACATATTTCGGGCAATATGAATGTTCGTCATAATTGTTCTGCCTTTTATGCCACAAGTCTGATGTGGTCCGACTATTTTCGTAATCACTGTTTGGATTCACCTGGCCAAAACCCCCATAAATATTTTGTAATCAACATTCGCTAGGGTTATGGATCTGTAGGATGTGACGGACAGCTGTTTCCTGGGATCTTCAGTTTTTGGGATTAACACGATGTGTGTTCTTCGAAAAGTTATTGGTAACTCTTTCTTTTCGTATGCCTCATCTAACACATTCCACAAAGCTTCTGCCACAAGATTTTTAAATTTCCTATAGAATGCTACACCTAGTCCATCTGGACCGGGCCCTACTGAAAAATCCTGTACAGATAGGACCCGTATCATACGATGTTATTGGATACAGGGATTATGGGCCATATGGGGGATACAGGGATTACGGGCCATATGGGGGATACAGGGCTTATGGGGCATATGGGGTATATGGGCCATACAGGAGTTAAGGGTTCGTGGGTAATATAGGTGATAGGGGTCCGAGGAATTCTCCGGTCCTGCTGAAAATCATAATATAGTGCAAAAAAGAGAGAACAGTCACACAAAACCACACACCATATAATTTTAAGCAAGCATAAACTAGCCCAAAAACAAGCCCTTCTGCAGAACAACCCCGGTTACTTTGGGCAAGTAGTAAGGGTCATAAGTAATGTTTGTCTAAGCATGGTAATAAGGCTATACCAGTTTATAGTGTAAAAAATATGAATATGCCACAATGGGCAATTTAATGGTGCTTCGAAAGTACAGTAGACTAAACGGGTGGAAGTGTTGTATGTAGTGTAGTGTCGGGACATTTGAGAAAAACAAGACAAATATTTTTGCATCCTCGAATTTATTTATATGATTACTATAACTTACTAAATTCTTTACTTATTTGTTTAACTGTAAGTTAAAACATAAAGCAAAATACCATAAAGAGTACTGACACAAAATTTTGTGGCTAATATAGCCTGCGACATTGATTCCCTTGAACGTACATATATCTACAAATTGGATGAACAATTACAGCTCAGACGGCCAATTATATGAATATTAAAGTTTGCGTGCCTGATCCAGTGCTATATGCCGCATCTCGCATCATTGAATCACTGAAAGTGACCTGAAGCCCAGTCCCAACTTCCAGGTGCCACCATTGTTGCTGAGCTCAGAGTTGGCACAGCTACATTATTGACATCATAGTCGTTATTGCCTTTTGGCCACACTTGTGCTAGCAGGCTACTATTCAGCGACTGCTGTGTTCATGCCTAATGTAAACATGTGGAACGTGAGGATGCCTCAAGAAAATCTTTGCACCCGAACGAGAACGATCAACTTGACGACAACGACATTGTGCTGCATATGCAGCAGCAAAACAATGTGAGCACATAACGCAGGCAGCGCAGAAGTGCGTCAGTGTTCTGTGTGTAAGAAGGAAGAAGAACAATATGCCATGGTGGGCCATCTCTTAAGCCAGAAGCGCCGAGCGGGAGCTGTTTGCCCCAGCGCCTTGATTACTGTGTCGGTTGTCACCGTCCACTTTCAATATTGATAGACCTGCTGTGCAAGTGCTACTTACACCTGGAAGCCCCGTTTTATGTGTACCATTTAGCACACTAGTTGGCAATTGTTGCATTCCGTGGCTCGTGTTCTTAGAGCTGTGCCAAGCTAAAACTAGTCTGTAATAAACAGACAGCAATTGTCCATCTGTCCCATGCTGCAGCAAGCAATCCACCACATTGTGACTAATAGGCTGTCAACAATGTTAATATTGCAAGACAAAAATTTGCGTCAGTACCTCTTTAAGCAATAATCACTAGCCACAACCTCCAAATTTCTCGCTGTCAGAGCCACGTTCAGGGGCACTTGTTTGTCCTCTTGATGCACAAATACTCCAATGCGGGGCTACTATGAGGCTCTTGTTCTGAAGCTGAAGGACACTCCACAGGAGCTTTGTAGCCTCCTTGCATTACGACCGCAGCCAAGCCCACTGCTCCTTCTTCTGCCTCTCAAATGAACCTGCAGGGAAAAAATGTCTCTGTGATCCTTTTTTCTTGTGTGTGGGAGTTAACATCGTTACACTCACCCTCAAATTGTTGCTTTAACACTTAAAACTTACTAGCATAACTACTTCAAAAAATGAAGTTTCAATAGTGAAAATTGATCCACGAGGTTTCACAATTTTGAATTCAAACAGCTAAATAGAAGGTCTCACAGAAGAATATGCGTGGAGCTCTAGGCACGTGCATGAGTTGTGATCTGTGGCCTTAGCACAGCATTTAGAAGGGCACATGTCTTTTCTACTGAGAACGAAAAATGGGGTAAAAATTTGAAGTAAACAATAAGTAGGGGTACGCAAATATTCATATTTTTGAATATCTTTTGAATAATATTTGCTGTTCGATTCAATTCGTACGGCAAATTTTGCTATTTGAACTATTATAACTTACCAGAGACAAAAAATAGGGTCAATGTCTGACTGAAAGGGACCCTCCAAATTTTTAATATGTTTCACCTCATCACACTCGTATTGCATGAAAGCTGCATTTCTGGCTCTGCTACGGTCGCAAATGTACTGACTCTAGAAAAGGCTGATTCTAACAAGGAGAAGATAGGTGTGGCAGAGACAAGGGCTTACTTATACTGCTTTTTGACCTGAAATTTGATCAACTCTTTGGCTGCATGAAATCGTCCATATGAACACATCTGTGCATATATAAATTCAATTGTGCATTGCCTTATTCTTTATAAGGCAACTACGAAAGGCTACCCTACCAACACTTATCAATTTTGCAAAAAGGAAGACTTTCATCTCATGAGAATAAACTTTGGAAGCCTCTCCAACTTTTCCTAGAATTTCACATGAAGTATTTGAAAAAATTCTAGAAGTATTCGAGAAATTTCAGAAAAATATTCAATTTGCACACACACTTCAATATTAGAATTCACTTTGGCACACATACTATAAAGTTCAAGAGAAGTGGGAAAACCAGAAATAGTTCAGCATTTTATCGCACACTCCTGCCACAGAGAATTATTCTTCTTGTTCTTCAAGCACTTTGATGATGTTGAAGCAGGCAAAACCATATAAAGCATAGCCAATTAAGGGCACACTTGCACCAGAGCGACCTTTTCCTCCTGTTCTTTGAGTGCCTTGACGGTAACATTTAATGTCCAGCAATTTAAGGGCCTCGATCATCTACTGTCATCACTTAAATCTTTTTCAAATTGTTCTTATAAAGTGTAGCAGATGGCAGATATACAGGAATTAGGCATGCTAAAATGGGCATTTCTTTCACAAATTCAGTATAGTAAACACAACACTCTCCATGAAGCAGTTTAAGTGGCCCAGCAACCCTTTTCAAGCATGGTCAGAAAATGCTGCCGAGGGTAGTCGAGGCACCTGAGAGCATGTGAGACAGACATGATGGGGCAACACGCAGCCTGTAATTCATAATTTATTATCAGTCACCTGAAAAACGCTGTTTCCCCTAAAAAATAAGGCTCCAAATTCAACTGACTGCGCTTCAAGTGCAATGTGTACAACCGCAACCGGAGGCTGCCTTATGCCCGTGCACATGTTCGTGATTACACTGAGAAGAAGCCCCATGTTTGAAGAAAAAAAAGGGGGGGGGGGATAAAAGAGCTCAACTTCAGGACGCACGTTGATAAATAGGCATAGCTTCTTGTACCCCAGTCATCCCCTCCTGCGTGGCTTTGAGTGAGCTCACTCGAACGAAAGGTGAAAGAAAGCACGTAAAGTATGTGACGAATTCCTGTAGCTCCGCTAGTATTTCGCAGATTGCAAAATTTTTTGCAACAGTCGATTTAGAATGAATTAAGTTTCTCTAATGAAGACATTTGATGATTACTTGGAAAGGCTTTTCATGGCTTCTTCATTACAAGGCAATGCAAACATGTGCCTGTAACTTGAAGGTAGGAACTCTTCAACCTGATATGGTTTTGTTATGGCACAACGTAGTCATTACAATTCTAGCTTCCAGTTTTAAATTTAGTCGACCTGTTCCAAAACTTTACCCACTGTACAAACCACACCTTTATATCAGTAAATTATCCAAAAATAAAGAAAATACAATTATTATGTGAGCAAATACAGTACATGGATATAAAAAAGATAAGTGCAAGCTGCAGGAGTGTAAATGGCATATTCAGGCTGTATGAGGAATGTCGTGGAACTGGTAGAGATGATTATTAATGCATCAACAGCAAACAAAAATTTAAAAAAAAAGCAAAGCTGTCCACTTTGTTATTTATGAGGGCCAGAACTGTAAGCGGCAGTCCCCCCCTGGGTGCTGCCCCCCAAAAAGCAAAAAAAGTGGATAGCTAAGTCAGCCATAAAATAAGGTGCTTCCACACAAGCATGCAACCACAGCTGACACAAATGAACACTTAAACAGCATTAAAAAAGAAGCCCCCAAGCATAGCCCCTAATGAGCCCTTTGCAGCTACACGAGCTATCAACAGCTGTTTCACTGAAGCATGCATGCTCCTGCACCCTCCTCTGAAAGAAGGCACCGCGCAATAGCCAGCATGCTTCACACCAAATGCTGGTGCAAAAGCCCCCCAAAAAATGAGAACTCAGGACACAATGTCATGTAGAAGCTGCTACAGTGCTATGAAAAAAGCATGCAAGAAACTTATTCATTTCAAGGCTTTGCCTTTGTTTTGCTATGCATGGATGAGTCATGTCAATATTCCTCGAACCAGGGTGCAAATGGCAACTATTGGCACCCTTGTTCAAGAATCATAGCAATTGAGAATCGAGATTAGCAGTAACCTCTTTTGGATTCAATCTCACCTAACTCTACAAAACAAAACGCTGGTTAAAGCAAATGTGAGTGCTCCCAAGAGTGAAGGGTTTTTGTGCTGTTAGTGACCAATGACCAAGTCTGGTGAGTCAACTTACGCGTCCGTTAAAATATGATTATCTTTTTCACCTATAGTTTCAGTGCTCCATAAAAGCAATATATTGCATAATAGGTGCTCCAGCTGGCACCTTGCAGTGTCTCGTGGCAGTGTAGCGGCCTCCCTCCACATGAAATCGCGCCTTGAGCTCTCAGTTTTCACAGCTCACACATATCTCAATGCACAAGCATTTGTGCACCGACTCAATATTTATAGCTGAGAGGCCAGAACTACAAGAGGGGGGGGGGGAGTCGAGGTTCCTTGACATGCCCTCCTGTGAATTTCTTCCCGGGACATTCTCATAAAATATCTGAGGTGCCATCTCTTTGAATAGAGATTACCTTACTGGGTTGCAGTCACTATATAAAGGTCTGAGATTGAAAGGTTGTAACTGGAGCACCAATTATGCAACACATTGCTGTTAAGGAGCATTGAAACCATGTGTGGAAAAGATCATCAACTGGAGCACCAATTATGCAACACATTGCTGTTATGGAGCATTGAAATCATGTGTGGAAAAGATCATCATATTTTAACGGACTCGGAAGTCTTCTCACCAGACTTGTCAGACTTGCAATGAGCAGCGAGTCTGAGTCCACTAGTAAGGCCTAAGGAAAAAATATATTTCATGAGTGAGTGTGAATGATTCACAAATTTCTTTTTAACCTATGCAGGGTGCTGCTCAATATAAGCACGCAGAGACAGGGTAAATGCAGAAGTGGTTCAGCTGGTAAGGCAATGTGTTATGATATAGAAGAGTTCTTCGGTTGTCCAGAGAAGTGTTACATTATTAAGTAGTACCATCGATCATCTTACATCGCTGCCGAGAAAAAAACTGACCAGAAAAAATTTGAAACAATGCAGTGTTATGTTTTGCATACAAAACAGCTCCTAATAGCACCTTAATAGGGCATCAGTCAGCCGGTCTATGATGAAGATTTTATAGATGATGCTGTGCAGTCACTGAGGAGGTGTTTTGAAAGAGAGTCTCGACACTGAGGAGTAACAAGTATTCACCGACTGCAGCAGGGGAGCTCCTGGTCAATACTGCAGTCTGCATGGAGGGACTAGTCGGGCTGGTGATGAAATCATTGCTTGAAGGATTGAATATTCTGGAGTGCCTGAGTTTCATGCTTGCGATGAGTAATACTTGATGATTGTCTCACCATCATTGTTAAACCCACTTGAGTTGTCCAGTGATTTAACTAGCCATTCATTTAGAATAAAATATTGCAATGGCAATTATATGGACACTTTCAACAGCTGCTACCATTGAACATAAGGGCGCAGTTATGAGTGCTGGTGCGTGCTATTTGGATAAATATCACTACACGGCTTGTTTACGTGGTGTGCTCTCAGCACTTTCTATTCATTGAGACTACCGACAGCACAAAAACCCACTCACTCTCAGCAGCACTGACATTGACTTTAACCAGTGTTTCGTTTTGTGAAATGGAATCTGAAGAGTTAAGTGCTAATCTTTGTATAGCATTCCCATTTGCTCCTATTTCCTTCATTGCTTCGTGCTTGTAACAAAACTCTGAGCTAAGACTTTATCTTTGGACCCCAACCAGCATTTGCTGGCGTGCTAAAACAGGGGTACAACAGCCGAAATAGCATTTGGAGCAATTTTTGGAGCAGCAAAATGTTACTTTTGGAGCACTAAATTCCAAGTTCGGAGCTGGTTATGGAAAAAAAGAACATGCATTTTTATCATGACATAGCGAATTTGGAGCACTATAAAAAAAGGTGGCTTACATTTAGAGAAAAAACATGTATAAATAATTCAACATAACCTAAATTATGTAGTGTGAGCATACTATTTACTACTATTTCAATGAAGGTAGTATTTTGAACCACCTCGCTAAGGAACCAATGATAAAGTTCATATTAGCGTTTACTGCACCTGTTAAATCAATAGACAAACTCTGAGAATTTCAATATCAATCTGCCGATATTGTGAGCTTGAAATTTGGAAGATTCGTAAAAACGAGAAGTAGAGGTGGTGAAAAAAAAATTGGCGCACAATTTAGTTTATTTCTGTAGAGAAGCATAAATGTCACACACTGCTTCAAATGATTGACAGTAGCTTATTTATACGTCAGTAATTATACTGGTACTCAGAATTTAATGGTGTACAAACGCATGAGTAACTGAGCAAGATGTGAAGTGTCCCAGTATCGCGAACAGCCCCTTGTAAATCTCAACACGCTTTTTCGCAGGCACCGGTCTAGTGCGGCAAAGGTGACTCAAGCAGCTTTAGAACGAAAGTCAACAAATTTTCTTACCGCTCACCACCCCCCTCCCACCCACCCTTTTCAGCATGGGGCTATGTGCCGCTTCGGCTACCTTGCAAGACGAGTTTGACCAGATAAAGTAACAACGGCGCACGCCTAGATATCTGTCGCCAAGACCGTGGCAAGGACGCAGCTTCCAGCCAAAATTTGTTATTTGCCACTGCTAAAGTAATCAACACCGGCATTTACAGCATGTCGAAGCCTTATTAAGCCATATCCGCGTTTCTGGCAAGAGAACTTACATTTTCCGCGAAGGGTTGGTGCAACACATTTTTGTTTTAAAGTTCTGCCATCCCGCCGATACGTATCTTTTGTGGTCAGCGGACCGATAGACAAGCAGTGTTGTTACTTTATCAGGTCGATCACTTCTCACGAGCATAGGGTGGGTGGCTAGATTATTTTAGGTAATTCTAGGCAGTTTACTTCGGGTTTGCGCGCTTTTAGTGATGGTGCAAAGCTGCAGGTGGCCGACATGGCCTGCATTGCTCACCGCAATTAGTACACCTGAAAAAAAATTGAGGCTGGCTGGGCATTTTGGCGCAGCGTGGTGAAATTTTAACAATTTCACGGGTTTGGCCCAGCTCGGTGCAACAATCGGAAATTGTATCAAATTGGCGCGATTGGCACAGCTGCTGCACCCCTGCTAAAAGGGCCTGATGTTAAACTGTTCAAGCTTTAGCAGTGCATTTTGGGGGATGTTAAGTCAGCCATTGGAGTCTACCCGGTCACTGCCTCCAATTAAGGGGTAGCGACAATAACTTTTCTGCTCTATGTATCTACTTTGCCATTATTGAATATGACAGCTCTGCAGGTGTATGTAAACACTGCCTTACTTCAGAGCACTGTGTTGATTAGAGAAGACCGGCAAGTCCCAGACTTCCATGTATTTTTTACCCTATTGTAATCATTTTTGAGCATGTAATGATAGCAACCAGAAGTTTATACTAATTTGTTCAGAGCCTTGCGTTCTATTGACCGAACCAAAGTATGGTTTACTTTATTTTAAAAATTGCATTTTTTTGCTCCTGTACATGATTTTGGACATTTTGCACACTTTCTTTAAGATCAAATGAAAGTTATTCTAAAGGATCAAGTTCAGTTCAGTACACCACCATGTGTTGCTTGAGTACGTGCACAAACAATCAGCATGACATCTTTTGCCATTTTAAAATTATCATACTGACATAACAAAAAATGCCATTTCGAGAAGATGGAGTTCTACTTATGCAATAAAAATTGCACATTTTTTTTCTGTGCTGACTTATTTTTTTTACTGTGCCACCTTATCTATTTCACTGTGTCTGACTTCGGTAAATGCTTAAACAACACTAGTTGGACAGCCTTTTCTTTTTGCTAAAAAAGGCTAAACTTCATGCTTTTCGTCAATTTAGAAAGAAAATAAGCTACAAATATACCATATATAAAAGGGCCATTTGCTTTCAGGTCGCTTTTTTCAGTTGATTAAAAAAAAGATACGCAGGATGAGGACAATACTGTAATATCTCAAGCAAGCGCCCCCACATAAGCAAGTTCCATCCTCTCACTTTCAAGATATTTAAAACATGTACGAACAACTGAGCAAGCACTCCCCCCCCCCCCCCCCCCCCGCCTTTTTGCCATTTCTGTAGTTTCCTTCACTTCCTTTATTTAGAAGCCCAACGAGGTTGCAGAATCATAGTGAATTCATGCATATTTATTAAAGTGTATCAGTTTCGTTGGAAGCACATGCGACTTTTTCACCATAATCTTGATTTTTTGATGCAAGACCGAGCAAGAACCCCCCCCCCCCCCCCCCTCCAATTCTCGTCACCTTCACCATAGTGGGAGCACTCGCTCAGGATTGCACGGTACACGAAAATTGTAGAAAAAGAATCTGCTTTCATATCTAGTAAACAATGAAAAAGTACTTTCTTCTAACGTTTGCTTACCCTGCTTCCTTCATACACAAAATTAATAACATAACCCTTACAAATATTATTTAGTTCTGTAGCAAGGGAATATGCTGCCCGCTGATATTGTGAACTGCTCTTCTGTCAAATTTATGAACAGAATTCAGAACTTATGTGAACACCTGTATACTATACAATGTGCATATTTCTTGCTCTTATGTGCATATTTCTTGCTCTTACTTGCTTTGTACATAAGTTCGATTTATTTTCCTCACATTTTTGTGTATTCAAGTTCAACCCATTTCTGCATTGGCCCAAGAAGGGGCCTGCAATATTGTAAAATAAAATAAAAATAAGCTACTTTGAAATTCACATAAACTTGGTTCCCTACACTGACAAACACACGTAGTTTCAACCCTGTTCAAGAAGCATGAAGTTGGCAGACTTGTCAATTATTCTGCCCATTGAAAACATCAGTGCTATTGAAAGCTAAATTTCTTAACAGTACACACTTGCCTGACAGCTTCTTCTTGAAGCATGTGAAGCCCTGTCAAGGTGAGGCATCATTGGGAAGGACTGTGGTAGCGGCTCAGAAGTTGTAATACTGGTTGTGATGCAGAAATGGCTGAAGTGAAATATAGGTCGTGGTGGTGGTAGCAGCAGCTGCAGTGTTTCTGCCGAAGGTGCCTGACCTGAAGGATATCACTGAAACCTAAGGGGTGACAGATAATAGGCATTAAGAAATCATGAAAAAGAATGTTCACTACATTATAGAAATTTGCAACTTAGAGTAATGGACAGCTGAGCTTGTTGGTAGAGATTTATGTTGGACTTCTGTGAACATAATAAGCGAGAAGCGTAGCATGTAAAGGGTGTGTCGTGGGTAGTACTACATTCACAACATAGCTCAGGGGCTAAAGAGAGTGATAAACAGATACAACATAAATGCACTATGGCCACCAATAGACTAGGTACTAGGCGAGATATAATGTCATGCTGAAAAACATCGAGAGGGGACAAGAAGCTGGACTCACATTTGTTTCGTAAACACACCAAAAATTTTGTTGATTACCATACAGGCGTAAAGTAACATGTTCCTTTTAGCTTTGGCCATACCTACATAGGGAAGATGGGCCAGTGTTAACTATAGATGAATGAAAAAGAAGAGAGCGCGAACTACAGGCTCACCGAAAATTCTATCTTTAAATTGTCGAAGGTGTGTTGAAAGCACAGGCCGACCAAAAAAAAATGTGAAGCTCACTCAATCGCAAAATGTATTTGCACATATGGCTAATTCAGATTCTCATTTATGGCCCAATCCGAGTTTGAGTGACTCGGCTTGTGAGGGAGTTTGCCGACCTATGGCTGAGAGGGGTTCTGAAGTCTGCCATTCCTTTCCTCCAAAGCCTCAATTTGTTGCTCAATCCACTCGTTCCATTGTAAAAATTTTCTCTTTCTGGAGGAGGCTCAATCAAACAACTTTCTAATTGCCAGAGCCTTCCTACAGGGCTCTTTTTCTTTCTTGAATCGCTGCCTTCTGCGACTTTTTTTTTTTTGAGGGGGGGGGGGTCTTGGGAGTGTATATAAAATCCAAAATATTACCACTCAGTAGAGACGCTCTAAATGCCATAAAACCCAGAGTAAGCACTCCTAACAGAGCAAGCACCTTCCTACTTTCTTGCTAAATAGAGGTGCTAAATAAGTAGCCTCTTCTCCTCTACCACCATCTTCACTGTTTTCATTTGCCGAGTGAATGCGAAATAAAGCCGTGGATGCATGGGCATTCAAGAAAGTGCTTAAGTAGACGCACAGATGTGCATTTTTTATTCTCAGTGATTCTTCCACTTCCACGTTAAATATTGACCGATGACTGAGCAAGGGCCTACTCTTCAAACCTTGTCGAATTATCATTCACTCTCCAGGAGCACTTGCTGAGAATTTTTCGATAAACACAACATACTACAAAGTCTGTACTTTCCGGTTACACGTACCTCAAGACTAGAGTTGCAGTAAGCCATGAATATTCACTTGAATATCATACTGTCTGCTGTGTTGCTGACCGCAACAGCTGCATGTGCTCCTTAATTTATAACTATGCAATAATTGCACATCATATTTGCAGACTGATGTTTATGCAGTGATTTAGCCACATGAATTTATGCAAATCATTACAAAATTAACTGCTTCATGAACGTAACAAACATAGAGTCAGCATGAGTATAACTTGAGAAGCTTGCTTTGGCGTGTTGACACTCCGGAGATACATTTCAGCTCATAAAATACAATGCCTATATTTTTCAAAGTCAAACTGGCCTCCGAATAAAAAGCAATTAAAATTTCATGATGCAACGCATATGTGTTGTACGATTTCTTTAGTGTGCCTGTCTATCTTATGAGGTCACAGCTTTCAGTTCTTGACGCAAAACCCATGTAAGCATGCCTCGGATAAGTGTGAAATGTGTGCTAGAATTCAATTTCAGGGTGCTGAGCAGTGCAGTGCAGCTGAAATTCATCGAATATTGAGCAATGTGTACAGCACCACTTTCAATACATGACAGCAAGGCACTGCAATAGTGTAGGAAATTAGAAGCATGATGTACAATATTTACAATGCAAGCTGACTGGGAATGAAGCAAGTGTAAAACTATGATTTTGTTGACTGAACGGATCAGATAATTCGGTAAAATCATGGGGTCAGAATTTTTGGGCTGAGTAATTCATTTCCCAAAATATTGCAGTCAGCTCAATACAGCACAGATGGTATACTATGGTTGGACACAGAGTGAGACTCTAGTGCTGCAAACTGCATGCAGTCAGTTCCTAAAATGCTGACTGGTCATGAAAACAAAACGATAAACGGGTGCCATTTTGACATTTCTCTGGCACTACCATGATGTACTCCAGAACTGAAGGTGCAATACAAACAGAAGCATTCCGATGAGCGCAAAGAAATTCAAGTGAACCTTCTCCAAGAAGAAGTGCATGGCTGCTGTGTTTGGGGAGATAAATGATGGTGTTTCCTTGATAAAATAGGTGAGGCTTAAACCCACAAAGACTCATGAGATTTGCCATCTGCATCGGCTCCTAGTTAAAGATATTCGTGACACCCTGTTTCGCTGGCCACGCTTTTGGAGACGTAGACAGGGCTTTTCTTTCAATTGTGTTGAAATCTAGTCATTTGCACAATCATAGTCGGCTGTGTAGCTGTCGAAAATAGTGCCAAACGGGAAAAAATGTTCAGATTCCCTTGGAACAAAGATAGAAAATTGAAGGAAATTTTGTGGAGAAACATGGTGAGTGGTATATGTCTACCGTAAGGTGAGTAATATTTATCGACAATCCTGCATGGATGGTTTCGTTTGACACATTCGGTATTTATGTACAGGCGCTCCAAGCAAAGATCCATGGCAGGTTGACTACGTGCCATCAACATATTGGCGAATCTAAGGCGCCAAGACTGAAGAGAATCTAAGAGAATCTAAGGCGCCAAGACTGAAGTACAAAAGTCGTTTGGATGTGTAGTTTTCATCAGCACAACCACAATCACTATCTACACAGCTACGACAAGCATACGGCATTTGTTTTAAAATGCACGGCCGCTATGCAACGTGCAGCCAGCTCTGAGCTTGATACAGAAAACAGCAAGACACAGCAGCCAACAGCCGCACGTTATCATGCCAGAGGTGACACCGTGGAATCCACGGCACCAATTGCAGTGATGTATACACAATTAGTAGTGGTTAAGAAGGCGACGACTTCGTACCAGTTGGAAAAAATGATGTGTCAGTAATGCTATGTAGACAAGAAAGGGCACTCCACTATTCTATATATAGAACAGGTATACAATGTGTTGCTAGTGATTTCAACTGTTCCTCCAAGCATTCATTACGTAGTAAATTTATTCATACCTGATCTGGTGCACATGCGAGCAGGACAGGTAACAAGGCTTAACAAACACGGTGCCTGACTGTGAGGAGAGCATCGCCTATACCAGCTTGTTCACAAAAACGATGCAATGCCGAAACGCCTAAGAAGCTCGACTTTACTAAATAAAAGTCGATGTCATTCATGAACATTTGAACATTTTACCAGGCCGTCACCGCTGAACATGTAGTTTTAGTAACATATGATACTCATTGCACATGGTGAACGTTGATACAAGATACTATGTATCCAACAATCTGAGACAGCGACAGAGTGTTTCAATTGCAAATGCAAAAACAGCTGAGCGCCCTCACTGAGGCAAACACGCAAAAATAAGCACATTAGTCGGTGATGTGCATTATTATGCAAGTGCAAAATTAGTTGAAAGACGTGACAACCAAGGCCACGCCACTTAAAAGAAAACACATAATTGTGATAGCACATAGAGTCGGTTGTTTGCCACTTCAAATGAAAATATTATTTGGCAATCGCAGCACATGCTTCTCTTTTGTGGTCAGTCGTAGGTGCGGCCATGCTATTGTGTGCTAGAAATTTGCAGCATATGCGTCGGGTTACCATGAAGAAAGCGAGTGACACGGATAAACGCCAATACTCAAGGAGTGATGCAGCACGCAGAGAGCCATTGAAATGGTAGCTGGTGCAGATGGCATGAATCCCATGAGCCTTTGCAAGTTTATGCCTCACTTATTCATGGGACATGGCATGACCCTCACTGCAGTGTTGTAGGTCTAACTCTCAAATGTCTACAGAGCGCAATTAAGAATAAGCAAAGAGAGACATAAGACACTGTCTTTTTTTTTTCATGACAACAAGGGGCCACAGAGGAAGCAGCGGGAAGTTTAGTCGCCCAACACCATACAGACTCAACTTAGCTATCTCTGATTGCCATATTTTTGCTAACATGAAATGCTGGCTAGGAGGCCTGTGCTTTCACCCAGTCCTGTTCTTCGCTCTGCTGCTTGATGCAGACTCGCTTACTGAACTTCTAGGCAGAGAGTAAAGGAAGCTGCAAGGCAGACAGTTCTGATGAAGCCCTTGATCAACATTTGTTGTGCTGAATACTAAATCACTGAGACTCTTACATTACTAAGTCAAAAGTGTGGTTGCTAACTATTAGTGCTGTTCTTTTTCTTTGTAAGAATCATCCCGGCAAAACTGACGTATTTACGTGTGGTGCCAGTATTGTTACTAATTATTTCTGTACCATTCTCCTTTCTTGTAATTCCACTGCAGCTTGGGCTATGCTAGGCTGCAGTATTGTGAATAAATAAATTAATGAGTTGATGCTACACACTGTCAAATGTCTGAATCAAAATGGCAAATATGTACAGATGTAGCTGGTATATGTACCTAAACGTTTCAAATTAAGCAGTCTTCATTTTCGCTCTGGTTACTACTTCACGACCGAACAGAACTTGAAAAAAAAAATTGCAACATAGAATGAGTGACCCTTGCCTAGCCAAGTAGCACAAATGTACATGAATGAGCGACTATTGTATAGACGTGCGGCTTGTGAAAGCAACCAGGACATTGGAAGTTAGCATTTTGTATATGTTGTTAAAATAAGTTTTACTATTAAACCACATTTACCTTCCAAGTTCTGACGTTCTTTTCACAGTCACTCTGGTAGAAAAGATTGTGTTGCACGGCGAGTCGTTTTTTTCTCCATCTGCACGAGGTCAGTAAAAATAGTTTAATCAGAGAACACATAAAGTTGGAGAGCAGGCTACTATAAATAACCACACAAATGAAAACGTAGAATGTGTGACTATTACATGCGAACAATAAATAAATGCAATGTAGTGCAGGTTTGCCATCAGGAATAGCGACGTCGACTTGTTCATATATTAATAACTCTACTAGTGTCACACCGGACATTTCCAGCCCCATCAGGGCCGACCCGAATGCGGTTTTTGATCGCGATCAACAGTGCCAGCTACAACTTAGGTCACTGTGCAGCCGCACATAATACATTTTGATCCAGATCGGTCATGATTGCGATCGAAAGATCCCATGGGACACGAGCGCGTGGTATCAGGTGCAGCATGCCAACATACACAACACACGGATAAAATGTGCCACATAAAAAAATAAAACACACACGCACTCAAACATGTTTTCGTTGTGCCCTCCTTTGTTCGCCTAAACGCACGCCAGCGAAAACGTCATGAAAAATAAAATGACACTCACCTCAAAGAAGGTGGACATCCCTGTAATAGCAGATCTTCTTGATGTCCTTACTCGGCTCACTTTGCCGATAAAGGCCTTTTTTGCCATATCGGCAACGCTCAGCGATATGAAGCACTTCTCGAGGTTGTCCACAACGGCGCGGTAACCGTCTCCGCAAATGACGAACGTGACTTTTGGTGCACCCCGCATTTCAAATAACTTTTCACGGTTTTACTGAACCACATCTGTTTCACACCTGCCGCACAGTTCGAAGAGGCATAGAGGCTGCACACAGGAAACGTTTAAATCCGGTAGCACAAGACAAGCAACAAGCCCCTTCGCACAACCTGCAAGCGCCATATTGACGACGAATGACTCTGAAATGGGCTTGTCTTGGCCGCTTGTCGTTAACGGACTCTCCCGCAGTTACAATGAAAAAAAAAAAAAAACTTGAAGCTGGCGAGAAAGAGAAAACTCATTGACACAATTTCAAATTCATAAACTCACGTTTTTTTGCGCGCATAAAAAAGCATGTAGTAAGTTTGATTGGTCTCAATAGATTTTTTTTTTCACGCTACCAAAAATTTGTATTTTGGCTTCCGTAGTGCGGCTGTCAGGTGGTGTTGACTTATAGCTCGTAAACATCCGGTCGCGCAAAAATGCAAATGGCAGTTAAGCATTCTGCGATGATCCCGTTGATTCTCATCGACACAGTAACAAACTGGACCTACCTACAGCGGAGAGCATGTGGAAAAAAAAAAGCTTTTTTGAACTTCACTAAGCTTCCCAGCTGATTATTGTTCAGCAGCATGCCGTGACGGCATACGTTAACTGGCGTACATAAGCATACATAATCGCCAAAAGAACGCGACCAGTACACCCAACTTCGAGGAGACCAACAGAAAAAAAAACATAAAAAATAAAATTCGTCCGTGTTAATCTAGATTAACGACGAAAGCATAAAGCGCAGATCTGCGAGATGTTGACTATTTTTTGTTCAATACACAGAGTAATGGTAGAGATATTCTCGTCTGGGCCCTGTAATTAGTGTGTGGTGTTGTTTAGAATTTTTTCACGAACCGTAAGTGTTACATAGATGAGTATTCAGCTGACCTTACTGTATCTGTAAGCATTAATATATTCTTTATCTTGTATATGCATATGCCAGAATTCAGCGTAAGTAATAGTGTAAAAACAGCTGAGCTGTGGAGAATTATCTTTGGCTAAGTTGTAAATTATGCGTAAAGCTCTGTTTTGAATAAGGTGGAGCTTCTTTAAAGTGCTGCTAGTAGGAAGAACAATTAAAACGTGAGACAGCTTAACGCACGAGACTGGCCTGCACATCCCTCAGCAACTTTTATGTTAACCAAACTCCTAGAATTTTACATGGCTAGCATATTTTTTATGTTTCTAGAGCTGCAAGTCACTGATTCCTGTCATAGCGCATGCTTCACCCCGTGGCGAAAAAGTGATCCCTCTCGTATTAGCCACGACAATTTCTAGTGAACTTTTTCCAGTCACGCTTCATTTTTACTAACCAAAAATTCTACGAAGATTACGATATTACTTAACGCACATTCAACGCGCAGCTTCTTGTTGAAGCAATGCTAACTGCAGCCACATGCACTCCGCAGTTGTAGAAACATAACATTAATTCGCTACATGTTGCCACTAAAACTGCCAGTGCTCAAGCTTCACGCACACCACTATGTGCATTCAAGGAGCCGCGAACCAAGCGGAACGCCTACAGCCACTTTAGGACAATCGAAGCCTGCCACACTACATGCGCACAAACTGCATTCATAAGGAACGAAAGCGAGGAGTGGGGAGACAGCCTGTGTGACTGAGGAAGCACAGGAGGCTGCAGTCACTCTTGATATCTACAGACTCCGCGCTTACTCTCTCGTCTTCGATCTATCGGTTACGCCTCCAACGCAGACAGCGAAGCCGCATGACCGAGGAGCACACGCCTTGAGATCAGCTCTCTCACACAACTGTATTATCGGTGCCATAAGTGCATGGTCATAGGCAGGATTCTCTCTTGAGGGGTGAAAATGGCTGGTGTAGGGCGAAAGCACTGCCATAGCTTGGGTGGGTGCAAGTGCTAGTGAGGCTTGAGGGGGACAACTACTCTAATTTTTTCCCCTTACTGACACCTATGCATAAGTGTGCAAAACAAATTGAGTAATATATACTAACAGTCTTGTTAATAATAAGTTAAACAAAAAACAAACCAGTATGCTTCTCTATGTGACTCCTAGCTGGCGTAGGATCCAGTGTTTCTCATGAGTGCTAATCAATATTAACATGCTGATGTCAAAGTGACGCATAAGAATTCACAAGTTATAAGACTCAATTGCCATCATATTACGGAAATTCAAGCTTGACACAAAGTATTTCTTGGTTTTGTTTTATGAGTGTAATACTTCCTTAAAGTAAATAAAGAGGGCTAACACTAGACACTTCTCTTCAATTCTTTGAAGAATGAATTCTCTCTGCAGTTACACTACACCAACGTTTTCTTTAAACCATGCTTGCATGGCACTGCAAGATTACGTCCCTCAATAAAATTAGAGAGATGTCTTCAAATGACGTTTTCTAGGTCTTTAAAAAAAACTCAAAACAGGCAAGCAGAAAATGCGCAAGTTTGTGTCACACAATTACTCAGATAACATATTTCAAACAATGCAAATTCGTGCACCACATCATTCGAACTGAAGAGCTAATGGTCAAAATACTCATGTCTTGCAAACAAAAGTGGCTCAAGTCGTTGTTTTGAGCTTCCATGCATTGCTTTGAATGGTTTATGAGTGTGTTTGGTGGCACAAGCTTTCTTCTTCCTGATACTTGGCTGGGCTATCACAGAGAAGGCGCACAATAGCATATGATTCTCCACGCTATGTTTTGTGCACTTCCATCTGAACCATTGAAAATGGCTTGTTGCACGCTTACGTGTACAGCATCATCCCCATAGGACAGCTATTTGTAACGATACTCATGTCACAGCACATGAGCATCTTGTGCACAAAGCAAAGCGTGGAGCATTATTTGCTATTGTGCACCTTCTCTGTGATAGCACGGCCATGCGTCAGGAACAAAAAAGTTTGTGCCACTAAACACTCTTGTCAACTATTTTAAGCAATGAGTGGAAGCTCAAAACAACAACTTGAGCCACTCTTCTTTGCAATACATAAGTACCGTGACCATTAGCTGTTCAGTTGGGATGATGCGGTACATGAATCCGTACAACAAGCCGTTTTCAAGGGTTCAGATAGAAGCACACAAAACAAAGTGTGGAAAATTATTTCCTCTTGTCCACCTCCTCAGTGATAGACACAGCCAAGTATCACAGACAAGAATTCTTGTGCCACAATAACATTCTCATGAACCATTTAAAGCAATACGTGGAAACTCAAAATGAAAAATTGAGCCCCTTTTGTTTGCAAGACAGGAGTACCATTGCGAATAGCTGTCCGATGGGCATGATGCTGTACATGCAAGCATATAACAAGACGTTTCGAAAGGTTCAGATGGAAGCGCACTAAACAAAGCGTGGAGAATTATTTCCTCTTGTCCACATTCTGAGTGATAAACACAGCCAAGTATCACAGACGAGCATTCTTGTGCCACAAAAACACTCTCATGAACCATTTCAAGCAATACGTGGAAACTCAAAATGAAAAATTGAGCCCCTTTTGTTTGCAAGACAAGAGTACTGTTACAAATAGCTGACCAATGGGGATGATGCTATACATGCAAGCATACAACAAGCCGTTTTGAGAGGTTCAGTCAAAAGCGCACAAAACAAATCGTGGAGAAATATTTGCTAATGTACACCTTCTCTCTGATAGCCCAGCCAAGCATCACGAAGAGGAAAACTTGTGCCTCTAAACACTCTTGCCAACCTTTTCAAGTAATGCATGGAAGCTCAAAACAACAACTTGAGCAACTCTTGTTTGCAAGACATGAGTATCCTGACCATTATTTGTTGAGTTGGAATGATGTGATATATGATTGCGTACAACAAGAAGTTTTCAAAGGTTCAGATGAAAGCACACAAAACAAAATCTTGAGAACTATTTGCTCCTATTTAGCTTTTGAGCAATAAACACAGCCAAGTACATTTTATGAGCAAGCAAGCTTGTGCCACCCAAACACTTATTCAACTATTTAAAGTAATGTGTTGAAAGTTAAACTGTATATTTGAATCAATTTTGTTGTAAGACAGGAGTAGCATTAGAAATACTTAGTTGGCCAGTGGTGAAGATACTTTGATGCAGACGTACAATAAGCCGTTCTCAAAGGCTCAGATGCAAGCACACCAAACGAAATTTTATAATTATTTGCTCTTATTCTGATTCTGAGGAATAAACACAGTAAAGTACCGTTCACAAGTGAGCAAGCTTGTGCGAAGCCAACCAAACTCTCAGATCGACCGTTTTGAGCAGTGCATGGAAAATTGATCTGAATATTGGATGTAGTTTTCTTTCAACAATACCAGTATTGCAAAACCTTTTTAATGTGTTTGTATGTAATTATTTTGTACTTGTACAGATTAAAGACTTCATCGATATCTTTCATTGTGTGTGTTTAGACCAGAGAGCGCAATTGCTATGTCATAACAGAGACGCCTTGCCTCTCTACTGTGTCGTGTGCACTTTTTCCTCGAGGTCCAAGCTTCGTAGAGCTCATTCAAACTCTTCCTTGGCAGTCCTGCATGGCCCCTTGTGCTTTGTGCCTTGGTTCAATGACAGAGCACATGAGTGAGGCTTGGTATATCTCTCCTGAATATAAGGAATTATTGTCTTTTATCTTCTTGTGTATGTTCATATAATAGAAAATTACTCACTCACTATTTTCTGTTAGAGATTTCTCATAGAAAGATTATTCATTGCACAAATACAACATTTAAAATATTCTTTTTTTTTCATAAATTGAACAGCAATATTTGTGCAAATATAACACGTGTACAAACTAAGGTGATCAAATGAAATAAAGTTCTTTGGTAATTATCTGATATACTTATCTGTTATACTTTTGCACATATTTGCATCTCATGATATGAACTAGTTAAGATTGGTTATTTCTTGAGGTTGTGTACAGCCTACTAATGGAGCTGAAAAACTTAGTATTTTAGCCCTTTAAACACACAAAAAAACAAAAATGTTATGCATGCCTAGGTATTTGGTCTAATAAGTTTACTGATGTACTACATTGACTATCAAGGTTGACATTGAGCCCTATGAAGTCCTATGTATGGCCCCCATTCAGCCCCATTAGCTCCTATGTTGTGCTAGATGAGAGTCCTACATACCAAACCCATAATGCCTGTATAGCTCCTACATACACCTATATGTCCTGCCCAGGTCCCATTCAGCTCCTACATACCACCATATAGCTCCTGTATAAGACCCATCTACCCCCATTTGGTTCCTGTACAGCTCCTGTATTAGCTCCTGTAACCCCTGTATTGAAGCATACGGATCCTGTATGGAATTATATAGGTTTTTTCAGTAGGGGGTGTTTTACCGTTTTTCGTTTTTTCAATGGTGATTTCGATTTCTCTGACCGAGATGGGTGCTTTTAATCTCGCTTTTACGTCATCCTCAAGCTTCGGCATAAGTGACAAGAAACGCCGACTATACGTACTCGTGTCCGCTCTGACGCCCCCCAACAGCTCTTGGAAATATTCCACAAACGCGTGCTAAATCTCGGTTTTATCTGTAGTGACTTCATTTTTGTATTCTATCGCCCTTATCTCGTTTCTTGTCACGTAGCTCTTTTCATCTGTGACGGCACGTTTTGTGGGAACCTCGCCACACCATAATCTTTCTGCGCGTGCGCGTACTACCGCTCCTCTGTACCTTTCCGTATCTACGGCTTCTAAATCTTGTTTCACTCTTCTCATTTCTTTACTGCGCACTCCTGGTTGCGCGCATTCTTGACATAACAAAACATCAAGCTCGCATTGCAGTTGTCTTTCTTTTTTCAGGTTAGTGCGTTTTATCGAAACTGATCTTCCAATTTCTTCTATTTTTACTTTTTCCTTGAAGCACTCCCATGTGTAAATTGAACTACTTGCGTTACCTTTCGCCACTTCTTTTAATTCCTTTTCAGCGTTTTCTACAAACTTCTCATACTCAAGTAGCTTTTCGTTTAACTTCCAGAGTCACCAATTGAATTTGTGCTTTACTTTTTTATTAATGGTGAACATTACTAGACTATGATCACTAAATGAAACATTCTTCACTGCGTAGTCCTGGCACATAGGAAGCAGGGACGTAGACACGTATGCTCTGTCAAGTCTAGCTTGACTGTTGAGCTGGTAATGCGTATAGTGGGTACCCTGTGCCAGTACTTATCCCACGTCATCCAAGTTACGCTCACGCGCCATTGAATCCAATAACAAGGCACTATAGTCAAGGACAAGGGTTTTACATGCCCTGTCTTCGGCTTTACACACACAGTTGAAATCGCCTAGAAGTATAACTGCCTTCTCGCATGATTGATACGTATCAAGAATTTCAAAGAATATGTTTCTATCTTGTGTATTTGGCGCATATACGCACACAACGCGCCAACTAATGCCGGAAAGAAGAAAATCACATGCAATTAATCGCCCTTCATTATCACTGTGTACACTTTTTCGACAATGCCAATTGTGTTCCTTATAAAGAGAAGACATCCGCCTAAAGTACCTACAGAATGACTCACACATATATTTTATCTGGAGCGGAAGTTCAAAAATATGGTGTCCATCTGCTCTTCAGATTCAATTTTTGTTTCCTGCACAGCGGCAATATCAACGTCATTTTCAAGAAACAAACGGCGTAACTGATACTGACGCCTCTTTGAGCGTAAACCTCTAACGTTAAAAGTTGCGACGCGTAAGGCTGATTCTATATTGAAAGCCATGATTTTTGTTTAGAGGGGGAGTACAAAACACAGTGTTTAGGTGAACGTTTCTAAAAAACGCCTTTATTTTACTGAAAATTTTGCGGCAATCGGTCCAGGTTTTACAGAGGCATGGTGTGTGCAAACTCCGCTCACTTACGGGTTCCTTGCCATCCGGAAAAAAGCACAAAAAACTCAAGTCCCAGGAAGCTTTTGCGAAGGCTGTCTGGCCTCCGCCCGTGGATTAGTCTGCAAGTTCGGCCGTGACTTCAACGTTGGTCGCCTCATTCCTATGGTTTTTGCTGGTGGTTCTTCTCGACCAACGTCTCCGGAGGTAGTGAAGTCTTCACCAACAATGTCTCTTGGTCGCTTTCCAGCTAGTCCACTGCCTGCGCTGTCACTGATTTCCATGTCGTCTTGCAGTGTGTCTGCATCGCTGGGAGCCTTCACAGTCGGCAGGTGCTGTTCTAGCTTGTCTGTCGTTATCGGTTTTTCTGGCTCTGGTTCGCATGCCTTGTTCTCGACCTTTTCATTGTCCATCCTACTAGGCCTGCTCATTTTCACCAATTCGGGGTCACCTGTTCCTTCCTCGCAGTCGCGCTCGCTGCCTCTTCAGCTTCATGCTCGTCCATTAACAGCTCTGCGTGGTCGTACCCACTCGGAGGTCCGGTGAAGCTGGCATAAGACAACGTGCAGTCGTTCTCCTCGTGGCCAAATCTTCAGCAGGCACCACAGCGTGGCACACGGCAATCTCGCCGTATGTGCCCCTTTGCTCGACAGCGTAAGCACACTGGCGCTCTGCACGGAACAACCATAAGGCTTGCTCACCGCTTACGTTCACTTGGTGAGGCAGGTCATCAATTTCGACGCCCACTTTCAACCGAAGTGTCACAATACGGGTAGTGGAGCCTTTTTCACTGATGTCGTTTACACGCCACCGCTCTCTGTTGACGTCAACCACTTGGCCGTACGGCTGGAAAGCGCGTCGCACATCCTCATCGAGAACATTGTGCAGCAGCCAGTGCACTTTCATACGCACATCCTGGTTTGCCGGATCAATGACAAGACAGCGACAATTTTTTACCTTGCTATCGTCTTGCGATAGAATCGTCTTGACAGCGTCCATGTTCTTGAACGTTACCACCCACACGTGGCTCACCCTATATGCCCCCAAAGCCACCACTTCGGGGAGCAGTCGCAGGCTGGCCAAGGTGTAACGGAAATCTTCCACTCGATAAGGTCGGGCTCGTACATCAGCGTGCAGAAAAACCGTATTTAAAACAATACGTCCTCGAGGAAGGGTTGGCAACACAACTTCATAAGCCTTATCGTCATCAAAAGACCTGTTTCCGCGGCTCAAACGGGCCGCTGATACCGCTCCACTGGAGCTTTCCATCACACGTCCGTTCGCTTCAACGTCTGGAAGTGGAATCCAGACCAACGGGCCAACACATGCAAATAAACATTAATGAGGAGAACAATATTTTAGCTAGAAGTGAATTACCCCTACTAAATTTCAAAACTGCCACTGTCACCTGTAAAAGACGCTTGGGAAACGAGGAATTGCGCAAAAAGAAAATGCGGATCGCGACGCCAACCTAGCTTCATGCTCCAAACGCCTTACTTTTTTGAAAAAAAAATTATAAAACTCAAAAAATTGCGCTCGTCTGGAATTTCAGCCCTGGACCTTTTGCACCCTAAGTGAGAATCATTCCCTAGACCAACGAGCCAACACATGCAAAGTAACACTAAGAAGAAAACAATGTTTTTGTTAGAAGTTAATTACCCCTAAAAATTTTCAAAACTGCCACAGTCACCGAGAAAAGACGCTCGAGAAAAAAGGAATCGCGCAAAAGGAAAATGTGGATGGCAACGCCAACCTATCTTCTTGCTCCAAACGCTCTACATTTGAAAAAAAAAACATTAAAAACTGAAAAACACATCAAGCTCCTCCGGGATTTGAACCCGGGACGTCTCGCACCCTAAGCAAGTATCATACCTTTAGTCCAACAGCCAAAACATGCAAATTAACACTAATGAGGAAAACAATGTTTTTCCAGGAAGTAAATTACCTTAAAATATTTCAAAACCGACAACTCCACCGAAAAAAGACGCTCGGAAAAAGATGAATCGCGCAAAATTAAAATGCGAATGGCAACGCCAACCTAACTTCATGTTCCAAACCCACTACTTATTCAAAAATTAAAAAAACTGGAAAAGAGATCGCGCTCGTCCGGGATTAGAACCCGAGACCTCTCACACCCTAAGCCATAATCGTACCCCTAGACCAACGAGCCAACACATGCAAATAAAGAATAACGAGGAAAACAATATTTTTAGCTAGAAGTAAATTACCCCCACTAAACTTCAAAACCGCCACCGTCACCAGTAAAAGACGCTTGGGAAACGAGGAATCACGCACAAGAAAAATGTGGATGGCGACGCCAAGCTAGCTTCATGTTCCAAACGCCCTACGTTTTTTAAAAAAAAATTATAAAGCTGAAAAAAAATTGGGCACGTCCGGGATTTGAACCCGGGACCTCTCACACCCAAAGCGATAATCGCACCCCTAGACCAACGAGCCAACTTTTTTTTCATGGTATTTAACAAAGTACTTGCGCAATAAAGACAAAATCAAGCAAACAAAAGTACAATCAAATCGCCAAAGTAAGCGCTCAAGCGTTACTCATAAACACTAAATGGCTAACACAGCGTGAGTTCCTCACATGAAGAGTTCTTCACATCGTGTTTTACAAACAAAAAGGGGGCGAGGTTCAACAGTTCTCTAAGACGGAGTACCAGTCCGGGCTAAAATCTAGCTCGTCGTAAATGTTTTTAGGTGATTAGCTATTTGAATGAAGTGTGCGCTTGAAGAGGTGGTGGGCTCTGCATTGTGGTCTTGCATTCTTGTCTTCCACAAGGTGTGGATACCCATGAGGAAAAACATATCATATGGTACTTCATCAAGTGCTGCTGGCGGAAGTTAACGTATTATGTGAGAATTATAGACGACACGTTTTTTCAGTGCTCGCTGAAGGGCATCCCAAAATAGTATGACATATTTGCAGCTAACAAAGCATTGTTCAATCGTTTCCGGCACATCACATAGACGGCAGTTAACAGACTGAACGAAAATACCTTTTCTTTCTAACCATGTGTTTACCGCAAATGTTTCAGAGTAGAGTTTATAGAAGAATGTTCTTGAATTCGGTGGAATGTACATTTTGCGCACTTGCTTCAACAAATCGTGACCTGGAAGATTGGAGTACAGTGAACGGTACAATGGAGGTGGGAAGAGTGTACTCAGTAGGTCCTTATACAGCACCTTGCGCGATACTGTGTACAGGTATTCTACAGAAAAGCGAGCTTTAAGGAACTGAACTGCGAGGTAAACTTCCTGCATGAATCCCCACAAGCATGGGCGTTCGGAGAAGTTGGATGAAACAATTAAATCTGGTAAGCAATCAACAAGTGTAACCTGCAAGAAGGAACGGATTACAAGATGGGAATTGTCTCGAAAAAGAAGAATCGGGACACTATTTGCCATAGATAAAGGTGGAAATGTTGTAGGCCCGTGTGCTCAGATTTGGGTGCACGTTAAAGAACCCCAGGTGGTCGAAATTTCCGGAGCCCTCCACTACGGCGTCTCTCATAATCATGAAGTGGTTTTGGGACGTTAAACCCCACATATCAATCAATCAATCATAGATAAAGGTGTTTTAGTCCTAACCCACCCTCTCTAACTGGCTTGAATATATTATCACGACGCATGGGCTCAAAATTCGAAGACCATATGAAAGTAGCGAAAATCCGATGAAAGCGTTGTATACAGAATCTTGCGCAATGAATAAGTTGCAATACATAGTAAAGCTTTGTCGCTAAGAAAGTATTGCAAGCTTCAGCTCTCCCAAATATCGAAAGTCGATAGGGCAAAAGTGTCTGGACTTGTCGTTAAAGCTTAGGGACGCGTTCCTTCCAGTATTGCGCACTGAATCTATATGCATGCAACGGTACACCGAGGTATGTTGGAGGAGTTCTTGTCCAATTAATCCCTGCAAAGTGGTTCGGTGTGCTACCCCACAAACCAAAGCACAGTCCTAAACTTTTAGAGGCATTTAAACAAGCTCCCGATACTACGCCACACTTTTCAATAGTAGATACCACATTTTCGACACTTGGTTTATCTGTGCAAAAGAATGCAACATCGTCTGCATAAGCCAATACTTTAACTTCCCTGCATAATATACTAAAGCCACGAATGCGACTCGACTGTACTATGCTTAAGCGCAGTGGTTCTAGATAAAGTACAAATAAAAGAGGTGACATCGGGCATCCCTGTTTTACAGAAGAGCGAATAGAAGCTGGCTTGGAGAGTTTACCATTAACTATCAGACGAGTTGAGCATTCATTATAGCATACTTTAACGCCTTTAAGAACAACTTTGCCAATATTAGCTTGTTCGAAAAGAGAAAAAAGGAAAGAATGACGAACACGATGAAAAGCTTTTGCAAGGTCTACCTGCAGCATTGCGAGATGTTTTTGAGAACCATGACAGTATTGAAGCACTGTTCGAGCGACATATATATTGGTTTGTATGGATCGACCTCTAATCCCACATGTCTGATGAGACCCAATGAGTATCGACATAGCAAATTGCAACCTATTTGCTAATACTTTGTCAAAAATTTTGTAGTCCACGTTTGACAGCGATATTGGTCTGTAGCCCTCGAGGAAGCAAAGTTTTTCCTTGTCAGTTGTTTTCGGTATTAACACAGTGTGGCTTTTATAAAAAGATTGTGGGAGTGTATCCAAGTCAGAACTCACCTGAAAAATATTCAGCTATATAGGAGCAAGTGTTTTCTCGTAAGCTTTGTAAAGTTCACCTGAGATGCCATCAGGGCCCGGTGTTTTCAATTAAGGCAAGTTGTCGATTGCTTGCTCAATTTCTTGTATAGTAATGGGCCCAATAATGCCCGCACAATCATAGTCTTTCAAGGGGTTCACAAGAGAAACAAAACAAGCCTTGATGTGAGCATCAATATTATCAGAGGGAAAGCTAAATAAACTGTTATATTACGTTTCGAACGCCAAAGTAATAGCTTCGTTGTCTTTTATGAGCACATCGTTAAAGTACAAGTCTGGAATAACTTTAGAAATCACATGGCGTTGCTCATCAAGTAAAGCTCGGGGCGTCGGTTGCTCAGAATTTAAAGTGCGCTGGTTCCGAGATCTAGTACGTGCCCCTTGGTAGCGAGCAGCATCATATCTCTGTATTTGGCACTTAATATTCTCAATGTCTTTGATGTACTTTCCCGGCATTTCGCATTCCATCTCATAAAGATTGCAAAGACTTTAACAAGTATCCTTTCATCATTCTTTCTATAAAAAACTTATCAGCCCCAATTTCTAAAGCTATAGCAGGAACTTCTTGTTTAAAAACCTCCCAAGCAATAAAGATATGAAAACCAATCGAAAAAGATTGCCTTAATGCCATCTGAACGCGAATCATGAATTCCTGATCACAGAGGAGCTTCGCATTCATTTTCCAATGGGCCCACTAGGGATAGAACTGTTTGTGACGATTTTCACCAATTTGCGCTATGACAATACAATGGTCTGAGAATTGTACAGCTTCGGTGCTGCAGGAACGTTTACGAGATAGGAGTGATGAGGACACGTAAATCCCGTCAAGGCGAGTATGAGAACTGCCTTGTACTCTTGTATATGCTGTTGCCTGATTCGAGACCCCGATGTCAATTATTCCTGCATTATCTACAATACCGGATAAAAGCTCACCACTCCTATCTCTCTTTCCAGACGAATTATAGCGATCGATAGCTTCACATACGCAGTTGAAATCTCCCATAAGTACCGTGCATCTGTCGACGTCAATTAAATTACGCACTTTTTCAAATAACTCAAGTCGTTTCAGAACATCATTAAACGCATATAGATTGATAATTTTCCATGGCACTCCTTGCAACAAAAATCACAGCATATATACCTGCCCTCTTCATCAACACTAGTGCATAATGTTGAACAGGGTAGGCTCTTTCTGAGAAACAACCAACAGCCCGCAGATAAACCTTTAGCATGTGAGACACACGCATTAAACTGAGACAGAAAAGGCCGCAGGGCCTTCTCCCTCTCTTCCTCGCTCTCGATCTTTGTCTCTTGGATGGCGACAAGGTAGAGACGCTTCCGATTGAGAAGTCTACGGAGCTGTGCTTGTTTCTGCGAAGATCTAAGGCCGTGTACGTTCAAGGTGGCAAATATGAGTCGCTCAGACTGCGCCATGGTGACTACCTTCCAAAAAAAACTGAAACGTCGCGCATCGTCCAGCTCGGATTCAAGCAAAGGGAGTGACCCAGCGTCAGTGACTAGGGAGTCCCGCTGTCGCCGAAAGTCCATGCCAAAGGGGAAGTGTCGCCGATCCCGATCTAGGAGGCCTGGTGGGGGTTCACGGGAAGCCTCAGCGCCAACTCTGGGGACTGATCAAGTGGGACGATAAGCGCATTGGTAGACCAACGAGCCAACACATAAAAAAAATATTAATGAGGAGAACAATACTTTAGCTAGAAGTGAATTACACCTAGTAAATTTCAAAACTGCCACCGTCATCAGTAAAAGACGCTTGGGAAACGAGGAATCGCGCAAAAAGAAAATGCGGATCGCGACGCCAACCTAGCTTCATGCTCCAAACGCTCTACATTTTTGAAAAAAATTATAAAACTGAAAAGAAAATTGCGCTCGTCCGGGATTTCAACCCGGGACCTTTCGCACCCTAAGCGAGAACCACACACCTAGACCAACGAGGCAACACGTGCAAAGTAACACTAGTGAGAAAAACTATGTTTTTGTTAGAAGTTTTTTACCCCTAAAAAATTTAAAGACTGCAGCACTCACCGAGAAAAGACGCTCGGGAAAAAAGGAATCGCGCAAATGGAAAATGTGGATGACGACGCCAACCCATCTTCTTGCTCCAAACGCTCTACATTTGAACATAAAACATTAGGAACTGAAAAACACATCAAGCTCCTCCGGGATATGAACCCGGGACCTCTCGTATCCTAAGCGAGTATCATACCCTTACACCAACAACCAACACATGCAAATTAGCACTAATGAGGAAAACAATGTTTTTCCAAGAAATAAATTACCCATAAAATATTCCAAAACCGACATCTCCACCGGATAAGACGCTTGGAAAAAGAAGAATCACGCAAAAGAAAAATGCGAATGGCAACGCCAACCTAACTTCATGCTCCAAACCACTACTTAATAAATATAATAAAAAAAACTGAAAAATGCATCGGGCTCGTACGGGATTGCAACCCGGGACCTCTCACACCATAAGCGATAATCATAGTCCTAGACCAGCGAGCCAACACATGCAAATAAACACTAATGAGGAAAACAATATTTTAGCTAGAAGTAAATTACCCATACAGAGCTTCAAAACCGCCACCCTCACCGGTAAAGGATGCTCAGGAAACGAGGAATCGCGCAAAAATTAAATGTGGATGGCGATGCCAAGCTGCCTTCATGCTCCAAACGCTCTAATTTTTAAAAACAAAAATATAAAAATAAAAAAGAAAGCTGGCTCGTACGGGATATATCCCGGGACCTCTCGCACCCAAAGCGATAATCATACCCCTAGACCGATGAGCCATTTTTTTTCTTTATTGCCTTCAATAGACCGACGAGCCAACACACGCAAATTAACAATAATGAGGAGAACAATATTTTAGCTTGAAGTGAATTACCACTATTAAATTTCAAAACCGCCACCTTCACCAGTAAAAGACGCTTTTGAAATGAGGAATCGCGCAAAAGGAAAATGCAGACGGCGACGCCAACCTAGCTTCATGCTCCAAACGCCCTGCTTTTTTTGAAAAAAAAATATAAAACTGAAAAAGAAATTGTGCTCGTTCGGGATTTGAACCCGGGACTTCTCGCACTTAAAGCGAGAATCATACCCCTAGACTAGCGAGCTTTTTTTCCGGTAAACTTCACAAACGGGTTGCTAAGATATACAACAATTCACTACGAACAATACGAAAAACTTAAAAATACCTTAGCCCGTCAAGCATAACTATAACACATCACGTCCTAGAATTCCTTCATGGTCAGTAGGGCTTCTACCCTTTCTACCCATAGAGGTACACATTCGTCTGTTCTTACTACCTCAAGTAATCTTGAGATGCTTTCTTTAAAATACTCTCTTGCTGGTCTTCTGTCTGGGTCACAATAAAATCCAGCCATTCTAGAGCGCCATATACTGTGCAAGGCAGTCATCATGATAAAATCGAAAGGTAATCCATCCTCATTCTTTATTGCCAAATACCTGATCCCATGAGGGTCTAACGAAAACTCTTTTTTTATTGTCCTTTGTAATACGTCCCAAAAATAAACTCCTTCCCAACAGTGCAGGAAAACATGGTCGATAGTTTCCGGTTTCTTACAGATTAGACAGTGAGATCCCCAAGGCATATAAAACCCACGCTCCTCTAGGAAGGTTCTTACAGGAAGTGTTCCAGTGTGTAATTTGAAAAAGAACGTTTTCGCACTTGTAGCTGCTGGCCTTTTTTTAACTCGTTAAAGTACGTTCTGACTTTTGCGTGCTGTATATAGCGCTCTGTACAGTGGGACGGGGAGCATCGTGTCACATAAATCTTAGTACAGTTTTTTCTTTCCAACAGACCACAGGTAGTCAGTTGAAAAACGAACACACAAAAACCGCACACTGGCCACTACTTCTTTCATGTATTCTTGCACAGCCCCTGTGGTAGCATGGGTGCTCACAACAAACTCGGGCAACAATCAACTTAGTCTTGTTTGACACACTGTTAGTAGGAAAGGATCTCTTGTCTCACGAAAAAAGAAAAGCCTATTTACTAACTACTTGATAAACAGATGTCCTAGCCCAAGGCCTCCACACTTCACCCGTGTAAACAAATTCGTGCGACTGCACCTTTCCCAGTTAGACCTCCACACAAATATTGCAAACTCCCGATGTAATTTTTGAACATTGGCCCGGGAACAGTACAGCACTTGCATCACATACCACAGCTTAGACACAAAAAACCAGTTGCATGCAGTAGCCTTAGCAAACATGGACAAATAAGTTGCATTCCACCTATTCGCTTTCTCTTTAATTTCTTTCGTTTGCTGTATCCAATATTCGTCAGTACTTTTGTATGACTCGAGTGGTACTTCGAGATATTTTTTGTCCATTTAATGGCTGCAAAAATTCTGGTGTTGAAGGCCAATATCCATGCCGGAAGCCGAGGCATTTGCCCCAGTTTATGTGGCTTCCTGTAACTCCGGCGAAAGATTTAAAAACTCTGATTGATTCTTCAATACCCACATAGAAAGTACTACAAATCGCAACATCATCAGCGTATGCGAGTAGTTTGACCTCTGAAGATTGTACTCTAAACCGATTATTGATGTCATTCTGCAATATCGACCGACATAAAGTTTCAATATAGATGCAAAACAACAGTGGATTAACAGGGCAACCTTGACGCACTGAGCGCTCCATTCTACTGGGGGGGCCCAATGTCTTGTTGATAATTAGTCTCGTACTACCATGCCGATATGCCATGGCTACTCCGTCAATAATTATCTTACCAACATTAATGTGCTTCAATACTGCAAACAAAAGAGCGTGGGTAACGCAATCAAACGCTTTCTCCAGATCTAGCTGGAGTATGGCCACACGAGCTTTACTGGTGTCAACACATTCGAGCATGAATCGCATTTTATGAACGTTTGTAACTAGGACCGACCTTTGATTCCACACGTTTGGTGTGGACCGACGATATCTTTTATTACTGAGTGAAGTCTAGCCGCCACAATTTTCATTATTATTTTGTAGTCTACGGTTGTCAGTGCGATTGGCCTGTACGCTGTGACGTGCCTGAGCTTTTCAGCCTCGTCTGTTTTAGGAATGAGGACGGTACGCGATTCACCAAAGGATCGTGGTAATTTCTTTTCCTGATATGCCTCATTAAAAACGCCTGCAAGTATAAGAGACAGTTCACATTTAAAACATTTGTACCACTTGACACAAAGACCATCTGGTCCTGGAGATTTTCCGGGATTTAACTTATCAATCGCCCGTTCACCTTCAGATGCAGATATAGATAATTCCAAAGCGTTTTTCACTTCCTCACTCACTTTCGGCATGCGTCCTAAATATTGTTCTTTAAATCTTTCTAGGTTTACCTGTCTACACGCAAAAAGGTTTTCAAAATGACTTGAAAATATGGATAAAATGCTGTCCGTATCAGTTACTTCGTGACCATCCTTCTCTATTTTGTCGATATGATTCCGTCGAGCGTTCGTTTTCTCCACACCTAATGCTCTTTTGGTTGGCGTCTCTCCAGCCGCTAATGCCTCAGCCCTAGCACGGACGAGTGCACCACGGTTGGTCTAGAGCAAGTAGCCCTAGACCAACGAGCCAACACATGCAAAAAACATTAATGAGGAGAACAATATTTTAGCTAGAAGTGAAATACCCCTACTAAATTTCAAAACTGCCACCGTCACCAGTAAAAGACGCTTGGGAAACGAGGAATCGCGCAAAAAGAAAATGCGGATCGCGACGCCAACCAAGCTTCATGCTCAAAACGTCCTACTTTTTTGAAAAAAAAAATTATAAAATTGAAAAAAATTGCGCTCGTCCGAGATTTCAACCCGGGACCTTTCGAGACCAAAGCGAGAATCGTACCCCTAGACCAACGAGCCAACACACGCAAAGTCACACTAATGAGGAAAACAATGTTTTTGTTAGAAGTAAATTACCCATACAAAACTTCAAAACCGCCACCCTCACCGGTAAATGATGCTCGGGAAATGAGGAATCGCACAAAAGGAAAATGTGAATGGCGATGCGAAGCTACCTTCATGCTCCAAACGCCCTACTTTTTTGAAAAAATTATAAAACAAAAACGAAATCGGGCTCGTCCAGGATTTGAACCCGGGACCTCTCTCACCCTAAGCGAAAATCATACACCGAGACGAACGACCCAACACATGGAAATCAACACTAATGAAGAAAACATTGTTTTTGGTAGAAGTAAACTACCGCTAAAATATTTCAAAACTGCCACAGTCACCGAGAAAAGACGCTCGGGAAAAAAAGGAATCGCGCGAAAGGAAATTGTGGATGGCAATGTTAAGCTACCTTCATGCTCCAAACACCCTACTTTTAAAAACAAAAATGTAAACTAAAAAATAAATCAGGCTCGTACGGGATTTGAACGCGTGACCTCTCGCCCCCAAAGCGAGAATGATACCCCTAGACCGATGAGCCTTTTTTTCTTTATTGCCTTCAATAGACAGATGAGCCAACACACGCAAACTAACAATAATGAGGAGAACAATATTTTAGCTAGAAGTGAATTACCCCTACGAAATTTCAAAACCATCACCTTCACCAGTAAAAGACGCCTTTGAAATGAGTAATCGCGCAAAAGGAAAATGCGGATGGCGACGCTAACCTAGCTTCATGCTCCAAACGCCCTGCTTTTTTGAAAAAAAAAATTATAAAACTGAAAAAGAAATTGGGCTCGCCCGGGATTTGAACCCGAGACCTCTCGCACCCTAAGAGAGAAACATACCCCTCCACCAACGAGCCAACACATGCAAACGAACACTATTGAGGAAAACAATGTTTTTGTTAGAAGGTAATTACCCCTAAAGAATTTCAAAACTGCCACAGTCACCGAGAAAAGATGCTCGGGAGAAAAGGAATTGCGCAAAAGGAAAATGTGGATGGCGACGCCAACCTATCTTCTTGCTCCAAACGCTCTACTTTTGAAAAAAAAAACATTAAGAACTAAAAAACACATCAAGATCCTCCGGGATATGAACCCGGGACCTCTCGCACCCTAAGCGAGTATCATACCCTTAGACCAACAGCCAACAAATGCAAAATAACACTAATGAGCCAAACAATCTTTTTCCAAGAAGTAAATTACCCCTAAAATAATTCAAAACCGACATCTCTACCGGGAAAAGACGCTCGGAAAAAGAAGAATCGCGCAAAAGGAAAATGCGAATGGCAACGCCAACCTAACTTCATGCTCCAAACCCACTACTTAATAAAAAATATAAAAAAACTGAAAAAGACATCGGGCTCGTCCGGCATTAATTTCCGGGACCTCTCACACCATAAGCGAGTATCATACCCTTAGACCAACGAGCCAACACATGCAAATAAACACTATTGAGGAAAACAATGTGTTTCAAGAAGTAAATCACCCATACAAAACTTCAAAACCGCCACCCTCACCGGTAAATGATGCCCGGGAAATAAGGAATCGCGCAAAAGGAAAATGTGAATGGCGATGCCAAGCTACCTTCATGCTCCAAACGCCCTACTTTTAAAAACAAAAATATAAAACTAAAAAAGAAATTGGGCTCATACGGGATTTGAACCCGAGACCTCTCGCCTCCTAAGCGAGAATCATACCCCTAGTCCGATGAGCCTTTTTTTTCTTTATTGCCTTCAATAGACAGATGAGCCAACACACTCAAAGTAACAAAATGAGGAGAACAATATTTTAGCCAGAAGTGAATTACCCCTACAGTGTTTCAAAGCACCACCTTCACCAGTAAAAGACGCCTTTGAAATGAGTAACCGCGCAAAAGGAAAATGCGGATGGCGACGCCAACCTAGCTTCATGCTTCAAACCCACTACTTTTTAAAAACTTTTAAAAAACTGAAAAAGACATTGGGCTCGTCCGGGATTGCAACCCGAGACCACTCGCACCCTAAGCGAGAATCATACCTTTAAACAAACGAGCCAACACAAGCAAATGAACAATAATGAGGAGAACAATATTTTAGCTAGAACTGACTTAACCCCACTAAACTTCAAAACCGCCACCGTAACCAGTAAAAGACGCTTGGGAAACGAGGAATCGCGCAAAAAGAAATTGCGGATGGCGACGCCAAGCTACCTTCATGCTCCAAACGCCCTAACTTTTTGAAAAAAAAATTATAAAGCTGAAAAAGAAAATGGGCTCGTCCGTGATTCAAACCCAAGACCTCTCGCACCCTAAGCGAGAATCATACACCGAGACGAACGAGCCAACACATGCAAATTCACAATAATGAAGAAAACAATGTTTTTGCTAGAAGTAAATTACCTCTAAAATATTTCAAAACTGCCACAGTCACCAAGAAAACACGCTCGGGAAAAAAGGAATCGCGCAAAAGGAGAATGTGGATGGCAACACCAACCTATTTTCTTGCTCTAAACGCTCTACAATTGAAAAAAAAAAAACATTAAAAATTTAAAAACACACGGGGCTCTTCCAGGATATGAACCCGAGACCTCTCGCACCCTAATCGATTATCATACCCTTAGACCAACAACCAACACATGCAAATAAACACTAATGAGGAAAGCAATGTTTTTTCAAGAAGTAAATTACCCATAAAATATTTCAAATCAGACATCTCCACCGGGAAAAGACGCTCAGAAAAAGAAGAATCGCGCAAAAGGAAAATGCGAATGGCGACGCCAACCTAACTTCATCCTCCAAACCCACTACTTTTTTAAAAAATAAATAAACTGAAAAAGACATCCGGCTCGTCCGGCATTAGAACCCGAGACCTCTCACACCCTAAGCGATAATCGTACTCCTAGACCAACGAGCCAACACATGCAAAAAAGCACTAATGAGGAAAACAATGTTTTTTCAAGAAGTAAATTACCCCTAAAATATTTCAAAACCGACATCTCCACCGGGAGAAGACGCTCGGAAAAAGAAGAATCGCGCAAAAGGAAAATGCGAAGGCAACGGCAACCTAACTTTATGCTCCAAACCCACTACTTATTAAAAATATAAAAAAACTGAAAAAGACTTCGGGCTCGTCCAGGATTGCAACCCGGGACCTCTCACATCCAAAACGAGAATCATACCTCTAAACCAACGAGCCAACACATGCAAATTAACACTAATGAGGAAAACAATGTTTTTGCTAGAAGTAAATTTCCCCTAAAATATTTGAAAACTGCCACAGTCACCAAGAAAAGACGCTCGGGAAAAAAGGAAACGCGCAAAAGGGAAATGTGCATGGCTACGCCAACCTATCTATTTGCTCCAAACGCTCTACATTTGTAAAAAACATTAAAAACTGAAAAACACATCAAGATCCTCCGGGTTATGAACCCGGTATCTCTCGCACCCTAAGCGATTATCATACCCTTAGACCAACAGCCAAAAGATGCAAATAAACACTAATAAGGAAAACAATGTTTTTTAAGAAGTAAATTACCCATAAAATATTTCAAAACCGAAATCTCCACCGGGAAAAGACGCTCGGAAAAAGAAAAATCGCGCAAAAGGTAAATGCGAATGACGACGCCAACCTAACTTTATGCTCTAAACCCACTACTTTTTAAAAAAATAAATAAACTGAAAAAGACATCGGACTCGTCCAGGATTAGAGCCCGGGAGGCCCGTGTGCTCAGATTTGGGTGCACGTCAAAGAACCCCAGGTGGTCGAAATTTCCGTAGCCCTCCACTACGGCGTCTCTGATAATCATATGGTGGTTTTGGGACATTAAACCCCACATATCAATCATGGGGATCGCAGACGAGTGGTGGGGGCCCGGTTACGCATATTGAGATTCAAGTAGATGTAGAGCTAGCAACTGCGTTTGCACGCGGATTGGCTTCTTCAGCACAAGACGCTCTGATGTGATACCATAGCAACGGGAGGTGAATGACAAGTCGACCGCGCCGCTGTTTTGTACTCCTTTTTTTCTTCGTTTGCGTGTCAGAGGTGTTCTCTGGTGTCAGGTGTGTGACTGTTGCTACAGAGCAACTGCGTAGTGCAGCAGCGCTGCTGGGTGTTGTCTTCTTTAGTGTATTGCGTAATGCATGCGCGATGTGTAAGCTTAGGTATCAACACGTAAAGATTAAACCAAAATGACAACATATGCGGAAAATTCGTGCGCGCGCCGGCACGGCCGTATGCTTTGCTTGCGCATATCGCGATTGTGGGATGCCGGATCAAATGAAACAGGAATCCTTCGTGGCCTTGGAGGGAGTAAGTGTGCGCCAGGTGGGGTGGCGAAGATTGTGAACCACCTATTGTGGACTCAGCTTACCAGTAAGTTGCCTGGTCTCAAAGGTACGTGAAATGTGTTGTAATTAGGCCTACATTGCCTGCTCGATTCGTTTGATTATGTTGGTTGCCGCACAGACTAGCTGTTCTCCGAAACCTTCCCCATGACTTTATGCATTGCGTCCGTATTGCTTTGCGTTATAAGAAATGAGAGTTTACCTTGCAGTGGACTCCCCAATTTTATGACACCTAAAACTTGTGCGTATTGCCGAAAAAGCATTTTTTTATTGTGACGGGTACAGCTGTGCAAAGAACAATTGGTGCCAGCAGTGTTTGTAAACTCATGTGTTTGTTGCTTCCAAAATAAGAATAGATATAGTTAGCGTAGGTAGTAAGAGGCGTTGTTTGCACCAGAATACACTTATCCAGACCAGACTTGCGTAACTTCTTTCTCTTTGTCTGTGTGTTCAATGTAAAGTACAAACTAAAGCTTGGGGAAAAAAGCATTTGTTGCTTGCAATACTACATAGCCCGAGTACGGCATACATACTAGCAGAGTCATTCAATGACACTGGGCTTCACTGGGCACTATGCACAGTATTGTGCATCTTTAACATCAGTGTCTAATCCGCCCACAGTTTATATGAATTAACTGCTTCATACCTTTAAAAGCGCCTGCTCGAGAAATCCAACTGACTTTTAATTTGCAACAGTGCACGAATGAAGGTAGAGGTAATAAGCGTCAGCTGCAAGCAACAACGGTGCACTGCTATCGCTGGCTACATGAAGGTCATGGTGGTGTATCGCTGGCTACGTGAAGGTCAGACAGTCTACTTACCATGTACTCTAGCATTATTCCTTAGGGGGCTACATGCTGGTTAGCATGCCGCCCTTTCTCTCAAGCGTGGTTTCCTCGTGAAGTTTTTTTCATCTTGAAAAAAAGATCACTTCTGGAATTGAGTAGCTTCCACACCATTGCCTACACAACTTTTATCATTGCTGTGGGGGGTGCCAGGGGCGCAGCAAATTACGTGCAATCTTTTGAGAAAGTGGCCAACATATACATTCATTGGATTTGTTTTTATTTTTATTGCATGCAAATCACCACAGAAAATTGAGCTACTTGACTGAGATTCAATAAGAAAGAAGGTGAGGCCTACAGGCAGACAACAGAAAAAAACAAGACAGTGAAAAGGTGGCTGTCAACTGAAAAGGCTTCCCTTCTTGTGAGCAACCATTACAAAAAAAAATGGAGGAGAGTTAAAATTTTCTGACAGAAGGCCTTGAGTTGTCCAAAACATTTTCTAAACATTGCGTCTGCGCTTGAAAGTCGGGCTGGTGGTAGTACCCTAGATAATCAAGACTGTTGCCAAACCTTTCCTCGAAGCATTTTAATGTGGTATACTGTATTGCCATGTTGTAGCTTAGGTCTTCTGTCATCCAATGGTGTGTGCATAAAGTTAACACCAGCCTTAATGCCTAGAATATACATTTGTGCTTTTATTTTGAGGATACTATTTAAGCAAGCCAGGTGAGCATTTCGAGGCAATCGTTAGAATTCATGTGCAAACAATTAGTGCGGCTCTCAAGCATGTAATTTGGCATAAATGAATGAAATGTGCAAAGGAACATACCCAATGAACTTTATTGAGATTAATTGACCTAGAAAAATCACCGGAGTTGCCCTTTAAGAGCACAGTACTACTTTCAGTTTTTTGCTCAGTTAGGTGTTCAGTCACACACTGCGCATTCAAACTGTCAAACCACGCAAGGTGATGGCAATTATGCTGAAGAATTTTACCCGTGTCAAAGCAGCACTGGGCTCTTCACAGGAAGGACCCTATTTACTAATTGACTCGACTAGCTGTTGCCATCAATTAAAGAGTTAGTTTATACTTTAAGTAGTCATAATTTATGTCCTCAATATTCTACAAAGTTTCCTACTACAAAAAGAGTATTAAGTAAGGAAACAATTAAAAATAAATTTCTCCAACGTTAAAGTGCTTTCAGAAACATTTTTGAAGCAGCTTGAACACCATGTTGATTGAGTGGTGCCACCAAATTTGAAGGCCTTTAAAAGCCTTTTGTGGGCTTCCTCTGTGTGCAAGCACGCCCCGAACAAAGTGTTGAACTTTGCAAATGTTTATAACATATCTTATTTCACTTCCAAAGTGTGCCAAAATGTTCATTCTCGCGGTTGAAAATCCTCGCTAGTGCGACTGTCACTGACGTCACTCCGTAGGAGTAAAAAATTTAGTGATGCGACATCACATTACAGTAAGATGCAAAGAACCATGACTGACCAACAGCTCTGTTGCACCAGGCAACCAATAGGCTAATATACTAATTTTTCTCAGCGTGTTGGCGAAGTAGCCAAACTTGCTAGTATTTAATAAAGTGCTTTGCATCGTCATGCAAACCTTTGAAGGCAACGTTAGTGCATTTGACTTTGTTTACATATCTTGGCTTAAGTATACCGAGTTACCGTGGCTGTAGATGTGAGACCAGATTTGTGGGGCCACTTTTCATCACTAAGATATATCGAGGCAGCACATAACTGTTGTTGCAGATAACTGGCACATTTTAATAGGGCTTGCAACTATCCGCCAAACCGGCTATCCGGATAAACCGGAGAAAGGGAATCTGGCCTTAAAAACCGGTTATAATAATTTAAAAAAATGGTAATTGTGCTTATCCGGTTTGAATGAACGTGCATCCAGGTATTCGAATATTCGGGAACGAATATTTAGTCTCAGTGAGAGCTTATTCACAATTTAGGTAGCATTGGATATGCACCGACACAAACTGCGCAGCTCGTTAATTCATTATTGACGTAATTACTAATGACCCATGCAATGACTTCCCGTTTCTCAACTGTGCATGCACTTTCACACCCTGCGGATATTCATATTGTTACGGTTAAAGTCGAAGGGTGTTAATTCGCAGGGCGATGTTGATGGTCGGGTAATAATGGCGTCGGTATCTGCACCAGTTCATGTCTTCCTCCTCTTCTCTTCTCTCGGCTCATACCGTTGCATTTCCCGACTCCCAGAAGAAGCCCACTGGGCGAGTATGAATCACTCAGAGTGTTTAGGGTGAAACGGTTTAGGCGAGCGATATGTACCAGCTGAGTCCGGTTTGACCGACGGCCAACTGGTGTCAGCCGTGCTACCACGTATGTCAAATCACTCAAGCGATCAACAATAACGAACGAGCCACTGTACTGGGGCAAAAAACCCTCGCATGGGCCTCGTTTACGTTGTGGCGACCAAAACCACACAAAGTATTCTTTGCAGTATGCGACAGACTGCTGGCAGCTGTCATACCTTTCCTTCGATCAGTGTTACGAAGCCACAGTATGAAGAGAAGCAATACGCCGGGCCTCTTCGGCTAGGCGGAGTGTCTTAGAGACAGAGTAGTCGCTATGGAAGCCAAATGGTAGAATAGTATCGATGCAGCTTCATTGTGAACGAGCGCAAAGGTGGAAAAAGGACTGTAATTGGTTGTCTCATGTTTTGCCATGCTATACGCATAGGTAATGGAGGGGAGAACGTCATCCCAGTCCTTGTGGTGAGATGATACATACATGGCCAACATGTTAGGCAGAGTTCTGTTCGTACGTTCTATCAGCCCACTCGTCTGAGGGTGATAAGGGGATAAATGGCGGAACTTCGAATTGCACAGACGAACCAGTTCTTCGACAGCGTCCGCAACAAACTGACGATCACGATCGAACCCATGATCGAACCCGCTCTTTGGTCGAAATCATGATCGAACCCGCTTCTTTCATACAGTCTCTCAAATGTTAAAATATACCAACTCGCGTTACAGCCACTACAGCGACTTTAATTGTTATATTTATTACGAAAACTGTTGATATTCTACATCATGGTACGATAAGTGTTATGATTAGTGATCATTTGCCAATTTTTTTATTACTAAAGTACAAACTAAACAAAATCACTCAAAAAAAGGCATATATACTTTCAAGACATCAATCTACGGTCTCTTTCTTGCTTTTGTGAAGAAATAGGCTTGTTAAACTGGAATGACACACTCTTGTTCTTCACCTGAAAAGGCTTATGCTCAATTCACTGATTCCTTGTGCTCAGTATATCATAAAATTTTTTCTTATAAACTAGCAAAAAAACGAGAACAAACTTGCAAACCATGGATTTCCTGACCTTCACGTAGCCAGGTATACACCTTCATGACCTTGATGTAAACAGCTATAGCAGTGCACCGGTGTTGCTTGCAGCTAACGCTTATTACCCCGACCTTCATTCGTGCACTGTTGCAAAGTAAAAGGCAGTTGGATTTCTCAAGCAGGCGCTTTTTGAATGTATGAAGCAGTTAGTTCATATAAACTATCGGCACATTAGACACTGATGCTAAAGATGCACAACACTGTGCATAGTGCACAGTGATGCCTAGTATCATTGAATGACTCGGCTAGTATGTATGCCGTACACGGGCTATATAGTATTGCAAGCAACAAATGCTTTTTTTCCCAAGCTTTAGTTTGTGCTTACATTTAAACACAGACAAAGAGAAAGAAGTTTCAAACGAGGTTCAGCTTTTTCATCTCTTTTTTTCGCTCGTCTGGGCTGGATCAGCGTATTGTGGTGCAAACAACGCCTCTTACTACCTACACTAAATATAACATTTCTTATTTTGGAAGCAACAAACACATGAGTTTACAAACACTGCTGGCACCAATTGTTCTTTGCACAGCTGTACCTGTCACAATAAAAAATGCTTTTTAGGCAATACGCACAAGTTTTATGTGTCATAAAATTGGGTAGTCCACTGCAAGGTAAACTCTCATTTGTTATAACGCAAAGCAATACACACCACGGCATCGTGGTCTGTATATATATAGAGTCATGGGGAAGGAATCAGAGACATTGGGAAGGTTTCCAAGAAGCGCGAGTCTGCGCAGCATTCACCATAATCAAACGAGTCGAGCAGGCAATGTAGGCTTAATTACAACACATTTCGCATCTTACTAGTAAGCTACGTCCACAATAGGTGGTTCACATTCTTCGCCACCCCACCTGGCGCAGACTTACTCCCTCCAAGGCCACGAAGGATTCCTCTTTCATTTGATCCGGCATCCCACAATCGCGATATGCGCAAGCAAGGAATACGGCCGTGCCGGCGCGCGCACGATTCTTCTGCACATGTTGTCATTTTGGTGTAATCTTTAAGTGTTTATTCCTAAGCTTACATATTGCTAGCTTGGCGTCGAAACCAGCCACCATTTGCTGCACTTTCTGCAATATCGTCTTGCCTATAGTGCCTCGATTTTCGCCTCAAATATACCTTCTGGTTGGATCAAAGTATGTAGTTTAAAGAAAATGTTTTACAGTACTGACCTATATATTCGTGCCGTACTTCATGGCCCAGTTCACTGTGAAGCTAGTGACCAGGACGTTTATTGCTGTGGTTTAACGTCCCAAACCCCTCCGCCACGGTGGTGTAGCCATTAAGGTGCTCACCTGCTGAATAGTAGGTCGTGCGTGGGTCTGGTCCTGGTTGTGGTGGTGGCACCTAAATAAAGCCGAAATGATAGAGGCACGGGTACCAAGTGGTCAAAATTACTGGAGCATATAACTACAGGGTCTTTTTTTCAAATGGTGGTTTTAAGAAGTAAAAACCAAGATAATATTTTTCCTAATTTCTCCAAGCAACAAAATGGCTATGGAGGAGTGGTAGTGAAGAGCTGCTGAAATTTTGCACCTGGAAGTCTCTACAGTGCCCAAAAGCACACTACATGAACCCCAAGCGATTTCTCCTGAAGCAAGATTTTGACCGTTGCAGCCATTTAGAACCATTTATACCGCTTGCTTGACCACACTGTAAAACTGGTTGTTTAGCTTGGTCTCGTGGTTCGTGTCGACATTTAGTCTTTATTTAATGAAAACAAGATAAACACGTGACTCAAACATTTTTACCGAGAACTCACTTGGAAACGTCTTGATCAAACAATGATTATGCATTCAATCTTCTTAAGTCTAATTTCAGTTATCTGAAAGGCACGCTAGCAATCGAGAGGCATCGTCTGATTTGTCGCACATGAATTATCTCAGTCACTGGTTAAGAGACCGCGCTATCTTAAAGTTTTTTGCATAAACGTATACAGAAGAAAGCACCACTTCAATTCGTCATTGTTTTATTGTATCATTCAAGTTTGTTTTAAAAAGAATGTAGAGAAAAATCTGGGCTAAAATGGTGAACAATATAAATGGAGTGCGGGCGAAGCTCATGAGTCAACATTTTCGAGGTCACCAGGCCAGACGACCAGTTCAGCCCCAACGAGGAGCCGCAGCGGCAGAAGCGGCTGGCTGCGACAATACCGCGTGTTCCATGCCGTGAAGCTGGACCATACCCAGATGTGGCAAGCCTCCAAATCTCTTTTCACGATAGATGTTTCCTGCGTGTCAAACAAAATGAAACAGGCGCCTCTAAGAAAGAGCATCATGATTGCTCACCTGCCCAGTGCCTATGCTTGAAATGCCACAGCTATGGCGCTGAAGGAACGGCCACCTTGCATAGGGGAGAGTGGACGGCAGCCAGTGGCATCCTTTCAGCGACTCCCAGAGCAGTCTTCTGGGACTCTGGGTGGATGAATGCACGACAGGAGATAGCGCGGACTCTCGAGAATGGTCACCTTGATGGCTCCAACGCTCTCGGCTTTTACGCATTTGGGCAGCAACTCGGCGAACGCCGTTACTCCTTGCCACCGGACGATGGTGAGGAAACGCAGATCCCGTGGACGTACCGTCGTTGACTCCCATCTGGATTAAGTGCGTCTGAACTACAGTGGTTGAACCTTCAAGAAAAATGGATACTGAGAGAACAGGCATGAAATGCGCGAGGACATGTGTTTGTTTGTTTCCCTGGGATGATGGCTCATACCCACTCAGGGGGATTGACCAAGAAAGTGTAGTGCAGTTTTCTATGATCGTTTTAACTATGTGTAATGACTTGGAATTATAGTAAGACTAATGTAAAAAACATCATAAAAGAGCAAACGAAAAGAAAAGTCACGTTGAGCAATTTTGAGATTTGAGGTGTTATGATTACCACTCAGCTGCGTTTACTTCACTATGCCCTGGGGTGTAATAAATATTAATTTTTTGATTGAAGATCCCAAAGGTATACGCTTGGTTGCCTGAATATAATCGCAAACGGCCTTGAAAGCATCCATGTGGCAATATCCCAAAACTGAGGCACCAAAGCTTAGCGCCGTTTCCGCCGTCAATCTAACGCCTATTTTCCGAAATGGCATAACTAGTAACCTTTTTCGAAGTATAGCGTAGCGGTGACAATACAAAAAGTAATGATCTAGTGATTCCATTTCTCCGCAGAATGCGCAGAGGGGTGATGTCTGACCAGCTCTGTGTTGATACAGGTTTAGGGGGGGGGGGGGCACGACATCAAAATTTAGTAATTAAGACTTCGAGCTTTCTGGACTTGCTCCAGTAGGGTTGCCTAGGAAACATGAGGTGGTTATATTCTGTCCATGTAGTTACTTTTTCTATCGTATCATTGGAGATTTCTGATTTTCGATATCTTATTGCCGTGATATATTCAACATCTGGCAGTATGAACAAAACTGGCCCATCAAGTGCGGCTCGTGCTAAGGAATCGGCCAAATCATTTATTCTTAATCCACAGTGTCCCGGAACCCATAGTAACCTCAGGAGTCTCAACTGCGGGGGTACTAATGTTTTGAATGTGCTTAGAATTCGAGGGTTCTCTGAAGCTGTCAGAGCTGCACAAACTGAAAGAGAATCCGTCATTATGACTGCATTGTTTTGATTTGATGGATGTTTTCGAAGAGCTAAAATAATCGCCACGAGCTCCGCTTCAAAAACTGGAGTAAAATCAGGCAGTCTCACTGAAAAGCACCCGTCAAGGGAATCCGAGGCAATGGCTACGCCTGCCTTTTGATTATTTACGGAAGCATCTGTGGCTATTATGCTTTTAGTTTCCGCATGCTCCAAGTAATCTAATAATATGTTATTTAAAAATTTGAGAGATTGTAACTTGGCGTTTTTGGGGAATATATCATCATACTCAATAATAACATGACAATTCGAGTCATTAGCCTCAATCACATTTCTAATGTTCACATTTATACTTTGTAGATTCTTTTGTACAAACATTATCTGAGGTGTGTGAGGCCGTGGCCTATGAGCAAGAAAGAAGGCGTCTGGGTTTGCGATAAAAGCATATTGAGATATTCTTGCCGGTAAGCTATAAAATTTTAAAAATGCTTGTACGGTCAAAATCCGAAATCGACAAAGTAGTGTAGGCAGGCGCGCTTCCTGGTACAGTACGTTGATAGCCACAAATCTAGGGAGTCCCAGACACATTCGCAGTGCTTCTCGCTCCAAGACAACTAGAGGTTTCATTTTATAAGCAGGGCCTGCCGAGAATAATATGCAGCCGAATTCCATGATGGGGCGCATATACATCTTGAACAACGTTATCAAGGTGTGTCTCCGTAACCCATATTTCCGGTTACTTAGCTTGTGTAGTAAGCCTGAAGCCCGCTGTGCTTTGGTAGTTATATACTCTATGTGTGGACTCCAGTTAAGTTTGTCATGATAAATGATTCCCAAATATTTTATAGAGTCTACTTGCTGGATGGATTCCTGTTTATATAGAATTGAAATTGAAATTGGTTCTGCAAGCGGAAACGCAATGAGCGCATTTTGGTTGACATTTACCGATAACGAAATTCTTTGCAACCAAATTTCTAACATTTTAATATATCTTTGTAATTTAAGTTGTAGTGAGTAAATATCAGAGTTAGCAGCAAAGAATGCGATGTCATCAGCATAAATGTAGACAGTAACTTCTTGATCTGTAGGAATTGTGCTCATTAAGGTATTAAATAATACTAGAGATAAGACTGCTCCTTGGGGAACTCCGCGCGTTTGTTTAAATCTAGATGAAGAACATCCTTCCTTGAGGCAGTTGAATTTTCTTGGTTTTAGGAATTCTGCCACCCACTCAATAAAATATTGTGGGAAATTCAATCTCTTTAGCGTATTTAACGATATGAAGTGCTCCACACTATCATACGCCTTAGCTATGTCAAGCGTTACTAAAACAGCGTATTGCCTTCTTTTTCGCGCGAGCTGTATTCGGCTCTATAAATCAGCATAGGCACACCAAATAGAGAAACCACTAGGAAAGCCGATTTGGTTCGGTTTTATTACTAAATTGTCTGCCATCCAGATACTTATTCGGCTATGTAGGACCCTCTCTACTAGTTTGACCATGTTAGATGTTAGAGAGATTGGTCTGATATTATCGACTGTTAATCTTACACCCGGATTTTTTAGTATGGGAATCATCTTTGCTATCCTCCAATCCTGCGGCACCCATGAGTTTTTTAAGGAGTAGTTAATAACATTGGCGACGTCTCGAGGCGATAAATTGAACACAATTTTAATCATGTGTACTGTGATTCCATCTGGGCCAGGAGACGCACAAGGTAAATGTTCAATCACGTTGGATAGTTCAGTCTGTGTCACTTCGTCAAAGTGAGACTTTGTCGTAGACTTGTGCCTGTTGTTTGGCGCTACTGAAGTAAATCTGCTTTCCAGACCTTTACCGATTGCCTCTAAGGTAGTGGTCATTTCTTGCACCGACAGATTATCACAAGCTGCATTAACTGGTGATGGCAAGATTTTCCGAGCTCTCATATATCGGAACAGTGCTTTCATATGTTTAGGCTTCGACAGGTATTCATAATGTCTTCGGTCATATTCTTGTTTTGCTTGAGCTACCGTACTCTTAAAGCCCGCAGCAATGAATTTATAATCGGCCCAGTTTTGGGGGGATTGATTATGTAAGAGCTGCTTCCAAGCTGCCTGACGTCGTCGGTGCTCCCTTGTACAATCTTCATTCCACCAACGGCAATATACCCTTTTTGTGCATTCAACAGTAAATTGGGCTCTTTTGTAGGATCTTTTAATGACTGCGTTTATCTTCAGTGCTTTTGTATCATCGCTCTCTTCCGAGTGAAAAGCCAATGCTGACTTCGGATCCCTCTTAAATTTAGTGTAATTTACAAATACTCTTACATTTGAACAAGATGGAATTATCGGGCAAGAAATTTCAAAACTTATCGGTAAGTGGTCACTGTTGGTGCCACAGTCCAGCGCTTTCCAAGAAGAAGTAGTAATGGCCGAACTGACAAAACTTAAATCTAAGGCCAACCTGGAGTGATTACGAATAAATGTGGGGGTTCTGACGTTGAGGCACGTCAGGTCATTAGCCATTGTCCACTCCCACAAGCGTTTCCCACTCAGATCAGTTCTAAAACACCAACTCGTGTGGTGGGAATTGAAGTCTCAAACTAACACTTTGTCTTTGCACCACGACTTTGTAGCTAGCACCAAACTTCGTGTGTCTTGAACTCCATCCGGAAAATACATATTAACTAAAGTGAAAGGAGTGCAGTTGGGCAGTGTAATGTCTACTGCCCAAACTTCGCATTCTGGCGACATATCTTTGTATGAGCATTTGACTTTCATACTAATTCTATTATTATTGAAGAAAGCTGGACCCCCCCCCCCCCTCTCGATGGACGGTCTAGTCGAAAAGATCGGAAGTTATTTAAATGAAACAAATTATGTACAGATAGCCATGTCTCTTGTAATGCTATAATATCAGGAGCGAATTTAGAAGTCAAGTTTACCAAATCCGTAGATGCAGAATGAATTGATCGGCAATTCCAATGGAGAATCTTAAGTGACCCTATGGTTTTGAAAGAGCTGCTTCCGCTATAGCTTTCTCTAGAATGCTTTCTTTCAAGAAATCTCTCTTTGAAAGGCTCTCCTTTTCCTTCAGATACTTTTTGTTCATTGTTTGTTTTGGTGAGTTATTTTTTCTTGACTAGATCTAGATCGCTTCAGAGACCTAGGGTCCAAATTTATGTCATCGGAATCTATTGTCTATGCAGCTTTGTCCTCACTTAGACTCTGTATATCTACTGCAGAGGGTACTGCAGACGGAGAATACGATGGTGCGGTTTCAAATTCCTTATTTTGGCTGTGGACGCCTATTGCAGAGGCTCCTGCGGGGGGATCATACGATGGCGCAGTTTATGATTCACCATCAGCTATTGGTCGTGAACTCTCAACATGTTGGGATACTAGGCCTGACTGTCCCGTTGTATCAAATATGCGAGTAATCTGGTTAGCCAAAATTTGAGATAGAGAATCGCAAAGGTTAGAAGTCAGTCGTTCCATGGCTTTTTCTAGAGCCTTTTCTACGGCCTCCGCTATATCCAGGGAAATCGATCCATTTATTTCCGAGAGATGTCGTGCTGCAACAAAGGCATACCCCTGAGTTCTAGCCTGTATTTCCGCTAGGGCTTCTCGTCGAGAACAGCGCCTGCGCCCTATAATTTCAAGAATTTGCATTTCTTGAGCCTTAGCTGAGCAATCAGGACTATCTGCACAGTGTCGTTTGTTGCAGAGTCAACATTTCTCTTCTTTAGCTTTGCAGTAATTTGTTTCGTGGTTGTCACCACACACTCGGCATCTGAGTTCTGACCTACATCCTTTAATTGTGTGACCGTATCGCCAGCACTTCGTACACTGGAGTGAGTGCGGTAATAGCGGTTCCACTCTGTATATTAGTGGCCATGCCTTGATTTCGCTTGGGAGATTCGCTCCAGCAAAGGTTACAATTACCGACTTAGTCGGCATCTTCTGCTTCTCTACCAGTCGTGCACACCTATAAACGGAGGTAGCACCAGTCACGGCAAACATCTCTAATACCTCAGACGGGGTCAAGTTTACATCGACACCGCGAACAATACCTTTCACACATGCCAGATGCAGGGGAATAAAGGCGCTCACCGGATTGGTCGCGAAACTCGAGCACTTCAATAGGTCTTGGACACAGAGCTGATCAGATAAAAAACATAGAATACCACCTCTGCCGAACTAGCTGGCCTCTGTGATGCTGTGAAAGTGAGACGTCGCAGCTCTAAGCTCCGCCTGGACCACTTTCGGATTCTTCATTCGATTGAAGCCGTCATTGCTAGGGACGAGGGCCACAGAAACTGCGGGATTGCCGTTGCGCAGAAACAGATCCACTGGTATTTCCTGTGGCGGAAGTGAAGCAGACCAGACGCAAGCCCCTGGTCCAGGTGAAGAAAACGGCATCTAAGTGCTCTTCCTAGCGCTAAAAGCGCTTGCTTAGCTGTAAAAGCACTACAGGAACACCTAATAAAGACAAGGAAACCACAGCCACTACACAAACTTAGACCAAAACTCCAGAGCAATTACGACCAGCTACTTGCGTGTTCGAGCGTCTTCCTCGAGAACGAACATGTGGCCTTCGATTCTTCGTCATCGTCTAATACATTATGCTTGAGAGAAGACAAAGAAGATTGATGTCATATTGGCTACAGTATTAATTTGTATGGTAACCAAGTAGAGAACCTGAAAATTTTTCTTTCCTTCAACTGTTGTTTGTCTTCAGCATAGGCTCAAGCTCCGTAGAGGATCAAACAACGTTAGCATTGCACTAGGAATAAATAAAAACCAGCTAAACAGTGTATAACTTAATTTTGGGCTTCAGCTAGTCCTTGAAAACAATAATTATTTTGGAAGCAATTGAATGTTCACGTTTTCTTGCCTGGAAATTGTGAAAAATATGGTTGCGAGGCTCATGTTAACTCCCTCCTTGTTCATCCCTTAAACACCAGTAATTTCGTTCACATGAATGACGAAGCCATAAAGGCATTGTACAGTTGAGCTCGTTGCTTTCAATCAGTCGTGAACACAAGTGCCACAAAACAATTCTGATAATTTGAAATCTTTATGTATCTTAGAGGCGACGAATCGGACATTATGCTTTGACAACACGAACGGCATAAAAATTAAGTCATTGACGATATCACACGCCACTGTTGCTTCGTCAATAGGCCAATGGAGGAAATCTAGCCACTGCGTGTTTGGGCAAGTTAACAGCACGTGACTGTGTTGTTCGTTTTTTGCCATATGTCTACGTTTCACGTCAAGTTTAATTTAAGTCAAAATGAATAACCATCTCGCTCGACATCCTGTTCTTAGTTATTTACGGCAGCAATGCACTTTTTTAAGGTATTTTTCATTGAGGTCCGACAGAGCGCTGTTGACACATTGATCAATAAATAGTACACCACGTGCGAATGTTCGAGAATTCGAGCAATGCGTGGACAATTTTTTTTCATCATAGCGCCTTTAGCGTCAAACTCGTCGTCATGGTTGTCCATATTTCGCTTCTCTTCGTCAGTCTGGCTAAGTTTTTAGGCCTGTGGTGGCAGAAAAGTTGCGTAGGCTACTTGGGAGTATCTTGGATACTTTCTTTTAACTTCGAAATGAGCTAAATTATGAGCACCTTGTTAAACTATATTGGCTCGAATGCAAATATGTGGTGATAAAATATAGTGGCCGAATGTCCTCTGTGTTCCCAAAACTAAATTAAGCCCTTGAAATACACAGAGGATGAAATTCATTAAATATTAAGACAGTTGTCAAAGTTGGGGTAACCGTTGGTGTTGCAAACGATGAAATAAATATAAAATGGCCTAAAAATTGTCAGCCAAGAAAACCTCAAGCACAATCAAGAAAAACGCCTTTGTGTACGTGCCTTGAACTCCGAGAGAATTGCTGCAATGTGCTTTATTTTTCAAGACCCTTATTGCTGCTCCCAGCTTGAAAACGCATCATCGGGAGAGAGGACGTCAATAAAATGCTCCTTATGTAAAGCGCTATGTACTAATCAACACAGTGTGTTAAAATAATAACAATGGGAAGAAAATATGAATGAGCATCTCCACTAAAAGTAAAGTATAAATCTGCCTTCTTGAACCCGCATGAATTGTATCTGGTCGATTTTTTAGCGTATGATGAACCGCGCAACCATATATTTTTTGATTCACTCAAACTACTGTAAAGAACAGAAACGAAGAGGAAACACCTGCTCGTCGAGCTGGCTAATCTATTCCCCCTTCGTCTTCCTCCGCTTTGCTCAAGCCGCCAAGCCGTGTTGCCGGGCTAACCCTTCACACTCGGTCACGCTGTGGACCTAGCACCAAAAATAAATAAAAGTTCAGTCCAAACAACGCACTCGTTTCATGAAGCGTGGCACATGCACTTCAAAGTTATTCTGTTTCCGCCGGTCAAGTGCAAAGCTTGGATCTGAGTTTCTAAGGTTCCAGGTATTCTGGCCTTGGCGTTCGGTGATAGTGAGAGGCCTTTCAATCTTCGCGAGTAAAGTGTCAACCACTGGCACGCGTATGCTCGCGTCTACGCGTCAAAAGCGTCAAATGCGCCTCTCGGCGTCGGCGTCGGAGGGGCATACGCGAGGAGGCGCGAGGGATCAAGCCGGGCTTTATATTTTTGCACGCGTATGCTACGTCACCATGCGTACAGCGGCGCCAACCAACTAGGAGCCGCGCGCCAACCAACCAGAGGCCGCGATGACTCCGAATGCTGTGCCTAATGGCCGCCGCTTTGAAGGCACAGCCGAGTGCTGAAAGCAAGCATGGAAACTACTCCAAACGTTCCTGAATGACCGCTTTGTAATCTAGAATGTCAACGAAACGACGAGTGACTGCAAGTGCTACCAGCGTGACGTGGTTTTGTGCCGAGTTCGAGCGACGCCGACAAATCCAGCGAATGCTGGCCGGCTATGCTAGCGCCGGTCCCGTGTGCGATCGTCAGCCGAGCGGAAGGAGCATGTCGGTGTCCTTGTGCTTTGATCTGCGACTTTCTGTGCTAAAAACTAGTGTAAACAGACTTCGGAGGTTCGAAGGTTTGAGCGTGAGCCCTCGCCTACCGCGGAGGCCATTCAGATCGGTGTCATCTGCATCCAGCGCAGGCCTCTACCATCTAGTTCGTATTAACCAGCACATGCGAGAAACATCGGCTGAAAAAAAAACTCTACGGTAGTTTCCGTCGCAACATAGATACCATATACGACGCCCAAAATATCGCGTAGTTCATACGTAGAAGTTTTTATCTGCACTGTGTTTGTTTTCAACATCGGTATTCATCATCGCTGAAAGCGAACCTCGCACTAGCCAACACATTCCCGTGATGTGAAAACGTACGTACTTATAGAAGTGTATTCGTGGATTGTACGACGCTGAAACATTCGTTGGCTTCTGTACAAATCGTTTTCGTGTGTTGCCAAGCTAATAACAAGCGTGCGCTGGTTGGTAGCAGTGTGAGGTGACTTCGTGTCGGGTACTACCAATGCTGAAACATTCAGCTGTCAGCTGTCTCATTTCCATTCACGTACAAGACAGAAACTCGAGCATGCGTTGCTGTGGTGATCGAAAAAGAAAGTTGCATGATGAAGTGCTGCTGGTATTGCCTGCTATTTCACTTCTCGCTTCTTCTGCTTCTCTGCCGCGCTCAGTAGCACATACGTTGTTCGGAGGCATTCTAACACACACATTCTTTATTTATAGTTCATTCTGATACTTATAGCTATAGGCATACAATGGCGCTTCTCTGTCGTTTTACAGTTTACTATAACATAACATGCGTTCTGTTTACAGCTGGACAGATGACTGAAAACCTTGTGAGAAGCTCCTGATTTGAAATCAGCTGCACGATGACACGATTGTTGGAAGAAAAGATCACCACATGTATGCACAGAATGAATAAAGGTGCACTAGTATGGTACTGCACTTTGTATAGAAGAAATGCAAAAAGTACCTCGTGTGAATTATGAGACCTTTCAGAGCTGTGCATGTATTTATCTGTTCCTCCAGACTGTAATGAGCTGAAGATATTATTCGATGGTTCCGAACATTGAATATTTGTATGTGTTTCCAAGGATTCCTTCATTTATGTTCAGTTTTTTAGTATATGCATTAACTTGGAATATATATATGAAAGCACTTAACCATATTCAGTTTAGTTCTGTTGGAAAACTTGCCAAAACTTCTGTACGGTGCTCTGGTGCAATCCTATGATCGGTATCTGTCCCATCAAAAATTTTTAGCATGCTGTATTGCATCATAGAGTATTTTGACAATTGATGGCATGTGAAAGCAACAGTGCTTGGCTGTAATCTCAAAACCAATGTTTGTCTCATGAAGAATTGTCAGATGCATTTTGTAGATGTTAAAGGATATTTAAACTACCAGCAAAGTGCTGAAGTCTTCAACACAGCACTGATCTGCAATCACCATCCAGTTTAGAAGTCATTTGTAGCGCTCTCTAACACGTTCAAATAAAGTTATCACACACTGGATTGAACTACTTGGTTTGATTCCTAATACCAGTGTGTCTGACTTTTTGGAGGCACTTGTATTATAATAATGTCCTATTTCTCTCATTTATTACAGGGGTGCACTCGAGGGTAGTGATATTTGTTTACCTTGGCACACTTAATGTGATATTACTGTTTAAATCCTTTCATTTTGTATATATGTACGCCACGTTTGCAGTAGCCTCACATTGAGCTGCCATATTTGAAAATAAATAAATGTACCATCCGAAAGTGTTCCCCGCTGTGCTCGGTTCCAATCTAGTCACTAATATCTGTTGCATCATGATGTGTCGGGTGTGTTTTATTGCATTGGAGAACATTTTGGCCGCCCTCCATGAAGGGTTCAGTTACAGTATTATGACCGATATCTGTGACTTCATGAAGAGTTGGGCGTCCTTTGTCGCTTTAGAGAATACTTTGACTGAAGACAACGTCCAGAAGTCTTTCATACAGGGTTCAGTTCCAATATTGTGACCGATATCTGTGACTTCATAAACAGTTGGGTGTCGCTTGTCGTTTTAGAGAATACTTTGACTGAAAACAACGTCCAGAAGTCCTCCATTAAGGATTCATTTCCAATATTATGACCGATATCTGTGACTTCATGAACAGTTGGGTGTCGTCTGTCGTTTCAGAGAAAACTTTGACTTAAGACAACGCCCAGAAGTCTTGCATTATGGTTTCATCACTAATATTATGACCAATATCTGTGACTTCATGAACATTAGGGTGTCGCCTGTCGTTTTAGAGAAAACTTTGACCTCAGAACCTCCAGAAGTCTTCCATTAAGGATTCAGTTCTAATATTATGACCACTATCTGTGACTTCATGAACTGTTGGGAGTCGTTTGCCGTTTTAGAGAATACTTTGACTAAAGACAACGTCCAGCAGTCTTCCATACAGGGTTCAGTTCCAATATTATGGCAATATCTGTGACTTCATGAACAGTTGGGTGAAATTAGTCGTTTTAGAGAATACTTTGACTAAAGACAACGTCCAGAAGTCTTCCATACAGGGGTCAATAGCAATATTATGACCAATATCTGTCACATCATGAAGTGTCAGGCACAGTTAGTTGCATTAGAGCACATTTCGACTATGGAAAATCCCCGAAGGCCTTCTACGCAGTATTTGGTTTCTCTCTTATGACCAATATATGTTGTATCAATAAGAACTAGGTGTGCTTTGTTGCATTAGAGAATATTTCGAACACACACATCAGCCGAAAGCCTGCTACTCTGGCCTCAATTGTAGTCTTATGACCGACTTAAATCTGTCAGATCATGAAGTTGCAGGCGTGATTATTAAGTGACTGATATAAAATATGCTTTGTAAATATACTGAAGGTACCAGCATATTCAAGATATTGTTAGAAAATTTGGTAGTGCAGGTATAGAAACCCGGTTGTTTGTAAACCTGATCAGGAGGGCAGCCGCCGCCTCATTCACTGCAGAGAGGAGGGAGGAGGGTTCATTGTCAACTCCATATATTAACATACTAAAGAGGGGGCGCTAAGTCAGCCCTGGGGAGGGGCACTGGGACAAACTTATGCCCCCCCCTCCCTAAGGAGAACCCTGCACACGCCTATGATAGACGTACAGTATGCTAGACGCGAATGTTCATTCGCGGGAACGGCGCACGCACCGATGTTGATTTCTGGTGCATACCGCTGTAGTTACTTTGGGCACTGAAATGCCAATTACTTCTAAAGTAGTCTGAACTGTGTTCGGTGAAGCACTATCAATTTTTTAACTTGTTCTCATATCGTCTAAAACATATAAACCCACTCCGGTTAAGAACGTGCCGTTCTGTGCTGAACTTGGACAGTTCTAAGCCAAAAGATCAAGCAACATTGTGCATCGGCCTTCGACGCGTGGGCGTTAACGCGGTTGACGCGTGTCAGTGGTTGCGCGCCCTTTTCCTCCACAGGCGCGACTTGACGCTTTTGACGCATAGGCGCGTGCATACGCGTGCCAGTGGTTGGCACTTAACTTCCCGCCCGAGCACCTGCTGCACCTTAGTACCCAAACTTCTTTTCAAATGTTACACTTCGAGGCAGTTCGCCGGTGGTGGTCATAATAGCACTTTTGTTTTACTTGCACTTGTGTGACTTTTTTACACGCCGCAACTCTGAGCTTCTGGCAGGCGTCTTTATGGTTGTCATAATATCTGATTCTAACAGGAGCGTCTAGGATGAAGACCTGCTTTTTGTTGAAGCAGCTGTCCATATACTATTTCACATGGTGTCGCACCAGTAGACGCCTGCATCGCCGTGCTAACTGCATAGCCAGCCGCCCGAAGGTGGAAATCCCAGTCGGCCTCTCTGTTCCTGTCCATTTTGATATATGGAGTTAGTTTTTCCTGAATACTTTGATTAGTGCGGTCAGTAAGGCCGTTTGCCTCAGAATGAAACGCAGATGCCTTATGCTGCTTTACACCCGCCTTGCAAAGGTACTTTCGTAGTCTGCGGTTGCGAAATGTCGTGGCACTGTCCGATATCAGGTATTTGGATAAGCCATGCTCATTAAAATCGGCGGTTTTCACAGAATTCACCAAACCAACGCGGGCAAGGGATGACACTACTACCACTTCCACGTACTTTGATAAATAGTCTACAGCTAAAATGATGTAGTGGTTTCCAGGACTGGTGGTGGGGAGCTGCCCAATATAGTGGATGCCCACCGTATGGAAGATCTTGTAGGGTATCTTAACAGTTGTCAACAGTGCAGGCTGCATTTCAGCCTTTCGGGCAGAATCCGATTTAGTGAAGCTTTATGATCACCGACGCACTTCCAGTGTTTCATTGTTTGGGAAGTTCTTTTCTAGCAACCTTAATTATACTGCATACTTCACACCACTAGAACGACAGCTCATACTTAGTTGAGGGTGCCATTTTCACGGTATAAAATGGCGGAGCACACGTGCCTCATTTTCTCCTACGAAACGCCGCTTTGAGCACCAGCGTCAACGCCACCGCTAGTGTCAATTTCAGCGCCAGAACTAGCGTTAGTGCCATTTGAAACTCTAGAACAACCCTTGATGCTACACTCCTCTGACGACAAAGGCTTCGTCTTCAAAGCGCGCATGCACCCACGCTAGGAATCACATACATACGGTTTTTAAACCACGATAGCACCACCACGTACAAAATTCTCCACATATTCATTTCTACTTTAAAAAAATTACGTCATCTGCCGTTCAAGCGAACTATCTCCACGCTGCTTCGCATCCACACATGCTTCCGTTTAGCGGGAGATGCTGTAATTTATTCAAACGACGATGACGTCCTTCTTGTGCTTCCACAGCTTACCAGAAAGAGGATTAACCTCTTCAGAGCACAAAAACATTCGATATAAAACGAATGGTTTGGTTGGTTTGACGTGCAACAGGAATGAAGAGAGGCCACCACGTCAAATGCCAATACTATTATTGTATGAATTAGGACTATTAAAAATAGAACTGTCTCCATTTCAATAACAGTTTCTGCTTATAGTAATCACTCAATCCAACGCCGGTTGAGAAACATCGTCCCCTTGTCAGACGGCAATGCTGACTGCATCTAGAAAAATGACGACTGAATGGAGGAGCTCGAACATTGCGAGGACACGTCGCCTACCGTTCTTTCTTGTCGTTTAAAACCGCGTGCTTGACACTGAAGAAAAAGAAACGGTGTTCTTAAAACGCATAAAGATTTTTTTATATGAAAACTGTAGCATTCAACAGTTAGCAATTCTAGAACAGGAGTGATTGTGTTTTTGACTTTTCACAGCAGAACTGCCGAAATTTAGAGGGAGCCCATTAGTCGCGAAAAATAGCTCTTAGTATCATGAACCAGCACACGCACCCTCCACCCTTTTTTTCTACTTTGCTTCCTTAACGCGTTTGCTGATCTTGCATTTGCGGCGTGGGATGCAAAAATTCTTATGAGCGAGATGATAAGAGCCGACATAGAGTGACAGAAAGAAATAATAATACAGGAAAAAATAAACATAGCTGTTTCAGCCTCGGACTGTTTATCGCGTACAAAAGTAGATGTCATCATGAACCGGTCTGCTATCTTCATCATTACTTCCCCCTCATCTGCTTTTTTTCTCAAACACGGGCGACGATTTCTCAGGTGTTCTATCTACTAACTGGAATGGGTGACATAACGAGGACGTCCTAAATAAAAAATAGGAACTTAAACTGAAATATAGAAAAGCGTTAGGGAAGAAAGTAAGCTAGGCAGAGCATGATACGAAGAGAAAGAAAGAAATACGAAAGAGAATCAAAGCAGGAAGTCAAGAAAAGAAAAATAGAGAATCAGAAACAGAGAGATAGAGAGAGAATTGACAAAGGATGAGATGGAAAAATGAAGCAGGGAAGAGAGAGATAGTTAGTGAGAGGGAGAAAACAGAAAAATGTAGACAGAGCAAGAAAGACACACACACACACACACACACACAAACAGAAACGCCTGCACGCACACACACACACACATACACGCGCGCACACACGCACAAACGCGTGCACACGCACACACGCACGCACACGCACGCACACGCGCACATGCACGCACATGCGCACCCACACACACACGCACACAGACAGACAGACAGACACACACACAAAGGAAAGTGCCAGGCCTACGCGGTAGGCGCAGCACAGTCACGGCGAAAGCTAGAAGAGCGGCCTTTCAGAGCCTTTTCAAAACACTCATTGGGTAACCACTGGAAGCACACTTGCTTGGTACCCACTAGAGCATTATAGTAGTAAACGTTTGGGTAGTAGGTTGGCATTCGCTACGCTATGTTTCGTCATTCTTCTGGGAAGCGTGGTATCCGGTAAACACTTGCTAGGAGTTTTGTGCCAATTGTCCATGCAGTGGCTGATGACGATGAGGAATTATGGCTGAAGTGGGTATGCGCCACAGTTAATACGGAAACAAGAACAAGCTTTTGTAATGGGTTGGAGCATTGGAAGGCTCACTCGTTACGGTAATCAAATTGTGCGAAGACTGGTTGTTCTTTCGCTGTTGTAAAACGCTTTATAAGTCGTATAACGTGATTGCGTTGCCAATATCAAGCTTGCCTAAGGCAAGTTTGACAACAAGTAATTTTTGGACATTCTTAAAAGGACAATAGGAAAAGAACTTCTAATCACACCCCAAGGTATTAGGTTCCTGCCATTCAAAAAGAGTCTCACCGATAATACTCCTTATGACCTGTTTATTTTGTTGGGACTTTATTCACCATGAAAAAGTCGCATGATCGATAGTCATGCCGAGGCACCACGGTCGACAAGATCTGTCTTCCGAGAAGCAGCTGATCAAGTGCGCAGTGTTGTTGACACTTTTGACCCCGTTCTGGATTGGCTTTCCGTTCTTGACGCTTGCGTGTGTTTGCCTGACATCTGACGAAGTTTGTTGTGTGTACTTTACTGGTAAAAATTTCATTCATTGTAGAAATGCTGCGTTCTAAAATGCTCTCTGCTGGTAACAGCGTATCGGCCAACGGCTGAGGATCGTCGACTCCGTTTCATGATGAAGACTCAAGCTCATAAAGTCGTCCTGCCACGTCTTCCAACCGGTAATGACGTTTTGAATTCCGTTTTCCTTCATGCTGACTTGAGTGGTAGGCCGTACCGTGCCCCAGACTTCCGTGACGCGCTGCTTCAAGTGGTTAGCACAGCGGACATCATAGGAGTTGGCCAGTACCAAATAAGCCATGTATGGATGGTTTCGTGTGCAAGCAGCATGACGAAACAGAAACTCGTCACTTGTTGTGAGCTCCGTGTAAAAGGGCTGAAGTGCATGGTGCTAGATCCGGAGACCAAGAATATTAAGCTGAAACGTCTTTGGCTTCCGCCTCATCTTGAATCGCGACGTGTTGAAGAGGCGTTCCCAGCTTACGGCGTTGTGAAGTCCGTTGAAAGAGAGGCATGGAGATGTGCAGGAATGGAACAATGGATGACAAAATATAGAGACGTTGCCTTGGAGCTCAAGGACACCATAACTGTGAGCTCAATACCATACCTTTTGTCAATCTATGGCCACCAATGCCTCGTACTTATTCCCGGTAGGCCTCCACTGTGTCTTCGGTGCAAACGAGTGGGGCATGTACGACAACAGTGCAAAACACCGAGGTGCTTGCAGTGCCAGAGTTTTGGTCACTCGTCGGATGCCTGCGTGTCGACTTATGCCAACAAACTTTGTTCTGGCCAATGCACAGAGGAGCAACGTCTGGATCATCTTCTGGATGTCACTGAGGTAGTTGATGCGACAGGACAAGCAGCGGGAGGAGCAGAGTGTGCCTTAAAGGAAGCTAACACTTGTCCATGGATACCCTTGGCACGCAAAATAACACCGCTAACGACGCCAGTGAAAGCATAAATGAATGCGATGCTGCAGACGAACCCCACTTGGAAGGCCTTAAAGACAAGCCTCCTGACAATGAGGAACAAGAAGGAATAGATAGCAGTCAGACAAGGAAGCGTCAGGCACCGGTCATCTATGAAGCAACAACGAGTGCGCCAGATACGAAAGAGCAAGTGTCTTCGTGTGGTCCACGTGTCACCTTCTTTGGGCACCGAGAGACGCGCCGCCTATGCCAGCGTCCTGAGGAAAGTGCTCCTAAAAAGTGTAAAAGGAGGTAAAGCCACAGGTTGCCCTGTGGCTAAAGGTGACCTACAAAAGTTTTAAGATATCAAAATGGCTACCGCCCTAACGTTTCCCATGTGTGTAGCGACACTCAACGTACGTGGCTTGAGGAATTTAAGGCGTCAGTGGCAGTTGCGCCACGTGCTTGAGCAGTACAACATTGATGTACTTGCAGTGCAAGAGACTAAAATTTCCGCTGCTCGTGACGCCGATCTTCCACTAGAAGTTTTTCTTGATTACAATTTACACATCAGGCCAGCACGTGGTGCATTGGCTGGATGCTTTTTATTAGTTAGAAAGCACTTGAATCATATTTTGACGTCACTACATGCTGATGTGGAAGGACACGTCATTTGTTGCGACTTATCTTTTCATTCCCATAATTGGAGGTTCATCTGCGTCTATGCTCCCTCCAAATTGAATGAAAGGAATTCTTTTTTCCTTTCTTTAACTTCACTACTAAGCACTGACAGAACTTTGGTAGTTTTCGGAGACTTTAATTGTGTTTGTGACACTAGAGATCATTCATATATAACAAACGGTTATGATGCAAGTGCAGCCTTACTGCAAAAACTATTGAATGACCACAATTTAATAGATGTGGGAGCGCATGCACCTTCATCGGTCAGGTTCACGCACTTTCAAGGCATCTCTCATGCTCGGCTTGACCATGTATATGTATCTCTAAGTTTATGGTCTCACATTCATAATTATGCTGTAAAACCCTTTTTTTACAGGCCATTTCTTGGTAATTGTTTCTTGGTGTCCTGAAAATTTTCGTAAAACCCCTCTAAACTGGGACCTATGGAAGCTTAACGTACGGTTGTTGCGCGAAGATTGTTTTGTTAAAATAGTAAAAGAATCGGTACAAGAGGTAACACAGTGTCGACAGCTGCCAATTTTCGCTCAATGGGAAAGGATCGAAGAAAGAGTCAAGTATCAGGCAATTAGTATTTCATGTGAAATAGCGCAAAGAAAAAAAAAGCTTAAAGCGCTATCTTTATGATTTACTTCATAAGCTCCATACTTTCGAAAGTCAACAGCGATTGTACGGGTACGAGATAAATGTGATTCGAGCACAGATACAAAAACATGATACATTATACAGAGGAGATATATTCGTTCCCGCGTTACCCATGTCACTGAAGAGGAACCCACTAAAAAATCCCTCGGGGATGAAAATAGATATGCACTTTCTAAACAGATACTGCAAATTGAGTCGCGGGGTTCTCTTTGCACAGAGGCATGCGAAATAAGAGCCGCATTTGAAGATTATTACAAATGTTTGTTCACCGCGGCTGAGCTTCAGGAAAATTTTGAGGAAGAAGCAAACCACTTCATTGCCCTTGTGCCTCAGTTACAGGATGATGATAGACTCACTGTCGAGGGGCCAATAACCAAAGAGGAAATTAGATTTGCAATAACAACGTGGCAGAAAAACAAAACTCCTGGCCCAGATGGCCTTAGTGGAGAATTTTACATAGCTTTTCAGGAACTTCTGATACCTTTCCTTGAGCAACCTTTTAAAGAGGCTTATGACCGTGGTGAACTTCCTCATTCTTTTTATCAGAGCCATACAACTATAATCCCAAAAAGTGCTGATCGTAACGCATTAACGGTAGTTACCGAATACAGGCCTATAAATTTGTGTAACGTTGACTACAAAATATTTGCTAAATTGTTGACAAATCGGCTACAGACAGTGAATATTAAATGTGTAGGTGACCACCAAACATGTGGAATTTGTGGTCGCTCTATACAGACAAACATTCATATTGCACGTTCAGTTCTTGAGTGTATAGATGGTAGCATGGACCAAGTAGCCCTCCTTCATATAGACCTTGCAAAAGCATTTGATAAGGTACAGCATGCTTTTTTGTTCCGGTTCCTAAGACACCTGCAGTTGAGTGATGTACTATACAATGGCATCTCACTCTGTCATAAGAAGTGCACAACTAGGCTGATTGTAAATCGCACACTTTCTAATATAATAGAGTTAAATTTATCTGTACGTCAGGGATGTCCGCTGTCACCTTTGCTTTTTGCAATTTCTCTTTAACCATTATGTTTAAGTGTGCTTCTAAACTCCAGCATAAGAGGCTACCGATATGATGCTGATGAAGTTAAAGTTTTATCTTATGCAGATGACATTGCCTTCTTTTGCGCTGATAAACCCAGCGTTCAAGAAGCAGTCAACACTATTGTACGTTTCTGTGAAGTTACTGGCGCCAGCATAAATTTTGATAAAGGTAGTGGATTCTGGCTAGGCATGTGGGCCCGAACTCCTTCGGTCTTCGCGAATATTCATTGGAATGGGACTCCTATGAAATACCTTGGTGCGCCTCTCAATAACTATTGTAACAGCAGCCCACACTGGACCGCTGCGATAACTACGATCCGCCGAAAGGTGGCAACATGGCACGGACGGGAGCTTTCCATTTTTGCCAGAGCGAAAGCGTGCAATATATTCCTTGTATCGAAGCTTCTTCATATTCTGCAGGCGTTGCATTGCTCTCGGGTACACATTCAACCCTTTCATAGGATATTTGCCTGCTTTATTTCGAGCTCTTCCTGGGAACCCATGAGAAGAGACAATCTTTTTCTTCCACTTGAAAAGGGTGGCCTCAGCCTTGTGCATGTGTTCGTGCGACAGTTGGTGTTGCGATTTTTCTACCTCACGGATGTGTGCACCCATTTCTATTAGCGGTTCTTCGTAACCGTCTATGTTACCACCTTCTTTTTATTTATGTCACAACAAGCGTTGCTAAGGAATTGCCTTTGCGGGGATTCCTAAAAGAAATTTTTGATACTGTCAGTTTTTTGAAAGCCAGGTTTGCCTTAGAGTATTTGTATACTATTGACAGAACAAATTTAACCTTTTCCCCGAACCTGTTTATCGAAAGCAATATTCGCTTCTGCCTGGTCACGATGTATTATTTTGTGTACGCAGAATGTGTATATCTCCTTCAGCGAAAACATTTTTCTTTAAACTGCACACTTCCACGCTGCCACTGAAAACGTGGCTGAATGAAAAATTATTATACGTACCCTGGACAGTGAATTGTAGACTCTGCAACCAACCTGAGACTATAGAGCATTGTTTTATTCATTGTCGTGATGCTTTTTATTTTTGGGACATTCAAAAAAGAACGTTAAGAAAAGAACTTCCAATGCCAGCTCATGGTAGTAGGTTCCTTCCGTTCAAAAAGAGTCTGACTGATAGTACTCCTTATGACTTGTTTATGTTGTTGGGACTTTATTCATTATGGAAAAGTTGCATAATCGATAGACATGCCGAGCCACCACGGTCGACGAGATCTGTCTTCCGAGAAGCGGCTGCTCAAGTGCGCAGTGTTGTCGAGACTTTCGACTCCGTTCCGGAGTGGCTTCCCGTTCCTGACGCTTGTGTGTTTGCCTGACGTCTGTTGAAGTATGTTCTGTGTACTTTACTGGTGATAATTTCATTCATTAAGGAAAAAAAGAACCGGAGTAGCTCAGTGGTAGAGTACTGGGCTGACACCCTGCGCACCCGGGTTCGAGCCCCACTGTGACATTGGTGCAAGGGCTTCTTTTTTCTAATTTCGCGCGATTTGGCTACAAAGAGAGCGGCGCCAGCGGACAACGTGCAACTGCGCGTGACCCGTGTTCTGATCTCATATCAGCTTTCGCTGTAAAATAAGCAGCCATCTTGACTGTTCGGGGTGTCCCGGTATTTCGAAACACCAATAAATACTTTTCTGTAGCGATCAGCATAGAGGACAGCTATGCATACTCTCGACTGCAATAGGCGATAAGAAGGGCATTTATTTATTCAATTTATTTATTCAATTTACCTGCAGCGCCAACAAGGCATTACAGCAGGGGGGTATACGCAAATACATGAATACGATTCATCACATGAGGGAAAATATAAGGAAAAAGAGAACTGACATGAAAATAAGTGGTACAAATCTGCACAATAGCGCGTCAAATGTACAAGCAGTGTCACAATGAAAAATTTACATGTGCGACAAAAACGTGTGACACAGAGCATCAGATGTACAATTAACAATATTACCTGGTAGTTTATTCCAGACCCCAATGGAATGGGGAAAGAAAGAACCCTTGTACACATCAGTACAGCAATCAATTTCACGAATTTTCCATTCATGGTCGCGTCGCTTAGATACAAAATGCGGGGTTAGTAAGAAAATTTTAAGATCAAGACCAGTCTTATTGAAATAAATACGATATAGTAGTTCAAGTTTGTGATGCAACCGACGTTTACTTAGTGTTTCCCAGCCCAACTCTGATTTAAGTGATGTAATGCTAGTGCGAAAACTATAATTTTTAGTTACAAATCGGGCCACGCGGTTCTGGACGCACCGCCCGATGAACCTTGCCCTATTTCTCTCTTTCCAATACCTTTCATACTACTATTCAGGTGACATGCTATAATGGGCGCATATACTTTTGTTTTTCTTTTTATATAATTGATTTACCTAATTGTCTTTCTTCAACAAAGTGCGTTTTGTACGGTAATGATACCTCCATATATCCCTTCCATAAAACATCTCAGCTATCGTAAACATTTGAATGCTGACTTAGAGAACATTTTTAGGTGGTGTAATACGAGCATGTTATCTATTAATGCTGCTAAAACCAAGTTTGTTGTGTGTACGTCGCACTAGCGCAATTTGACATCAGCATCACGTACCAATCCCCCCCCCCCCGTCCAATCTCTCCTAGCTCATGCTTTTCCTGTCCTGGCATCCTTCTAGATAGTAGCTTGATGTAACAGAAGCGCATTGCTCACATAAAAAAGAAGATAGCATATGGCAATGGAATCTTGATTAAAACGCACCCTTACTTTTCACGCACCACATTACGATCTCTTTATTCTATATCACTCTTTCATTCATTTTCAATTTACCTATGTTATATTAACTTAGGTAAATACATATATTACTCATAACACACACACACATACACACACACACACACAAGTAAAACTAAACAGAGACTCAGCAGATGCCGAATAGGGGAGAGAAAAAGAAAGAAAGAGTATGAATGAAATGAAATGACATAGAGTAAAACAGAACGCGAGATATGGAGTAATAGATGTAAAATGACACACAAACACAGAAAGAAATAGCGAGAAATATTGAGATATAGATAGGAGGACAATAAATCAAAGCCATATCGACAAAGTGAATGATGTTATAGAGGAGCCTGCTCGGAGGCGTTTCCTGGCGAGACCATTTCTGTAGGAAGCTTGTTAACGAGCCGGCGCAAGATGTGTACAGTACCTCGAAGGCAGCGTAGTCGGTCACATTCACCGAGCGGCAGTGGACAGTGTTAGCTGCGTCGATTCGACCGTTAATTTCTTGCCCCTTTGTGCTATACTGGCCGCTGCCGTGTGTCAATGCCTAGAGCGCTCATGAATGGCTGTCGTGGAGCAATCAGGTTTTCTTCAACGGTGTTGAGAACAGGAAGGTGATCGAGCTTGGGAGGATGTCGGTACCCGCACCTAATTCTCATCAGTAAAACTCCACCTTCTGCCCACTCCCTTTGTTCTCTTGAGCAGAGCCCTCTCAGCTGCGTAGCGGCTGTTGCTGTAGAAGGAAGTGGAAGGTTGGTTGCTTGGAGTCCGTCTTGACTGGTCGTAGTTGCTGCTGCTTGTAAAAGGTGGAGACCAGCGCCTTTCGATACGTTCAACAACTCGACTTTATGTACAGAAACTTATTTACATATTTACAAGACAAGTTCTTCGTTGGAACCGTCTCATGTTGCCTTGGCAGAGCCGATAGTGCAGAGCACTCCTTGCTTCGACTAGAACCACTGCGAGGATTCGGGAGCCAGGTATTAGCCTCTCCGTTGCCCCTCGCGATTTTACTGCTCGCCAGCCAAAACAATTCAGTCCGTTTACTGGACAGACTCAAACACATTTGTTGGCGTCCTCTCCTCTCGCTCTTTTATTCAAGCACCCCACCTCTCTGTACGAGAGAGAGAGATGAAAGGACCGGCCTGCACACTACATTCTGTGAACTTTGCGAACACACAATGGTGGCGCCATTGCGCCTGCGGACTCCATTATTACGCTGTCCAGCGTTACAGCCGTCCCGCGTAGCTGGTTTTTAAAAGCGGCGACCGACCATGGTCTTCTAGACGAAACGGGCGTCCTTGCTTCGGGAATATCGTGTCCCGAGAATCGGCTCTTTGGGAAGCGCACCCTTATGCGACAAAGAAGACACATCCCTCTAGCGTGCGACGCCGCCCCTTACATCATTGTAGAAACGTGTTCATGCTGCCGTGCCTACAAAGCGACGAGAATAAAGTGTACAAAGTCGGGAAGAGGCGAGCGCGTGGGCAATTGAAAATCGAAACTTTGTGTGAAGCCTTCATGCGCGCCGCCCCGCCTCCTTTTTCGCGGATACGAAGGCTCGCTAGCGTTAAATAGACAGCTGTTATGTGGCTAAGGTACACTTTGCATTGAGGAGACCAGAGTTATTGTAAAAGAAAGGTGAAGAAAAAGGTGAAAAATGCACATACACGCAAAAGTCAGAATTCACAGGTCTCAAACTTCTGGTTCTGCACACAGCTGCGAGTGTCTCAGGAGCAAAATTAAACGATTTCGATCGTCAAGATTGCTCAGCGCACCCTGTCGAGCCTTGAAGAAGATGGAAGCACCGCACCTTTAGTCATACAGTGCTGGCTCTGTGGCGATTCTTGTCTTGTTCTCCCAGTACATGTTGAGGGTATTTTCGGGAAGCATATCTGACTGCCACAATTCTCCCTCCGCTTGTCGTACACCGTCACGAATGCCTCTTGCGGTGCCCCGCTCGAGGTAATGTTTTGATATAATTCAGGAGACCGTATTTTCGCCCTAGGAACATCACTCAAGACCATCGAGTGCGGATACCCTTGATGTGTATAAAACGGAAGAACTTGCATGGCAACTTTTTCTCATTCATGGCCCGTCGCCGATCTTCAAACGTCAATTTGAAGAGTGATATTCGAACGATATTGAAACGTGATATTCAACCGTGAGTCTCGAAAGAAGACCAACCAACATCCCCCTGGGTATCCTCCACGGCAACATTCCCATGGCAGCCTAAGGCTATTTGGCCCACCTCCCTCTGCCTTCGCTCAATTCCTTGTCGGGATGACAGACAAACAACCGAGTTTGCGTAGGTGAGACCAGGCACGTGCACGGCCTTTGGCAGGTAGTGCACCGTGTGGTATCGGCTAGAGCCCCACGGGTATTGTAGACTAAGTATGCTGCTGGCTTACTGTGCGGCTTGTTTTAAGTGAGATTTGTGTTGCCAGACGAGCTTCTTTAAGGTGGGCAGTATAACACCAAAATAACGGTATTCCTCTAGCCTTGGCAGCTACTCGCATTTCGGTAACACGAGAACAGCATCGTCACCCTTCCCTGAGAGCCAGAGCACCGCTGATTTTTTAGGATTGAAGGCCAGGACCAAGGTGTCCAGGCGGTTTGCCGATATTTGGACTAGGTATTGCTGTTGCACCTCATTTTCCGCCAGCAGTGCGAGATCATTCACAAAAAGAAGGCCACATGGGGGCGATATTGCCGAGGTGCCGTCGTAAAGGTGCACTTGAGGTTTAACCCCACATCTGAATCTGAAGGCATGCTCCAGATCTGCTGTAGTGAGCATATATAACAATACGGAAAGAGAACTTCTAGTTATGACCAGCAGAGCAAGGCCATGACCTCCAAGGGACGTTCGTTAAAATACAGTCTAAACGTGGTACGCGTACTGCATGAACGTACAAGTTGTCTTTGTGCGCTGCACGAGACGTGCATCGTCGTAGCTGAGACGCCACGTCGGCGTCAGACAAGGAGTGCCTGCACGGTCAGGGGGTTATCAAAGGTGCCCCGCGTGTGCACTGCTCACTCAGTCTCTGGCCTTCGTTACGGCCGGTCGTGTCTGGGATAAAGGCGCGCCTGTACTCCTAGTTTGTTCACACTGTAAAGATGTAAATAAATAATTGTTCTTCGTAAGAAGCTTCGCGAGAGTTTTCGCTGCCCCGGCACCTGGATGGCCGCCTGTGCCCCACTCTTCTGTCACATCAATCTTTGATTGAGATTATGCTGTACTGGCACAGCATGGGCGCGTGTTCCAGCAAAGTTAGTTTCAACTGTATTCACAGTATAGAGCCGGCGCCGTAATTCAAGCCACACAGGAGGCACATTGAGGTCTTCCTTGCGAGAAAGAAGGTTTCCGTGTAGTACGTTGTCGTAAGTCATGGACATGTCCAGAAAACAGGAGTTTAGCCCGCGAGATTCCCTGTGTGCTATCTCGATGTTTTGTTGCAGGAAAAAGAGATTACGCTCTCCTCGCTGCTGATGACGGAAGCCGATTTGCAGCTCTGTAAGGGGTCCCTGGGTTTACACCGAACCACTCATTCATCTTTTCATGACCTGTTTGAAAAGACGGTATAGCATACTGCTGACAGGGAGCGGCCTGTAATCTTGCAGCTGTTCCCTGTTGCTTTCTCTCTTGGGCACGGCGCCAGTCACCTGGTATGGGGTCCTCTTAAAAATTGCGGTGAAGACCTAAGACAAGGATTTTCTTGCTTTTAGTTCAAGCTGTATGACAAGCTCAGGTGGAATTTCATCCAGTACTTTGGTGCTTAAGGCTCTAGTGCTGGACATAGCTAGGTCTATTGCCAAACGGGACACCTTCAACTCGCGTTTCGCAGGGGTACTGTTATAAATATCACGGAGTTTCCACGAGGTTTGATTGGCGTTCTCTGTAGTTCTTGCGACGAGTTCTCATATATTCGCTGCTAGGAGGTCACCAGGTGTTCTTCGAGGTCTCTGACAGTTGCACCTGTTTTGTCTTGTTGAGTAGGAATGGGGGCTTTGCGATTGAGAGTGGAGATATATGTGCACAATTTTCTTTGCCTGTTGTTGTCGGCATTTGTAATTGCATACATATGTTTTTGGTTGCTTCCCACAGTTTAATTTTGGACCATTTGCATTATGCCTCTCTTGCAACGCGAGAATTCCTACCACGCATGTTGGCATTCGTCGGCCTTCAAGCGTTATACTGCATACCGATGAGCTTGATTAGCCTTGCGAAGCGCTAAAAGTGCCCTGTTCACCTGTTGGTCCCACCAGGCTTTAGGTCTGGTGCCCCCTAGGCACTGGACTCGATTCTCAGAGTGACACATAGTGCGTCGCAGATCTCCCACAAAGTCCTCACATGTGGTTTGCCGCACGTGTATGTCATTCTCTTTAAAAACCTCCGCACTCAATCAAAAGACGTTGCCGGTAAATAGAGCTTAGCTGACCTGCGCTATTCTGTCTGATGATTTTGATGGACGGAAGTAGAGAAAGTCAGGACAATGCGATTGTGGTCGGTACCCCTACTATATCGCTTACTCTCGTTCAAATGTATTTTTGTCAGGTGTGCCGATACATTAGGTGATGTGAAGAATTATTCTACTCAATACTGCCTACTTCTGGCGTTTTATGTAATCTAGCCTACGTAGTCGGGGCTGAGGTTCGGTACTTCAAGGGACAACGTTTCTGCTAGCTGCAGCATAGGTCCATTGTTATAGTCTTAGAAGCCATCAATTCTTCAAACATGCCCGCTGACGTCTCCCAGAATATCCTTATTTTGTATCGCCAGCACTGAATGTCTTCAGCGATACATAAAGTGATGTATCTGTTCTCAGCACATTCTTTTGGATCAGCATTGGAGTTAATGACTGCAACAAGCACTGGTATGCCCAAGACAGCCCCTATTGCTCACTTGTGTTTTTTACAGGAACGTTTTCTTTCTTCCATTCGTTGTCAATGTCAATCGGCCACAAGGTACCTAATCGCCTTCCATTGCGAGAGCCGGGCTCCTTGTAGCATCCCGCCTTTTGCCAATTCGGGTGTACCGGTGGCTCTTCTAGAGCGAGGAGGTGAGTTTCCGCAATTGCTTAGTGTGACTGTTACAAGAAGCGTCCATAGATGGCGTAACCGCTGCCTGCAGTGTCAAGTTGCATGCTGCTTTGGGATTCTCTGCTTTCTCCAGTGCTTATGTTCTCCTCCTTCCTCTCTCTAAACTCTGAACTCAAATATCAAGTTCTGTCTAGCCCTCTGGTTCGTGGGATGCTCCCCCGCCTCGGAAAAATTTCACTCTGAAATACTACATTCATGTAGCCACACTTATTCCTGCAGCCCAAGGCCTATTTAACTCACTTAATCCCCGTTAACAAAAGCCCAGCGTTTACGTGGCCAATTTAATAAGGCATAACAAAACAGTGACATATTCTCGGGTTCAAGCATTTAGTACAGCTCTTTCGATTTGTTGTGTTTCCACCTTCCGTGCATATTAAGGCAGCCGACAGTCGCGCCGGCCTTCATTTTAGGTGTAGTCGGCGACGTCTATTCATTACGCTAAGTTTAGACGCATGGCGGGTGTTTAGAGCAGATGCGGCCATTGCAGAGCTACTTCTTCGTGGGTCACGTCTCCCACCAAGCGGAAGAGGTCAGGGTGCGCACTGGGGTTGGCTGGTCATCATGGGGTCAATGCAGGATAGGTAGTGGCCTCGTTTGGTGTCCATACGTGCGGAGCTCGGCTCGCTCACGGTAGGCACGGGTGTGTTCTTTGGGTCAGTGGGTGCAATGTGTTAATGAAGTTCATCGCCTGGGGAATGTCCTGGAAGTTGCTTCTTGTCTCCCTGTGTCACGTGCTGTCAGTAGTGGTTTCCATACATTAGATTCCAGGGGTTTGTCCTGCAGCTCCCGTGCCTGCGAAACTACCTTCGGTTCGACATTTGTTTAGGGTTTCGGTTGGGCTCTCCTCTGCTCTTTCAAGGCACCTGTATTATTTAAACAGGGCGTTGCGGTCGGGCTAGCTGCAGGTAGCAACCTGGCGCGAGGTAGCTGACAAGTACTGGATACAGTCGTGGGCTAGTCTTTTTTCACTTCCCAGTGTAATGAATAGGTCAACAAAGGTTGCCTTTAGTGTTCCCAATAGCTGCCTAAGCTCAGGGTTGAGAAGCATTGCTTTTGCCCGTATTGCTCTGCCTGTAGTTGTCACTTCAGGAAAGGAGAATATCAGCAGTATCTGAAAAAGTGGGGCGATATTCTCTCGTATAGCCTAGGCATTATCCTCTAGTTGTGATCCATTAGGCACTTCTTGTGTGGCAGCTAGCGGGACCACCAACCCTGACCTGTGGCTTTTGCCTTCACCATGTGACGTCAGATCAGATGCTGCAGCTCTTCGATGGTTGCCTTATGCAAGAACGTCTGCGCTAACTTCACAGTATTAGTCCATATTCGGCGGAGCGCACTCGCAATTCGTAGTGCGTATTACCATCACCGTTGATGAGCACCTGAGGTGGAAAGTCTGGCGCAGCATGTTTGCTGTCCTGTTGTCATGCTTTCTTGATGTTGGTATGATGTTGGCCACCAGCTTTGGTGCCAGTGCTTTCGACTTCTGCCCTGTGTGTCCTCTTCCACGTATTTCCTGAATCGCGAGTTGCGGAGGCTTGTCCTTTGGGCGGTGGTGTGCTATCTTGAAAGCAATGTGGTAATTACCGCCTTGAGCAGCGACCGAAGAAATGTACTCCGCCAACACTGGCATACACACCAGCTACTGGACATCGCCAACGGAGAAAGCGCTAGCATTAAAAGCAATCCGAGGAGGATTCTAAAAAATGAATTCCGGATTTACAGTAATAAAAATATAGCATAAACAGATTAGAGAAGAAACGAATGAGAGGACAAATAAGAAGTGAAGTTTGATAGAAACTAGGAAAGCCACCTACCTCCGCACTTTCTTGGTTCTTAGCACAACTTGTATGGAAATATTGCCAAGTAGCCATATTTTTCTCCTCAATGCTTGCGTGAACTACCTCTCATTTTTTCCAAAATGCCGCCCAGCTACCTGTGTTCATACTCTACCATGTTGTCACTAATTGACGCGTATTTGAGAGTGTTGTTTTCAAGGCAAAATTCATACCTCCCGTGTTGTGAATGGCACTTTAATTCACATCAGCCCGCTAAACATAAAACCAAGTGTTGCAGTGTCATAAAAGCCTGAGCCAGTGCACGTAAAGGGAGGATAGAGCTTTGCAGCACAAATTTTGATCTGACGTCCTCACCTAATGGAAATTCAGCATCCATTATTGCACATATACGAATAGAATTGGTAATAGGCATACGAAAACTTCAATCAACTTTTAAAACAGTATTACTTCACAATAGGTGTCGTACCTGCAACATGTTGCTTTAAATCTGGAATCAGGTGCTTTGACCGTTATTCCAAGCAGACGATCAGATTGTGCCTCTCTGGTGAAGGTCATTTTCAGTGTTGCCTAAAGGAAACTAGCTCACACAAACAAGATGGAATCGGCTACACTCTTCATTATAAAGGGAAATGTGAATGCTCGCAAGTAAACACTACGTGGATAAAAAAGTGAAACTAGGAAAGGAATTCAAAATGCAATCGGAGAAGATCGAAAAAAAAGAAAAAAACATTGATATCAGTGGTGAACGGGAGTAATCGCGACTGTGTGTTCATAATCAAATTTTGGAGTAGCCGCATAGCCGACACAAAATCTTTCGTCCCCTCCTTCGTTCCCGATGCACCTCATGCTACATTTAGACAGTCCTGGCGATATTTTTCTTGAGCAGTATTCGAGAGAAGCCTCCGGGACAATGTTATCCTCTGTACCGCCCACGTGCGACGTAAATGGGCCAGCTGGTTTCATCTCTGATTGAGTAGTGGAATTGTAACACATACCTGGTCGTGCACTTTCACTCTTAGGTAGAACATAACATGCGCTGGGATATGTTATCGATACGAAATTCGTATAAATGGTAATTGATAGGTGGGGTTTGACGTGCCAAAACCACCATGTGATATGAGAGACGCCATGCTCCGGAAAGTGCGAGCACCCGGGGTTCATTGACGGGCACCCAAATCTGAGCACACGTGCCTACAACATTTTCTCCTCCATCGAAAATGCAGCCGCCGCAGCCGGGATTCTATCCCGTGACCAGCAGGTCAGCAGCCGAATATCTTAGCCACTAACCACAGCGGCGGGCTAGTTTGTATAGAACGCCACATTGACAGCGACCGCACCAACAAAAATTCGTCTGGAGTGCCAACACAATTGATAAGCATTAAAATTATGTCAGACAACAGTGCGAGAAGTAATAATTAATTTATGTAGAGCTTCAGCTTTACTAAAGAAAGAAACACATCCTGACTAGGCAAGAAAAATAATGAAAGTGCCCGAAAGGCGCTAGCACTGGTTCACAAATTTTAGCACACGTTTCGATCTGATGCCCCTGTTTATTTGAAACTATGCATCTGTTAACTTTCTTGTACGGGTGGATAGCGTTACTAAGACTAATGTGCTAATAGGCATAAATACTCATTCGAAAATTATTCCAAGTTTACTTTGTTTCGTCACCTAAGAAAAAATAGCTTCCACCACCACGGAGAATTAATTGCCCATTCTCTCGATTGGGAAATTCAATTTGAATTGTCAGGAAATTCAAAAAGAACAATGAAAGCCCATGTATGTAAGAAAAATGAAACCAGGAAAAGAATTCTTAAACGAAAACCTGCTTCCTTAGTCTTTTCGGTAACCACAAACCGCAGACTACTTATGCGATTCTTAATGAAGGCTTGACTGACATGAAACTGTTGTTACATTTGTGGATTGTTCTTTTTTATTTTCTCTGTTAGCTACAGTGTTTTAATAAACAGTGTGTCCTACCATTGTGCATCAGCCATGTTTACATTGGTGCTTTTTTTAGTGCTGTCACTACCACTGTTTCTGATGATAAAAACACGGTATAGAGAAAGTTCCTGTGATTTAACGCATCACACTTCAGTTTTGTTCGTAAATTTCATGTGATGTTACGTATCTTTCAAGACAATCTTTTTTTCTTTCGTACGTGGCAGTGATGGCGAGTGAAGGGACCTTCATCCACTCCCTAATAACGAGTGTGATAAGCGCGCACGCAGGAGAGGCGACAATCCGTGAAGGAGGCGCTCTGTTGAGGCCACGACCTTCAGAGCGCGCCAAGCGGCAGCCCGTCGAACAATCTCTTTACTGATAACGAAAACACGCTAAAGTTTCGGAGCTCTGAGGGCCGCGAAACGGTGCATAGTGTATATAAATGGTTTGCAGTTAGCGTTCTCCATAGCATGCGCTCCGTGATGTAGTAGTTAGCACTTCGGGCTGGAAAAAGAGAGGATGCTGGTTCGAGGCCATGCGGCAGAAAATTTCCTTCTCGTTTTTTTTCTTTCAAATATGTGAGTTTATATTGTCATGACGCAGACACAGCTAAAGTCAGATATAAACGTGCCATTATTTACTTACTTGCAAGGCGCTCGTAAAGAGGACTGGGCAAGAACTTCGTGAACCTTTCTTGATGCGCGAGATCTTCTCTGCAGGTTGAATGCAGCATTTGCTTCCCTCCCGGAAGAGCATCGTCCCGATTCTCTGCTACAAAATGTGCGGTGTATATAGTTGACGTATCATGCAACTGACTCAGTGCAATATGGCTTCATCCGCACAACTTGTACGATGTCTGATTTCTGCTAGCGAGTTCGCGAGGAACTGTAATAGATGACCTCATAGTCCACGTCACCTAGGCACCGTACAACATTGTAGAAAACAAAGTACCTATTCAGTAACTTTCAGAGAAGCCGCGTCGGCGAATTGAACTCCAGACCCACAATTTCTCACCCGCTGATAAGTGAGGTATTTGTGTCGCAGGTTATAAGTTACAACGTTGTGCCTCATGACTATGCTGCCGGGTGATTCACACGCGTACAAGCTGCCGCGCCTCTTTAGCTAGTTGGGTAAATGCTTGAGCATGCCTGTCTGTATCGTCGAAGTCGTGCAGCAACATGACATCAAGCATTGTCACCACTTTTTGGTCATGGAGAACACTAAATGACGTGCTGTGGGTAGTTTCCTACTGCGCCGTATTATAGGCGAACGCCACGTATGGTAGAACGTCGTTCCAATTTTTATGATCCACGTCGGTGTACATATTCAGCATACCTGCAATCTTCTTGTTGAGGCGTTCTGTTAAGCCGTTGGTTTGTGGGTGATAGTAAATAGTTTTTCGATGCGCTGTTCTACTGAGCTGAAGCACTGACTTTAGAAGCATAGCCGTGAAAGCGCTACCTCTGTTCTTTATTATAATCATAGGAACACCATGCCTAAGAAGGAAATTTTCAATGAAAACTCTTGCTGCTTTTACTGTGGTGCAGCTTGTTTCTGTTTAGCGCAAATGGCACGGTGGACACTTGAACAGGTTACAACAATCCAGCTGGTTTTAAAGGTGGCCATTTTCGTCGCTGACAACTGAGGCACGCGCGGACGTAATGCTTTACGTTGCCTGGAAGCTTCGGCCAGTAGCACTTCTGGTGGATTCTGGCTATTGTGCACGTGTATCCGAGGTGGCTGGAGGTTGGCTCATCATGGCAAGAGCTCAGGATTATATCGTGAAGGAATGTCGTGACGACAAAGAAGTGGGCACTTCCGCAGGGTGAAAAGTTCTTGTATAGGACACAGCTCCGCAAGCAGAATCACGGCAGACTCCTTGCAATTATCTTGCGAATGCTTGCAGACTGGGCGTTAAGAAAATTAATAAGAGGAAGCAACTCGCTCTCTTCTTCTGCTTGGACGAAATGGTTGAAGTGTTGACCGCTCTTAAAAACGCCATGTTATCCTATTCTGGGAAAACGTCTTGCTTTATAAATGACAAGGATAAACAATCAACATCGGATTGCTGCTGTCCCGACTTATATAAGACCGTCATATCAAATTCTTGTAAGCGTATAGACCAGCGCGCTATCCGAGCAGATGGGTCCTTCAACTTGGTCAGCCAGCAAAATGGAGGGGGGGTCGCCGACTACGTGGAAGGGACGGCCGTAGAGGTTTGGGGAAACCTCATAACTGTCCAAAATACACCACGACATTGCTTTTTCGTTGTGGAATAATGAAACTCGGCACGAGAAAGCGTCCTTCTTCCATATGCCATCACTCGCTCAGCTGAGTCTTGCCACTGGGCGAGTACAGCGCCTAAACTTACGTTGCTGCCATCGGCCTGGATCATAGTACCAGCGTACTCGTCAAAGTTAGCAAGCTCAGGTGGTGTCTGCAGGCGCTGTCGTAGATCGTCAAATACTTATGGTTCCTCTCCACCCAATAAAACTGGAACACTGTTTCTCGTTATACGGCTTAAGGGTGACGCTATGTGCGTGAAATTGACGATGAATCTGTGGTAGTACGCGCAGAGGCCATGAAAACGTGTCTCGGGCTTCCTAATCATTGGAACTTAGAATTTTCTGACCGCATTGGTCTTGGGGGGGGGGGGGGGGGGGGTCCGGGCGAACACCTTCATGAATCACCACATGTCTTAAGAACCGGAGTTTCTTGAAATCGAAATGACATTTCTCAGGTTTCAGCGTCAGGCCAGCGGAACGCATTGCTCAAAATACTAACAGCAGCTGTCTTAGATGTTCCTCGAATGTATCTGAAAATCAATGACGTCGTCGAGGTATAGCATACACGTCTGCCACTTAAGGCCTGATAGAACGGTATCCGCCAGTCCCTGAAATGTTGCTGGAGCTGAGCACAATTCCAAGGGTAAGACTTTAAATTCGCAAAGCCCGTCAGGTGTTACAAAAAGCAGTCTTTTCTCTGTCTCGCTCATCAACCTCGATTTACCAATATCCGGTTTTCACGCCCATCGACGAGCAGAAGCGTGCATGCCTCAGCCTGTCAAGCGAACCGCGAACACGTGACAATGGGTATACGTCTTTCTTATCACGCTGTTCAGCTTGCGGTAGTCCATACAGAAGCGTAAGCTGCCGTCTTTCTTCTTAACCAGCACTACCGGTGATTCCAAGGGCTTTTTGACGGCTGGATGATGTCATAGTCGAGGAATTTCTCGACTTGTTCTTGGATTGCTTCGCGTTCTTTCGGTGCACGTGGTATAGTTTTTTTTAATTGGTCTTGCGGTCTCTTCCGTTATAATACGGTGCTTTGTAATTGTCGTTTGATTAACCCTCGAGGTCGAGGAAAAAAAATCTTCGAACTGGCCGAGAACATCTAAAACTCTGCCTCTGCATTGGCGATAAATGCATGCTCGCGCATTTTCTGTAGCCCTCCACTACGGCGTCTCTCATAATCATATGGTGGTTTTGGGAAGTTAAACACCACATAACAGTCAATCAATCAATCAATCAATCAATCAATCAGTTATTGGTATCTAACATCGACATTATCTCGTCGATGCTTCCAAAGATATGCAAAATTGCGCTACTACCTGTTATTAATTTCCTTAACTCATTCATATATTATCATCGTTTGAGCACGTCAGGCTGAATCCAGTTTAGTTCACATTTGTGATAGTCGACACTGTTCCACCCTTTCGCGGTATCATAAGTTCTTTAACGAGAATCTTAAATAATGTCCATAAATTGAAGCACTCCACTTTAATTCCCATCGCACTGGTCGTGAACCGATGTTTGCACGTCCAAGTACCCGAACTTCCCACTTCTCTGCCTCGTTCATCTCAGGCAGTGTCAGAGACTACAATAGCTTTCCTGCTCACATTGTCGTCATTACCTCCCCATCCTTCTTTCAAGATTGTGTAAATATTCAATATGAAAATATTGTAAAAATCTCGTGAACAATTTTTATTGCACCCCTTATGTATTGTCTCCTGTGAGTGGATCTTAAGGTAAATGAACTGAACGGAACTGAACAATTAAACATTGCCAGAGCTTAAAAAGCGGCTCAAAACTAGCCAAGCGATAGCTAAAACAGCTTGTCTGGCAGCCATTCTGGTATCTGCTTCCATGTCGTAGGCAGCGTCGTTGGTTGCGAGCCAAAAATTACCGTCATTGTGACAGAATGTCTATAATTATGCAAATAAAAAAATAATAAAATCTTCTGGTAGAGTGTTAATAGAACCCAGGTGGTCTGTGGTGAAAACAGCTGTCCACCAAAGACCGCCTTTTTATTGAAAGTGCTAAAAAATACTACAGAAGTAACTCTCACGCATGTAAACTTCCTTGGCCAATGCGCAGATTCCCGGCAGGTGTCAAAACGTATGAATTTTGCGATGACTTCGTGTTTTAGAGGCCTATAATTTACAATGTGGTCTGATATTTTATACATCGATGGCTCCAAAAGCATCAACAAAAATAAGAGCTGCATAGAATCTTGGGTTGTCTTATAAAGATGCGTGGTAGGGCATTTGCCGATTTGTAGAGGGAATAATTGTGGCTAATGCGCTCTTCAGCCGTAGTTGAAGGATGAATATTAGGATAACCTGATACGGCCGATGTCAAGCTGACAGTCATGCGCTCCATCGGAGCGCATTGATTCATGCACTCGGAAGGGAATCCGGATGTTTACACAGCAACACACACTACAACCAATCAGGATCGAAGCTGACGCGTCCACCAAGTTTTTTTTATGTGTCCCCGCGTAATTTTTTTGCGCTTTGCACATCTTACGATACAGTCCAATAGGCTTTCCAGGCATGAAACTTGTTTAAAATACAAATGGTTGAACTACTTTGATGTACAACAAAGAGGAGAGTGACAACAAAGAGGGCAATGACAAGTTGAGAGGCCGTGGTGTCCGCGAGTTTGGTGTATGCCATAATAAGTATATCCAAATGACCACCACGTGGAATCTTACTTCTTTTATTTGAGGAAATTAATCTAAGGAAAAGGAGAACCAATTTTTTAATAGGCCGACATCGTGAAGAAGATGTACGGTGTGCCAATTACGACGATCAGCCCACACACTCAGAATCGCGAGGTCGGTCGGCGGCACCACTGCGATGAGAATCGCAGCAGGATCTGCAGGCGCTGAAGAGGATTTGAGGTCGACAGCGAGGAGCTCGGCCACTTACTGCTGTCAAAAGAATCCACACCTCTTGGGGTCATGGATATGTCCTGCGTAATGCACACAATGAGCCCCGGTGCACTTTAAAGACAGCGTGCTTGTTGCTCACCTGCGCAGATTGACTGGTTTGATTCTTGTCCTGCTCAACATGAACGAAGTTTGACCATGGATTGAAGGTTCCGAACGTCAACCAGGGGCATCCTTCCATGGAAGGGCAGAGCAGATTTCGGTTGCTCTTGATGCATGACGGTTGCTAAGGAAGAACACGTCTTACCGCCCGACGATGTCGAGGTGATAGAGATCCTCTCTTCATTCCAGGTGAACGCTCGCGCTTGTAATCACCGAGTCCGACGCCAAAAAAAAAACGAGAACGGTTTTCTTAACCAACGAACTGCTGGCTACCGAAATGGCGACGGCATCGGCGTGTTGGGACGGCGCGAGGACACGGGGCCTACAATTCTTTCTTGTCGTTGAAAAGATCTTGATTGACACTGAAAAAGACAACATAATCTGACGGAGTCGTTTACAATAAATATTTGTAGGGAGTAATAACTTTGTGGCATTTAAATGTTTTGGCGGAGAGATATTGATCTTGGCTTTTCATCGTAGAGCTTTCGAACCTCAGAAAAAGTACATTACTTGCGAAGGAAGATCATCAGCATCATGGACAAGCACACGTTCTCTTCAGCCTCGTTAACTTCTACTTATCTCCCCAAACACGTGTGCTTATTCATCCAGTGTGAGATGCATAAACTCTGAAGGGCAAGAGAATGAGTGCAGGGGGAGGAAGATATAAAGAAAAATAGTAACGCTATTTCAAACATGCAAAGCTGTCCTCACGCCAGGGTCTGTTTGTTGCGAACAAAAGTGTTTAGTCATCATCACGAACTTGTCATCTTTCTTATCTATTTTTATGTATTTCTTTCTCTGCGTCTACTTCACCTTGTCTTTTCCCAGACCACAATTGATGATGATGTATAACATTATTAAAACGTCATTTTGACCCCCCCCCCCCAAAAAAAAAAAACACAGGGCATGTCCCGCGCCACCCGGCCCTATCGCTCATTTTTCCGGCGGGGTATATAATAAAGATATCCAGTAACTCAGAGAGAAAAAAGAGGGTTGTGAAATACAAAAATATAAAAAGTGATCAAAATAAAGGTCAGTAAAAAAATTAGAAAGACAGAAGAAGAAAGAGAAAGAGAGAAAATAGCAGACCCCCCCCCCCCCCCGCCCAAAAACAGAAAGTGAGAACCAAAAAGAAAAAGAGAAGGAGAGAAAAAACGACTCTAGTAACAGAGAGAGATTAAGACCTGCAGGCGGTTTAACACATTACGAAAAACCCTATTAGAAATACCTTTACGTGGTATTGTTATGGACTTATCTCTGCCTATCATTTTGTCTTTTGGAGCTTCCATTTCTGGTTTCTCTAATGCGACAGTATGCGCGGCCGTCCGGCACTATATTGATGAAACTAATAGGTTGACTAATTAACCAGTTTCATTATCCTAACAGGTCCACAAAATTATATACGTATAAAATCATATGATTGCTCTACTCTAAGAATAAATTCGTTTATGTAAATATTTGCATGCATTACATTAAGAAACACACTTTCCTAGGCTATCGGTAATCTTTCTGTTAAACCTCCATCATTCCAATTCTGAACAGTAAATTTTGAAACCACTCGATTCTTAGCCAATCCCCCACAGTGGGTATGCGCCACTTACATTAGGAGAACAACAACAACAGATTAAGACAAGGGAAGGAAAGTACAAAAACTAAGAAAAAAAGAAAGACAAAATATTTTACAAAAAAAGGTAAATAGAATTAAACAAACAGACACCCAAAGAAAACAGAAAAACTGCGACAGGAAAAAACAAAAAAAAAAGTGTCGAGGAGAGGAAAACAGATAGACCGAAGGAGAACGCGTAAAATAGACTTAAACTACTTAAAACGGAACACAGACAAAGAGAGGTAGATATAGCAAGAAAGATAAAGATATAGGTAGAAGGTTAAAAAAAGAAGGAAATACAAATCAACAAATGTGAAGACTATACATAAACAGAACAGGAAAGAAACAAAAAACGGGAAAAAATAAAGAAATGAATTGTTTTGTTTGTATGCCAGGTTTTACGTCCCAAAACCGTACTATGCTTATGAAAAACGCCGTAGTGGAGGGTTCCCGAAAACTTGACCATCTGTCGATCTTTACCAAGCACTACTTTTCCACTACACACGAGTCTCTTCCATTACCCTTCTACCTAAATGCAGCTGAATACCAGTTGTAGTTCGGCAAGATTGTTATTTCTCATGCTGTAAGACAGTAAGCGCAACTTGGACTCCCACAAACACTCATACAGTCACTCACGGATCCATCCGAGAAACAGACACGACACATTGCCCTTACTGCTAACAGTTTATTTTGCCTAAATGACACACTCATATAGGCACAGCAAAATGCGCCCAGGCAATGATCAACAAAGATTCGCATGTGAAAAGCATTCAACAAGCGATACGAGAAGCGCCACCACCACACAAGGTAACAAATAAAACAAATTGAAAAAAATAAGAGATAAACTAGCTAGGAGCACTGAAACCTTTCACCGAGAAAAGATAGAGGAAAGGCGTTGGCGTCGGTGTCGCTGTCAGCGTGAGCGAAGAATAATCCTATGCGGGACCAAAAACTCGAGAAAAATGCAATTACTTAAATGATAAATGTTTTCGAGACTGAGTGGGGATCGAACACAGGCCATATGCGTGGCGAGCAGGTGTCCAGTACCACACAGCCCCGCGTTTGCTTGGAGGCACATTGAAAATAGGATGCACGTATTCCCCTCACAACACGTAGCGGGTGCAATAACGTTCTAAAAAATTGCGCCTGCATACCATTTCGTGCTTTAAAGCGTGATACCTATTATTACACAGAATGCAACAATATGCCAGAGCTTCCCCACACAAGCCACTGGCAGCTTTCTCGATTACATTGTAGCAATCCATAACTTAGTTTTTCCTAGTAACAACACAGAATGAAATGTGTGCCCTAAGTGGTTGTTGTACGCTCTGGGTAAACGATATCGCTATCGCTTTCAGCTCTCAAAAGCCAAGCTTGAAGATCCCCGAATTTATAAAGACTACATCTACAAAATGTTCCAATCTGAAGAAATATGCGAATGAGAGAATAGTCTTTAGACTACTGATCTATATATTCGTGCATTACTTCATGACCAAGTTCACTGTAGGACGAAGTCAGTGACCAGAACGCTTATTGCTGAGGTTTTACGTCCCAAAGCCAACCACCGCGTTGGTTTAGCTGTCAGGGTGCTCGGCTGCTGACTCATAGGTCGCGGGTTCGGTCCTCGTTATGGTGGTTGCACCTAAATAAAGACGAAATGATAGATGCCCGGTTACAGGATGGCCAAAATTACCGGAGCACAGATCTAGGGCCTTTTAATCAAGTGGTGGTTCTAAGAAGTGAAGCCCCAGATATTATTAAATGAGAAGCATTTCCTAGTGAACTGCAGCGACTTACTATCTATCTATCTATCTATCTATCTATCTATCTATCTATCTATCTATCTATCTATCTATCTATCTATCTATCTATCTATCTATCTATCTATCTATCTATCTATCTATCTATCTATCTATCTATCTATCTATCTATCTACCTATCTATCTATCTATCTATCTATCTATCTATCTATCTATCTATCTATCTATCTATCTATCTATCTATCTATCTATCTATCTATCTATCTATCTATCTATCTATCTATCTATCTATCTATCTATCTATCTATCTATCTATCGATCTATATATCTATCGATCTATCTATCTATCTATCTATCGATCTATCTATCTATCTATCTATCTATCTATCTATCTATCTATCTATCTATCTTTTTATCTATCTATCTATCTATCGTTGGCCTCATTGGTTGTGAGCGAGAAATATGCTGTGCGTCTGTGACTGAAAAATCAAGTAACCAATATGGTCGCGGGAGGCCGCTACTTGTCCACGCGTGTGGGCGCGATCACACTGAAAAAGCCACGCGTTCGAAAAAAAATAAAGTGCTCAAGGTCAAGAGGCATCGTAGTTTCTTTGCCCTGCCAACCCTCCCTGCTTAGCTTCAAGTGCTTTCGTCTGGACGACACAAGAGATAATGCAATTGCAGCATGCGACAAACCTTTGTAACTCCACTCGCAGTGGACGAATTCTCAAAATTTTTGCAGCGTTGATTTCGCGAGGCAATCAGCTACCCTAGTGAATTCCCTCCATGGTTGCTTTAGGAAGTGTTTTAGAGCCCCAATAACGCATTTTGTTCGACAGGTGTCCTTACAAAAACGAGCCCATTCGGCAATAATAGCGCGGGCTGATCCAATCTACCGTGTGCGTGTTTAGGTGCGTGTCGATACCATTATCGAAACGGCCGGGACAGCTGAACGTCCTAGATGGATGAATGGATGGATGGATGGATGGATGGATGGATGGATGGATGGATGGATGGATGGATGGATGAATGGATGGATGGATGGATGGATGGATGGATGGATGGATGGATGGATGGATGGATGGATGGATGGATGGATGGATGGATGGATGAATGGATGGATGAAGGGAAAAACGGATGAAGGGACGGGTAGAGAGATAGATAGATAAATAGGTGGATAGATAGATAGATAGATAGATAGATAGATAGATAGATAGATAGATAGATAGATAGATAGATAGATAGATAGAAAGTCGCTGCAGTTCACTAAGAAATGCTTCTCATTTATTAATATCAGAGGCTTCACTTCTTAGAACCACCACTTGAATAAAAGACCCTTGATCTGTGCTCCGGTATTTTTGGCCATTCAGTACCCGGGCCTCTATATTTTCGCCTTTATTTAGGTGCAACCACCATAACGAGGACCGAACCCACGACCTACGAGTCAGCAGCCGAGCACCTTCACAGATAAAGCACCGCAGCGGTGGGCTTTGAGACGTTAAACCTAAGCAATAAACGTTCTGGTAACTGACTTCGTTCTACAGTGAACTTGGTCATGAAGTAATGCACGAATATATTGATCAGTAGTCTAAAGACTTTTCTCTGATTCGCATATTTCTTCAGAATGGAAGAATTTGTAGATGTAGACATTATAAATTTGGGGATCTTCAAGCTTGGCTTTTGAGAGCTGAAAGCGACAGCGATATCGTTTACCCAGGGCGTATTCAACCACTTAGTGCACACTTTTCATTCTGTGTTGGTACTAGAAAAAAACAAGTTATAGATTACTACACTATACTCGAAAAAGCTGCCAGTGGCTTGTGTTAGGGAAGCTCTCGCATATTGTTGCATTCTGTGTAATAATTGGTATCACGCTTTAAACCACGAAATGGTATGCAGGTGAAAGCTTTTAGAACGTTATTGCACCTGCTACGTGTTGTGAGTGGAATACGTGCACTCTATTTTCAATGTGCCTCCAAGCAAACGCAGTGCTGTGTGGTACTGGACACCTGCTCGCCACGCAAATGGCCTGGATTCGATCCTCACTCAGACTCGGAAACTTTTACCATTTATGTAATTGCATTTTTCCCGAGTTTTCGGTCCCGCACATGATTATTTTTCGCTCACACTGACAGCGACACCAAAGCCTACGCCTTTCCTCTGTTTTCTCAGTGAAAGGTTTCAGTGTTTCTAGATAGTTTATGTCTTGTTTTTTTTTCTATTTCAAATATTTTTTTTATTTGTTACATCGTGTGGTGGTGGCGCTTCTCGTATCGTTTGTTGAATGCTTTTCACATGCGAACTTTTGTTGATCATTGCCTGGGCGCATTTTGCTGTGCGTATATGAGAGTGTCATTTAGGCAAAAAAAAAAAACAGTTGGCAGTGAGGGCAATTTGTCGTGGCTGTTTCTCGGATGGATGCGTGAGTGACTGTATGAGTGTTTGTGGGAGTCAAAGTTGCGCTCACGTTCTTACAGTATGAGGAATAACAAACTAGACGAACTACAACTGTTATTCAGCTGCATTTCGGTAGATGGGCAATGGTAGAGACTTGTGTATAGTGCAATAGCAGTGCTTGGTAAAGATTGACAGATGGTCAAGTTTTCGGGAACCCTCTACTTCGGCGTTTTTCATAACCATACTACGGTTTTGGGACGTAAAATTTGGCACATAAAACAAAACAATTCATTTCTTTATTTTTTTCTTTTATTTTGTTTCTTTCCTGTTCTGTTTTTGTACAGTCTTCACATTTGGTTATTTATATTTCCTTCTTTTTTAACCTTTACCTATATCTTTATCTTTCTTGCTATATCTATCTCTCTTTGTCTGTGTTGTGTTTTAAGTTGTTTGTCTGTTTTACATGTTCTCTTCGAGTCTATCTGTTTTCCTCTCCTCGACAATCTTTCTTTTGGTTTTTCCTCTCTCACTTTTCCTCTTTTCTTCGGGTCTCTGTTTGTTTATTTCTATTTGCCTTTTTGTAAAATACTTTGCCTTTCTTTTTTTCTTAGTTTTTGTACTTTCTTTCCCTTTTCTTAATCTCTCTCTGTTACTAGCGTCGTTTTTTCTCTCCTTCTCTTTTTCTTTTCGGTTCTCACTTTCTGTATTTTGAGGGGGGCGGTCTGCTATTTTCTCCCTCTTTCTCTTTCTTATTCTCTCTTTCTAATTATTTCTACTGACATTTATTTTGATCACTTTTTATATTTTTGTACTTCACAACCCTCTTTTTTTCTCTCTGAGGTACTGGATATCTCGCCTATCAAAGTGATTGCATACCACGCCGGAAAAATGAGCGAATGGGCCGGGTGGCGCGGGACTTGCCTTGTGTTTATCTTTTGGGGGGGGGGTGAAAATGAAGTTTTAGTATTGTTATACATAATCATAAAATGTGGTCTGGGAAAAAACAAGGTGAAGTAGCCCCAGAGAAAGAAGTAAATAAAAAGATATAAGAAGGACGACTGGTTCGTGATGATGACTGAATACTTTTGTTCGCAACAAATAGACCCTGGCATGAGAACAGCTTTGCATGTTTGAAATAGGGTTACTATTTTTCTTTATATCTTCCTCCCCCTGCACTCATTTTCTTGCCATTCAGAGTTTATGCATCTAAAGCTGGATGAATAAGCACACGTGTTAGGAGAGACAAGTAGAAGTTAACGAGGCTGAAGAGAACGTGTGCTGGTTCATGATGCTGATGATATTCCTTAGCAAGTAATGTACTGTTTTTGAGGTTCGACAGCTTCAAGGTGAAAAGCCAAGATTAATATCCGTCCGCCAAAACATTTAAATGCCACAAAGTTATTACTCCCTACAAATATTTATTGTGAACGATTCCATAAGATTTTATGTTGTCTTCTTCAGTGTCAATCAAGATCTTTTCAACGACGAGAAAGAATTGTAGGCCCCGTGTACTCGCGCCGTTCCAAAAGCATATCCTCGTGGAATATATTAGATTGTGCTACAAACAGCGACCACCTTCCCATTACGTTTGAAATTTAGTTCCCGAGGTTTAGTTTGGCAGGGAAAGTTGGCTCATTCGTAAATTATGTAAATTACAAAAAGACTTAAAATCTACGTTACCTTTTCGCGAGGAAATGCAGGAAGACCTTAGGGCTATGAGTCTATGTGCGGTGTTGAAATGATGATTAAAAAAATTCAACGTTTACTGTAAACTCGAACACAGCGGGACCTTCGAGCCCTTGGTGGAATCTAGAATGTGTCAGGGGTTATTGAAAGCGAAAAGCAGCTTGGAAAAAGCTGTTAATTAACCAATGCCCCAAAAATTAGAGTGATTATAAATTCATGGCCGCCGAGTTTAAGCGTCTAGTGCGCAAAGCAAAAAAAGTCTATGATATGAATAAATTTAATTATCTGTCTAAGTCTAAAAATAAGAAAACGCTTCTCAGGTTTTTACGTGCGAGAAAAATGATTCCACAGACAGAAAGTAGTCATTCCAAGATTACGTCTCCTCGCGAACTCTCTGATTTCTTGGAAAATATTGCTAAAGGCTTGCAAACCAGGTTTACGACAATTATGCCAAAGTCCATGGTGAAATTAAGGGTGGATTGTGATTTCCAGGAGGTATATTTAGCTGAACTGGCGGATCTGAGGAAGAGCTTACCGCCCGCTGCTCCCGGACCTGATGGGGTGACCTCTACAATGATTAAAGTGCTATACGAAATATCCCCGCATGAAATCCGTAATATAGTCAATTATTCACTGAAACATTCTTGGATTCTGACAGACTGGAAGCTTTCCAAATTAATTCCGATACTTAAGAAACCGGGAATGGAGCTTACTCTGGATAACATAAGGCCTATTTTATTGACATTTAACCTGGTCAAGCTTGTAGAGAGAGTCTTATATGCCCGTATAGTAAACTACATCAATGAACATACAATACTAAACCCCAGACAAATTGGCTTTAGATCGGGATACTCCATTTGGTGTGCACATGTGGATTTTGAAAGTCGCATACAGGTGGCTCGGCATCGCCGCGAATACTGTGCACTAGTCACTCTAGACTTAGCTAAAGCGTACGACAAAGTGGAATATCCTATCCTAATCCAGCAGATGCAAGACTATCGCTTTCCAAAATATATAACAGCATGGATTACAGAGTTTGTGAAAGACAGAGAATTTTATTGCTTCTTGGATGGATGTTCTTCCAAAAAATATAAGCAAACCCGTGGTGTACCTCACGGCTGAGTATTATCCCCGGTGTTATTCAACATATTACTAAGTTTCATTCCAACTCATCAGGATATCCATATTTACGTATAGGCAGACGATATTGCTTTCTTCGCAACAAACAGTGATCTGCACTCATTGTATCAGGCACAACAGAATTACATGAATATGCTAGAAGGATGGCTTGACAATATCCATATATCATTGAACGTCAAAAAAAGTGCGCTTCTGCCATTCTTCTTTAAGGATCGTGTCAACATTTTCCTGATGTATCGTACCGAGCTCATTTCCAGGTCAATTTCCTGAAATACCTAGGCATCGTATATAATAGAACGCTAAATTGGAAAAGCCATATAGAGGAGGTTGGCTGTAAAGCGTCACGTGCCTTGGGGTGGTTACGCAAATTGGGACACAGAAAATAGGATTGCGTAGGAGTACATTGATAATGATTTACAAGATGTATGTGCGGCCTATTATGAAATTCGGGTGTGTATCATTTTCAGGCAGTGCGGCTTACAAGATGAGACAATTAATATAATATAAGAACGAGAAGATTTGCGCTTGTGTCTTGGACTCCCCAAATTTGTGGCAAATAATGTTTTGTATGTGGAAGCACGTCTTGCAGCTTTGTTAACTCGGTTTAGAATACTTACAGTTCAAACTTTCTTAAAAGTATACGATTCGCCTCTGCAACAAGCTTGATACGTTTTTATTCAAGAACCAACCGCATTCTTGGGAACACAATGGTCTAGACTACACTCCCCTCAGATTAGGATCGTCCAAGCGTTGATAGAGCCTCTCAATGTAAATATTTATCAGATTGGCATAACGAAGACGCCTAATTGAAAACTTGAAATAAAATTTGATGATATTTTCCCCTCTAATGGGAAACAACTGCCCCTTCAATATTTAAATATTCGGTTAAAAGATTACTTGACTCATCTGTCCATAAACAACATTATTGCGACGGATGCATCCGTATTGAACGAAAAGGCTGGAATAGGCATCTTTTGTACTTTTCTCGACTGGCCTTTCTCAGTTCGATTACCAGATTACACGCCTATATTCATCGCTGAATTATTTGCTATAATTCCAGCACTTCGTAAACTTCCTGCAAGCGAATCAGAAGCGGTCATACTTACCGATTTCTCTTAGTAGGCACTGCACTATCTACAGCAAAAAATTTGACATTATTGAGTATAATTAGCAGTTTATTACCAGAAAACCTGAAAAAATTTCACTTGGTATGGATACCTGGCTACTGCGGGATTTATCTAAATGAGATGGCAGACTCGTTAGCCAAAGCATCTTTAAGCGGACCACTCTCACCTATTTTACCTGATTTCGCCTACGTAACAGCACTCAGATATAGAAATACTTGTTTGCACAAAGAAATAGAAAAATTATCATTGCATAAAGTCAGAGACTTCGTACATCTAAGATATTGCTGGAACAAACAGTGGTGTGTATCTCGGCAGTTAGAAATTGCAATCACCAGATTACGATGCAGAGAGAGAGAGAGAGAGATAAATAGAGAGGAAAGGCAGGGAGGTTTTCAGATGCAGAATTCCGCATCTGAATTACTACCTACATAAAGCTGAACTAACAGCATCTCCGTTGTGTCTCTTTCGCAAGGAATCGGAATCAATAGATCATTTCTTTTTATCCAGTCAACGTTATGCTTATCAAAGGAAAAGATACCTGGTCGAAGCAATTGAGAAGATAGGTTTAAAAATAAACGTGGAACTAAGTTTATCCTTCGGAGGGATCACATTAGGATATAGCCGCAGGGAAGTTTTCTGTGCTGTGTGCGAGTACATAAGGGGAACAAAGATATTACCCTGTTAGCCTATTGTTATTATCTATGGCTACGAGACTACCTGAATACCTGACTTAGCACACTTGATGATCCTGCCGCCTGAATCTTGGCCGATCCCCCTTTGTGGGCGAGTGCCAGCAAAGCTGAAGGCTCATCATCATCATCAACATCATCATCATCACCAAAACGCCGATGCCGTCGCCATTTCGGTAGGCAGTAGTTCGTTGAATAAGAAAACCGTTCTCGTTTTTTTTTTTTTTGGCGTCGTACTCGGTGATTACAAGCGCGAGCGTTCACCTGGAATGAAGAGAGGATCTCTATTACCTCGACATCGTCTGGTGGTAAGGCGTGTTCTTCCAGAGCAACCGTCATGCATCAAGATCAACCGAAATCTGCTCTGCCAATCAATGGAAGGACGCCTGTGGTTTACGTCCGGCACCCTCAATGCACGGTCAACCTTCGTTCAAGTTGAGCAGGACAAGAATCGAAGCAGTCAATCTGTGCAGGTGAGCAACAAGCACGCTGCGCGTAAAGTGCACCGGGGCTCATTGTGTGCATTACGCGGGACATATCCATGACCCCAAGAGGTGTGGATTCTTCTGACAGCAGTAAGTGGCCGAGCTCCTCGCTGTCGACCTCAAATCCTCTTCGGCGCCTGCAGATGCGGCTGCTGTGCTCATCGCAGTGGTGCCGCCGACCGACCTCGTGATTCTGAGTGTTTGGGCTGATCGTCGTAATTGGCACGCCGTACATCTTCTTCACGATATCGGCCTATTTAGGAATTGGTTCTCCTTTTCCTTAGATAATATTCCTCAAATAAAAGAATTGAGATTCGACGTGGTGGTAATTTGGATATATTTATTATGGCATACACCAAACTCGCAGACACCACGGCATCTCAACTTGTCATTGTCCTCTTTGTTGTCAGTATCCTCTTTGTTGTACATCAAAGTAGTTGAACCGCTTGTTGTTTTAAAGAAGTTTCGTGCCAGAAAAGCCTATTGGACTGTATCGTAAGATGTGCAAAGCGCAAAAAAATGCCGCGAGGAAACATAAAAAAAACTTGGTGGACGCGTCAGCTTCGATCCTGATCGGGCGTAGTGTGTGTCAATGTGTAAATATCCGGATTCCCTTCCGAGTGCATGCATCAATGGCGCTTCAATGGAACGCATGACTGTCAGCTTGACATCGGCCGTATCAGACTAGCAGAGTCATTCAATGATACAAGGCATCACTATGCGCTATGCACAGTGTTGCGCATGTTTAACATCAGTGTCTAATGCGCCCATAGTTTATATGAAGTAACTGCTTGATACCTCTAAAAGCGCCTGCTCGAGAAATCCAACTGCCGTTTACTTTGCAAATGTGCACGAATGAAGGTAGAGGTAATAAGCGTCAGCTGCGAGCAACACCGGTGCACTGCTAGCGCTGGCTACATTAGCATGTTAGTACACTTGCGTGAAGGTCAGACAGTCTAGTTACCATGTACTCTGCCATTTTTTCTAGTAGGCTACATGCTGGTTAGCATGTCGCCCTTTCTCTCGAGCGTGGTTTCCTCGTGAAGTTTTTTTCATCTTGAAATTAAGATAACTTCTGGAATTCAGTAGTTTCCACACCATTGCCTACAAAAGTTTTATCGTTGCTGTGGGGGGTGACATGGGTGCAGCAGAATACCTGTACTCTCTTAAGAAAGTGACTCCTATTTACAATCAGTGCAATTGTTTTTATATTTACTGCATGCACATCACCACAGAAAATTGAGCTGATTGACTGAGATTCAACAAGAAAGAAGGTGAGCCATGTAGGCAGACAACAGAATAGAGCAAGACAGTGAAAATGTGGCTGTCAACTGAAAAGGCACACTGTGCCCTTCTAGTGAGCAACCATTTCGAAAAAATTGAGGAGATTTAACATTTTCTTAAAGATGACCTCAAAGTTGTGTAAAAATTTTCTAAACATTGCGTCTGCACTTAAAAATCTGAGCTGGCAGTAGTTTCCTAGATAATAAAGACTGTTGCCAAACCTTCGATCGAAGCATTTTATTGTTGTATACTGTATTGCAACGTAGTACCTTAGATCTTCTGTCATCTAAAAGTGTGTGCATAATGTTAACCCCAGCCTTAATGTCCAGATTATACTTGTGTGCATTTATTTTGAGGATATTATTCAAGCATGTCAGGTGAGCATTTCAAGGCAATCTCTCAATTCATGTGGAAACAATTAGTGCGTCTCTCAAGCATGTAATTTGGAATAAATGAATGAAATTTGCGAATGGACATACCCAGTGATTTTTATTGAGATTCATTGACCTAGAAAAATCGCCGGAGTTGCCCTTTTAGAGCACAGGATTACTTTCAGTGTTTTTTGCTCAGTTAGGTGTTCAGTCACACACTGCGCATTCAAATTGTGAAACCACGCAAGGTGGTGGTAATTATGCTGAAGAATTTCACCCGTGTCAAATAAGCAGTGGGCTCTTCACAGGAAGGACCCAATTTCGTAATTGACTCGACTAGCTGTTGCCATCAATTTAGGAGTTAGCTTAATCTTTAAGTAGTCATAATTTATGTCTTCACTATTCTGCAAAGTTTTCTACTACAGAAAGAGTAATCAGCAAGGCCGCAATTAAATAGTTAATTTATCCAACTTTAAAGATTTTTGAAGCAGCTTGAGCACCATGTTGATTGGATGGTGCCACCAAATTTTGAGGCCCTAAAAAGCTTTTTGTAGGCTTCTTCTGTGTGCAAGGACACTCCACGCAAAGTGTTGAACTTTGCGAATGTTTAGAACGTATCATATTTCACTTCCAAAGTGCGCCTAATTTTTCATTCCCGCGGTTGAAAATCCTCGCTAGTGCGACTGTCACCGTCGTCACTGCGCAGGAAAAACCAAAAATTTAGTGACGCGACACCACATTACAGAAAGATGCAAAGAACAGTGACTGACCAAGAGCTCTGTTGCACCAGGCAACCAATAGGCTAACATACAAATTTTTCTCAGCGTGTTGGCGAAGTAGCCAAACTTGCCAGTATTTAAGAAAGTGCTTTGCATTGTCATGCAAACCTTTGAAGGCAACGTTAGTGCATTTCACTGTGTTTACAATCTTGGCTTAAGCATACTGAGTTACCGTAGCTGTAAATGTGAGACCAGATGGGTGGGGCCACTTTTCATCACTAAGATATATTGGGGCAGCACAGAACTGTTGTTGCAGATAACTGGCACATTCTAATAGGGCTTGCAACTATCCGCCAAACCGGCTATCCGGTTAAACCGGAGAAAGGGAATCTGGCCTTAAAAGCCGGTTGTCCGGGTTTAAAGAAACGGCAATTGTATTTATCCGGTTTGAATGAACGTGCATCCAGGTATTCGAATATTCGGGAACAAATATTTAGTCTCACTGAGAGCTTATTTGAAATTTAGGTAAATTTGGATACGCACCGACACAACTTGCGCAGCTCTTTAATTTATTACGGGCGTAATTACTAATGGCCCTTGCAAAGACTTCCCGTTTCTCAACTATGCATTCACTCTCACATCCTGCAGATATTCATATGGTTAAGGTTAAAGGCGAAAGGTGTTAAGTCGCAGGGCGAGGTTGAAGGTCCTGTAATAATGGCGTCGGTATCTGCACCATTTCTCGTGTTCCTCCTCTTGTTCTCTCTCGGCTCATACCCGTTGCATTTCCCGGCTCCCAGACGACGCCCACGAGGCGAGTATGAATCACTCGGAGTGTTTAGGGTGAAACTGTTTAAGGCGAGTGATATGTACCAGCTGAGTCCGGTTTGACCGACGGCCAGCTGGTGTCAGCCTTGCTACCACGTATGTCAAATCACTAAAGCGATCAACAATGACGAATGGACCACTGTACTGGGGCGAAAAACTCTCGCATAGGCCTCATTTACGCGTTGGCGTCCACAACCACCCAAAGTCTCCTTTGCAGTTTGTGACAGACTGATGGCGGCTGTCATACTTTTCCTTCGATCGGATTTGCAAAGCCAAAGTATGAAGACAAGCAATACGCCGGGCTTCTTCGGCTAGGCAGAGCGTCTTAGAGACAGAGTAGTCGCTATGGAAGCCAAATGGTAGAATAGTATCGATGCAGCTTCATTGTGAACGTGCGCAAAGGTGGCAAAAGGACTGTAATTGCTTGTCTCATGTTTTGCCGTGTTATACGCATAGGTAATGGAGGGAAGAACGTCATCCTAGTCCTTGTGGTCAGATGATACAAACATGGCCAACATGTTAGTCAGAGTTCAGTTCGTACGTTCTACCAGCCCACTCGTCTGTGTGTGATAAGGGGATGAATGGTGGAACTGCGAATTGCACAGACGAACCAGTTCTTGACGGCGTCCACAACAAACTGGCAACCACGATCACTAATGATGGCTCTGTGAGGGCCATGCCGAAGAATGATGAATCTAAGCAAAAACATGACCACGCACACTAATGTCGAGGATGGTATCGCCGCACTGTCTGCATAATGGGTGAGAAGGTCAACGCATACCATCACCCATCGATTGTTGTGAGACGAGCGTGGAAACGGGCGCAAAAGATCGATACCAACTTGATGAAATGGTAGATGAGGAGGTGGCAGTGGATGGAGAAGACCTGGCGGAAGAGCCGTAGGCCACTTGTAGCGTTAGTATTGTTCGCAACTTGCGACTTAGTGTGAAGTGAACTTTATTGCCACATATATCAAAACATGTTTAAACAACAAGGATGGTGGGATAAAAGCTGCATGTAGGCAGCTTGACTAGCCCCACTTCCCAGAACAATAACAGCAGCAGGAAAAATTTGCAAGCATTCTTACTTGTGACTATAGTAAAATAGAAATACATAAAGCAAAGCGATAAGCGAAACAGCAAAAAAGTATAAAACAAACATTCTCAACAGACACAATTATAAACAACAAACATTGGTGTTTATAAAATTAGTTTAAGCATTCTTTCTTTGGAAATATGACGTATGTTGTCATCCTTTTTTTATGTTTGTTTAGTATTGAAGTAAAGCGGTAGGAAAGTGTTTGAAAACTGTAGTTTGTGCGTGGTCGCGGAACTGCCCAATGTTAGGTGCGTCGGTTTATGTGATATAATTGATTTATTGACAAGTTAGCGATGTTCCTCGTATGGGTACTGCCCTTAATCGTTTCATGTTTAAAACAACCTATAAGCTGATACTCATAAAAGTGGTCAACTCGGATAATTTTGAACTTCAAAAGTAGGTAACGCGTGTGCTCATTATAGGGTACATCAGCAATAGCCCGTAGGGCTTGCTTCTGTAGTATGACTAAATTTTCTAATGATTGTTTTTTGCTGTTAACCCAAACGAGGTGACAATAGCGAAGATGTGTTAGCATAGAGTGCATTATATATCACGAGTTTCTGTTGTATTGGTAAAAGTATCTGGCATCAGCGCAGCATACCTAAGGCCTTGCGATGCTTAGATCTTAAGTGATCAGTATGGTGGTCCCAAGTTGTCAGTTCGTGAAAGATGACACCCAATGTTTTAGCCGACGCAGAGAGTACTACTTTAGGGTCATTTAGCGGAAGACATTTTGTGTGATCGCAAGTCGTACATTTTGCTCTAGAAAGTACTGCTTTTGTCTTCGAGCAATTGAGCTGAAGTGAGTTTTTCAAGGTCCATTTATTTATTTTTCCAAATATTACATTAGCCAGACGTATAAGTTCATCATCCTTAGTTCCCGAAACGAACGAACTGGTGTCATCCGCGTAGATAATGTAGCCAGCTGAATCATCAACCTTCACAATATCATTTATATATAGAACAAATAAAAGTGGGCCTGGTATGCTGCCCTGAGGTACACCCTGCTCAATTGGTTTTAACGAAGAGTAATGTCTGTTCATTGATACACATTGTTTTCTATCAGTTATGTAACTTCTAATCAAATCTAGGGTAATACCACGCTTGCAGTAACAATTTATTTATCTAATGGTGTTACATTACTTATTCTATCAAAAGCCTTTGAGAAATCTACAAACACTTCCAGAGTTAGTTTCTTAGCCTCAATACTGCTCAGAATTATTTGTTTTTGCTTAAGAAGAGCAGTTTTAGTTGAGAAGCATGATCTGAACCCGTGTTGTCATGATGTTATTACGGAATGCTTGTCAAAAAAGAGGCAATTCTGACTAGAATAACTTTTTCTAAACCTTTAGAAAACGAAGACAGAATTGATATTGGTGGGTAATTCCCAAAATTATCTCTTTCACCACTTTTTGTGCCACAGTTTCTCTTGCAAATTTCATTAGTTGTTGAAAAATGCCAGATATTAATGCCAAGTTGTAAATGTGAGTGAGGCAAGGTGTGATCAGGTCGATAACATGAAAGATTGATTCGTACTTTAGCCCACCCACAACCTCACTTTTGCTTCGCGTGAAATTTTTGATCGTGTTAGAACTTCATTATCATCAGTTTCAAAAGGTCACTTCTTATGTTCTTCACAAACGTTTCAAGCTTGGACGACAGGTCAGCCAACAGCTTAGCGACTTCCCTAATAGTACCTGGCTCCTTCTCAGCATGAGACTTCGTTACATCGCACAAACTTTCAGCATATGAAAGCGCCATAGCCTAGAGGGAACACTTTACACATATACAATGCACTGAAACACTCGTGGCAGCAACAGCGGTGATAGGAAATGAACTGTGCAAGAGGGCAGTGTAAGAACTGCCACCAACATGCAAAAATGCAGACAAGTTGATTAGATGACGTGCGTACATCGCCGCTGTCATTGCCAAAGTGAACCCAGCTGTACGATGAAAAACACCACCCCCGAGACATCAGAGATAAGCCGTGGCAACAGCTCACTCAGGCAGATGGCGGGATTCACGTAGCAGTCGCAGTCGAGTATAGGATGAAGCAACAGCCCTGCAAAAAATCCAGACAAGTTGATTAGATGACATGCGTACGTCGCCACTGTCACTGCCAAAGAGCTTGACTGTGTCTCGCATTCTGGGCCAGTAAAAGCGCCACTGTGTCCTATTCAAAGTTCTGATGAACCCCAGATGACCAGCTTTCGCATTGTCGTGCATCGCTTTCAATATGTCGAATTGTAGACTCTGTAGTACGACTAGAAGGAAGCGTGCGCCTTTAGCCGAATAATTTTCCTTGTATAAAAGGCCGTCACGAACACAAAAGCGCTTGGTTGCTCGAGGACACGATGCTTGACAAGTAATGGCTCCAAGATAATATGAGCCTCTTATTCTATCTTGAAAGAAATTAAGTCTGGTAATGTGAAAGAAATAGAGGCAAAACAGTCATCCAAACTGTCTTCTTCACACCCAGGCGTCTTCAGGGGAAGGCGGCTGAGACAGTCGGCATCTGCGTGGCGGCATCCAGACTTGAACGAGACGACGAAGTCATACTCCTGAAGTCTAAGAGCCCAACGCGCCAGCCGACCAGTCGGGTCCCGAAGATTCACCAGCCAGCATAAATCGTGATGGTCGGTAGCGATAGTGAACGGACGTCCATAAATATAAGATCGAAATTTGTGTACCACAAGAACAGCTGGAAGGCATTCTTGTTTTGTTATGGTATAGCGGTACAGCTTTTTTGAAAGAGCGTTTGGCATAAACCACTACGTGCTCAGCTCCTTGATGAAAGAGCTTTACTAACTACTATCTTTATGCCGCTTGGCATAACTACGAATGCATGACCTCCGAGATCAAAAATGTGTAAGGTAGCTAGAGAGTACTGACTTAACTTCTACGCTCCCGGGTTATGAATGAATCAAAAAGAGGCCAGCAAGCATAAACAGTGTTAATGACAAACTCAGAAAGTCAATATACGCGATAAAATTAAGGCAAATTTACAAGAATATTGGTAGAAGTAGCGTTCGTCAGTTTTGGCGACTACATTTGCAAGTCTGGCAAGTAGTCACAGTCGTCGCCGCATTAGCCCACGCCATGTTAACGTATATTTGTTTGACGCCCTTCTTTTGTATACATGTGCTTGTGGACCGAGCGGCAATTACGGTCGCATTTACGTAAATCACGTGCTTGTTTTTATTCATACTGCTATGTTTGTTGTTCAGGACTATGTTATGCAATTGCCAACGCTTCCGAAATACATTACGCTTGCCTTATGCGATCTCGCGCAGCGTCGCCGTCGACAGCGTGAGGTACGTAAACAGTGTTTATATATGTGTGTATATTTTGTGAATAACGCAGTCCGTCATTATACCAGTCATTGTATTGCTGATGGATCGCTTCAGCCGTTAAGATGTTTTGCTTGACGGCGAATCGCTAGCGTTTGCGCGCGAAAATGAAAACGAAGTCACAAAGTATAATTTACCGGAAGGAAACGTAGAATTGAGTCCGGATTGCAGCATGGCGCATGATTTCAAAATGGTTCAGGGATCTTCAATAAGATGCTTGCGATCAAAATTAAATAAATTTAAACGCGACGAAGATTCACAAAGGACAAATTGTTCACAGTGTACTTATATTTATGGCTTCGTTTAAAAATTGAGAAAGTATCGGCTCTGTGTGCGTCTTCCTCTCTAGATGCTTAGTTTATTTTGCGCTGTTTACACGCACGCACACACACAAATAAAGCGATAGCCATTTCGCGCAGCTGACCACCATTATGATAGTGTAAGTTTTTTTCTGCTCGAAAACGCCTGACATGTGTAGTGCTGTTATAGCCATTCTAGCTGAACCAAGCAACAAAACTATTATTCATCTTCTTAAGCATTTATGTTTATGCAATTAATTACACTGCAGGGTTCACAGGTTTATGCTGTCTGAAAACATGAAAGAATTTCAAGCGCAGATATCATTTATGACTAAAAAAGTTGAAGAAGATGTTATCAACATTGCCTGGAACAATCTAGCATCAATCCAAAACATCATCTTTATTTGTGTCAAGCTCAACTGTGACCTAGTTCAGGTAGTTACCAATTCATGCATACAGTGTGTCAAGAGAAACTATGCTGAACATGCCGCAACAAAGTTTATCAAAAAAGTATACCCATTTTTTGATAGGCTGCACAAACTGAGGCCAGCCTATATACACATTCAATGTTATAAAAACATGTCGCAGGCATTTCGTAGATTTATTTTTTGTATATCACAGGCTAAAGAAAGTGAAAAGTAGATACGACTGTAATGTTGTTTTCGAGCCTGCCAACAGCTAGGTAAGATTTTGTGCAGCTGTGCAGAGAAAGAGTGATAGATAAGAAGCAGACTGACATCTTTTTGTAAAACGTACCAACGAAATCACTTATTGCCATACAGGTGTGGTTCATAAGTTTACATTTAGGAAGAATGGGCTCCTGTATTAATCTGAGTTTATTGAAATACAAGAGTTCGCAATGCAGAGGCTCACATTATAATCTATCTTGACATTCTCAAGAGTGTAAATTCAAGCTGCAATTGGATGAGTGCGCAGTTTTGTACAGCTACATAAATAAAGGATGCATCTGGCGATTGAGGCTTGACAGATCGATAACAGTGGTAGCTAATGCATGAATAAACAATATATTAACCTACACAAAAAGAAATCAAATGACTTACCAGTTGTCATGTACATATACTCCCAGGCGTGCTGGATTGATAGGTCGACCTATTGCTTGTGCATGCAGAGATAAGTTTTCGTGCCTTCTTTATTTTTGCCACTATGCACTTTTGCAGTGGTTAGTCAGTGTTAATGGTGTTGTGACAGCTTTTTTGCGTTTGTTCTCACATGCCTAGTCAGAATGAATGCTTACCAAGTAGACCAGATTTTCTTATCCTAACCAGTATGTTGTGCAACATAGCAGACAAGATTTTATGCTACACTATAGAGTCGTAAAATCCCAGTACGTAGTGATAGGCTTTTGAGAGCCCCATAATGAGAACTGAAAATTGCAGTACGTACACTATTACTTATGTCTGCTGTGTTTTCTGCTTACATTATACGAGGAAGTGACACTGAGAAGCCACACTGCATTCACAGCAACTAGTGGGATATATAAAGCTGTTGCACGTTACCATTTCGCATGTTACCAATACATGATTGACTCAGGTCAGATTAGTGCTTTCCATCATTAGACTAAAAAAACATGAACATAAAATTGGTTCCGGGTCTCTCTAAAGTGAGACATTTAGTGTATATTCTGGCTGTCTGTATTTCAGCGACGTTACAGCGTCCGACGTGCTGTCGTCGCTGGTTTGATACGAGGACAAATGTGTGCTGCTTGGGAAGGAAGTGAGATGCCAAAGCAGAGCAGAGGCTGTGGCAGCCAGCCAGCCAAAAGCCCCCGAACGTTCTAGGCGCTTCGCACCACTGACGCTCGTCGTCTTTTTTTCTCGCTAGCTAGCCACTACTATAGTGCTGCGCTACAGTATCAAGTCCAGAGATCAATTGAACTGTTGTTGGGTAGTAGGCGATTTGTGCTTCGTATTTCCACTTATTATTTTGCTAAAGCGGGTATAATTGTGTATTTCCCCCATAACCGTAATTATTAGAATAACGTTGACCATATGAGGTTTTTGAACATGCACCTAAATCTAAACGCATGGGTCTTTTTGCATTTTCCTCCATCAAAATGCTGCTATCATCTCGAAGAATAGAACGAACCCATGTGTTTGTGCCTAAAAGTGCTACACATACCTGATAAGGTGCCATGGTGAGTTCTACTCATGTTATCCTAGTGTATGGCTGGTAAAAGTAGGAAAAAAAGACGTACAAATTCTACATTCCATTTAAACCTGAACGACACTTAGCCATGCTTGAATACATGAATAGAATAGCAGATTTCTCACAGTTGCATTGAAGCATTTATTGAATGTGAAGCATCTCGTTACATACCACAAGGCAGTCTGGCAATGCACATGTACCATTTTCTCTATCTGGCTTCCTGTGTCTGCATGCTCTGGCAGGTTTCTTAATGAAGTGTTGCCATAAAATTTGTGGAATGATGTCCCAAAACAAAGTGTGTGTGTTAATTGATAGTGTGCCTGAAACTGCGTCCGTGGATACTGGTGCTATGGTTTACGTCATGAGTGCCACATTCAAGGAAAGGCTTGGTCGGAAGGTTATGTTGCCGTTGAATGTTGGTGTGACGTTTCGTGGTGTTGGCGGACAGTGCCTCGTTCCTCTAGGTATTCGTGTTGCAAGTGTTTTGTTTGGTGCTGAATATCTCGTCACGGAATTTTCGGTATTACCGCGGTGCTCTCATGATGTGATTCTCGGGATCGACTTTCTTCAGGACTGTGGTGCTTCCATTAATTGTGGCACAGGTGAAATCAAGGTGAACAACGCGCTTATGTCTACGCTTGCTGAGACATCTTTACCTGGCAAACACTGGTTCGTCGTGTCAAATGATTCTCTTTTAGTGCCGTTGTCTTTATCACGTGTTGCTGTTGATCTTGCTGTTGCCAACCTTTCATCCTTTGACGCGCAAATTCAACCACTTGCGATAGATTGTGCGACGAAAAATGTACTTGTGCCTCGTTCTCTCGTGACAGTTGTGAATGGCGCCTCAAGCTTATGGAATTTCAATTGTTCTTCGGTGCCTATTGTTCAACCGCGTGATACGAAGCTTGCCGAATTCGACGAAAGCACGTACGGCACTATCACAGTTTTAAGCGAAAAGCAGCAGTCTGAAAAATGTGACCCCCAGAGAAGCAGTTTTAAAGAACAGATCTTTAGAATGATCAGGAAATCGCTACCATCTTATGAACGCCACACTCTTGAACGAGTCCTTATGACACATCTGCTGGTGTTCGAATTCACAGAAGGTGACACGGAGACTTCACTACAGCGTTCTCGTGCTCATCACAGTATCGACACCAGATCTGCACACCACGTTTATCAAAAACGTTACCGCGTGTCATAGACACAAACGGCATGCAGTGATTGCTAAACAGGTCACCGACATATTACGGAAAGATGTTGTCAAAGAGTCATCTAGTCCGTGGGCAGCACCTGTGATCTTAGTGAAGAAGAAGGATGGATCATGGCGGTTTTGCGTTGACTACAGAAAAATGAATACGGTAACCAAGAAGGATGTGTATCCGCTTCCTAAAATTGATGAGGTCATTGATTGTCTGCATTCCGCTGCCTACTTTTCGTCACTGGATTTGCAATCAGGGTATTAGCACCCAAATGAGAAAGAGAAAACGGCCTTTGTGACACCTGACGCCCTTTATGAATTCAATGTTATGCCGTTCAGTTTTGGTAATACACGGGCAACGTTAGCACGATTTAAGGACACAATACTTCGAGAACTTAAAGGGAAAATTTGTGCTACCTAGATGATGTGTTGATTTTCGGCAGCACGCTGAACTAGCATAACAAAGTCTCGGTCTTATGTATTCTGGAACGTATTCAAATGGCCGGCTTCATCCTAAACTCTAAGAAATGTCGTTTTGGTGAAATGAACCCTATTGGAAAAATTGCCATGGTGGATACTGGAAAACATGGTGGGCGTAGTGGAAATAATAGTGGGCATGGTGGAAATAATAGTGGGCATGGTGGAAATTATGATGGCTATGATGGGACGTAGTGGAAAATATGGTGGTTATGCCGGGACATACTGGGTGGTATGGTGTACAGATGATGGGTAAAGTGGAAATGATGGTGGAAAGCAGAGGCTAGATAGTGGGCAATAATGGGACACTCTGCCCACCATTGCGATAATGCTGGGAAGCCCTAAGCATATGGTGGGTGGTGCTTATTATGGTGGGCTACATGGTGTACCAAGCTGAGAAACTCTTCCCACCATTGCGATAATGCTGGGAAGCACTAAGCAGATGATGGGTGCTGCTTGTTATGGTGGGCCACATGGTGTACCAAGCTGAGAAGCTCTGCCCACCATCACGATAATGCTGGGAAGCAGTAAGCAGATGATGGGTGGGCTTATAATGGCGGGCAAATTATATAGTGTACCAGGCTGGGATCTGTACACTACATGTTCTACCATCATGATTTCCACCAAAGGTTAGGCCTACTGACCGAGCCCGTACAATTGTGTTATCCGTGCTTCCGGGTTTCAGAATACACGATTACGACGATTAAGTATGACAATACAGCGCAGCCATATGGCATCAATTAACCTAAATGAAGCATTTTTCATTGTGTATGCTGTTCGCTCAAGAAGCAACAAACATCGATGCGACGCGATTAAAGCACTCCCAGAGAACGTAATTTAGTGTCTTCTCACCGACAGCCGCCGGTCGCACTCGCCGGCACTTCTCTAGCTTTTGTACGAGAACTCAGACGTGGCAATTCGTGTGCTTGGTGAACCATTATGATAGCGTAATGTTTCCGGTACACTGCATTCGTTTTGGCCAAGCCGTTATGTAGTTGTTGCTTTAGCGAAAGAGCAACAGCATTGCGCTGGCGCGACCGCCCTCTACATTGCGCGAAAAGCATCCCAATACTCAATCAAATAAATTAGGCGGGCGTATCTATGAAATGAGCCTAGAAGCGTCATAAAGCGTGAGCAGATGTCGCCCTTTAGAACGAGCGCGAAACGGATATTAAACTTGGCAGACCCCGCCGGTAAACTGTTGCTGCTCCCCAGTCCACTTGGTTTTTTTTTTCCTTTAAGTTGTGAATTGTAAAAAAAAATAGCACTAGTGCCAATAACATAGTGGCAATCGTTACAGGGCGCAGTTGCTTGTGTTTATTAAATGTGCAATTTTTAGTAGCAGGTGTAGATCTTGTCTATGTTGTGTACACGACAAACATAACTCAAGTTGAACCTTAAGTTTGTACGCCAACTAAGTATTTAACACGCAACCACCGTCATGTTGGTGTGGCGCAGTGGTTAGCGTCTTCAAATGGGAATCCGCAGGTTGCACGTTCGATCCTCCCTGGCGCCTCGTTTTTTTTTTTTACGGGACGGGTGTTTTTTTATACCGTTTTTATAGAATTCTTTTTTATTTTTTGTGGCAGCTCGTCACGGTGATTCTGACGTCATTTTGCGCTCAAGTGTTGCTGGCACTGCAGCACCCACCATACCCACCATGCGCCATGGTGGGTGTTTCCCACCATTCACCCACTACATTAATCCACTATAATGGTGGGTGGTGGTTTCCACCATGCCCACCATTCGTTTTTTTCCGATAGGGAAGACTTTAGTAATTGGAAATCTCGTTGACAAAATGGAGTAAGGCCAAACCTACGAAAAATCAAGGCCGTCAGCTCTTTCAAACCACCAAGATTGGTGCGGGAATTGAGGAGCTTCTTGGGCCTTTGCTCATATTTTCGTCGTTTTGTTCCTAGGTTCACCGACGTGGTGCATCACCCAACATGTCTTCTGCAAAAGAACGTCCCCTTCAACTGGACTTCAGCTTAAGACGATGCGTTCCGCCAGCTAAAGTTTCTGCTGACGTCGGGGCCTATACTGTGTCGCTTCGATGCGTCCTTGCCTACGGAAGTGCTTGCTGATGCTAGTAGCATCGGCATCGGTGCTGTACTTTTGCAGCGTCATCAAGGAGCTGAGCACGTAGTTGCTTATACCAGTCGCTCTTTTAACAAAGCTGAGCGCAGCTATACCGTAACAGAACAAGAATGCTTGGCAGCTGTTCTTGTGGTACACAAATTTCGACCTCATATCTATGGACGTCCGTTCACTATCGTTACCGACGATCACGCTTTATGCTGGCTGGTGAATCTTCGCGACCCGACTGGTCAGCTGGCGCGTTGGGCTCTTAGACTTCAGGAGTATGACTTCATCCACTCGTTCAAGTCTGGATGCCGCCACGCAGATGCCGACTGTCTCACCCGCCTTCCCCTGAATACGACAGAAGACAGTTTTGACGACTGTTTTGCCTCCATTTCTTTCACAATCCCAGACCTATTGTCTTTCAAGAAAGAATAAAAGGCTGATATTAGCTTGGAGCCATTACTTGTCGCGTCTTCTCGTGCCCTCGAGCCTCCGAGAACTCTTGTGTTCGTGACGGCCTTCTATAGAAGAAAAATTATTCGCCTACAGGCGCGCGCTTCCTTCTGGTCGTACCACAGAGTCTACAATTTGACATATTGAAAGCGATGCACGACGATGCGACAGCTGGTCATCTGGGGCTCATCAGAACTTTAAATAGGACACAAAAGCGCTTTTACTGACCCAGAATGCGGGACAAAGTCAAACACTTTGGCAGTGACAGCGGCGATGTACGCATGTCATCTAATCAACTTGTCTGGATTTTTGCAGAGACTGTTGCTTCATCTTATACTTGACTGCGACTGCTACGTGAATTCCACCATCTGCCTGAGTGAGCTGTAACCACGGTTTATCTCTGATGTCTCGGGGGCGGTGTTTTTCATCGTACAGCTGGGTTCACTTTGGCAGTGACAGCGGCGAGGTACGCACGTCATCTAATCAACTTGTCTGCATTTTTGCAGGTTGGTGGCAGTTCTTACACTGCACTCTTGCACAGTTCATTTCTTATCACCGCTGTTGCTGCCACGCGTGTTTCAGTGCATTGTATATGTGTCAAGTGTTGCCTCTAGGCTATGGCGCTTTCAAATGCTGAAAGTTTGTGCGATGTAACGAAGTCTCTTGCTGAGAAGGAGCCAGCTCTATTAGGGAAGTCGCTAAGCTCTTGGCTGACCTGTCGTCTAAGCTTGAAAGGTTTGTGAAGAACATAAGAAGTGACCTTTTGAAACTGATGATAATGAAGTTCTAACATGATCAAAAGTTTCAGGCGAAGCAAAAGTGAGGATGTGGGTGGGCTAAAGTCCAAATCAATCTTTCATGTTATCGCCCTCATGACACCTTGCCTCACTCACATTTACAACTTGGCATTAACATATGGCATTTTTTTCCAACGGATGAAAGCTGCAAGGGTACTTGTGGTACGCAAAGTGGTGAAAGAGATAATTTTGGGAATTACCGACCATTATCAATTCTTTCTTTGTTTTCTAAAGGTTTAGAAAAAGTTATTCTACTCAGAATGACCTCTCTGTTTGACAAGCATTCCGTAATAACATCATGACAACACGGGTTCAGATCAGGCTTTTCAACCAAAACTGCTCTTCCTAAGCAAAAACAAATATTTCTGAGCAGTATTCAGGCTAAGAAACTAACTCTGGAAGTGTTTGTAGATTTCTCAAAGGCTTTTGATAGAATAAGTCATGTAACACCATTACATAAATAAATTGTTACTGCAAGCGTGGTATTACCCTAGATTTAATTAGAAGTTACATAACCGATAGAAAGCAATGTGTATCAATAAACAGACATTACTCTTCGTTAAAACCAATTGAGCAGGGTGTACCTCAGGGCAGCATACCAGGCCCACTTTTATTTGTTCTATATATAAATGATATTGTGAAGGTTGATGATTCAGCTGGCTACATTATCTACGCGGATGGCACCAGTTCGTTCGTTTCGGGAACTAAGGATGATGAACTTATACGTCTGGCTAATGTAATATTAGGAAAAATAAATAAATGGATGGTGAAAAACTCACTTCAGCTCAATTGCTCGAAGACAAAAGCAGTACTTTTTAGAGCAAATTGTACGCCTTGCGATGACACTAAGTGTCTTCCGCTAAATGACTCTAAAGTAGTACTCTCTGCGTCGGCTAAAACATTGGGTGTCATCTTTCATGAACTGACAACTTGGGACCACCATACTGATCACTTAAGATCTAAGCATCGCAAGGCCTTAGGTATGCTGCGCTGATGCCAGATACTTTTACCAATACAACAGAAACTCGTGATATATAATGCACTCTTTGCTAACACATCTGCGCATTTGTCAGTTCGTTTGGTTAAACAGCACTAAACAATCATTAGAGAATTTAGTCACACTACAGAAGCAAGCCCTACGGGCTATTGCTGATGTACCTTATAATGATCACACGCGTGCCCTACTCTTGAAGTTCAAAATTATCCGAGTTGACCACTTTTATGAGTATCAGCTTATAGGTTGTTTTAAACATGAAACGATTAAGGGCAGTACCCATACAAGGAACATCGCTAACTTGTCAATAAATCAATTATATCACATAAACCGACGCACCTAACATTGGGCAGTTCTGCGACCACGCACAAACTACGGTTTTCAAACACTTTCCTACCGCCTTCTTTCAATACTAAACTAACATAAATTAAGTGATGACAACATACGTCATATTTCCAAAGAGAGAAAGCTTCAACTAATTTTATAAACACCAACGTTTGTTGTTTATGATTGTGTCTGTTGAAAATGTTTGTTTCATACTTTTTTGCTTTTTCTCTTATTGTTTTGCTTTATGTATTTCTTTAATACTATGGTGACAAGTAAAAATACTTGTTAATGTTTGCGGCTGCTCCTATTGTTCTGGGAGGTGGGACTAGTCAAGCTGCCTAGATGTAGCTTTTATCCCACCATCCTTGGTGTTTAAACATGTTTTGATATATGTGGCAATAAAGTTCACTTCACTACACTTCACACTATGTCACAAGTTGCGAACAATACCCACGCTACAAGTGGCCTACGACTCTTCCGCCAGGTCTTCTCCATCCACTGTCACCTACTCATTTACTATTTGATCACGTTGGTAGCGAACATTTGGGCCCATTTCCACGCCCGTCTAACAACAATCGATGAGTGATAGTATGCGTCGACCTTCTGACCCGTTATGCAGAAAGTGCGGAGATACCATCCTCGACATCAGTGTGCGTGGCCATGTTTTCGCTAAGATTCATCATTCCTCGACATGGTCCCCACAGAGTTATCATTAGTGATCGTGGTCGGTTTGCTGGAGACACCGTCTAAGAACTGGTTCATCTGTGCAATTCGCAGTTCTGCCATTCAACCCCTTATCACCCTCAGACGAGTGTGCTGGTAAAATGTACGAACACAACTCTAACATGTTGGCCATGTATGTATCATCTGACCTCAAAGACTGGGATGACGTTATTCCCTCCATTACCCTATGCGTATTACACGGCAAAACATGAGACAGCCAAGTACAGTCATTTTTACCTCCTTTGCGCACATTCACTGTTAAGCTGCATCGATATTATTCTACCATTTCGCTTCCATAGCGACAACTCTGTCTCCAAGACAGTCTGCCCAGCCGAAGAAGCCCGGCGTATTGCTTGTCTACATACTGTGGTTTCGCAACACCGATCGAAGAAAAGGTATGACAGCCGCCATCAGTCTGTCGCATACTGCAAAGAACACTTTCAGTGGTTGAGGACGCCACAACGTAAAAGAGGCCTATGCGAGAGTTTTTTGCCCCAGTACAGTGACCCATTCGTCATTGTTGATCACTTGAGTGATTCGACTTACGTGGTAGCACGGCTGACACTAGTTGGCCGTCGGTCATCCGGACTCAGCTGGTACATATTGCTCGCTTTAAACAGTTTCGCCCTAAACACTCCGAGTGATTCTTCTCGCCCAGTGGGCTTCGTCTTGGAGCCGGGAAATGCAGCGGTATGAGCCGAGAGAGAAGAAGAAGAGAAGAAGAAGAAGCTGCTTCGAAAAAGTTGCTAAAAGAACCTAAAGTTAGAGAAATTTAATATTTAATTGCTGGCTTGCTGATTACTCTTTCTGTGGTAGAAAACATTGTGGAATATTGAAGACAGAAATTATGGCTACTTAAAGATTAAACTAACTATTTAAGTGATGGCAACAGCTAGTCGAGTCAATTAGGAAATTGGGTCCTTCCTGTGAAGAGCCCACTGCTGCTTTGACATGGGTAAAATTCTTCAGCATAATTGCCATCACCTTGTGCGGTTTGACTGTTTAATGCGCAGTGTGTGACTGAACACCTAACTGAGCAAAAACTGAAAGTAGTGCTGTGCTCTTGAAGGGCAACTCCGGCGATTTTTCTAGGTCAATGAATCTCAATAAAATTCACTAGGTATGTTCCTTTGCACAATTAATTCATTTATGCGAAATTACATGCTTGAAAGACGCACTGATTGTTTGCACATGAATTTTAAAGATTGCCTTGAAATGCTCACCTGGCTTGCTTGAATAATATGCTCAAATTAAATGCACAGATGTATATTCTGGGCATTAGGGCTGGCGTTAACGTTATACACACACTATTAGATGACTGAAAACCTAACGTACAACGTGGCAATACAGTATACAACATTAAAATGCTTCGATCAAAGGTTTGGGAACAGTCTTGATTATCTAAAGGACAACCGCCAGCTCAGACTTTCAAGTGCAGACGCAATGTTTAGAAAATGTTTTGCACAACTCTGAGGTTTTCTGTAAAAATTGTTAACTCTCCTCCATTTTTTTGAAATGTTTGCCCACTAGAATGGCAGCCTTTTCAGTTGACAGCCAAATTTTCACTGTCTTGTTTTTTTTGTTTGCCTGTATACTTCACCTTCTTTCTTGTTGAATCTCACTCAAGTAGCTCAACTTTAAATAGTGATGTACATGCAATACAAAATAAAAACAAAGGCAGAGAGTGTAAATGTGGGTCACTTTCTCAAGATAGTACAGGTAATCAACTGCACCCCTGGCACCCCCCACAGCAATGATAAAAGTTGTGTAGCCAATGGTGTGGATACTACTCAATTCCAGAATGATCTTAATTTCAACACGAAAAAAACTTCACGAGGACACCACGCTTGAGAAAAGGGGTGACATGCTAACCAGCATGTAGCCGAATAAAGAATAATACTAGAGTACATGGTAACTAGACTGTCTGACCTTCATGTAGCCAGCGATACACCTTCATGACCTTGATGAACCAGCGATAGCAGTGCACCAGTGTTGCTTGCAGCTTACGCTTATTACCTCTGCTTTCATTCGTGTACTGTTGCAAATTAAAAGGCAGTTAGATTTCTAGAGCAGGCGCTTTTAAAGGTATGAAGCATCTAATTCTTATAAACTATGGGCGCATTAGACACTGATGTTAAAGATGCACAACGCTGTACATAGTGCACAGTGATGCCTAGTATCATTGAATGACTCTGCTAGTATGTATGCCGTACTCGGGCAATGTATTATTGCAAGCAACAAATGCTTTTTTTTCCTATGTTTTAGTTTGTACCTGCTTTTAAACACACATACAAATAGAAAGATGTTTCAACCAAGGTTCAACTTTTTCATCTCTTTTTTTTCGCTCGTCTGGGCTGGATCAGCCTATTGTGGTGCAAACAACGCCTCTTACTACCTGCGCTAAATATATCATTTCTTATTTTGGAAGCAACAAACACATGAGTTTACAAACACTTCTGGCACCAATTGTTCTTTGCACAGCTGTAACCGTCACAATAAAAAAATGCTTTTTCGGCAATACGCACAAGTTTTACGTGTCATAAAATTGTGGAGTCCAATGCAAAGTAAACTCTTATTTGTTATAACGCAAAGCAATACAGACCACGGCATCGTGGTCTGTATATATATAAAGTCGTGGGGAAGGAATCAAAGACATTGGGAAGGTTTCCAAGAAGCGCTAGTCTGCGCAGCATTCACCATAATCAAACGAGTCAAGCAGGCAATGTAGGCCTAATTACAACACATTTCGCATCTTACTGGTAAGCTACGTCCACAATAGGTGGTTCACATTCTTCGCCACCACACCTGGCGCAGACTTACTCCCTCCAAGGCCACGAAGGATTCCTCTTTCATTTGATCCGGCATCCCACAATCGCGATATGCGCAAGCAAGGAATACGGCCGTGCCGGCGCGCGCACGATTCTTCCGCACATGTTGTCATTTTGGTGTAATCTTTACGTGTTTATTCCTAAGCTTACATTTCACACTACACTAGAGAAGACAATACCCGGCAGCGCTACTGCACTACGCTGTTGCTCTGTAGCAACAGTCGCACAGCTGACACCAGAGAACACCTCTGACACAGCGAGCAAACGAAGAAAAAAAAGAGTACGAAACAGCGGCGCGGTCGACTTGTCGTTCACCTCCCATTGCTATGGTATGACATGGCATGACATTAGAGCGTCTTGTGCTGAAGAAGCCAATCCACGTGCCAACGCGGTTAGTAGCTCTACACTTACTATAATCTCATTATGATCCCGGCTGCGGCGCCTGCATTTCCGATGGAGGAGGAAATGTTGTAGGCCCGTGTACTCAGATTTGGGTGCACGTTAAAGAACTCCAGGTGGTCGAAATTTCCGGAGCCCTCCACTACGGCGTCTCTCATATTTTTCAGTGGTTTTGGGACGTTAAACCCCACATATCAATCAAATAAATCTCATTATGCGCAAACGGGCCCCCACGACTGTCTGCAATCGCCATATTGCTAGCTTGGCGTCGAAATCAGCCACCAATTGCTGCACTTTCTGCAATATCATCTTGCCTATAGTGCCTCGATATTTGCCTCTATGACAACTTCTTGTTGGATCAAACTATGTGGAATGAAGAAATTTTTCAGAGTACTGACCTATATATTCGTGCCGTACTTCATGGCCCAGTTCACTGTGAAGCTGGTAAGAAGGAAGTTTATTGCTGTGGTTTAACGTCCCAAACCCCTCCGCCGCGGTGGTGTAGCCATTAAGGTGCTCGCCTGCTGACTAGTAGGTCGTGTGTGGGTCTGGTCCTGGTTATGGTGGTGACACCTAAATAAAGGCGAAACGATAGAGGCCCGGGTACCAAGTGGTCAAAATTACTGGAGCATGGAACTACAGGGTCTATTTTTTCAAATGGTGCTTTAAGAAGTAAAAACCAAGATGATATAATTTCTGATGTCTTCAAGCAACAATATGGCTATGGAGGAGCGGTAGTGGAGAGCTGCTGAGATTTTGCACCGTGAGTTCTCTACAGTGCCCTAAAGCACACTACATTAACTGCAAGCATTTTCTCCTGAACCAAGATTTTGACCGTCGCAGCCGTTTAGCAGAACATTTATACCGCTTGCGTGACCACACTGTAAAACTGGTTCTTTAAATTGGTCTCGTGGTCTGTGTCGAAATTTAGGTTTTAATTAATGAAAACAAGATAAACACGTGAATCAAATATTTTTTAGCGAGAACTCACTTAGAAGCGTCTTGATCAAAGAATGATTTTGCATTCAATCTCGTTAATTCTGTTTTCAGTTATCTGAAAGGCACGCTAGCAATCGAGAGGCATCGTCTGATTTGGCGTACATGTATGATCTCAGTCACTGGTTAAGAGACCGCGCTATCTTGAAGTTTGGTGCATAAAAGTATACAGCAGAAGCACCACCTCGAATCGTCATTGTTTTATTGTATCATTCCATTTTGTTTTAAAACGAAAGTAGAAAAAAATCTTGGCCAATATGGTGAGCAATATAAATGGAGTGCGGGCGAAGCTCTTGAGTCCACATTTCGCGTTCACCAGGCCCGACGACCACTTCAGCCCCAACGAGGAGCCGCAGCAGCAGAAGCGGCAGGCTGCGACGATACCGTGTGTTCCATGCAGCGTAGCTGGACCATACCCAGATGTGGCAAGCCTCCAAATCTCTCTTCACGATAGATGTTTCCTGCGTGTCAAACAAAATGAAACAGGTGCCTCTAAGAAAGAACATCATGATTGCTCACCTGCCCACTGCCTATGCTTGGAATCCCGCAGCTATGGCGCTGAAGAAACGGCCTCCTTGCATAGGGGAGAGTGGACGGCAGCCAGTGGCGTCCTTTCAGCGACGCCCAGAGCAGTCTTCTGGAACTCAGGGTGGTTTAATTCATGACAGGATATAGCGCAGACTCTCGAGAATTGTCACTCTGTCGGCTCGAGCACATTCAGATTTCAAGCATCTGTGCAGCAACTCGGCCAACGCCGTTACTCCTTGCCACCGGGCGATTGGGAGGAAACGCAGATCCTGGGGACGTACCGTCGTTGACTCCCATCTGGATTGAGTGCGTCTGAACTACACTTTTTGAACCTTGAAGCAAAATGGAGACTGAAAGAACGGGCATAAAATGCGCGAGGACACGTGGCCTTCAATTCTTTGTCATCGTCTAATACATTATGCTTGAGAGAAGACAAAGAAGATTGTTGTTAAATTGGCTACAGTAATAATTAGCATGGTAACCAGGTAGAGAACCTGCAAATTTTTTTTCCTTCAACTGTTGTTTGTCTTTAGCATAGGCTCACAGCTCAGTAGGGGATGAAACAACGTTAGCATTGCACAAGTAATAAATAAAAAACAAACTGTATACCCTACTAAGGGCTTCAGCTAGTCCTTGAAAACGAGAATTATTGTGAAAGCAAGGATTTTTCGCGTTTTCTTGCCTAGAAATCGTGAAAAATTTGGTTATGAGGCTCATGTTAACTTCCCTCCTTGTTCATCCCTTAAACACCAGTAATTTCGTTCACATGAATGACAAAGCCATAAAGGCATTGAACAGTTGAGCTCGTTGGTTTCAATCAGTCCTGAGCATAAGTGCCACAAAACAATGCTGATAATTTGAAATCTTTGTGTATTTCAAGAGCGACGAATCGGACATTATGCTTTGACAACACTAACGGCATAAAAGTTACGTCGTATGATGTCGTCATTGACAATATCACACGCCACTGTTGCTTCGTCAATAGGCCAATGGAGGAAATTAAGCCACTGCGTGTCGGGGCAAGTTAAGAGCACGTGACTGTGTTGTTCGTTTTTCCCTTGTCTACGTTTTACGTGGAGTTTATTTTAAGTGTAAATGAATAATCATCTCGCCCGACATCCTGTTCTTCTTAGTTATTTACGGCAGCGATGCACATTTTTTAAAAAATTTTCATAGAGTTCCGACAGAGAACTGTTGCAACTTTGATCAACAGTACTCCACGTGCGATTGTTCGAGAATTCAAGCAACGCGTGGATAGTTTTTTTTATCATAGCGCTTTTAGCGTCAAAATCATCGTCGTGGTTGTCCATATTTCGCTTCTCTTCGTCAGTCTGGCGAAGTTTTTAGGCCTGTGGTGGCATAAAAGTTGCCTAGGCTACTTGGAAGTATTTTGGATACTTCCTGTTAACTTCGAAATGAGCTAAAAATATCAGTACCTTGGTAAATTATATTGGCTCGAATACAAATATGGGGTAATGAAATATTGTGGCCGATTGTCCTTGAAGCTCCCAAAACTAAATCAGGCCCTTGAAATACACTGAGGATGAAATTCAGTAAATAATAAGACAGTTGCCAAAGTTGGGGTAACCGTTGGTGTTGCACACGATGAAATTAATATAAAGAGTCCTATAATCTGTCAACCAAGCGGACGTCAAGCACAATCAAGAAAAAACGGCTTTGTACACGCGCCTGGATCTCCAAGAGAAGTGCTGCAATGTGCTTTATTTTTCAAGACCCTTATTACTGCTCCCAGCTTTAAAACGCCTCATCGGGAAAAGAGGACATCAATGGAAAATGCTCTTTATGTAAAGCGCTCTGTACTAATCGACACAGTGTGTTAAATTATTAACAATGGGAAGAAAATATGAGTGCGCGTCTCCACTAAAAGTGAAGTATAAATCTGCCTTCTGGAACCTGCATCAATTGTATCTGGTCGATTTTTTAACCTATAATGAAGCGCACTACCATCTATGTTTTAATTCACTCGAACCACTGTAAACAACAGAAACGAAAAGGAAACACCTGCTTGTTGAGCAGGCTAATCTATAACCCCTTCGTCTTCCTCCACTTTGCTCAAGCCGCCGAGCCGTGTTGCTGTGCTAACCCTTCACACTCGGCCACGCTGTGGATATGGCACAAAAAAAATACAATTTCAGTCCAAACAACGCACTCGTTTCTTAAAGCGTGGCACGTGCACTTCAAAGTTATTCTTTTTGCGCCGTTCAAGTGCAAAGCTTGGATCTGAGTTGCTAACGTTCCAGGTATTCTGTCCTAGGCGTTCGGTGGTGGCGAGGGTCCTTTCAATCTTCGCGAGTAACTTCCCGCCCGAGCACCTGCTGCCCCTTAATACCCATACTTCTTCTCAAGTGTTGTACTCCGAGGTAGTTTGCCGGCGGTGGTCGTAATAGCGCTTTTGTTTTACTTGCACTTGTGTGTCTCTTTTACTCGCCGCAACTCTGAGCTTCTGGCAGGCGTCTGTATGGTTGTCATAGTGTCTGATTCTAACACAAGCGTCTAGGATAAGGACCTGCTTTGAGTTGGGGCAGCTTTCTATGTACTATTTCATATGGTGTCGCAACAGTCGACGTCTGCATAGCCGTGCTAACTGCATAGCCAGCCGCCCGATGGTGGACATCCCAGTCAGTCTCTCTTTTCCTGTCCACTTTGGTATATTGAGTGACTTTTACCTGAATACTTTGATTAGTGCACTCAGTAAGGCCGTTTGCCTCAGAATAGAACGCAGATGCCTTATGCTGCTTTACACCCACCTTGCAGAGGGATCTTCGTAGCCTCCGGCTGCGAAATGTCATGGCACGGTCCGATATCAGGTTTTTTGATAAGCCATGCTAATAAAATCGGCAGTTTTCACAGAATTGACAAAACGAACGGGGGCAAGAGGTGACACGAATGCCACTTCCACGTACTTTGATAAATAGTCTACAGCCGCAATGATGTAGTGGTTTCCAGGAGTGGTGGTGGGGAGCAGCCCGATATAGTGGATGCCCACCATATGAAAGATCTGGTAGGGTATCTTAACAGTTGTCAACAATGCAGGCTGCAGTTAAGCCTTTCGGGCCGAGTCCGATTTAGTGAAGATTTATGATCACCGACGAACTTCACGTGTTTCGTTGTTTGGGAAGTTATTTTCTAGATACCTTAATTAACTATACTGCATAATTCACACCCCTAGCATGACAGCTCATACTTCGTTGGGGGTGCCATTTTCTCGGTATAAAATGGCGGAGCGCGCGTGCCTCATTCTCTCCTGCGAAACGCCGCTTTGAGCACCAGTGTCAACGCCACCACCAGTGTCAATTTTAGCGCCAGAACTAGCGTTTGTGCCATCTGAAACTCTAGAACAACAACCCTTGATGCTACACTCCGCTGACCACAAAGGCATCGTCTTCAAAGCGCGCATGCACCAACGCTGGGATTCACATACATACGGTTTTTAAATAACAAAACACCACCATGTACGAAATTCTCCACACATTCATTTCTCCTTTTCAAAAATTACGCCATCCGCCTTTCAAGCGAACTATCTCCGCGCTGCTTCGCATCCACACATGCTTCCATTTAGCGGGAAATGCTGTAATTTATTCAAACGATGGTGACATCCTTCTTGTGTTTGCGCAGCTTACGAGAAAGCAGAATAACCTCTCCAGAGCACGAAAACATTATATATAAAACGAATGGCTTGGTTGATTTGACGTGCAACAAAAATGAGGAGAGGCCACCACGTCAAATGCCAATACCATATTGTATGAATTAGGACTATTAAAAATTGAACTGTCTCCATTCTAATAACAGCTTTTGCTTATTGTAATCGCTGATTCCAACGACGGTTGAGAAACGCGGTCACCTTGTCAGACGGCAAGGCTGACTGCATCTAGAAAAATGACGACAGAATGAAGGAGCTCGAACATCGCGAGGTCACGTGGCCTACCATTCTTTCTCATCATTTAAAACCGCGTGCTTGAAACTGAAGAAAAAAACAGTGTTCTTAAAACACATAACAGTTTGTGTTTTATATGAAAACTGTAGCGTTTAACAGTTAGCAAATATAGAACACGAACTGATTGTGTTTTTGACTTTTCACAGCAGAACTGCCGAAGTTCAAAGAGAGCCCATTAGTTCCAAAAAAAGAGTTCTCACTATCATGATCCAGCACACGCTCCCTCCGCGCACTTTTTTTCTACTTTGCTTCCGTAGCGCGTTTTCTAATCAGACAGGGTGGGACACAAAAATTCTTATGAGCGAGATGATTAGAGCCGACAGAGAGTGACAGAAAGAAATAATAATACTGAAAAAAATAAACAAAGCTGTTAAAGCCTTGGACTTTTTGTCGCGTACAAAAGTAGTCATCATGAACCGGTCGGCTATCTTCATCATTATTTCCCCCCTCATCTACTTTTTTTCTCAAACACGGGCGACGATTTCTCAGGTGTTGCATCTAATAACTCGAATGGGTGACATAACGAGGACATCCTAAATAAAAAATAACAATTTAAACAGAAATGTACAAAAGTGATAGGGAAGAAAGCAAGCTAGGCCGAGCAAGATATGAAGTAAGAGAAAGAAATACGAAAGATAGGATAAATCAGGCAGGTAGGAAAAGCAAAATACATAATCATAAACAGAGAGAAAAAAAGAGAATTGACACAGGATGAGAGGGGAAAATGAAGCAGGGAAGGGAGATATAGTTAGTGAGAGGGAGGAAACAGAAAAAAGTAGACAGAGCAAGAAAGACACACACGCACACACACACGCACGCAAACGCACACGCACACACACACACACACACACACACACACACACACACACACAAGTAAAACTAAACAGAGACTCAGCAGATGCCGAATAGGGGAGAGAAAAAAAAGAAAGAGTATCAATGCTATGAAATGACATAGAGTAAAACAGAACGCGAGATATGGAGTAAGAGATGTGAAATGACACACAAACAAAGAAAGAAATAGCGAGAAACATTGAAATATAGATAGCAGGACAATAAAATCAAAGCCATATTGACAAAGTGAATGATGTTCTAGAGGAGCATGCTCGGAGGCGTTTCCTGGCGAGACCATTTCTGTAGGAAGCTTTGTTAACGAGCCGGCGCAAAATGTGTACAGTACCTCGAAGGCAGCGTAGTCGGTCACATTCCCCGAGCGGCGCTAGACAGTGTTAGCCGCGTCGATTCGACCGTTAACCACTTGCCCCTTTATGCTATACTGGCCGCTGCCGTGTGTCAAATGCATAGCGCGGTCATGAATGGCTGTCGTGGAGCAATCAGGTATTCTTCAACGGTGTTGAGAGCAGGCAGGTGATCGAGCTTGGGAGGATGTCGGTACCCGCACCTAATTCTCATTAGTAAAACTCAACCTTGTGCTCACTCCCTCTGTATACTTGAACAGAGATCTCTCAGCTGCGTAGTGGCTGTTCCTGTAGAAGGAAGTGGAAGGTAGGTTGGTTTGTGTCCGTCTTGTCACGTCGTAGTTGCTGCTGCTTGTAAAGGATAGAGACCAGCGCCTTTCGATACGTTCAAGAACTCTACTTTATGTACAGGAACTTATGTAGATTGGAACCGTTGCATGTTGCCTTGGCAGAGTCGATAGTGCAGAGCACTTTTTGCTGCGAGCGGAACCACCGCGAGGAGTCGGGAGCCAGTATTTCACCTCTCCGCTGGCCCTCCCAATTCTCCTCCGGGCCAACCAAAATAATTTAGTTTGTTTATTGGACAGACTCGATACATTTGTTGCCGTCTTCTCTCGCTCGCTTATTCAAGCACTCGACCTCTCGGTCGGAGAGAGATGAGAGGACCGGCCTGCACACTACGTTCCGTGAACTTTCCGAACGCACACAATGGTGGCGCCATTGCGGCTGCCGACCCATTCCATTAATGCGAGATGACTACGCTGCCCAGTGTAACAGCTGTCTCGCGTGAGCTGGTTCTTAAAAGCAGCGACCGACCGTGGTTTTTTTGCCATAACGGGCGTCCTTGTGCCGGGATTATCGTCTCCCGAGAATCAGCTCTTTGGGAAGCGCGCCCTTTTGCGACAAAGAAGACTAACTTCTCTGGCCTGCGACGCCGGACCTTACACGGCCTTCCCAAGATTCGCGCAAGTGCTTGAATGGAGCTACGCGAATAATAACTTAAGGGATGGCGCCGAGCGTCCCCTACACTGCGGCTGCACTTCGCAGTTTGTTGAACGCCAGTGGCGTTTCTACAACGCGCGCAATATTCTCTGCTTAATTTTCAGGGCCCCACCAAACGGGCGCCACCACAGTGTGCACAAGTACAATCACAGTGTACAATCACAGGTCACAGTGTGCACAAGTACAGTCGTACGACTACTGCATGCTTTTTGTCGTACAAATACACAAATAACACTTCACTCAATCACACACACCCTTCCGCACATGGTGCTATTTGAATAAAACACCGGATACCATAACCTCGGCATGTTTACACCCGCACACACAAGAAAGAAAATACACTTAACTGAGACACACCCCCATTTCAACGCAAGTTGCTTTCAAGTGTCTCCAGGTTCGCGCACGTCACTTGTAACTAAAATAGTGTCCACCACGTGCCTAAAGTCCTCTAGTGTCTCAAGAGCCCGTGAGACACCGCTGCCATTTTTCGAGCGACCATAACGTGCCTTCGACAGGGTGAATGCATCGTAAACAATATTGGGTGGCGGCCACAGACCATGCGCATCAGTGCGCTGTAGGGCCAGAAATTGACCGCTCCCTAACTCCAGCTCACTGGCAAGGAGTCGCGGCATTGAGGTTGAGAAAACCCGTGCCCTGCAAACCCGATCGACACATGAGCGTTGGTCTTCGCCCGCCGCGATAGGTAGACCTCAGACGTGGCCATGGACAAGTTCACTATGAGCAAAGATGGCTTTTCGGGATCTACTCTTATAAATGGTGCTGCCTCACACAGTGTGGCTGCGTGCCGCCGAGACGCCTCATCCGCCCACGCCATTTTGTCCGCAACCCTCTCTCCCGTTAGCTCAGAGAACGGCTCAGCTACCTCCACGCAATTTACCCCGTAGCTTAGGTAGTGTCCACACGATGCCTGAAATGCTATCAGCTCCGTCCCTATGGTTCGCACGCTCAACACCTTGACTACCGCAAGCTCCTCACCATCAGGCACCTGACAAGGGGAACCTGCACCACGCCCCGAGTAGCTCTCCAAATGGCTCTCGCAAGACTGTTCCCCCTCGAGAAGTCTTTTATGTGGATGCGAGCTCTGTCGGGTTAACTTCTCATCTTCAAGAACTTCTGGTTGACGCGCCGAAGCCGCGTTGGGTTGGCCACCGAACGGCACCCTGTTCTCAATAAATATCTCGCGGACTCAGTCGTGGTCTCGTTTTTCGGCATCGGCCGACTGATCAGAAACGGGGCGAATTCACACAGCACACGCTGCTGCCAGCCGTGGTTCATACTCAGCATTGCTGAATTCCACGCCTTGCTCGAACGATACGCCATCTGACCCAACTTTTGGGCAACAAAGGCGCAATTCACTCGCGTCCCCCAGCTCTCGAGGCTCCGCCGGCCTTGTGCCACGCACAAACGCTCGCGTTGTCGCTCAACAATGCCTTCCGCTTCCTCGCGCTCCTCGGCTATCTTCGGTTTTACCTCGGCATGCTCCTTTAAGCGGAACTCCTCGCGCGTGCTTGTATATTTTTTACTTACTGCTTGCGACCCATCGGGTGACGTGCGGCTGCCCAGGGGTTTGTCATCATCCCCGCTCTCTAAGACAATATGGCTGATCATACCCTTCATAGTCGCGGTTTCCCCATAGCATTCAGGGCTCTCTGCTTCTTACTGCTGCACTTTGCCCGCGTTGAACGGGCCACTTTTCAGCGTCAGCTGTGCGCCGCCTGTCTCCTCTGCGCCTTTCGACATGCTCTCGGAAACGCATTCATTTTAAGCGATTTCCATGCTTTTTCTGACAGCAGGCTATCCGCTCCTGCTGTCAGTCACCCAGTTAACGCGCAAAGCACGGGAACCATTCTCTTTGTGTCAGCGCTAACGCCGCTTTTCCTAGACATCGTCAACGGGACTACCGCGAGTTTGCCGTCACTGTACCACCGAACGCATATGTTAAGTTAATAGTGCCTTGCGGCTTTACCATCTCCGGTGGGATCGCGCTCTCCCGCAACACAGTGATCTCTGCCCCGTGTCCAAAACCGCTCCCATATGCCTATCCTTACAATCGACTGACACGTCGATAAGTTCACTTTGCGTACTACTGGTTCTCCCATTGAAACGTGTGCCACTAAGCTCTTCCTCTCAGTGCTCGGAACCCTTTCAGTCAGCTGTTCCTGAGGCTGAGGGAAATTCCAGTTTTGGTGCCCTGTGCTACCGCAACTGTAGCATGGCCTGAACTTCAGTTTTCCCTCCGTGCCTGGGCTTTCTCTGGCATCGTGGCTCTCCACTGTCTCTTTCTGAGCTCTAGCTTTGCTCGCGTCTTGAAATTGTGCTGGCTTTTGATTCGCCTGTCTCACATCACAGTTCGCACCCTGCGCTTCCTCAAACGTTCGAATATATTCAGATATCTTTGGGGCACTCTTCCACGTTTTCTTTTCTTGGAGTGTCACATACCGCATGGCCTCTTCCGACAAATTTTTCTTTAATTGGTCAGCAACCAAAAGCTTAACCAGGCCCTCGAATGTCGACACCCCTCTTACCCCAAGGTAATAGTGGAGGTAGCTTTCTAAACGTATCGAAAAAGGTCTCCGCCCTTCGTTCACACGCTTTTCTGACCCCAATAATCTTCTTAGATACTCCCCTGCCGAAATTTGAGCTCGTCAGGCACCGTTTGCTTAATTACCCGGTAATTTTTTTGTTCTGTTGAGCTTAGTCACGTGGACAAAATGGGACTCTCTCCACTACTAACGGGAAAAGCAAACGTCCCCGAAACTCCCCTGGTACCGCGTACGTTTCTAGGGCACACTCCACGGACTCAAATAACACAGGTACTTCAGCCTCTGTTGGAAATTTGGGAAGCATCCATGTGAGGACTTTCGAGTAGCGTCTCCGTTCACTACACAGATCCCGCCAGCCGAACTCAGGTCCATTCCACCGAGAGCTTCCACCCATCATCTGAAACAGTCTCTCCAACTCCAATCACAACTCCTGCAGTCCGCGCTCCAACATCAGATTTCCGAAACAGTCATTTTTCTGGCTTTCCCGCGAAATACCTTCTCCCGTGTTTCCCACGTCGCTCTCGTCTTCCGGCTGATGACTCACGGCCTGCGCTCGCCTGTCCAGGTTCAAGTGGGCAAACCTCGTGTCCACAGGAGACCTTAAAACTCAAAAAAGGAAGCGGCACCCCTGAGATGTAAGAACACCAGAGGACTCACCAGTTTTGAAGTTGCTGCTCGCTGCTCTCTTGTCTTGCCCGCCGTTAGATGCTCGACAGCACTCGATGTCGCCGGGGTTGTCACCGGACTGATGAATGAGAATGACCGCTGCTGCACCGCTTACTTCCTCGGGTCGATGGCTGCCGCAGTGCAGCCTCCTCAGCTCGGTGGCTTGGCTCTCCGTTGGAACAGCCAATGTCTTGGCTTTTAGCCTTGCGTATTCTCCGCAACACGACAAACTCCTTGGTGCGCAGGGAGTTCTTTGACATCGTCGTCTCGATCTTGCCTGACTCCGCCAGTAAAACTCAACATTCTGCCCACTCCCTTTGTTTCCTTGAGCAGAGCTCTCTCAGCTGCGTAGCGGCCTTGCTGTAGAAGGGAGTGGAAGGTTGGTTGCTTGGTGTCCGTCTTGACTGGTCGTAGATGCTGCTGCTTGTAAAAGGTGGAGACCAGCGCTTTCCATATGTTCAACAACTCGAGTTTATGTACAGAAACTTATGTACATATTTACAAGACACTTTCACCGTTGGAACCGTCGCATGTTGCCTCAGCAGAGCCGCTAGGGCAGAGCACTCCTTGCTGCGACCAGAACCACCGCGAGGAGTCGGAAGCCAGGTTTTAACCTCTCCATTACCCCTCCCAATTCTCCTGCCGGCCAACCAAAACAATTCAGTTCGTTTACTGGGCAGACTCAAACACATTTGTTGCCGTCCTCTCCTCTCGCTTTCTTATGCAAGCACTCGACCTCTCTGTCCGAGAGAGAGACAGATGAAAGGACCGGCCTGCACACTACGTTCCGCGAACTTTTCGAACGCACACAAAGGTGGCGCCATTGCGGCTGCGGATCCATTCAATTATTACGCTGTGCAGCGCGACAGCTGTCCCGCGTAGCGGGTTAAAGGGGCGAACGACCAAGGTCTGCTTTCCAAAGCGGGCGTCCTTGCGCTGGGATTCTAGTCTCCCGAGAATTGGCTCTTTGGGAAGCGGGCCCATATGCGACAAAGAAGACACACCCGTCTGGCCTGCGACGCCGGATCTTACATCATCGTAGAAACGTGTTCGTGCTGCCGTGCCTACGAAGCGACGAGAATGAAGTGTACAAAGTCGCGAAGAGGCGAGTGCGTGGGCAATTGAAAATCGACGCCTTGTGTGAAGTCTTCATCGGCGCCACCCCGCCTCCTTTCTCGCGCCCACAAAGGCTCTCTAGCATTAAATAGACAGCTGTTTTGTGACTAAGGTACACTTTGTATCGAGGAGACCAGAGTTATTGTAAAAAAGGTGAAAAAATCACATACACGCGAAACACAGAATTCACAGGTCTCAAACTTCCGGCACCATGCGTGTCCACGTTTTGTCCCTGTACCACACTTCGTGGCGAGCTTTCATGATACGCACACTTTTGCCGCTACGTTTTTCTTACGCGTCACAAAATCCAAGGGCTTGCGATATGGCTGTGCCTTTAGTGGAGGGGGAGTCAGCTTCGAACACCAGAGCATGACCTCCAAAATGTGTCGAGGCCATAAGTGGAGGAGCACGTGCTCGATAGTCTCCTGCTCGCCACCACAGGTTCTGCACACAGCCGCAAGTGCCTCAGGAGCACAGTCGATACAATTTCGATAGTCCAGATTGCGCTGCGCACCCTCTCGAGCCCCGAAGAAGATGGCAGCACCGCACCTTTTGTCATACTGTGCTGGCTCTGTCGTGATGTCTGTTTTGTTCTCCCAGTACATGTTGAGGGTATTCTCGGGAAGCATATCTGACTGCCACAATTCTCCCTCCACTTCTCATACACAGTCACGAATGCCTTTTGCGGTGCCCCGCTGCAGGTACTGTTTCGATATAATTCAGGAGGCCGTATTTTCGCCGCAGGAACATCACTCAAGACCTCCATTTAGTTCGGATGCCCTTGATGTGTATAGAATGGAAAAACTTGCGGGGCCACTTTTTCTCAGTCATTGCCCGTCGCCGGTCTTCAAACGTGATTTTGAAGAGTGATATTTGAAGAATATTGAAACGTGATATTCAACCGTGAGTCTCCAAGGAAGACCAATCGACATCCCCCTGGATATCCTCTACGGCAACATGCCCATGGCAGCCTAAGGCTATTTGGCCCACTTCCCTCTGCCTTCGCTCAAGCCAATTCCTTGTCGGACTGACAGACAAACAACCGAGTTTGCGTAGGTGAGACCAGGCACGTGCACGGCCTTCCGCAGGTTGCGCACCATGTGGTATCGGCTGGAGCCCCACAGGCATTACCAACGAAGTATGCTGCTGGCTTACTGTGTGGCTTGTTTTAGGTGATATTTATCTTGCCAGACGAGCTCCTCCAAGATGGGCAGTGTCACGCCAAAATAACGCTATTCTTCTAGCCTGGAAAGCTACTCGCATTTTGGTAACACGAGACCAGCCTCGGCACACTCCACTGAGAGCATGAGCACCGCTGATTTTTTCGGATTGAAGGCCGAGCCTAAGGTGTCCAGGCAGTTTGCAGTTATTTGGACTAAATATTGCAGTTGCACCTCATTTTCGGCCTGCAGTGCGAGATCATTCACAAAAACAAGCCCAAGTTGTGGCGATATTGCCGGGGTGCCGTCTTCAAGGTACACTTGAGGTTAAACCCCACATCTGAATCAGAAGCGCACGCTCCAGATCTGCTGTATTGAGCATATATAACAAAACGGAAAGAGAACTTCTAGTTATGACCAGCAGAGCAAGGCCATGACCTCCAAGGGACGTTCGTTAGAATACAGTCAAAACGCGGTATGCGTACTGCATGAACGCACGCGTTGTCTTTGTGCGCTGCACGAGACGCGCATCGTCGTAGCTGAGACGCGACGTCGGCGTCAGACAAGGAGTGCATGCACGGACCGGGGGTTATAAAAGGTGTGCCGCGTGTGCACTGCTTCACTCTCTCTCTGGCCTTCGTTACGGCCGGTCGTGTCTGGGGTAAAGGCGCGCCTGTACTCCTGGTTTGTTCACACTGTAAAGATGTAAATAAATTATTGTTGTTCTACGTAAGTAGCTTCGCGAGAGCTTCCGCTGCCCCGGCGCCTGGACGGCTGCTTTTGCCCCACTCCTCTGTCACATCAATCTTTGTTTGAGATTATGCTGTACTGGCACAGCATGCGTGCGTGTTCCAGCAAAGTTAGCTTCAACTGTATTGACAGTGTAGAGGCGGCGCCGTAATTCAAGCCACGCGGGAGACACATTGAGGTCTGCCATGCGAGAAAGAAGGTTTCCGTGTAGTACGTTGTCGTAAGCCAGGGACATGACCAGAAAACAGGGGATTAGTCCACGAGATTCCCTGCGTGCTATCTCCATGTTTTGTAGCAGGAAAAAGAGATTACGCTCTCCTCGCTGCTGATGACGGAAGCCGTTTTGCAGCTCTGTTAGGGGTCCCTGGGTTTCCACCGAACCACTCATCCATCTCTTCATAACCGTTGTGAAAAGTCGGTATAGTATACTGGTGACGGGGAGCAGCCTGTAATCTTGCAGCTGGTCACTGTTGCCTTCTCTCTTGGGCACGGCGCCAGTCACCTGCTATGGGGTCCTCTTAAAAATTCCAGTGAAGACGGAAGACAAGGATTCTCTTGATTTTTGCTCAAGCTGTTTGACAAGCTCAGGTGGAATTCAATCCGGTACTTTGGTGCTTAAGGCTCTAGTGCTGGACATAGCTAGGTCTATTGCCAAACGGGACACCTTCAACTCGCGTTTCGGAGGGGTACTGTTATCCATATCACGGAGTTTCCACGAGGTTTGATTGGCGTTCTCTGTAGTTCTTGCGACGAGTTCTCATATATTCGCTGCTAGGAGGTCAACAGGTGTTCGTCGAGGTCTCTGACAGTTGCACCTGTTTCGTCTTGGAGAGTAGGAATGGGAGCTTTGCGATTGAGAGCGAAGATATATGTGCAGAATTTACGTTGCCTGTTGTTGTCGGCTTTTGTAATTGCATGCAAATGTTTTTGGTTGCTTGCCGCAATTTTATTTTGGACCATTTGCATCATGCCTCTCTTGCAACGCGAGAATTCTTACCACGCATACTGGCATTCGTCGGCCTTCAAGCGCTATACTGCATATCGATGAGCTTGATTAGCCTTGCGACGCACTCAATGTGCCCTGTTAACCTGTTGGTCCCACCAGGCCTTAGGTGTGGTGCCACCTAGGGATTGGACTCTATTCTCATCGGGACACATAGTGCGTCGCAGATCTCCCACAAAGTCCTCACATGTGGTTTGCCGCACGTGTAAGTCATTCTCTTAAAATCCTGCGCCACTCGTTCAAAAGACGTTGCCGGTAAGTAGACCTTAGCTGACCTGCGCTATTCTGTCTGACGATTTTGATGGACGGAAGTAGAGAAAGTCAGGACAATGCGATTTTGGTCGCAACCCATAATATATCGCTTACTCTCGTTCACATGTATTTTTGTCAGGTGTGCCGATAGATTAGTTGATGTGAAGAATTAATCTATTCAATACTGCCTACTTCCGGCGTTCTATGTAATCTAGCCTACGTAGTTGGCGCTGAGATTCGCTACTTCATGGGACAACGTTTCTGCTAGCTGCAGCATAAGTCCATTGTTATGGTCTTAGAAGCCACCAATGCTATGGACATGCCCGCTGACGTTCTCAGAATATCTTTATGTTGCATATCAGCACTGAATGTCTTCAGCAATACACAAAGTGATGTATCCATTCTCAGTACATTATCCTGGATCAGTATTGGAGTTAATGACTGCAACAAGCGCCGGTATGCCCAAGACAACCCCTATCAGCGGTGCTCATGTTTTTTTACAGGAACCTCTTCTTTCTTCCATTCGCTGTCAATGTCATTCAGCCACAAGGTGCCTAATCCCCTTCCTTTGCGAGAGCCGGGCTTCTTGTTGCATCCCGCCTTTTGCCAATTCGGGTGTACCGGTGGCTGCTCTAGTCAGAGGAGGTTAGTTTCCGCAATTGCTTATTGTGACTGTTACAAGAAGCGTCCAGAGATGGCGAAACCGCTGCCTGTATTGTCAAGTTGCACGCTGCTTCGGGCGTCTCCGCTTTCTCCAGTCCTTATGTTCTCCTCCTTCCTCTATCTGAACTCTGAACTGAAATATCAAGTTCCGTCTGGCCCTCCGGTTCGTGGGATGCTCCCCCGCTTCGGAGAACTCTCACTCTGAATTCCTACATTTATGTAGCCACACCTATTCCTGTAGCCCAATGCCTATTTAACTCTTTATTCTCCGTTAACAAAAGCCCAGCGTTTATGCGGCCAATTTATTAAGACACAATGAAACAGTGACATATTCTTGGGTTCGAGCATTTAGTACAGCTCTTTCGATTTGTTGTGTTTCTGCCCTCCGTGCTTATTAAGACAGCCGACAGTCGCGCCGGCCTACTACTTAGGTGTAGGTGGTGACGTCTATTTATTACTCTAAGTTTAGAAGCATGGCAGGTTGTTAGAGCAGATGCGGCCAATGCAAAGCTACTTCTTGGTGGATCACGTTTTCCACCATGCAGATGAGGTCAGGGTGCGCACTGGGGTTGGCTGGTCATCATGGTGTCAATGCAGGATAGGTAGTGGCCTCGTTTGGTGTTCATACGTGCGGAGCTCTGCTCGCTCACGGTAGGCACGGCTGTGTTCTTTGGGTCGGTGGATGCGCCGTGTTAATTAAGTTCAACGCCTGGGGAATGTCCTGGAAGTTGCTTCTTGTCTCCCTGTGTCACGTGCTGTCAGTAGAGGTTTCCATACAACAGATTACAGGGGTTTGTCTTGCATCTCCCGTGCCTGCGAAGCTCCCTTCGGTTCAACTTTTGAATATGGTTTTGGTTGGGCTCTCCTCCGCTCTTTCGAGGCACGTGTATTATTTAAAAAGGGCGTTGCGGTCGGGCTAGTTGGGTAGCAACCTGACGCGAGGTAGCCGCCAAGTACTGGACACCGTCCTGGGCTAGACTTTTTTCACCTGTCAGTGTATCGAATAGGTCAACAAAGGTCGCCTTTAGTGCTCCAAATAGCTGCCTAAGCTCAGGGTTTAGAAACATTGCTTTTGCCCATATTGCTCTGCGTGTAGTTGTCACTTCAGGAACGAAGAATATCAGCAGTGTCTGAAAAAGTGAGGCCTTATTTTCCCGTATAGCCTGGGCATTACCTCCTGGTTGTGATCCATTAAGCATTTCCTGTACCCCAGTTTGCGGGACCACCAGCCCTGACCTGTGGCTTTTGCATTCACCATGTGACGTATCATCAGATGCTAGAGCTCTTCGATGTTTGCCTTATGCTAGAACTTCTGCGATAACTTCAGAGTATTTGTCCATATTCGGCGAAGTGCACCCGCATTTCGTGGTGCGTATTACCATCACCGTTGATGAGCACCTGAGGTGGAGAGTCTGGCGCAGCATGTTTGCTGTCTTGTTGTCATGCTTTCTTGATGTTGGTATGAGGTCGGCCAGCAGCTTTGGTGCCAGTGCTTTCGGCTTCTGCCCTGTGTGTTCTCTTCCACGTGTTTCTGGAATTGCGTGTTGCGGAGGCTTGTCCTTTGGGTGGCGGTGTGTCATCTTGAAAGCAATGTGCGAATCACCGCCTTGAGCAGTGACCGAAGAAGTGTACCTTGCCAACACTGGCATACTCACCGGCTACTGGACATCGCCAACGGAGAAAGCGCTAGCATTAAAAGCATGCCGAGCAGGATACTAACAATGAAATTAAAATCATCAGTAATAAAAGTAAAGCATAAACAGATTACAGAAGAAGCGAAACAGAGGACGAATAAGAAGTGAAGTTTGATATAAACTGGGAAGGCGACCCACACCCGCACTTTCTTGGTTCTTAGCACAACTTGTATAGAAATATTGCCAAGTAGCCTTATTTTTCTCCTCAATGCTTCCATGAACTACCTCCCATTTTTTCCAAAATGCCGCCCAGCTACCTGTGTTCATACTCTACCATGTTGTCACTAATTGAGGCGTATTTGAGAGTGTTGTTTTCAAGACAAAATTCATACCTCCCGTGTTGTGAATGCCACTTCAATTCACATCAGCCCGCTAAACATAAAACCAAGTGTTGCAGTGTCATAAAAGCCTGAGCCAGTGCACGTAAAGGGAGGACAGAGCCTTGCAGCACAAATTTTGATCTGACGTCCTCACCTAATGGAAACTCAGCATTCATTATTGCACATATACGAATAGAATTGCGAATAGGCATACGAAAACTTCAATCAAGTTTTAAAAAAGTATTACTTCACAATAGGGGTTGTTCCTGCAAGATGTTGCTTTTAATCTGGAATCAGGTGTTTTGACTGTTATGCCAAGCAGACGATCTGATTGCGCCTCTCTGGTGAAGGTCATTTTCCGTGTCGCCTAAGAGAAGCTGACTCACACAAACAAGATGGAATCGGCTAAACTGTTCATTATAAAGGGAAATGTGAATGCTCGAAAGTAAACACTACGTGGATAAAAAAGTGAAACTAGGAAAGAAATTCAAAATGCAATCTGAGAAGATTGAAAAAAAGAAAAACATTGATATCAATGGTGAGCGGGAGTAATCGCGACTGCGTGTTTATAATGAAAGTTAGGAATAGCTGCACAGCCGACACAAAATCTTCCGTCCCTCTCCTTCGTTCCCGTCACCTCATGCTACGTTTAGACAGTCCTGGCAATATTTTTCTTGAGCAGTATTCGAGAGAGGCTTCCGGGACAATGTTATCCCCTGCACCGCCCATGTGCGACGTAAATGGGCCAGCTGATTTCATGTCTGAGTAGTGGAACTAGAACACTTACCTTGTCGTGCACTTTCACCCTTAGGTAGAACATACCATGCGCGGGGATATGTTATCAATACGAAAGTTGTATAAAAGGTGATTGATATGTGAGGTTTGACGTGCCAAAACCACCATGTGATATGAGAGAAGCCATGCTCCGGAAAGTGCGACCACCCGGGGTTCATTAACGGGCACTAATATCTGAGCACACAGGCCTACAACATTTTTTCCTCCATCGAAAATGCAGTCGCCGCAGCCAGGATTCTATCCTGTGACCACCAGGTCAGCAGCCAAATATCTTAGCCACTAACCACAGCGGCAGACTTATTTGTATAGAACGCCACATTGACAGCGACCGCACCAACCAAAAGTCGTCTGGAGTGCGAACAAAATGAATAAGCTTAAAAATTATGCAGGAAAGCTGTACGAGCAATAATAATTATTTAATGTAGAGATTCAGCTTTACTAAAGAAAGAAACACATCCTGACTAGGCAAGGAAAATAATGAAACTGCCCGAAATGCGCACACCGGTTCACAGTTTTGTAGCACACGTTTCGATCTGATGCCCCTGTTTCTTTGAAACTCAGGTTCCGTTAATTTTCTTGTACGAGTGGATAGCGTTACTAAGACTAACGTGCTAATAGGCATAAAAAACTCATTCGAAAAATTCTTGACAGGACTCGAACCTGCAATCTTTTGAGCCCTAACCAGACGCCTTGTTCATAAGACCATGCGGACGAGATGGATGTGCTTATCTGTTGAAGTTTACTTTGTTTCGTCACCTAAGAAAAAAATAGCTTCCACCACCACGGAGAATCGCCCATTCTCTCGATTGCGAAATTAAATTTGAATTCTCAGGAAATTCAAAAAGAACAATGAAAGCCCATGTAAGTAAGAAAAATGAAACCAGGAAAGGAATTCTGAAACGAAAACCTGCTTCCTTAGTCTTTTTGGTACCCTAACAAATCGCAGACTACTTATGCGATTCTGAATGAAGGCTTGACTGACATGAAACTGTTCTTACATTTGTGGATTGTTGTTTTTTATTTCCTCTGTTAGCGGCAGTGTTTCAATGAACAGTGAATAGTTTCAATGAATACCATTGTGCATCAGCCATGTTTACATTACTGCTTTTTTAAGTGCTGTCACTACCATTGTTTCTGATGATAAAAACACGGTATTGACAAAGTTCCTGTGACTTAACGCATTACAATTCAGTTTTGTTCGTAAATTTCATGTGTTGTTATGTATCTTTCAAGACGTTCTTTTTGTCTTTCGTACGTGGCAGCGGTGGCCAGTGAAGTGACCTTCGTTCACTCCCGAATAACGTGTGTGATAAGCGCGCACGCAGGAGAGACCACGATCCGTGAAGGCGGCGCTCTGTTGAGGCCACGTCCTTTAGAGCGCGCCCAGCGGCATCCCATCACGCCATCTCCTTACTGATAACGAAAACACGCTAAAATTTCGGAGCTCTGAGGGCCGCAAAATGGTGTATGGTGCATATAAATGGTTTGCAGTTAGCGACCTCAACAGCATGCGCTCCGTGGTGTAGTAGTTAGCACTGCGCGCTGGAAAAAGAGAGGATGCTGGTTCGAGGCCATGCGGCAGAATATTTCCTTCTCGTTTTTTTTTCTTTCAAATATGTGAGTTTATATTGTCATGACGCAGACACAGCTGAAGTCAGATATAAACGTGCTATTATTTAATAAATGGAAGGCGCTCGTAAAGAGGACTTGGCAAGAACTTCGTCAACCTTTCTTGATGCGCGAGATATTCTCTACAGGTTGAATGCAGCATTTGCTTCCCTCCCGGAAGAGCATCGTCCCGATTCTCTGCTCAAAATGCGCGGTGTATATAGTTGACGTATCATGCAACTGACTCAGTGCAATATGGCTTCATCCGCACAACTTGTACGATTTCTGATTTCTGCTAACGAGTTCGCGAGAAACTGTCAGAGATGACCTCATAGTCCGCGTCACCTAGGCGCCGTACAACTTTGTAGAGAACAAAGTACCTACTCAGTAACTTTTTAGAGAAGCCGCATCCGTGAATAGGGCTCCAGACCCACACTTTCTCGCCTGCTGATAAGTGAGGTATTGATGTCGCAGGTTATAAGTTATAACGTTCTGCGTCGTAACTCTGCTGCCAGGTGATTCACACTTGTACAACCTGCCGCGCCTCTTCAGCTAGTCGGGTAAAGGCTTGAGCATACGTGTCTGTATCGTCGAAGTCGTGCAGCAACATGACATCAAGCATTGTCCCCACTTTACGATCATGAAGAAGACTAAATGGCGTGCTATGGGTAGTTTCCTGCTGCGCCGTATTATAGGCGAACGCCACGTATGGTAGAACGTCGTTCCAAGTTTTATGATCCACGTCGATGTACATATTCAGCATATCGGCAATCGTATTGTTGAGGCGTTCTGTTAAGCCGTTGGTTTGTGGGTGATAGCAGGTAGTTTTTCGAAGCGCTGTTCGACTGAGCTGAAGCGCTGACTTAAGAAGCATGGCCGTGAAAGCGCTACCTTTGTCCGTTATTATATTCCTAGGAGCACCATGCCTTAGAAGAAAATTTTCAATGAAAAATCTTGCTGCTTTTACTGCTGTAGAGCTTGATAAAGCCTTTGTTCCTGAATAGCGGGTAAGATAGTCGGTAATGACAATTACCCAATTGTTTGCAGTATGCGAAGTCGAAAGTGGTCCAAGGAGGTCCATTCTTTTTAGAGCAAACGGCACGGTAAGCACTTGAACAGGTTGCAGCAATCCGGATGGTTTTAAATGTGGCAATTTTCGTCGCTGACAACTGAGGCACGCGTGGACGTAATGTTTTAGAGGGCCTGGAAGCTTCGGCCAGTAGCACTTCTGGTGGAGTCTGGCTATTGTGCGTGTGTATCCGAAGCGGCCGGAGGGGTGCTCTTCATGGCAAGAGCTCAGGATCTTATCGCGAAGGGATGTCATGACGACAAATAAGTGGGCACTTCCGCAGGGAGAAAGTTCTTTTATAGGACACCGCTGCGCAAGGAGAATGACGGCAGTCTACTTGCAATTATCTTGGGAATGCTTGCAGACTGGGAGTTAAGAAAATTAATAAGAGGAAGCAACTCGCTGTCTTCTTCTGCTTGGACGAAATGGTTAGCGTGTGGACCACTCTTAAAAACGCCATGTCATTCTTTTCAGGGACAGCGTCTTGCTTTGTAGGTGACCAGGATAAACAATCAACATCAGAGTGCTGCTGTCTCGACTTATATAAAACCGTCATATCAAATTCTTGTAGGCGTGTAGACCAGCGTGCTATCCGACCAGATGGGTCCTCCAAGTTGTCAGCCAGCAAAGGGAATAGGGGTCGCCGACTACGTGGAAGGGACAGTGGTAGAGGTTTGGGGAAACCTCATAACTGTCCAAACTACAGTAAGACACTGCTTTTCCGTTGTGGAATATTGAAACTCGGCACGGGAAAGCGCCCTTCTTCCATATGCCAGCACTCGTTCAGCTGAGTCTTGATACTGGGCGAGTACAGCGCCTAAACTTACGTTGCTGCTATCGGCGTAGATCATAGTACGAGGGTACTCGTCAAAGTGAGTAAGCTCAGGTGGTGTCTGCTGGCGCTGTCGTAGATCGTCAAATGCTGATCGTTCCTTTCCACCCCATAAAAATGGAACACTGTTTCTCGTTATACGGGTTAAGGGTGACGCTTTGTGCGTGAAATTGACGATGAATCTGTGGTAGTACGCTCAGAGGCCAAGAAAACGTGTCTGGGCCTTCCTATTTATCGGAACCTAGAATTTTCTGACGGCATCGATCTTGGCAGAGTCCGGGCGAACACCTTCATGGCTCACCACATGTCTTAAGAACCGGAGTTTCTTGATATTGAAATGACATTTCTCAGGTTTCAGCGTCAGGCCAGCGGAACGCATTGCTCGAAATACTAACAGCAGCTGTCTTAGATGTTCCTCGAATGTGTCTGAGAAAACAATGACGTCGTCGAAGTATACGATACACGTCTGCCACTTAAGACCTGATACAACGGTATCCGCCAGTCTCTGAAATGTTGCTGGAGCTGTGCACAATCCGAAGGGTAAGACTTTAAATTCGTAAAGCCCATCAGGTGTTACAAAAACAGTCTTTTCTCTGTCTTGCTCATCGACGTCGATTTGCCAATATCCGCTTTTCACGCCCATCGACGAGCAGAAGCGTGCATGCCTCAGCCTGTCAAGCGAACCGTGAACACGTGGCAAATGCTATACGTCTTTCTTTTTCACGCTGTTCAGCTTTCGGTAGTCTATGCAGAAGCGTAAGCTGCCGTCTTTCTTCTTAACCAGCACTACCGGTGATTCCAAGGGCCTTTTGACGCCTGGATGATGTCATAGTCGAAGAATTTGGTGACTTGTTCTTGGATTGCTTCGCGTTATTTAGGTGCACGTGGTATAGTTTTTTTGAATTGATTTTGTCGTCTCTTTTGTTATAATAGGGTGCTTTGTAATTGGCGTTTGATTAACCCTCGAGGTCGAGGAAAAACAATCTTCGAACTGGCCGAGAACATCTAGAAGACTCTGCCTCTGCACTGGCGATAAATCTGTGCTCACGTCGACAGGTGGTGGTGTTGAAGCGGCTGGCGTCTCTGCCTGTTGCACTGAGAAGTACTCCCGGAGTTCTGCAATTGATTGATTGGTATGTGGGTTTTAACGTTCCAAAACCACCATATGATTATGAGAGACGCCGTTGTGGGGGGCTCCGGAAATTTTGACCACCTGCGGTTCTTTAACGTGCACCGCGATCTAAGCACACGGGCCTAGAACATTTCCGCCTCCTTCGGAAATGCAGCCACCGCCGCCGGGATGCGATCCCGCAACCGTCGGGTCAGTAGCCTGGTACCTTATCCACTAGACCACAGTGGCGGGGCATTCTACGGTTCCATCAAAGTATGCAACTGGGGTGCCCTCGGCAATGTGTCGATGCTCGTTGCTGAAGTTCGTCAACAGGGCCTCTGCTTGCCCAGACACTACACTTACCAGACTTCTGGCAACAGGAATTCCGCGAGATATATAGTAAAAGCGTCGATACTTATTCAGCGAGACCTTCTGCAGTATAATGCGTTTTACACGTGAGAATATTTGACAATGTCATATCCGTGATGAAATCATGGTAGTCGGAGCCGTGGTCAACCCCGGAATACACTTTCGCAATAAAGAGAACGCGTGCAAAAGAATAGGGAAATTAAAAATTGCCAAATGAATAAAGATATTGCTAGGAAGGTATAGATAGAGAGACAAAGTGATGTATGAATCAGTTATTGGGATCTAACATTGACATAATCGCGTCGAGTCTTCCGAAGATATGCAAAATTGCGCTACTACCTGTAATAATTTTCTTAACTCATTCATATATTATCATCGTTTCAGCACGTCGGGCTGAATCCAGTTTAGTTCACATTTGTGATAGTCGACACTGTTCCACCTTTTCCTGGTATAATAAGCTCTTTAACGAGAACCTTACATAGTGTCCATAAATTGAAGCACTCCACTTTAATTCCAATCGCCATGGTCGTGAACCGATGGTTGCATGCCCACGTACCCAAACTTCCCACTTCTCTGCCTCGTTCATCTCAGGTAGTGTCAAAGACTACAATAGCTTTCATGCTCACATCTTCGTCATTACCTTTCCATGTTTGTTTCAACATTGTGTAATAGTTGGGGAGAAAGACGAAGTGATTCGTTTACGGAACACACCTCGCTCGTCTTTGTGCTTTTCTGGATTTTTCGCCGCAGTTGTGGGGTCTATCGCCCCATATATCGTGGTGATGGATGTTCAACCTCACGGGGCTCCGTCCGAGTCCGGTTCGACCGCGGGGACTGCTTCGAGGAAGCGAGGAAACGTGTCTAGTGAGATTGAGGACACGGAGCTGTACTCCGCATCAAGCGACGAGTCCTCAGACAACGGCTTCCAACCCATCCTGTACCGCAAGGCTAAACGACGGATCGTCAATGCATCTTCGGCATCAAGCACGACCACCGTGAAAACCGCCCCTCAGCGATGGTCTCACTCTATCCTGTTTGTGCCGCTGAAAGCTACCGACAGTCTACGTGGGCTGAACAGGAAAGTGCTCTCTGTGTATCTCGAGAATATAACGCCAAATGAGATCAAAGAAGTACGTCTAAACGCAAGAAGGAACATCTTGGCAATCGATGTGCTGAACCCACGTGGGCTAAACGCGCTTCAGAAAGTAACGCAACTGGGTAACATCGATGTCAAGTCTATAATACCAGCTGATAGCACCACTTCAACAGGAGTCATTTATGACATCGCCACTGAAATTTCAAACTCGGATCTCTCAGTGCTAATAAAACTGGCAAATGAAGATCACGTCATTGTGAATGACAGCCGCCTCGGTAACACACATTGTGTGAGAATTACGTTCAAAGGGGACTGTCTCCCCTCCCATGTGAAGGTTGGCCACTTTCGTCACCAGGTCCAACCATTTATTCCAAAACCTATGCGATGTCATAAGTGCCAGAAGATCGGCCATGTGCAGGGAGCGTGCAGGAACTCCGAAGTGTGCCCCCGATGCTCAGAACCACATACCGAGGACAAATGCAGCGCAACCATACTAAAGTGCCCTAATTGTCAAGGTGCCCACAGTGCATCTTCCAAAGACTGTCCACGCATAAAGAAGATTACTATTCTTTGACAAATGGTGCGAGACAGCTCTACCCACAAAGAGGCCGCGGAAAAAGTCCGGCGAAGACGACGACGTCATCGTCGAAGATCTTCGCGGAGAACACAGTCAACTACAAGAAGTAAGTCATCGCATCTGGGAACGGCGCCCACTGCAGGGTACACCGCGGCGAACGCAGACGATGGAAGAAAGAAAACAAGTAGACCTCTCTCTACTGAAGAGTGGCCGCCACTTACGCGCACGCAACTTGTGGAAGAACCGCATCGGAAGCCGCATTCATCAGATAAAGCTGCGACAACAGAGGAGTAGCGGAACTTGGATAAGCAAGTGATTGCTCTTCGATGACCCATAATTACCGCCATTCGCACGGTGTTAAACAACATGCGTACAACGTCAGCCAGAAGTGCACTTCAAGTACTGGACGCTCTGAGTCCAGTACTGGCGGCTCTTGAGTAGATAATGGCCCACCAGCCACTGCCTTTCAGGGAAGAGGTCAAAAAAGCAACAATTTTTCAGTGGAATGCACGGGGACTGAAATCACGCATTGCAGATTTCCGTTCGTTCGTTTCCACCAATATGTTTCCCATCATCGTCATCTGCGAGCCAAATTTATGGAGCGCTATCACACTCTCCGAATACGAATCATTTATGTCGGCTTGTTATAGTGGAAACAGCAAGGTCCTGCTGTTTATTCGACGTGACCTGACCTACATTCTTCGACCTGTACCACCTGACAACAATAACCAATATATATGCTTAACAGTGAAGAAAAAGGATCTTATTGTCACTGTTGTCGGTGCATACCTGTCGCCATCAAGTAAATTTGACCGCAGAAGACTAGAACACATCCTGTCATCCACTCCTGGCTCATGGGTGATCATAGGAGACTTTAACGCCCACCATACGCTATGGGGGAGCCCGAAGATCAGCGCAAAGGGTAGAAGTCTGATAACGTTTGCTTCAGACAACGAGCTGTGCTTGTTAAATGATGGCAACCCAACATATTTACGTGGCCCTGGATACAGCAGTTGCCTTGACTTGGCTTTTGTTTCTCGAGGTCTTGTCAGATGTGCCGGATGGTTTGCGGATCTAGAAACACATGGGAGCGACCACATTCCCACATATGTCAAGATTAGAGGATTATCACTTTGCAAAGTACGGGAAACTATCCAAAGAGTGGACTGGACCAAGTTTGAATCTCTCATGGAAGAACGCTGTCAAGAGAACACCTCATTTGACCTATAAGAGGTGATCAAGTCCACAGTGCAAGACACAGTGTGCACCCTAACATGCTCTTCGAGAGTAACCGAATTTGATGTGGAATTAGAACGACTTCGGGCTCTCCGACGGCGTGCGGAACGAAGGTACCGACGCACGAAAGCAATCGACGATTTACGAATCGATAGACGTCTTCAGAAGAAGATACAACGCCGCATAGACAAGCTAGAGTCACAACGTTGGGCAGCCTTTTGCGCTTCGTTAGATCCTCGCAAGCCTTTATCACACTTGTGGAGGACAATAAGAGGGCTCCGGACCACTCCCATTCAGCGATTTCCATTCAAGGCTCTAGCCCTCTCTCAACAGAGAACGGAGGTCGACGTGGCAGAAGAGTTCTGTGCCAACTTATCTGGTCAACTCGCAGATCCCAACATCTCCACGCTCTCACGTGGTGGCACGACATCACACGATCACCACATGGACCAATTTTTTTCCATTCACGAGCTTAAAGCAGCACTGGCTTTGTGTAGACGGACATCAGCACCCGCTCCTGATGGAATATCATACAGAGCACTGTGTCACCTTGGTGAGTGCGCGAGGAGTGCCCTCCTCGAGATATACAGCGATTCGTGGCGAGAGGGCACCCTCCCAGTTAACTGGAAGACCAGCGGTTTGGTTCCATTACTGAAGCCTGGCAAGTCACCATTGGTGCTCACATCATACCGCCCGATTGCACTGGCTAGTTGCTTAAGCAAAGTGATGGAGAGGATGGTACTTGAACGGCTAGAATGGTTCCTGGAGCATCACAACATCTACCCGGACGCTATGACGGGATTCCGCCGTGGCCGGTCATCAATTGATAGCGTCATAGACCTGGTCAGTTACGTGCAACACGAAAAAGGCCGTAAACGTCTCTGCGCTTCTTTATTTCTTGATGTTAAAGGGGCGTACGATAAAGTCACATATGAAGCTGTCCTCACCGCTCTCAAGGAGGTAGGAGTGGGTGGTCGGATGTTTCAGTGGCTACGCAGCTATCTCTCTGAGCGATCCTTTTTCGTGAGAACCGAGGATGGTGACACTTCGCTACATTACAGCCACCGTGGTGTTCCTCAGAGTGGCATACTTAGCCCTGTACTATTCAACCTGACGCTAATAGCTCTCAATGAGCATCTGCCAAGTACTGTCAGATTGTCAATGTACGCGGACGACATCTGCGTTTGGACGTCTGCAGTAACACGTCTACAGCTGCGAGCGCGAATTCAGAAAGCTGCCACTCAAGTTGCTTTTTACCTCCGTCAACGAGGTCTGGAAATTTCCTCTGAGAAATGTGCACTTGTGGCATTTACGCGCAAACCAATGCAGAACTACAGCGGTCTGATAAACAGCGAAAGGATACGTCACCTCTGATCATACAAGTTCCTAGGTGTTATAATTTACAGAGACCTCTCATGGAGCTCACATGTATCATACATGAAAAGGCGATTGACCGGCATCTGTCATTTGTTCAAGTTCTTCGCTGGAAAGAACTGGGGAATGTCCACAACTGCTATGTTGCGACTATACAGGATTCTTTTCCTTGGATTCCTTCGGTACAGCCTACCTGTGTTAACTAACGCAAGTAAAACAAGCATGCGAATGCTTCAAAGTGTCCAGGCTCAAGCAATCCGGATATGTTTAGGCTTGCCCCAAAGTGCGTCAACAGCGGCAACTATCGCCATCACAAGGGACAACCTCATCAAGACCCACATTAATGTGGAAGTGCTGAGGACACATATACGACACCTTGCTCGAACCCCTCGACATCACCTAGCCTCTCTACCAGTGGTCCGACCATGCACATCTTACTGCAAAACAGTGACTGAACATGGTGAGTCCATCCCAACTTCATTCTCTCCTGCCGCTAGACCTGTGACTCCGCCATGGTGCCTCGCACAACCAATGATTAATATTAACATACCTGGCGTCCAGAAAAAGGCCAATTTGTCGTCACCGGCTCTTAAACAGCTCACACTACTTCTCTTGTATGAAAAATATCAAGACTCCACACTTATATACACTGACGGATCGGTTCAGCCGGACAGCTCTACAGGAGCAGTAGTGATACCAATGTTGGCCACGACAATTTAATTTAGGACATCTCACGCAACAACATCAACGGCAGCAGAATTGGCAGCACTTCGTGCCGCGTTGCAATTTGTAGTTGATCAACCTACACGCAAGTGGACTATTTTCTGCGACTCGAAGGCGGCACTGCAGTCTCTACTATCAGCCTTACGCCGTAGACCACACGAGGAGCTGGTACTAGAGGTAGCAGAGGATATACACTACCTGACTGAAAAAGGGCACCAAATTACATTTCAGTGGTTGCCCAGTCACTGCGGAATCATCGGCAATGAACGGGCCGATCAAGCTGCCCGCTCAGCCCACACAGAAGATCATAAACTGCGACTACCACTTTCTAGGACAGATGCTGCACGAAAGCTCCGCAGGCTTGCTCGCCAGCAAACCACATCACAATGGAATCAGCCACACTTCAAGCATGCCCGACTGTACTTGCTTGACCCTACGCTAAGTCTTCAAGTCCCGTCGAGGTTTTGCCGAGCAGACCAGACCCTGTTATGTAGGCTGTGGTTGGGCGTTGCGTTTACCAACGCCTACGCTTTCCGCATTGGGATGGCCGACACCGCAGCCTGTGGCCACTGTGGCAAAGAGGAAACAATCAAACATATTCTTTGTGACTGCCTAGCGTATAGTGAACAACGACTATGCCTTCGCAAGGAACTCAACAAATTAGATGATGAAACTCTGTCGGAGCAGGAAATTCTGCAGTATCATCAGGATCCCACTTCACAGAAGAGGGCCCTGAAAGCGCTACTGCGCTTTTTGCGATCGACCAGCCTTACTGAACGGTTGTAGTTAGGACGCCCTTCCTGTGTGTATTTTCGTTTTTTTTACGAGTGCGCGTGCGTTTTTTTTCTCTTTCTACCCCCTCTTCCTTGCCCCTACTTCCCCACCCCCAGCGCTGGGTAGCAAACCAGATGCCAATATCTGGTTAACCTCCCGGCCTTTCCTTTCTTACTATCTATCTCTTTCTCTCTTGTGTAATAGTTCAAAATGAAAATATTGCAAAAATCTCGTGAACAATTTTACGAGATTTTCAAATTTCACGAGAATCAAAAATCTCGCACTCATTATGTATTGTCTCCTTTGAGAGGCCCTTAAGGTAAACGAACTGAAGGGAACTGAACAATTAGACATGGCAACAGCTTAAAAAGCGGCTCAAAACTCGCAAAGCGATAGCGAAAACAGCTCGTCTTGCAGCCAACCTGGTATCTGCGTCCGTGTCGTAGGCAGCGTCGTTCGTTGCGAGCCAAAAATTACCGTCGTTGTGACGTAATATCTATAATGATGCAAATAAAAGAAATATTAAAATCTTCTTGTGGAGTGTTAATAGAACCCAGGTGGTCCGTGGTGAAAACAGCTGTCCACTAGAGACCGCCTTTTTATTGAAAGTGCTAAAAAATACTACAGAAGTATTTTCACGCATGTAAACTTCCTTGGCAAATGCGCAGATTCCTACCAGGTGTCAAAACTCATGAATTTAGCGAAGACTTCGTGTTTTAGAGGCCTATATTTGAAATGCGCTCCGATATTTTATACATCGATGGCTCCAAAAGCATCAACTAAGCTAAGAGCTACGTAGAATCTTGGCTTGTCTTATACAGATGCGTGGTAGGCCATTTGCCGATTCGTAAAGGGAATAATTGCGGCTAATGCACTCTTCAGCCATACTTGAAGGATGAATATTAGGGTAATCTTATAGGGCTGATGTCAAGCTGACAGTCACGCGTTTCATTGAAGCGCCATTGATTCATGCACTCAGAAGGGAATCCGGATGTTTATACAGCGACACACACTACGCCTGATCAGGATCGAAGCTGACGCGTCCACCAATTTTTTTTTATGTGTGGCCACAGCGTTTTTTCGCGCTTTGCACATCTTACTATACAGTCCAATAGGCTTTCCTGTGCACAAAACGTGTTTAAAACAACAAATGGTTAAACTAGTTTGTTGTACAACAAAGAGGATAGTGACAACAAAAAGGACAATGACAAGTTGAGATGCCGCGGTGTCTGCGAGTTTGGTGTATGCCATAATAAATATATCCAAGTGACCACCACGTCGAATCTCAATTCTTTTATTTGAGGAATATAATCTAAGAAAAAGGAGAACCAATTCTTAAATATGCCGATACGTGAAGAAGATGAGCGGCGTGCCAGTTACGACGATCAGCCCACACACTCAGAATCGCGAGGTCGGTCGGCGGCACCATTGCGATGAGAACAGCAGCAGGATCTGCAGGTGCCGAAGAGGATTTGAGGTCGACAGTGAGGAACTCGGCCACTTACTGCAGTCAGAAGAATCGACACCTCTTGGGGTCATGGATATGTCCTGTGTATTGCACACAATGAGCACCGGTGCACTTTAAAGACAGCGTGCTTGTTGCTCACCTGCACAGATTGACTGCTTCGATCTGCTCAACTTGAACGAAGGTTGACTGTGCATCGAGGGTGACGAACGTAAACCAGGGGCGTCCTTCCATGGACGTGCAGAGCAGACTCCGGTTGCTCTTGATGCATGACGGTTGCTCTGGAAGAACACGCCTTACTGCCAGACGATGTCGAGGTGATAGAGATCCTATCTTCATTCCAGGTGAACGCTGGCGCTTGTAATCACCAAGTCCGACGCCAAAAAAAACGAGAACGGTTTTTTTATCCAACGAACTGCTGCCTACTGAAATGGCGACGGTATCGGCGTGTTGGAACGGCGCGAGGACACGGGGTCTAGAACTCTTTCTCGTCGTTGAAAAGATCGTGATTAACACTGAAGAAGACAGCATAAAGTCCTGTTGAATTGTTTACAATAATTATTTGTAGGGTTAATAAATTTCTGGCGTTTAAACGTTTTTACGGACAGATATTGATCTTGGCTTTTCACCGTAGAGTTGTCGAACCTCAGAAACAATAAATTACTTGCGAAGGAAGATCATCAGCATCATGGACCAGCACACGTTCTCTTCAGCCTCGTTAACTTCTACTTATCTCTCCAAACACGTGTGCTTATTCATCCAGCGTGAGATGCATAAACTCTGAAGGGCAAGAGAATGAGTGCAGGGGGATGAAGATATAAATAAAAATAGTAATGCTATTTCAAACATGCAAAACTGTTCTCATGCCAGGGTCTGTTTGTTGCGAACAAAAGTATTCAGTCATCATCACGAACCAGTCGTCTTTCTTATCTCTTTTGATGTACTTCTTTCTCTGCGTCTATATCACCGTTTTTTTCCAGACCACATTTGATGCTGATGTATGACATTATTAAAACTTCCTTTTGACCCCCCCCCCCCCCCAAAAAAAAAAAACACAGGGCAAGTCCCGCGCCACCCGGCCCTTTCGCTCATTTTTCCGGCGTGGTATGCAATAACTTTGATAGGCGAGATATCCATTACCTCAGACAGAAAAAAAGAGGGTTGTGAAATACAAAAGTATAAAAACAGATGAAATTAAAGGTCAGTAAAAAAATTAGAAAGACAGAAGAAGAAAGCGAAAGAGAGAGAAAATAGCAGATCCCCCCCCCCCTAAAATACAGAAAGTGAGAACCAAAGAGAAAAAGAGAAGGAGAGAAAAAATGACGCTACTAACAGAGAGAGATTAGGTGAAGGGAAGGCAAGTACAAAAACTAAGAAAAAAAGAAAGGCAAAGTATTTTACAAAAAGGTAAATAGAATTAAACAAACAGAGACCGGAAGAAAAGAGAAAAAGTGAGAGAGGAAAAAACAAAAGAAAGAGTGTCGAGGAGAGGAAAACCGATAGAAAGAGAACGTGTAAAATAGACTAAAACAACCCAAACGGAACACAGAAAAAGAGAGATAGATATAAGAAGAAAGATAAAGATATAGGTAGAAGGTTAAAAAAAAAGGGAATATAAATTAACAAATGTGAAGACTATACATAAACAGAACAGGAAAGATACAAAAAACAGGAAAAAATAAAGAAATGAATTGTTTTGTTTTTTATGCCCGGTTTTACGTCCCAAAACCGTAATATGGTTATGAAAAACGCCGTAGTTGAGGGTTCCCGTAAACTTGACCATCTGTCGATCTTTACCAAACACTGCCATTGCACTATACACGAGTCTCTACCATTACCCTTCTACCAAAATGCAGCTGAATAACAGTTGTAGTTTGGCTTGTTTTCATTCCTTATACTGTAAGAAAGTAAGCGCAACTTTGACTTCCTTAAGCACTCATACAGTCACTCATGGATTCATCCGAGAAAGAGACACGACACAATGAACTCATTGCCAACTGTTTATTTTGCCTAAATGACACTCTCATATAGGCACAACAAAACGCGCCCAGGCAATGATCAACAAAGGTTCGCATGTGAAAAGCATTCAACAAGCGACATGAGAAGTGCCACCACAACACAAGGTAACAAATAAAAATATTTGAAACAGAAAAAAAAGAGATAAACCAGCTAGAAGCACTGAATCCTTTCACCGAGAAAAGATACAGGAAAGGCGTTAGCGTCGGTGTCGCTGTCAGCGTGAGCGAAAAATAATCTTATGCGCGACCAAAAACTCGAGAAAAATGCAATTACATAAATGATAAATGTTTCCGAGTCTGAGTGAGGATTGAACCCAGACCATTTGCGTGGCGAGCAGGTGTCCAGTACCACACAGCCCCTCGTTTGCTTGGAGGCACATTGAAAATAGAGTGCACCTATTCCCGTCACTACACGTAGCGGGTGCAATAAGGTTCTAAAAAATTTCACCACCGTACCATTTCGTGGTTAAAGGCATTTTACCCATCATTACACAGAATGCAACAGTATGCGAGAGCTTCCCTAACACAAGCCACTGGCAGCTTTCTCGAGTACATTGTAGTAATCCATAACTTAGTTTTTTCTAGTAACAACACAAAATGAAAAGTGTGTACTAAGGGCTTGAAGTTCGCTCTGGGTAATCGATATCGATATCGCTTTCAGATATCAAAAGCCAAGCTTGAAGACCCCCGAATTTTTAAAGACTAAATCTACAAAAGTCTTCCATTCTAAAGAAATATGCGAATCAGAGAATAGTTTTAAGACTACCGATCTATATATTCGTGGATTACTTCATGACCAAGTTCACTGTAGAACGCAGTCAGTGACCAGAACGCTTATTGCTGAGGTTTTACGTCCCAAAGCCAACCACCGCGTTGGTTTAGCTGTCAAGGTGCTCGGCTGCTGACTCATAGGTCGCGGGTTCGGTTCTCGTTATGGTGGTTGCACCTAAATAAAGACGAAATGATAGATGCCCGGTTACAGGATGGCCAAAATTACCGGAGCACAGATCTAGGGTCTTTTAATCAAGTGCTGGTTCTAAGAAGTGAAGCCCCAGATGTTAATAAATGACAAGCATTTCCTAGTGAACTGCGGCGACTTACTATCTATCTATCTATCTATCTATCTATCTATCTATCTATCTATCTATCTATCTATCTATCTATCTATCTATCTATCTATCTATCTATCTATCTATCTATCTATCTATCTATCTATCTATCTATCTATCTATCTATCTCTCTATCTATCTATCTATCCACCCGTTCATTCATCCGTCCGTCCGTCCGTCAGTCCATTTAGCTGTCCCGGCCGTTTCGATAATGGTATTGACTCGCGCCTAAACACGATTGGATGAGCGCGCGCTATTATCGCCGAATGGGCTCGTTTTCGTCGTGACACGTGTCGAACAAAATGCGTTCAAGGGGCTCTGAAACACTTCTTTAAGCAACCATGGAGAGAATTCACTAGGCGAGCCGATTGCCTCATGAAATCAACGCTACAAAAATTTTAAGAATTCGTCCTGTGCGAGTGGAGTTACAAAGGTTTGTCGCATGCTGCAATTGCATGATCTCTTCTCTCATCCTGACGAAAGCACTGGAAGCTAAGCAGGGAGGGTTGGCAGGGCAAAGAAACTACGACGCCTCGTGGCCTTGAGCACTTTATTTCTCTTAGAACGCGTGGCTTTTTCAGTGTGATCGCGCGCACACGCTTGGACAAGTAGCGGCCTCCCATGGCCATATCGGTAACTTGGTTTTTCCGTCACAAACGCACAGAATATTTTCCGCTCACAACCAATGAGGCCAACGCCGGTAGGGGGTTTTCTGCGACAAGAACTATTTAACACTGTTGCGTTAAAATTGCTATGGAATAACATGATGGGTATGACGAGCATAAGTGACTAGCCATAACACGAAAATCTTGACATGAAAGGCGTGAATGTCATGCTTTATATTTTATGGTCTTGCTGCTCTTGGGGTGGTTTCGTTCGCAAGACATATTACAAAACTGGTGTGGCATGACATTACTGCATGTCGAACATATGTGACATGCATTAACGTGGCAATCATGACATGCATATCATGTAGGTCATGCCGACATGCAATGCTCGTAATGAGCTCCCCGTCGTTTCACTAGGTTCGCATGTAGCAAACTTGGTATTACGAGACGTGAGTGGATGTCGAAGATATATGGCCCATGCAAAATGATAACCGTAAGTTGCGTGTTATGTCAGGACATGACCACATACCACGCTCACAATGCACTCGCGGCCAGTTTGCTAGCTTCACATATACCAAATTTTGTATCACGGGACGCGAATGAATTACGTCAAAACATGATAATCATGACATGCAAGTCATATAGAACATGTGTACATGCTACGCTCATAGCGCACTCGTGGCTGTGTTGCTAGCTCCACATATACGAAAGTTGGCATCACTGGATATGAATGAACGACGAACGTAAATGACGCATCGAAACATGAGCATCATTATATGCGTGTCATGTACACATGACTAGATGCTACGCTCAAAGCGTGGTCGCAGCCGTTTCCGCTAGCACCCCATATAAAGATTATGGTATCACGTGAAGTGAATTGACTAAGTAGGTAACTGACACGTCCAAACATGATAATCATGACATATGTGTTATCTAAAACATGACTACATGCTACGCTCTTAGCCTGCTTGCTGCCGTTTCGCTAGCTTCATATATACGAAATTTGGTATCATCATCATCAACAGTTTCCAGTGTAGGACGATGGCCTCTCCCGTGATCCGCATGTCAGTGCGTGTTAAATGACCGGTCCAAACGTGATATTCATGACATGGAAGTCATGTACGGCATAATTTACATCCGCCTCCTAACGTTGTGCCAATTTTAAAGTGACATTTGAACGTTCCTCATTCGGGCTTCGCATATTATTGACTCCTACTGTACGTGGGATGAGCCAATTTACATTTGTTACCCCTAATGTGATCAAGGCACAATATGGCTTTGAAGGTGCGGTAGTGAAGGGCTCCGGAAATTTTCCACCTGGAGATTTCTACCGTGACCTAAAACACAATACATGAACCTCAAGTATTTCCGCCTGAACCAAAAATATGACTCTCGCAGCCTGTTAGCAGAACAATTATACAGCTTGTATGACCACACTGTAAGACTGGTTGTTTGAATTGGTCTGGAGGTCCGTGTCGACAATAAGCTATTATTTAATGGAAATACAATAAACACATGAGCTATATATTTTAAGCAAGAACTTACTTAGGAGCGTCTTGATCAAACAGCAATTATGCATTCAATCTCGTTAAGTCTCTTTTCAGTTATCTGAACGGCACGCTAGCGGCCAAGAGGCATCATCCCAATTGGCGTACAATAAAAATCTCAATCGCCAGTTAAGACGCCGCGCTATCTTAGAGTTAGATGCATAAAATTATACAGCAGGAAACACCACTTCAAATTGTCCTTGTTTTATTGTATAATTCAAGCTTGTTTTAAAAAGAAAGTGGATAAAAATGTACTCCAAAACGCTGAAGAATATAAACGGAGTGCGGGCGAAGCTCATCAGCCAACACGGTCGGGGACACTAGGCCTGATGACCACTTCAGCCCCATGAAGGAGCCTCAGCAGCAGGAGCGGCAGGTTGCGACGATGTCGTGTGTTCCAAGCCGTGAAGCTGGACGATACCCAGATGTGGCAAGCATTCAAGCCAGTATTCGCGATAGATATTTCCTGCGTGTCAAACAAAACTAAACAGGCGTTACTGAGCAAGAGCGTCATAATTGCTCACCTGCCCAGTCCCTATGGAAGAAATCCCGCAGCTATGACGCTGAACGAACGGCCAGCATGCACAGGGGAGAGTGGACGGCAGCCTGTGGCATCTTTTCAGCGACGCCCAGAGCAGTCTTCGGGGACTCTGGTTGGGTGAATGTAGGAAAGGATACAGCGCAGACTCTCGAGGATGGTCCCTCTGATGACTCGGACGCTCTCGGTTCTCACGCATCCTTGCTGTTGCTCTGCCAACGCCGTTGCTTCTTACTACAGGGCGAAGGTGAGCTAACAGAGACCCAAGGGACGTACCGTCGTTGACTCCCACCTGGATTGAGTGCGTCGGAACTACAGTAGTCGAACCTTCAAGCAAATTCGAGACTGAACGAACGGGCATGAAATGCTGATGCTGATGCTGATGACGTCTGATTAATGGCGCCACCCACAGAGGGGGATGGGCCAAGAACCGGGCGGCAGGATACTTAAATGAAACTAAAAAGAAAATGAAGCTAATCTGAAAAAGTAGTTTAAAAAAACTACTACCAAAAAACAAAAATGTTTGCGGAGCGAGTGGTCAAACCATCTCTTGTTTTTGATAGACATAGCTACGAATTACAAACTAAAGATCTGAAATGCCTTAGGACACGTGGCCTACAACTTTTCGTCACCGTCTAATCCATTATGCTTGAGAGAAGACACAGGTGATTCTTGTTAAATTGGCTATAGTGCTAACTTTTATGGTAAACAAGTAGAGAACCTGAAAATTTTGTTGTGTTCTACTATTTTTTTTGTTGTCAGCATAGGAATGAGCTCAACAGAAGAGTCGAGCTTGCTTGACTAATGCAACTTAGCTTTGCACTAGTAATAGTTAAAAAAACCTGATAGACAGTGTATAACCCATTTTCGAGATTCGGCTTATCGTTGAGAACGAGAATAATTTTGAAAGCAAAGCAGTTTCACGTTTTCTTGCCTGGACATTGTGAAAAATATGGTTACCAGGTTCCCGTGAACTTCACTTTTTGTTCAGCACTTTACAACACTTATTTCCATCGTGCTCTATAGTACTAATTGACATACCCAAAAAGGCATTGTGCAGTTCAGCTCGTTGTTTTTATTCAGTCGATAAAGCAAGTGCCACAACACCATGCTGCTAATTTGAGAGCCTTGTGTATCTCAAGTGGTGACAAATTCAACATTCTGCGTTGACAACACGAATGCTATGAAAAGTAACGTCACATGATGCCATGATTGACAATAGGCGTATTGCAAATATATAGCTACTGCATGTTGGGGCAAGTTAATAGCACGTGACTGTTTTTAACGCAAGTGCCACAACACAATGCGAATATTGTGAAATTTATTTATTTATTTGTTTATTTGTTTACGATACCTCAAGCGCCCCAACGAAGTGGTTTTACATGAGAAGGTAGGATATTACAATGGAATAAAGGTGTAGATGTTCGATCGCTGCTTTGAAGATGATTATACTGGAGTGGTGCACAACGTGAGGATTAAGGCCATTCCGATCTTGTGCGGTCTTGACAGAAAATGATGAAAGGTGGGCAGTGGTGTGAGCATTGCGGGTAAACAGCTTTCCCGTGGTTTATGCGCTCTGAATGACGATGGGCTGCCTTGATGATGGGCTTACAAGGTGATCCATGAGAGAACTTGAAAAACAGGCACTGACGAGCAACACAGCGGCGTGACAAAAAGGTGTCGAGGTTAGTGCGAGAATTAGGTTTGGTTACGCTTGACTGATATGAGTAATCTGAAAAAGATGAATCTTGCCGCCCGGCTTCGCACTGTTTCAAGTGTTTTAGTGAGGACTCCAAACAGCGCATGCGTATGCAAGTTTAGGTTTGATTAGTGTGTGATAAGCGAGTAGCTTGTCAGTAGTATAGGAGCTAGATGAAGGTTTCGGCCCAGGCAGCTAAGAGCATGGTTTGTTTCGTTAGTAATGTGCGTTCTGTGAAGAGACCATGGTAAATAAAAACATGAATAGACACACAGATACTTGCATTTGTTTACACATGAAATTTGAGTGTTGATGAAGTATGCGGGAGATGGGTAGTGCTGTCAGCGATGAAGAAAAGAGACTAGGGACGTTTTGTTTGCGGTAAGGAACATTAACCACGTTTTGCACAAGATTTCACTTTTTTAGGGTATGTTTGAAGTTCATAAACATCTGTTGTGTTGTTAATTGGGCGATAAATGGCACAATATTCAGCGAAAAGTCTGATGTTAGAGGAAGTGTTATTCGGCAAGTTGTTAATATATATGAGAAAAAGGAAAGGTCTTAGAGCTGTGCCCTGAGGCAAGCCTGAAATAACGGGGCATAAAGACGAAGTAAGAATATTAGCGTAGACGAACTGCTGGCGGTTAGATACAAAGTCGCAAATCCAATGGAAAACTGATGGGTCAAGGTTCAGACAGGAAAGTTTTAAGAAGAAACGTTTAGGAGCAACTTTATCAAATGCTTTCTCAAAGTTTAAAAAGAGTGCGTCTATGGGTATATTTACATCAATGCTAGAGCTAACGTTGTTAGTAAACAGTAAACACTTTTCTGAAAGCCTTGTTGGCTTTCAGAAATTCTTGTTTATCTCTACCCGCATGTCGCGGGATCGAATTCCGGCTGCGGTGGCTCCATTTTCGATGGAGGCGAAAACGCTGTAGGCCCGTGTGCGCAGATTTGTGTACACGTTAAAGAACCCAAGGTGGTCTACATTTCCGGAGCCTTCCACTACGGCGTCTCTCATAATCATGTGATGGTTTCGGGACATCAAACTCTACATATCCATCAATAATGCTTTATTTTTATGTTTTGTTGTAACTGTTTTTCATTTTCTTTTACTGAGGTCCACATGCGATCCATCCCTTCACACTCCATCACCGATATCATGTGATATAATTAGGCATACATACGAGTTCTTCTGGTTGACAGACCCAGTCGACACGTTTAGTCCTCCGATAAAGAGATCATGAAGTCGTACGTTTTGGTGGACCGGTAAGCGACTGCGAGTGCATAGTGGAGTGTACATGCTCCAACGTAAATATTGGTCGACAAGCTCCTGTTAAGCACCTGTCTATTGGTTGTCTGCGCAACGTGGGTCACATAAAAGTTTAATTCTCTTGCGTCCTCACCAAAGGCGAAAATGTGTGGATGGCCACAGTCAGTTTTTAATGAGCCAAATAAGGCTTTCGTCTTATACAAACCGACCAATGCACGCACGAAGGTATGCGCGTGCTGTGCACGCTCTTCAATAATTCTGCGTAGAACTTCTGCCGAGAAAGAGCAGCCCCGGCCCACTCTAGGCAGACACGACACATTGTGAATCGTGAAAGAAGCATCTTGCCTATCCGACCGTGAAAATTTTGATGGCGGACCGGTGGTTAGCCCCACAAACCACAGCGGCCAGCGCGCCAATGCAAAAAGGTTTCTGCCCGCGTGCATCCACTTATATACTGTGTTGTTTGAAACGAAGTTAGCTATTTTTGTCTCTCGCTTTTCTCAATGCTAATGACAAGAAGCTGTGAAGTTGTCGTCGATTGTGAAAGAAGTATCAGCGTATTTCCAATCAAAGAAGCAGTAGTTCGTAGTCACATGCTTACATGCTTTTGAAATTGTTAAGCCGAGTTACATGGGCCCCTTTGCGAAGCACTAGATGATAGTAAATGCGTAATAACCAGTGTTCATCCGTTTGTTGTTAGTGTTGTCCCTCACCTATTTAAGTGGTGAGCCTCACACCTATCGCACGGACTGGGCCAACGAATTTCGTGCTTATAACGCATTCTAAAAACCTGAAACAGCGCAGTTTACATATCGGAAACTGTATATTGAAAGTTAACCTAACCACTTTCTTTACTACTAAGTCGTCTGTTTTCTGTTTGCCTCTTCTTCTTCTTTTTGTTTTCTTAAGATCAATAAAAAACGCTTTTGTTTTTATATTAAAGGTGAGGGATAACTTCACGAGGAATGCGCCTAATGACGGCTCCCCTCATACCAGCTCACTTGTTGCAGCTGAAGCGTTGATCGTTTCAAACACGGACGTTTGAAGCTCACGTTTGTTGTGGGCAGGTCGAACTGTAGAAGTGATTAAAGACCATTGTCTACTTCTGGTGAAAATATAGTGTACATTTCAGCGTATTCGGAGCAAGATAGAACGCATAAAAAACAAGGTACTGGAGCAAAAAAACCTTATCGAAGAGACTCGCACCTGCAGTTTTCTGAGCATAAATCAGGCGCCTTGCATATTTGGCCACGTGCACGAGACATTAGACCATGCCGTGGCGGCCTAATGGCTGAGGTACTCGGCTGCTGTCCCGCAGGTCACGGTATCAAATCCCGGCTGCAGCGGCTGCATTTTCAATGGAGACGAAAATGCTGCAGTCCCGGATTCACAGAATCGGGTGCACACTAAAGCACTCTTGGGGTCCGAGTTTCCAGAGCCCTCCACTACAGCGTCTCTGATAATCATATTGTGGTTTTAGGACGTCAAACCACACATATCATTCCAAATGATTAGACGTTAACAATACTTTGCTGGATTGTTACTATGGCTGTTTAATTTCGTGCTGTTCATTCATGCAGTCTTAGAAGTAGTCAAAAAATGGCACAACAGAAGCAGCGCTTAAGTGTGTAAAGTGAACAAGTATTTACACTTGTTGCCCCGCCGCGGTGGTCTAGTGGCTAAGGTACTCGGCTACTGACCCGCAGGTCGCGGTTTCGAATCCCGGCTGTGGCGGCTGCATTTCCGATGGAGGCGGAAATGTAGGAGGCCCGTGTGCTCAGATTTGGGTGCACGTTAAAGAACCCCAGGTGGTCGAAATTTCTGTAGCCCTTCACTACAGCGTCTCTCATAATCATATGGTGGTTTTGGGACGTTCAACCCCACATATCAATCAATCATTATTTACACTTGTATACACCAAAGTTTGAAAGTTTATCTTCGGCGCTTTATTTCGGCTGTAGATTTCCAGCAACGGCATTTTGCTTCCTTGGATCTTAATGTAGACTCGATTCCAAGTCGCGGTGCTGACATTTCGATGCCGTATAAATGCAAGAGTTTATTCAATTACGTTGGCACACGTTGAGTTCCTTAAAATATATCTGCATTCCTGTTTCATACGGCCACTGTCATCGCCGCCCTTTTAGCACACAATTCATTGGGATGTCACATTAAAATGCTGCGAAAGCTGCTTTATGGGAGCGAAGCCAGCGTGCATAATCTTTATACCCGCAATCTGTGTCGTTCATGCTACAAAGATTTCACAATGCTTAAATAATCCTAACACTTTCTTGCAGAAGTCTCTATCTCTTGTATACTACAAAGAAAACCGCAAAGAATTTTGTAGAAACCTGCTGTCGAACAGTGAAAAATACTGTTTTGTTTAGCGTTCAGCTTCGACGCATTCCATTTAACTCGGTTTTTTTTTCTTGTGCTTACTACAAATCTTCATAATGGTTTGTGAATTGATTCGCATGCATTTACCGAATCAGACTAAAAGTTACCTACAAAAAATTGGCTTCGTATCTGCATGTTAAACTGCAAATGTCGTCGAAACACGATAGTATTGCGTCTGGAGAGACTGAAAAAAACGTTTATTTGACGTTCTGCGCATGAAAATTGTAGAATGGTATTCTGGAGGCGCTGCGTTAGGGTGCCTCAAGCATGCAGTGGAGGTGAACAAGCGCATCCAGTAACGTCACACGGGAAACATGAGCGCTATATGGCAGTTATCTTGGAAAATAAAGCGCGCGGCGTGCGCGTCCATCTCAGAGGTGATAAGGTGTAGAACGCAAGGCGACGGGTAGGTGCCACCACCATGTCGTCTTAGCAAAGCGTTGAAAACACTTGCCTTTTCATGCAAGCGTTGCATCGTTAGCGCAGCGTGATAAGCACTATGGTTCTTAGAATTATTTATGTATGCAATTTCTAGTAAAAAGACCCACAAAGAGAATAATGACGTGTTGATATAGTGCCACAGATATGCGCAAGAATTACTTTTTATTTGACAATAGCACAAGTATGAACGCTAAACCTTAAGAAATATTGGTGGGTGCTGCCAATAGAGTTGGCAGTTTGAGGTATCGTTTAGAGGCCACTTAAAATATTCTTAAGGGCAAATAAACAGAAAAATGTACAGACAAAAACCCCAAAAATGGAGTAAGGCCGGACACATGAAAAATTGAGGCCGTCAGGTCTTTCAAACCACCAAGATTGGTGCAGGAATTGAGGAGCTTCTTGGGCCTATGCTCATATTTTCATCGTTTTGTTCCGAGGTTCACTGACGTGGTGCATCAACTAACATATCTTCTTCAACAGAACGTCCCTTTCAACTGGACCTCAGCTTTAGACAATGCGTTCCGCAAGCTAAAGTTTCTACTAATGTCGGGGCCCATACTGCGTCGCTTCGATGCGTCCTTGCCTATGGAAGTGCATGCTGATGCTAGCGGCATCAGCATTGGTGCTGTACTTGTGCAGCGTCATCAAGGAGCTGAGCACGTATTGGCTTATGCTAGTCGCTCTTACAACTAAGCTGAGCGCAACTATACCGTAACAGAACAAGAATGCTTGGCAGCTGTTCTTGTGGTACACGAATTTCGACCTTGTATCTATGGACGTCCGTTGACTATTGTCACCGACCATCACGCTTTATGCTGGCTGGTGAATCTTCGTGACCCGACTAGTTGGCTGGTGCGTTGGGCTCTTAGACTTCAGGAGCATGACTTGGTCGTCTCGTTCAAGCCTGGATGCCACCACGCAGATGCCGACTGTCTCACCCGCCTTCTCCTGAAGACGACATAGTGTGAAGAAGACAGTTTTGACGACTGTTTTGCCTCCATTCCTTTCACATTCCAGACTTAGTTTCTTTCAAGAAAGAATAAGAGGCTTATATTAGCTTGGAGCAAAACTTGTCGTGGCATCGTGTCCTCGAGCCACCGAGTGCTTTTGTTTTCGTGACGGCCTTCTATAAAAGAAAAATTATTCGCCTACAGGCGCGCGCTTCCTTCTGGTCGTACCACAGAGTCTACAATTTGAAATACTGAAAGCGATACATGAAGATGCGACAGCTGGTCATCTAGGGTTCATCAGAACTTTGAATAGGACACAAGAGTGCTTTTACTGGCCCAGAATGCGGGACACAGTCAAGCACTTTGGCAGTGACAGCGGCGACTTACGCACGTAATCTAATCAACTTGTCTGGACTTTTGCAGAGCCTGTTGCTTCATCCTCCACTTGACTGTGACTGCTACGTGAATCCCGCTATCTACGTGAGTGAGCTGTAACCTCGGCTTATCTCTTATGTCTTAGGGGCGGTGTTGTTTATTGTGCAGCTGGGTTCACTTTAGGAGTGACAGCGTTAACGTACGCACGTCATCTAATCAACTTGTCTGAATTTTTGCAGAGGCTGTTGCTTCATCCTATACTTTTATGGATCCCTGGCTTGGGAAAACTTAGAATACAAGTTTTCTTACCAACTCACCGCTGCTTCTTTTTGGCTTACCAGGACTGCGACTGCTACTTGAATCCCGCCATCTGCCCGAGTGAGCTGTAACCACGGCTTATCTCTTCTTTCTCGGGGGCGGCACTTTTCATCGTACAGCTGGGTTCACTTTGGCAGTGACAGTGGCCACGTACGCAGGTCATCTAATCAACTTGTCTGGATTTTGTCAGGTTGGTGGCATTTCTTATGCTGCGCTCTTGCACAGTTCATTTCCTATCGCCGCTGCTGCTGCCACGAGAGTTCCAGTGCATTGTATATGTACGAAGTGTTAACTCTGGGCTATGGCGCTTTCAGATGCTGAAAGCTTGTGCGATGTAACGAAGTCTCTTGCTTAGAAACATCCAGGTACTATTAGGGAAGTGGCTAAGGTGTCGACTGACCTGTCATCTAAGCTTGAGGCGTCTTTGAAGGACATCAGAAGTGACGTTAGCAGAGTTGCGAGCTCAAATGCTGAAATTCACCGTGAAATTGGAACCATTCGTGACTCCATTAGCTTCATAAACAGTATTTTGAACAGTTTAAGAAGGAGGTCGAGGTTTTTCGTCACAAACTCGCTACAGTCGCGGCTGAGAGTCAACGATGTAAACAAGAAAATGAGCAACTAAAAAGCGAGCTGAAAGAAGTAAGGAGCGAAATGGCAGAGATGAAACAGTACAGTCGAAACATGAACCTGGAAGTGAAGGGGCTGCCTTTGGTCGCGAATGAAGATTTGAAAAAAAGTGTGGGACAGATCGCCATGCGCCTGAATACAGGTATAACTGAAAATGACATTGATGTTGCACATCGTGCTCCTACTAAGAGTAAGAACAAACCAAATGTCATCATAAAGTTCACGACTCGGTCGGCATGAGACAGATTTCTCTCTGCAGCGCGACACGCCCGGTTAAACACTTCCGCTCTGTGCTTTGAGATGAACAGTCCTATTTATATCGATACGTATAATCAACACCTGTGCGCTGAGAATACGCGGCGGTTGGGCAAAGCTCGGTTAGTGAGGCGTGAAAAAGAATGGAAGTTTGTTTGGGTGGCACAGGGGAAGGTTCTCATGCGCAAATCCGAGCAATCGCCTGTTCTACATATTGCCTGTGATGCTGACCTGGACAGTTACACAAGTGTCCTGTATTCCTGATTGGATTCACTCTCCTTGTGCTCAATGATGAAATGGAGCTTAGGCATATCAATTTTTTGGGCTTACTCTTGGCTTTTGTGACGTGCCACTGCACGATTACAAGCATGTTTATTCGACATGCTAATTATATTTGCCAAAACTTTGCAGATTTCTGGTTATCTTTGATTCTTGATTTACGTATGCTACAGTTTGCCCGACTAAACAAAGCTCGAGTACTATTAACTACGCTAGGCTTTTTTCAACAGTACCGTTTAATTACACCTTACACCTTGCACTGCACCATTCTTAAGTTCCTATATTTATCCCTGTGATCGGGTTGTTGTTGTGAGCACTAGCCTTAAAGTGCTCTGCTTTGAAACAACGTCGTCAGCAATTGTTTCATGTACATATGTTATTGACCTTATGTTTCTGCCACTTTTCTTCACAAGTTTGGCTCCAAAATGGCTATCAATTGTAGTATCCCTTGTGAATTAACTGCAATTGTGGTGGATAGGAGTGTATCAACTTTACGTTTTCTACATTTCAATATTCAGTCAGCACTTTCTAAAGATGGCAAATTCTGCAGTTTTATAGATGAACTTGAATTCAAGTTTTCGGTCACTATGCTAAGTGAAACTTCGTACTCCAATGATGCTGATGTTATGAATATTGATGGGTATAATGGGGTTCACATGAATAGAGAAACGGTGGTGTATGCATATATGTTGAAGCTAGTATAACCTATCGGTATGTTGATGATTGGTCTCAAAACAGCGAAAGACTTTGAAGTGTTGTGCTTGAAATCTGAAAAAACTCTCGTTACTGTTGTCTATAGACCTCCTCACGGCAGAATCAATAATTTTTTCCACTTCCTAGATGAATATTTTAGATTTGTAAATGAAAACAAATATACCTTAGTACTTGGAGGGGATCTGGACATTAACATGCTCATATCATTTAACAAATGAACTGAATTTTCCAACCTGCTTTTTTCATAGTCTCTCAAATGTTATAGCTATACCGATTCGCGTTACAGCCACTACAGCGAATTTAATTGATTTAGTTATAACAGACACTGTTGATATACTACGTCGTGGTACGATTAGTGTTACGATTAGTCAACATTTGCCAATTTATTTGATTACTGATGTATAGTTTAAACAAAATCACTCAGAAGAAAGGCATATATACTTTCAAGACATCAATTCACAGTCTCTTTCTTGCTTTCGTGAAGAAATAGGCTTGTTAAGCTGGAATGACATACTCTCTTGTTCTTCAACTGAAAAGGCTTACGATCACTTCATTGATAGCTTGCACTCTGTATATCATAGAAATTTACCTTATAACTAGCAAAAAAAACCAAAACAAGCTTGCAAGCGATGAATTTCTTTTAAGCTACTCCAATTGATAAAGAAAAAGAATGCTTTGTATCATTCTTTCATGTCAACTCGTGACCTTGACGTGTTGAAAGAGCTTAAACCATTCCGTAATCACTTGACTAAGTTGCTTAAGCAGGCAAAACATGTCTAGTATTATTCCATGTTTGATGGCATTGTGGATGCAAAGCAGAGGTGGAATAAGCTGAATTCTGTTCTGACACGATCGCGGCCCACCTCTACTGCTAATGAGCTTAAAGTAGGAAACGAGAGCTTTAAAAATGAGGCCCTAGCAAATAAATTTAACGAATATTTTGTATCATTGGCGGAAAGCACTCATGATCAAGATGCATTGACATATTTACCCAACCCCATCACACAATCATTGTATCTATTTGAAACTGATGATAATGAAGTACTAAACATGTTCAAAAATTTCAGGCAAAGCAAAAGTGAGGATGTGAATGGGCTAAAGTCCGAACCAGTCTTTCATGTTATCAACATCATCACACCTTGCCTCACTCACATTTACAACTTGGCGTTAACATCTGGCACTTTTCCACAATGGATGAAGGTCGCAAGGGTAACTGTGGTACACAAAGGTGGTGAAAGAGATAATTTAGGCAATTACCGACCAATATCAATTCTTTGTTATCTATACGTTTAGGAAGAATATTCACTCAGCATGGCCTCTTCTTTTGACAAGCATTCCGTAATAACCTCAGCACAACACGGGTTCAGATCAGGCTGTTTAACTGAAACTACTCTTCTTAAGAAAAAAGAAATAATTCTGAGCAGTATTGAGGCTAAGAAACTAACTCTGGGAGTGCAAGGCTTTTGATAGAATAAATCATGTAACCCCATTAGATAAATTAAAAAGTTACGGCATACGCGGAATCACCCTAGATTTAATTAGAAGTTACACAACCGATAGAAAGCAATGTGTATGAATAAACAGACATTACTCTACGTAAAAAGCAATTAAGCAGGCTGTGCCTCAAGGCAGCATACTAGGCCCACTTTTATTTGTTATATATATAAATGATATTGTGAATGTTGATGAGTCAGCTAGCTACATTATCTACGCGGATGACACCAGTTTTTCGTTTCAGGAACTAAGGATGATGAACTTATACATTTGGTAATGAAATATTAAGAAAAATAAATAATTGTTCATTGAAAAACTCACTTCAGCTCAATTGCTCGAAGACAAAAGCAGTACTCTTTAGAGCAAAATCTACGCCTTGGGATCACACAGAGTGTCTTACTCTAAATGACTCCAGAGTAGTACTCTCTGAGTCGGCTAAAACATTGGGTGTCATCTTTCACGAACTGGCAACTTGGGACCACCATACTGATCACTTAAAGTTTAAGCTTTGCAAGGCCTTAGGAATGCTGCGCAGATGCCAGGAACTTTAACAATACAACAGAAACTCACGATATATTATGCACTCTTTGCTAACACATCTGCGCTATTGTCACCTCCTTTGCTCAAGCAGCACAAAAATCTATAGAAAATTTAGTCACACTACAGAAGCAAGCCCTACGGACTATTGCTGATGTACCGTATAATGAGCACACTCTTGACCTATTTTCGAAGTTCAAAATTATCCGATTTGACCACTGTTATGATTATCAGCCTATAAGTTCTTTTAAACATGAAACGATTAAGGGCAGTACTCATACGAGGAACATCGCTAACTTGTCAATAAATCGCCCCGCCGCGTTGGTCTAGTGGCTAAGGTACTTGGCAGCTGACCCGCAGGTCACGGGTTCGAATCCCGGCTGCGGCGGCTGCATTTCCGATGGAGGCGGAAATGTTGTAGGCCCGTGTGCTCAGATTTGGGTTCACGTTAAACAACCCCAGGTGGTCGAAATTTCCGGAGCCCTCCACTACGGCATCTCTCATATTCAAATGGTGGCTTTGGGTAGTTAAATCCCACATATCAATCAATCTTTTCAATAAATCAATCATATCGCATAAACCAACACACCGAACATTGGGCAGTTCTGCGACCACGCACAAACTACGAATTTCAAACACTTTCCTACCGCCTTCCTTCAATACTAAACAAATATAAATGAAGCGAAGACAATCAACGTCATATTTCCAAAAAGAGAATGCTTCAACTTATTTCATAAACACCAATGTTTGTTGTTTATCATTGTGTCTGTTGAGAATGTTTGTTTCATACTTTTTTGCTTCTTCTCTTATCGCTTTGCTTTATGTATTTCTATTTTAATATTCTGACAAGTAAGAATGCTTGTTAATGTTTGCTGCTGCTTTTATTGTTCTAGGAGGTGGGACTAGTCAAGCTGCCTGTATGCAGCTTTTATCCCGCCATCCTAGTATTTTGAACATGTTTTGATATATGTGGCAATAAAGTTCATTTCACACTATGTCGCTAGTTGCGAACAATACCAACGCAACAAGTGGCCTACGACTCCTCCGCCAGGTCTTCTCCATCCACTGCCACCTCCTGATCTACCATTTTATCAAGTTGGTATCAATCTTTTGGGCCCATTTTCACGCTCGTCTAACAACAATCGATGTGTGATAATATGCGTCGACCTTCTGACCCGTTATGCAGAAAGTGCGGCGATACCATGCTCGGCAGCGGTGTGCGTTGCCAGGTTTTTGCTTTGATTCATCATTCTTCGGCATGGCCCTCACAGAGTGATCATTAGTGATCGTGGTCGTCAGTTTGTTGTGGACGCCGTCGAAGAACTGGCTCTTCTGTGCAATTCGCAAGTCTGCCATTCAAACTCTTATCACCCTCAGACGAGTGGGCTGGTAGAACGTACGAACAGAACTCTGACTAACATGTTGGCCATGTATCATCTGACCACAAGGACTCGGATGACGTTCTTCCCTCCATTACCTATGCGTATAACACGGCAAAGATGAGAAAACCAATTACAGTCCTTTTTACCTCCTTTGCGCACGTTCAATGTTAGCTGCATCAATACTATTCTACCATTTCACTTCCATAGCGACTACTCTGTCTCCAAGACTCTCTGCCTAGCCGAAGAAGCACGGCGTATGGCTTGTCTTCATACTGTGGCTTCGCAACATCGATCGAAGGAAAGGTATGACAGCCGCCATCAATCTGTCGCATACTGCAAAGGAGACTTTCCGTGGTTTTGGACGGCACAACGTAAACGAGGCCTATGCGAGAGTTTTTGCCCCAGTACAGTGGCCCATTCATCATTGTTGATCGCTTGAGTGATTCGACTTACGTGGTAGCACGGCTGAAACTAGCTGGCCATCGGTCAAACCGGACTCAGCTGGTACATATAGCTCGCCTTAAACAGTTTCGCCCTAAACACTCCAAGTGATTCATACTCGCCAAGTGGGCTTCGTCTGGGAGCCGGGAAATGCAACGGGTATGAGACGAGAGAGAAGAGGAGGAAGACGTGAACTGGTGCAGATACTGACGCTATTTTTACCTGACCATCAACCTCCCCCTGCGAATTAACACCCTTCGAGTATAACCGCAACAATATGAATATCCGCAGGGTGTGAAAGTACATGCGCAGTTGAGAAACGGGAAATCTTTGCTTGGGCCATTAGTAATTACGTCATTAATGAATTAACCAGCTGCGCACGTTGTGTCGGTGCGTATCCAATACTACCTAAATTTCGAAACGTCTCTCAGTGAGACTAAATATTCGTTCCCGAATGTTCGAATACCTGATTGAAAATTCATTAAAACCAGATAAGCGCAATTGCCGTTTCCTTAAATCCGGATAACCGGCTTTTAAGGCCAGATTTTCTTTCTCCGGTTTAACCGGATAGTCGGTTTGGCGAAAAGTTGCAAGCCTTATTAGAATGTGCCAGTTATCTGCAACAACAGTTCTGTGCTGCCCCGATATATCTTAGTGATGCAAAGTGGCCCCACCAATCTGGTCTCACATTTACAGCCACGGTAACTCAGCATGCTTAAGACAAGATATGTAAACACAGGGAAATGCACTAACGTTGCCTTCAAATGTTTGCATGACGATGCAAAGCACTTTCTTAAATACTAGCAAGTTTGGCAACTTCGCAAACACGCTGAGAAAAATTAGTATGTTAGCCTATTGGTTGCCTGGTGCAACGGAGCTGTTGGTCAGTCACTGTTCTTTGCATGTTACTGTGATGTGGTATCGCGTCACTAAATTTTTTTACTCATACACAGTGAAGTCAGTGACAGTCGCACTGGCGAGAATTTTCAACCGCGAGAATGAACATTTAGGCATACTTTGGAAGTGAAATAAGATATGTTCTAAACATTTGCAAAGTTCAAAACTTTGTGCGGAGTGTCCTTGCGCACAGAGGAAGCCTACAAGAATGCTTTTTAGGGCCTCCAAATTTGGTGGCACCACGAAATCAGCATGGTGTTCAAGCTGCTTCAAAAAAGTTTCTGAAAGCACTTTAAGTTGAAGAAATTTAATATTTCATTGCTGCCTTGCTGATTACTCTTCTGTGGTAGAAAAAATTGTGGAATATTGAATACAGAAATTACGACTACTTAAAATTAAACTAACTATTTAGGTGATGGCGACCGCAAGTCGAGTAAATTAGGAAATTGGGTCCTTCCTGTGAAGAGCCCACTGCTGCTTTGACACGGGTAAAATTCTTCAGCGTAATTGCCATCACCTTGCGCGGTTTGACAGTTTGAATGCACAGTGTGTGACTGAACACCTAACTGAGCAACAAACTGAAAGTAGTGCTGTGCTCTTGAAGGGCAACTCCGGCGATTTTTCTAGGTCAATAAATCTCAATAAAAATCACTGGGAATGTCCATTCGCACATTTCATTATTTATGCCAAATTACATGCTTGAGAGACGCACTAATTGTTTGCACATGAATTTTAAAGATTACCTTGAAATGCTCACCCGGCTTGCTTGAATAATATGCTCAAAATAAGTGCACAGAAGTATAATCTGGTCATTAATGCTGGCGTTAAGTTTATGCACACACTATTATATGACTGAAGACCTAAGATACAACGTGGCACTACAATATAAACATGAAAATGCTTCGATTGAATGTTTGGCAACAGTCTTGATTATCTAGCGGACTAACACCAGCTCAGATTTTCAAGTGCAGACGCAATGTTTAGAAAATGCTTTGCACAATTCTGAGACCATCTTTAAGAAAATGTTAACTCTCCTCCATTTTTTCGAAATGGTTGCTCACTAGAAGGGCAAAGTGCGCCTTTTCAGATGAAAGCCACATTTTCAATGTCTTGTTTTTTTTTCTGTTGACATGCCTCACCTTCTTTCTTGTTGAATCTCAGTCAAGTAGCTCAATTTTCTGTGGTAATGTGCATGCAATAAAAATAAAAACAAATGCAATGAATGTAAATGTGGGTCACTTTCTCAAGACAGCACAGGTAGTCTACTGCATCCCTGGCACCCCCCAGAGCAACAATAAAAGTTGTGTAGGCAATGGTGTGGAAACTACTCAATTTCAGAAGTGATCTAAATTTCAAGATGAAAAAAACTTCACGAGAAAACCATGCTTGAGAGTAAGGGCGACATGCTAACCAGCATGTAGCCCACTAAGGAATAATGCTAGAGTACATGGTAACTAGACTGTCTTACCTTCACGCAGGTGTATTAACATGCTAATATAGCCAGCGCTAGCAGTGCGCCGGTGTTGCTTGCAGCTGACGCTTATTACCTCTACCTTCATTCTTGTGCACTGTTGCAAATTAAAAGGCAGTTGGATTTCACGAGCAGGCGCTTTAATTGTTATCAAGCAGTTACTTCATATAAACTACGGGCGCATTAGACATTGATGATAAAGATGCACAACACTGTGAATAGTGCACAGTGATGCCTAGTATCATTGAATGACTCTGCTAGTATGTATGCCGTACTCGGGCAATGTATTATTGCAAGCAACAACTGCTTTTTTCCTAAGCTTTAGTTTGTACCTACTTTTAAACACACAGACAAAAAGAAAGATGTTTCAACCAAGGCTCAGCTTTTTCATCAATTTTTTTTCTCGCTCGTCTGGGCTGGATCAGCGTATTGTGGTGCAGACAATGCTTCTTACTACCTAAGCTAAATATATACTTTTTTGGAAGCAACAAACACATGAGTTTACAAACAATGTTGGCACCAATTGTTCTTTGCGCAGCTGTACCCGTCAAAAATAAAAAATGCTTTTTTGGCAATACGCACAAGACTTACGTATCATAAAATTAGGGTGTCTACTGCAAGGTAAACTCTTATTTGTTATAGCAAAGCAATACAGACCACGGCATCGTTGTCTGTATATATATATAATCTCATGGGGAAGGTTTCGAAGAACCGCTAGTCTGCGCGGCAACCAACATACTCGAACTAGTCGAGCAGGCAATGTAGGCTTACTTACAACACATTTCACATATCTTTGGGACTAGACAACTTACTGGTAAGCTGAGTCCACAATAGGTGGTTCACATTCTTCACCACCCCACCTGACGCAGACTTACTTTCTCCAAGGCCACGAAGGATTCCTCTTTCATTTGATCCGGCATCCCACAATCGCGATATGCGCAAGCAAAGCATACGGCCGTGCCGGCGCGCGCACGATTCTTCCGCACATGTTGTCATTTTGGTGTAATCTTTACGCGTTTATTCCTAAGCTTACATTACACAATACACTTGAGAAGACAATACCCAGCGGCGCTACTGCACTACGCTGTTGCTCTGTAGCAACAGTCGCACAGCTGACACCAGAGAACACCTCTGACACAGCGATCAAACGAAGAAAAAAAAGTACGAAACAGCGGCGCTGTCGACTTGTCGTTCACCTCCCATTGCTATGGTATGACATCAGAGCGTCTTGTGCTGAAGAAGCCAATCCATGTGCCAACGCGGTTAGTAGCTCTACACTTACTAGAATCTCATTATGCGCAAACGGACCCCCACGACTGTCTGCGATCCCCGTATTGCTAGCTTGGCATCGAAACCAGCCACCATTTGCTGCACTTTCTGAAATATAGTCTTGCCTATAGTGCCTCGATTTTCACATCAAATATAACGTCTTGTTGGATCAAAGTATGTGGGTTAAAAAAAATTTTTTAGAGTACTGACCTATATAATCGTGCCGTACTTCATGGCCCAGTTAACTGTGAAGCTAGTGACCAGGACGTTTATTGCTGTGGTTTAACCTCCCAAACCCCTCCGCCGCGGTGGTGTAGCCGTTAAGGTGCTCGCCTGCTGACTAGTAGGTCGTGCGTGGCTCTGGTCCTGGTTATGGTGGTCTCACCTAAATAAAGGCAAAATGATAGAGGCCCGGGTTCCAAGTGGTCAAAATTACTGAAGCATAGAACTACAGGGTCTTTTTTTCGAAAGGTGGTTTTAAGAAGCAAAAACCAAGATGATATTATTCCTGATGTCTTCACGCAACGATATGGCTATGGAGTAGCGGTAGCGGAGAGCTGCTGAGGTTTTGCACCCGGAGTTTTCTACAGTGCCCTAAAGCACACTACATGAACCACAAGCATTTTCTCCTGAACCAAGATTTTGACCGTCGGAGCCGTTTAGCAGAACACTTATACCGCTTGCGTGACCACACTGTAAAACTGGTTCTTTAAATTGGTCTCGTGGTCCGTGTCGACAATTAGGTTTTATTTAATGAAAACAAGATAAACACGTGAATTAATTATTTTTAGCGAGAACTCACTTAGAAGCGTCTTGATTAAAGAATGATTATGCATTCAATTTCGTTAATTCTGTTTTCAGTTATCTGAAAGGCACGCTAGCAATAGAGAGGCATCGTCTGATTTGGCGTACATGGATGATCTCAGTCACTGGTTAAGAGACCGCGCTATCTTAAAGTTTGGTGCATAAAAGTGTACAGCAGAAAGCACCACTTCGAATCGTCATTGTTTTATTGTATCATTCTATTTTATTTTAAAAAGAAAGTAGAGAAAACTCTTGGCCAATATGGTGAATTTAAATGGAGTGCGGGCTAAGCTCATGAGTCAACATTTTTCGGTCACCAGGCCCGACGACCACTTCAGGCCCACGGAGGAGCCGCAGCAGCAGAAGCGGAAGGCTGCGACAGTACCGTGTGTTCCATGCTGTGAAGCTGGACCATACCCAGATGTGGAAAGCCTACAAATCCCTCTTCACGATAGATGTTTCCTGTGTGTCAAACAAAATGAAACAGGCGCCTCTAAGAAAGAGCATCATGATTGCTCACCTTGCTATGCATACTCTCGACCACAATAGGCGCACCGCAGGGGCGCCTGCGCGAGTAGGCGTTTGGTGTGTAGCGACACCACGGACCCGAGCTAACGGGGGAGTTTTGACTCCCTCCCGCACCTAGCCGTGCGTGGCTTTACCGTGTCCCGGGAAAAGGGGATCCTGGGGGTTGAGCTAATGCTGGGTGATTGGACTTCAGGGCCCGCCAGTGGCGGCAACAGACCCCTTTGGCCCCAGCTTCACGTAGACGGCACCCCTGGGCTGACCCAGCCAGGGGAAACCGGCAGTCGCCTTTTCCTGTCTCTCCCTCTCTTCATCTTCATCTTTCCCTCTTACTTTCAATGTTTCCTGTTCTCTCCTCTCTTCAATTTACTTCTGTTTTTCCTGGCGGCAAGGGTTAACCTTGTGTGGCTATCCAAACTAGGGTAAACCATATTAGGTTATAGTGAATGCGTACTGCTGGCGTTGCGCAGACATGCCCACATGCTCTGCCACGTCTCCTTGTTGTACTCCGTGGTGGGTGGTAGGCGCCGTTACCGAAAAATACACATTTTCCCATGGGATCCTCGACTTCCTCTCTAACTGATCGTGCCTCGAAAAGGGTACGCACCGACGCAACTTCACTTCTTTGGCCCCAAAACAGAGAAACTTTCCCAAAATACCATGTCCTCCACTGTTAACAATCATCTACAAAAGCTAGAGCAATCTCACCCTTCCTTTTGTCCAAGTGCTTGAGAGAGACCATTGGAACCGGTTATAAGGCCACGAAGATGGCAAGTGGAGATCTGCTTCTCGAATTAAAAGACAAGGAACAGTACAATAAACTCTCGCACCTTGTAGCCTTTGGTAACAACCCCGTCTCTGTGAGCGCACATCGTACCATGAATACAGTGAAGGGCGTGGTATTGGACGAAGATTTGATGACACTGAGTGAAGAAGAGCTTCTTGATGAATGGAAGGACCAAGGTGTAATACATGTCCAGCGTATCAGAATCAGACGCAACAACAACGAAATAGCAACAAAGCACTTAACACTCACCTTCAACTCAACCACTTTACCTGAGACTCTCGAAACTTGCTATATAAAACTCCATGTCCGACCCTTCATCCCAAACCCGAGGCGTTGTTTCAAATGCCAGCGATTTGGTCATGCATCCCAGAGCTGCCGAGGGCAGCTGATCTGTGCTAAGTGTGGCACAACCGGCCACAGTGCTGATGAATGTAGTCATGATGAGGTCCTCTGTGCTAACTGCGAAGGTAGTCACCCCGCATACTCCAGAGCGTGCCCAGCCTGGAAAAAAGAAAAAGAAATAATAACTATAAAAGTAAAGGAAAATATCACATTCAGGGAAGCAAGACAACGGATGTCGTTAACATTGGCACTAAAAACACCTTTCGCCGAAGTGGTGCAACGAGGGGCGGCACCACAAAGGCCATTGGCATTTGCCCTGACCTCGCCTAGCGTGCCGAGGCCAATGCCACAAGCCCCTACGGCGGGAGCAGCCAGCGCTGCCCTGCCCACATTCGGCCTGTCCACACCAGTGAACTCTACAAGCTCTGGCAGCAGCCAGGGCAATCACGAGGCCAAGGGGGCTTTATCGACCCCCAGCTCGGTGGGGACAAAGACTGTGGTGGGGTTTGGGGAAACCCCACAACTGTCAAAACTACACCAACACATTGCTTTTCCATTGTGCAATTAAGAAACTCGGCACGGGAAAGCGTCCTTCTTCCATATGCCATCACTCGCTCAGCTGAGTCTTGCAACTGGGTGAGTACAGCGCCTAAGCGTACGTTGTTGCCATCGGTGTGGAATATAGTACGAGCGTACTCGTCAAAGTGAGCAAGCTCAGGTGGTGTTTGCAGGCCCTGTTGTAGACCGTCAAATGCTGATTGTTCCTCTCCAACCCATAAAAATGGAACACTGTTTCTCGTTATACAGGTTAAGGGTGACGCTCTGTGCGTGAAATTGACGATGACTCTGTGGTAGTACGCGCAGAGGTCAAGAAAACGTGTCTTGGCCTTCCTATTCATCGGAACCTAGAATTTTCTGACGGCAGTGATCTAGGCGGCGTTCGGGCGAACACCTTCATGGCTCACCACATTTCTTAAGAACTGGAGTTTCTTGAAACTCCTATGATATTTCTCATGTTTCAGCGTCAGGCCACCGGAACGCACTGCTCGAAATACTAACAGCACCTGTCTTAGATGTTCCTCGAATGTGTCTGAGAAAACAATGACGTCTTCGAGATATACCATACACGTCTGCCACTTAAGGCCTAATAGAACTGTATCCGCCAGTCTCTGAAATGTTGCTGGAGCTGAGCACAATCCGAAGGGTAAGATTTTAAATACACAAAGCCCGTCAAGTGTTACAAAAGCAGTCTTTTCTCTGTCTCGCTCATCAACCTCAATTTGCCAATATCCGGTTTTCACGCCCATCGACGAGCAGAAGCGTGCATGCCTCAGCCTGTCAAGCGAACCGCGAACACGTGACAATTGGTATACATCTTTCTTATCACGCTGTTCAGCTTGCGGTAGTCCATACAGAAGCGTAAGCTGCCGTCTTTCTTCTTAACCAGCACTACCGGTGATTCCAAGGGCTTTTTGACGGCTGGATGATGTCATAGTCGAGGAATTTCTCGACTTGTTCTTGGATTGCTTCGCGTTCTTTCGGTGCACGTGGTATAGTTTTTTTGAATTGGTCTTGCCGAATCTCTGTTATAATACGGTGCTTTTTAATTGGCGTTTGATTAACCCTCGAGGTCGAGGAAAAACAATCTTCGAACTGGCCCAGAACATCTAGAAGACTTTGCCTCTGCACTGGCGATAAATCTGTGCTCACGTCGACAGGTGGTGGTTCTGAAGCGGCTGGCGTCTCTGCCTGTTGCACTGAGAAGTACTCGTGGAATTCAGCCGTTGATTGATTAGTATGTAGGGTCTAACGTCCCAAAACCATCATATGAATATAAGAGACGCCGTTGTGGGGGGCTCCGGAAATTTTGACCCCCTGCGGTTCTTTAACATGCACCGCAATTTGAGCACACGGGCCTAGAACATTTCCGCCTCCTTCGGAAATGCAGCCGCTGCAGCCGGGATGCGATCCCTCAACCATCGGCTCAGCAGCCATGTACCTTAGCCACTAGACCACCGCAGTGGGGAATTCTACGATTTCATCGAAGTATGCAACTGTGGTACCCTCTGCAATGTGTCGATGATCGTTGCTGAAGCTCGTCAACAGGGCCTGTGCTTGTTTAGACAACACACTTACGAGATTTCTGGCAACAGTAATTTCGCGAGATAGTAAAAGCGTCTATAGATGTTCCGCCACACCTCCAGTATAATGCGTTTTACGCGTGAGAATATTTGACAATGTCAAATCCGTGGTGAAATCATACTAGTCGGCGCCGTGGTCGACCCCGGCATACACTTTCGCAATAAAAGAGAACGCGTGCAAAAGAATAGGGAAGTTAAAAATCACAAAATGATTATAGAAATTGCGAGGAAGGTATAGATAGAGAGACAAAGTGATGTATGAATCAGTTTCTAGGGTCTAACATTGACATAATCTCGTCGATTCTTCCGAAGATATGCCAAATTGCGCTACTACCTGTATTATTTTTCTTAACTCAGTCATAAATTATCATCGTTTCAGCACGTCAGGCTGACTCCAGTTTAGTTCACATTTGTGATAGTCGACACTGTTCCACCCTTTCGCGGTATCATAACTTCTTTAACGAGAACCCTAAATAGTGTCCATAAATTGAAGCACTCCACTTTAATTACCATCGCACTGGTCGTGAACTGATGGTTCCACGCCCATGTACCCGAACTTCCCACTTCTCTGACTCGTTCATCTCAGGTAGTTTCAAAGGCTACAATAGCTTTCCTGCTCACATTTTCGTCATTACCTCCTCATCCTTGTTTCAACTATGTGGAATTATTCAGTATGAAAATATTGTAAAAATCTCGTGAGCAATTTTCATCGCACCCATTATGTATTGTCTCCTTTGGGAGGCCCTTATAGTAAATGAACTGAACGGAACCGACAATTAGAGATGGCAAGAGCTTAAAAAGCGGCTGAAAAGTAGCAAAGCGATAGCGAAAACCGCTCGTCACGAAGTCATTCTGGTATCTGCGTCCGTGTCATAGGCAGCGTCGTTGGTTGCGAGCCGAAAATTACCGTCATTGTGACGGAGTATCTCTAATGATGCAAATAAAAGAGATGATAAAATCTTCTGGTACAGTGTTAATAGAATCCAGGTGGTCTGTGGTGAAAACAGGTGTCCACCAGAGACCGCCTTTTTATTGAATGTGCTAAAAATACCCCAGAACTAATTTTCACGCATATAAACTTCCTTGGCGAATGAGCAGATTCCCGCCTGGTGTCAAAACGTATGAATTTAGCGAACACTTCGTGTTTTATAGGCCTATATTTACAATGCGCTCCGATATTTTATACATCAATGGCTCCAAAAGCATCAACAAAGTTAAGAGCTGCGTAGAATCTTGGCTTGTCTTACACAGATGCGTGGTAGGCCATTTGCCGATTCGTAAAGGGAATAATTGTGGCTAATGCGCTCTTCAGCCGTACTTAAAGGATGAATATTACGATAATCTGATACGGCCGATGTCAAGCTGACAGTCATGCGTTCTACTGAAGCGCCATTGTTTCATGCACTCGGAAGAAAAACCGGAGGTTTACACAGCGACAAACACTACGCCCGGTCAGGATCGAAGCTGACGTGTCCACCAAGTTTTTCTTTTATGTGTGGCCACGGCATTTTTTTGCGCTTTGCACACTTTACGATACAGTCCAATAGGCTTTCCTGTGCACGAAACCTGTTTAAAACAACAAATGGTTAAACTAGTTTGATGTACACAAAAAGGATAGTGACAACAAAGAGGACAAGGACATTTTAAGATGCCGTGGTGTCTGCGAGTTTGGTGTATACCATATTAAATATATCCAAGTGACCACCACGTCGAATCTCAATTCTTTTATTTGAGGAATATAATCTAAGGAAAAGGAGAACCAATTGCTAAATAGGCCGACGTCGTGAAGAAGATGTACGGCGTGCCTATTACGACTATCAGCCCACACACTCAGAATCACGAGGTCGGTCGGCGGCACCACTGCAATGAGAACAGCAGCAGAATCTGCTGGCGCCGAAGAGGATTTGAGGTCGACAGCGAGGAGCTCGGCCACTTACTCCTGTCATAAGTATCCACACCTCTTGGGGTCATGAATATGGCCTGCGTAATGCACACAATGAGCCCCGGTGCACTTTAAAGACAGCGTGCTTGTCTCACCTGCACAGATTGACTGCTTCGATTCTTGTCCTGCTCAACTTGAACGAAGGTTGACCATGCCTTGAGGGTGCCGAAGGTAAACCAGGGGCGTACTTCCGTGGACGTGCAAAGCAGATTTCGGTTGCTCTTGCTGCATGACGGTTGCTCTGGAAGAACACGCCTTACCGCCAGACGATGTCGAGTTGATAGAGATCCTCTCTTCATTCCAGGTGAACGCTCGCGCTTGTAATCACCGAGTCCGACGCCAACAAAAGAACGAGAACAGTTTTCTTATCCAACGAACTGCTGCCTACCGAAATGGCGACAGCATCGGCGCGTGTGAACGGCGCGAGGACACGGGGCATACAATTCTTTCTCGTCGTTGAAAAGATCGTGATTGACATTGAAGAAGACAACATAAAATCTTATGGAATCATTTACAATAAATATTTGTAGGGAGTAACAACTTTGTGGCATTTAAACGTTTTTGGCGGACAGATATTAATCTTGGCTTTTCACCGTAGAGCTGTCGAACCTCAGAAACAGTACATTACTTGCGAAGGAAAATCATCAGCTTCATGGACCAGCACACGTTCTCTTCTGCCTCGTTACCTTCTACTTATCTCTCCTAACACGTGTGCTTATTCATCCTGCGTGAGATGCATAAACTCTGAAGGGCAAGAGAATGAGTGCAGGGGGAGGAAAATATAAAGAAAAATAGTAACGCTATTTCAAACATGCAAAGCTGTTCTCACGCCAGGGTCTGTTTGTTGCGAACAAAAGTATTTGGTCATCATCACGAACAAGTCATCTTTCTTATCTCTTTTTATGTATTTCTTTCTCTGCGTCTACTTTACCTTGTTTTTTCCAGACCACGCTTGATGATGATGTATAACATTATTAAAACATCATTTTGACCCCCCCCCCCAAAAAAAACACAGGGCATGTCCCGCGCAACCCAGCCCATTCGCTCATTGTTCCGGCGTGGTATGTAATAAAGATATCCAGTACCTAAAAGAGAAAAAAGAGGGTTGTGAAATACAAAAATATCAAAAGTGATCAAAATAAAGATCAGTAGAAAAAATTAGAAAGACAGAAGAAGAAAGAGAAAGAGAGAAATTAGCAGACCCCCCCCCCCAAATTACAGAAAGTAAGAACAAAAGCGAAAAAGAGAAGGAGAGAAAAAACGACTTTAGTAACAGAGAGAGAGATTAAGACAAGGGAAGGAAAGTACAAAAACTGAGAAAAAAAGAAATGCAAAGTATTTTACAAAAAAAGGTAAATAGAATTAAACAAACAGAGACCCGAAGAAAAGAGAAAAACTGCGACAGGAAAAAACAAAAGAAAGAGTGTAGAGGAGAGGAAATTAGATAGACCGAAAGAGAACGCGTAAAATAGACTAAAACTACTTGAAACGGAACACAGACAAAGAGAGGCAGATATAGCAAGAAAGATAAAGATATAGGTAGAAGGTTAAAAAAAGAAGGAAACAGGAAATCAACAAATGTGAAGACTATACATAAACACAATTGGAAAGAAACAAAAAACGGGGAAAAAATAAAGAAATCAATTGTTTTGTTTTGTATGCCAGGTTTTACGTCCCAAAACCGTAATATGGTTATGAAAAACGCCGTAGTGAAGGGTTCCCGAAAACTTGACCATCTGTCGATCTTTACCAAGCACTGCTTTTGCACTACACACGAGTCTCTTCCATTACCCTTCTACCCAAATGCAGCTGAATACCAGTTGTAGTTCGGCAAGATTGTTATTTCTCATGCTGTAAGACAGTAAGCGCAACTTGGACTCCCACAAACACTCATACAGTCACTCACGGATCCATCCGAGAAACAGACACGACACAATGAACTCACTGCCAACTGTTTATTTTGCCTAAATGACACTCTCATATGGGCACAGCAAAATGCGCCCAGGCAATGATCAACAAAGGTTCGCATGTGAAAAGCACTCGACAAGCGATACGAGAAGCGCCACCACCACACAAGGTAACAAATAAAAAAAATTAAAAAAAAAAATAAGAGATAAACTAGCTTGGAGCACTGAAACCTTTCACCGAGAAAACATGGAGGAAAGGCGTTGGCGTCGGTGTCGCTGTCAGCGTGAGCGAAGAATAATCCTATGCGGGACCAAAAACTCGAGAAAAATGCAAATACATAAATGATAAATGTTTCCGAGTCTGAGTGAGGATCGAATCCAGGCCATTTGCGTGGCGAGCAGGTGTCCAGTACCACACAGCACTGCGTTTGCTTGGAGGCACATTGAAAATAGGATGCACGTATTCCCCTCACAACACGTAGCGGGTGCAATAACGTTCTAAAAAATTTCGCCTGCATACAATTTCGTGGTTTAAAGCGTGATACCAGTTATTACACAGAATGCAACAACATGCGAGAGCTTCCCCAACACAAGCCACTGGCAGCTTTCTCGATTACATTGTAGTAATCAATAACTTAGTTTTTCCTAGTAACAACACAGAATGAAATGTGTGCACTAAGTCGTTGTAGTACGCTCTGGGTAAACGATATCACTATCGCTTTCAGCTCTTAAAAGCCAAGCTTGAAGATCCCCGAATTTATAAAGACTACATCTACAAAAGTGTTCCATTCTGAAAAAATATGCGAATGAGAGAATAGTCTTTAGACTACTGATCTATATATTCGTGCATTACTTCATGACCAAGTTCACTGTAGAACAAAGTCAGTGACCAGAACGTTTATTGCTGAGGTTTAAGGTCCCAAAGCCCACCGCCGCGGTGGTTTAGCTCTCAAGGTGCTCGGCTGCTGACTTGTAGGTCGTGGGTTCGGTTCTCGTTATGATGGTTGCACCTAAATAAAGGCGAAATGATAGAGGCCTGGGTACTGGATGGCCAGAATTACCGGAGCACAGATCTAGGGTCTTTTAATCAAGTGGTGGTTGTAAGAAGTGAAGCCCCAGATATTAATAAATGAGAAGCATTTCCTAGTGAACTGAAGCGACTTACTATCTATCTATCTATCTATCTATCTATCTATCTATCTATCTATCTATCTATCTATCTATCTATCTATCTATCTATCTATCTATCTATCTATCTATCTATCTATCTATCTATCTATCTATCTATCTATCTATCTATCTATCGTTGGCCTCATTGGTTGTGAGCGAAAAATATTCTGTGCGTCTGTGACTGAAAAATCAAGTAACCGATATGGCCGCGGGAGGCCGCTACTTGTCCACGCGTGTGCGCGCGATCACACTGAAAAAGCCACGCGTTCGAAGAAAAATAATGTGCTCAAGGTCACGAGGCATTGTAGTTTCTTTGCCCTGCCAACCCTCCTTGGTTAGCTTCAAGTGCTTTCGTCTGGACGACACAAGAGATCATGCAATTGCAGCATGCTTCAAACTTTTGTAACTCCACTCGCACTGGACGAATTCTTAAAATTTTTGCAGCGTTGATTTCGCGAGGCAATCAGCTGCCCTAGTGAATTCCCTCCAATGTTGCTTTAAGAAGTGTTTCAGAGCCCCATTAACGCATTTTGTTCGACAGGTGTCACGACGAAAACGAGCCCATTCGGCAATAATAGCGCGGGCTGATCCAATCTACTGTGTGCGTGTTTAGGCGCGTGTCGATACCATTATCGAAACGGCCGGGACAGCTTAACGTCCTAGATGGATGAATGGATGGATCGATGGATGGATGGATGGATGGATGGGTGGATGGTTGGATGGATGGATGGATGGATGGATGGATGGATGGATGGATGGATGGATGGATGGATGGATGGATGGATGGATGGATGGACGGATGGATGAAGGGATGGATAGATAGATAGATAGATAGATAGATAGATAGATAGATAAATAGATTGATAGATAGAGAGATAGATAGAAAGTCGCTGTAGTTCACTATAATACGTTTATTTCATCATCATTGTGTACATGATGACAGGGGCCCGCAGTAAAAGCTGCAAAATCCGAGGATTGTTCTAATGAAAACTCCAACCAAAAAAAGAAACAGCTTGACTGAGCTGCTGACCCCTAACTTGGCGAACAGCAAGGATTCAAGAATAAAAAAAACACAACCAAATGTGCATAACACTAAGAAATGCTTCTCCTTATTTAATATCTGGGGCTTCACTTCTTAGAACCACCACTTGAATAAAAGACCCTTGATCTGTGCTCCGGTATTTTTGGCCATCCAGTACCCGGGCCTCTATTATTTCGCCTTTATTTAGGTGCAACCACCATAACGAGGACCGAACCCACAACCTACGAGTCAGCAGCCGAGCACCTTCACAGATAAAGCACCGCAGCGGTCGGCTTTGAGACGTTAAACCTCAGCAATAAACGTTCTGGTCACTGACTTCGTTCTACAGTGAACTTGGTCATGAAGTAATGCACGAATATATAGATCGGTATTCTAAAAACTTTTCTCTGATTCGCATATTTCTTCAGAATGTAAGAATTTGTAGATGTAGTCTTTATAAATTTGGGGATCTTCAAGCTTGGCTTTTGAGAGCTGAAAGCGACTGCGATATCGTTTACCCAGAGCGTACTTCAACCACTTAGTGCACACTTTTCATTCTGTGTTGGTACTCGAAAAAAACAAGTTAGAGATTACTACAATGTACTCGAGAAAGCTGCCAGTGGCTTGTGTTAGGGAAGCTCTCGCATATTGTTGCATTCTGTGTAATAATTGGTATCACGCTTTAAACCACGATATGGTATGCAGGTGAAATTTTTTAGAACGTTATTGCACCTGCTACGTGTTGTGAAGGGAATACCTGCACACTATTTTCACTGTGCCTCCAAGCAAACGCAGTGCTGTGTGGTACTGGACACCTGCTCGCCACGCAAATGGCTTGGATTCGATCCTCACTCAGACTCGGAAACATTTATCATTTATGTAATTGCATTTTTCTCGAGTTTTCGGTCCGGCATAAGATTATTTTTCGCTCATACTGACAGCGACACCAACACCAACGCCTTTCCTCTATGTTTTCTCGGTGAAAGGTTTCAGTGTTTCTAGCTAGCTTATCTCTTGTTTTTTTTCTATTTCTTAAAAATTTTTGTTTACTTTGTGTGGTGGTGGCACTTCTCGTATCGCTTGTTGAATGCTTTTCACATGCAAACTTTTGTTGATCGTTGCCTGGGCGCATTTTGCTGTGCCTATATGAGAGTGTCATTTAGGCAAAATAAACAGTTGGCAGTGAGGGCAATGTGTCGTGGCTGTTTCTCGAATGGATCCGTGAGTGACTGTATGAGTGTTTGTGGGAGTCAAGTCTGCGCTTACGTTCTTACAGTATGAGGAATAACAAACTAGACGAACTACAACTGTTATTCAGCTGCATTTCGGTAGATGGGCAATGGTAGAGACTTGTGTATAGTGCAATAGCAGTGCTTGGTAAAGATTGACAGATGGTCAAGTTTTGGGGACCCTCTACTTCGGCGTTTTTCATAAACATATTACGGTTTTTGGGACGTAAACTTGGCATACAAAACAAAACAATTCATTGCTTTATTTTTTCTTTAATTTTGTTTCTCTCCTGTTCTGTTTTTGCACAGTCTTCACATTTGATTATTTATATTTCCTTGTTTTTTTAACCTTCTAACTATATCTTTATCTTTCTTGCTATATCTATCTCTCTTTGTCTGTGTTCCGTTTTAAGTTGTTTTAGTCTATTGTACACGTTCTCTTTCAGTCTATCTGTTTTCCTCTCCTCGACACTCTTTCTTTTGGTTTTTCCTCTCTCACTTTTTCTCTTTCTTCGGGTCTCTGTTTGTTTATTTCTATTTGCCTTTTTGTAAAATACTTTGCCTTTCTTTTTATCTTAGTTTTTGTACTTTCTTTCCCTTCTCTTAATCTCTCTCTGTTACTAGCGTAGTTTTTTCTCTCCTTCTCTTTTTCTCTTCGGTTCTCAATTTCTGTATTATTTTGGGGGGGGGGGGGTCTGCTATTTTCTCTCTCTTTCTCTTTCTTCTTCTGTCTTTCAAATTTTTTCTGCTGACATTTATTTTGATCAGTTTTCATATTTTTGTATTTCACAACCCTCTTTTTTTCTCTATCAGGTACTGGATATCTCGCCTATCAAAGTTATTGCATACCCCGCCGGAAAAATGAGCGAATGGGCCGGGTGGCGCGGGACTTGCCTTGTGTTTATCTTGCTGTGGGGGGGGGGGGTCAAAATGAAGTTTTAATAAATTTATACATCATCATGAAATGTGGTTTGGGAAAAAACAAGTTGAAGTAGACGCAGAGAAATAAGTACATAAAAAGAGATAAGAAAGACGACTGGTTCGTGATGATGACTAAATACTTTTGTTCGCAACAAACAGACCCTGGCATGAGAACAGCTTTGCATGTTTGAAATAGCGTTACTATTTTTCTTTATATCTTCCTCCCCCTGCACTCATTCTCTTGCCCTTCAGAGTTTATGCATCTCCCTCTGGATGAATAAGCACACGTGTTTGGGGAGATAAGTAGAAGTTAACAAGGCTGAAGAGAACGTGTGCTGGTGCATGATGCTGATGATCTTCCTTCGCAAGTAATGTACTGTTTTTCAGGTTCGACAGCTCTCCAGTGAAAAGTCAAGATCAATATCTGTCCGCCAAAAACGTTTAAATGCCACAAATTTATTACTCCCTACAAATATTTATTGTGAACGATTCCATAAGATTTTATGTTGTCTCTTTCAGTGTCAATCAAGATCTTTTCAACGACGAGAAAGAATTGTAGGCCCCGTGTCCTCGCGCCGTTCCAAAAGCATATCTTCGTGGAATATATTAGATTGTGCTACAAACAGCGACCTTTCCCATTACGTTTAAATTTAGTTCCCGAGGTTTAGTTTGGCAGGGAAAGTTGGCTCATTCGTAAATAATGTAAATTACAAAAAGACTTAAAATCTACGTTAACTTTTCGCGAGGAAATGCAGGAAGACCTTAGGGCTATGAGTCTATGTGCGGTGTTGAAATGATCATTAAAAATTCAACGTTTACTGTAAACTCGAACACAGCGGGACCTTCGAGCCCTTGGTGGAATCTAGAATGTGTCAGGGGTTATTGAAAGCGAAAAGCAGCTTGGAAAAAGCTGTTAATTAACCAATGCCCCAAAAATTAGAGTGATTATAAATTCATGGCCGCCGAGTTTAAGCGTCTAGTGCGCAAAGCAAAAAAAGTCTAATATATGAATAAATTTATTATCTGTCTAAGTCTAAAAATAAGAAAACGCTTCTCAAGTTTTTACGTGCGACAAAAATTATTCCACAGACAGAAAGCAGTCATACCAACATTATGTCTCCTCGCGAACTCTCTGATTTCTTGGAAAATATTGGTAAAGGCTTGCAAACCAGGTTTACGACAAATATGCCAAAGTCCATGGTGAAATTAAGGGTGGATTGTGATTTCCAGGAGGTATAACTAGCTGAACTGGCGGATGTGATGAAGAGCTTACCACCTGCTGCTCCCGGACCTGATGGGGTGACCTCTACAATGGTTAAAGTGCTATACGAAATATCCTCACAAGAAATCCGTAATATAGTCAATTATTCCCTGAAAAATTCTAGGACTCCGGCAGATTGGAAGCTTTCCAAAATATTTCCGATACTTAAAAAACAGGGAATGGAGTTTACTCTGGATTAAATAAGGCCTATTTCATTGACATCTAACCTGGTCAAGCTTGTAGAGAGAGTCTTAAATGCGCGTATAATAAACTACATCAATGAACATACAATACTAAACCCCAGACAAATTGGCTTTAGATCGGGATACTTCGCCCCGCCGCGGTGGTCTAGTGGCTAAGGTACTCGGCTGCTGACCCGCAGGTCGCGGGTTCGATTCCCGGCTGCGGCGGCTGCATTTCCGATGGAGGCGGAAATGTTGTAGGCCCGTGTGCTCAGATTTGGGCGCACGTTAAAGAACCCCAGGTGGTCAAAATTTCCGGAGCCCTCCACTACGGCGTCTCTCATGATCATATAGTGGTTTTGGGACGTTAAACCCCACAAATCAATCAATCGGGATACTCCATTTGGTGTGCACATGTGGATTTGGAAAGTCGCATACAGCTGGCTCGGCATCGCCGCGAATACTGTGCACTAGTACTCTAGACTTAGGTAAAGTGTACGACAAAGTGAAATATCCTATCCTAATCCAGCAGATGCTTGACTATCGCTTTCCAAAATATATAACAGCATGGATTACAGAGTTTGTGAAAGACAGAGAATTTTATTGCTTTTTGGATGGATGTTCTTCTAAAAAATATAAGCACACCCGTGGTGTACCTCACGGCTGAGTATTATCCCCGGTGTTATTCAACATATTACTAAGTTCCATTCCAACTCATCAGGATATCCATATTTACGTATATGCAGATGATATTGCTTTCTTCGCAACAAACAGTAATCTGCATTCATTGTATCAGGTATTACAGAATTACATGAACATGCTAGAAGGATGGCTTGACAATACCCATATTCATTGAACGTCAAAAAAAGTGCGCTTCTGCCATTCTCTTTTAAGGATCATGTCAACATTTCCCTGATGTATCGTACCGCGCTCATTTCCAGGTCGATTTCCTGAAATACCTAGGCATTGTATATAATAGGACACTAAATTGGAAAAGCCATATAGAGGAGGTTGGCTGTAAAGCGTCACGTGCCTTGGGGTGGTTACGCAAATTGGGAAACAGAAAAATAGGATTGCGTAAGAGTACATTGATAATGGTTTACAAGATGTATGTGCGGCCTATTATGGAATTAGGGTGTGTATCATTTTCAGGCAGTGCGGCTTACAAGATGAGACAAATAATATTTTAGAAAGAGAAGCTTTGCGCTTGTGTCTTGGACTCCCCATATTTGTGGCAAATAATGTTTTGTATGTGGAAGCGCGCCTTCCACCTTTGTTAACTCGGTTTAGAATACTTACAGTTCAAACTTTCTTAAAAGTATACGATTCGCCTCTACGACAAGTTTCATACGTTTTTATTCAAGAACCAACTGCATTCTTGGGAACACAATGGTCTAGACTACACTCCCTTCAGATTAGGTTCGTCCAAGCGTTGCTAGAGCCTCTCAATGTAAATATTTATCAGATTGGCATAACGAAGATGCCTAATTCAAAACTTGAATATAAATTTGATGAAATTTTCCTTCTAATGGGAAACAACTGCCCCTTCAATATTTAAATATTCGGTTAAAAGATTACTTGACTCATCTGTCCTTAAACAACATTATTGCGACGGATGCATCCGTATTGAACGAAAAGGCTGGAATAGGCATCTTTTGTACTTTTCTCGACTGGTCTTTCTCAGTTCGATTACCAGATTACACGCCTATATTCATTGCTGAATTATTTGCTATAATTCTAACACTTCGTAAACTTCCTGCAAGCGAATCAGAAGCGGTCATACTTACCGATTTTCTCTCAGTAGGCACTGCACTATCTACAGCAAAAAATTTGACATTATTGAGTATAATTAGCAGTTTATTACCAGAAAACCTGAAAAAATTTCACTTGCTATGGATACCTGGCCACTGCGGGATTTATCCAAATAAGATAGCAGACTCGTTAGCCAAAGCATCTTTAAGCGGACCACTCTTACCTATTTTACCTTATTTCGCCTACGTAACAGCACTCAGATATAGAAATTCTTGTTTGCACAAAGAAATAGAAAAATTATCATTGCATAAAGTCAGAGACTTCGTACATCTAAGATATTGCTGGAACAAACAGTGGTGTGTATCTCGGCAGTTAGAAATTACAATCACCAGATTACGATGCAGAATTCCGCATCTGAATTACTACCTACATAAAGCTGGACTAACAGCATCTCCGTTGTGTCTCTTTTGCAAGGAATCGGAATCAATAGATCATTTCTTTTTATCCTGTCTACGTTATACTTATCAAAGGAAAAGATACCTGGTCGAACCAATTGAGAAGCTAGGTTTAAAAATAAACGTGGAACTAATTTTATCCTTCGGAGGCATTACATTAGGTTATATAGCCGCAGGAAAGTTTTCTCTGCTGTGTGCGAGTACATAAGGGCAACAAAGAGATTACGCTGTTAGCAAATTGTTATTATCTACGGCTACGAGACTACCTGAATGCCTGACTTAGCACACTTGATGATCCTGCCGCCTGGTTCTTGGCCGATCCCCCTTTGTGGGCGATTGCCAGCAAAGCTGAAGGCTCATCATCATCATCAACATCATCATCATCACCAAAACGCCGATGCCGTCGCCATTTCGGTAGGCAGTAGTTCGTTGAATAAGGAAACCGTTCTCGTTTTTTTTTTTGGCGTCGGACTCGGTGATTACAAGCGCGAGCGTTCACCTGGAATAAAGAGAGGATCTCTATTACCTCGACATCGTCTGGTGGTAAGGCGTGTTCTTCCAGAGCAACCGTCATGCATCAAGAGCAACCGAAATCTGCTCTGCCCATCCATGGAAGGACGCCCCTGGTTTACGTTCGGCACCCTCAATGCACGGTCAACCTTCGTTTAAGTTGAGCAGGACAAGAATCCAAGCAGTCAATCTGTGCAGGTGAGCAACAAGCACGCTGTCTTTAAAGTGCACCGGGGCTCATTGTGTGCATTACGCAGGACATATCCATGACCCCAAGAGCTGTGGATTCTTCTGACAGCAGTAAGTGGCCTAGCTCCTCGCTGTCGACCTCCAATCCTCTTCGGCGCCTGCAGATCCTGCTGCTGTTCTCATCGCAGTGGTGCCGCCGACCGACCTCGTGATTCTGAGTGTGTGGGTTGATCGTCGTAATTGGCACGCCGTACATCTTCTTCACGATATCGGCCTATTTAGGAATTGGTTCTCCTTTTCCTTAGATTATATTCCTCAAAGAAAAGAATTGAGATTCGACGTGGTGGTCATTTGGATATATTTATTATGGCATACACCAAACTCGCAGACACCACGGCATCTCAACTTGTCATTGTCCTCTTTGTTGTCAGTATCCTCTTTGTTGTACATCAAAGTAGTTCAACCATTTGTTGTTTTAAACAAGTTTCGTGCCAGGAAAGCCTATTGGACTGTTTCGTAAGATGTGCAAAGCGCAAAAAAATGGCGCGACCAAACATAAAAAAAAACTTGGTGGACGCGTCAGCTTCGATCCTGATCGGGCGTAGTGTGTGTCGCTGTGTAAACATCCGGATTCCCTTCCGAGTGCATGAATCAATAGCGCTTCAATGGAACACATGATTCTCAGCTTGACATCGGCCGTATCAGACTAGCAGAGTCATTCAATGATACTAGGCATCACTGTGCGCTATGCACAGTGTTGTGCATGTTTAACATCAGTGTCTAATGCGCCGATAGTTTATATGAAATAACTGCTTGATACCTTTAAAAGCGCCTTCTCGAGAAATCCAACTACCTTTTACTTTGCAAATGTACACGAATGAAGCTAGAGGTAATAAGCGTCAGCTGCAAGCAACACCGGTGCACTGCTAGCGCTGGCTACATTAGCATGTTAGTACACTTGCTTGAAGGTCAGACAGTCTAGTTACCGTGTACTCTGGCATTTTTTCTAGTAGGCTACATGCTGGTTAGCATGTCGCCCTTTCTCTCAAGCATGGTTTCCTCGTGAAGTTTTTTTTCATCTTGAAATTAAGATAACTTCTGGAATTTAGTAGTTTCCGCACCATTGCCTACACAAGTTTTATCGTTGCTGTGGGGGGTGACATGGGTGCAGCAGAATACCTGTACTTCCTTAAGAAAGTGACTCCAATTTACAATGATTGCATTTGTTTTTATATTTACTGCATGCACATCACCACAGAAAATTGAGCTGATTGACTGAGACTCAACAAGAAAGAAGGTGAGCCATGTTGGCAGACAACAGAATAGAGCAAGACAGTGAAAATATGGCTGTCAACTGAAAAGGAACACTGTTCCCTTCTAGTGAGCAACCATTTCGAAAAAATGGAGGAGATTTAACATTTTCTTAAAGAAGGCCTCAAAGTTGTGCAAAACATTTTCTAAACATTGCGTCTGCACTTGAAAATGTGAGCTGGCAGTAGTTTCCTAAATAATAAAGACTGTTGCCAAGCCTTCGATCGAAGCATTTTAATGTTGTATACTGTATTGCCACGTTGTACCATAGGTCTTCAGTCATATAATAGTGTGTGCATAAAGTTAACGCCAGTCTTATTGTCCAGATTATACTTGTGTGCATTTATTTTGAGGATATTATTCAAGCATGTCAGGTGAGCAATTTAAGGCAATCTTTCAAATTTATGTGCAAACAATTAGTGCGTCTCTCAAGCATGTAATTTGGCATAAATAATGAAATGTGCGAATGGACATTCCCAGTGAATTTTATTGAGATTCATTGACCTAGAAAAATCGCCGGAGTCCCCCTTTTAGAGCACAGCATTACTTTCAGTGTTTTTTGCTCAGTTAGGTGTTCAGTCACACACTGCGCATTCAAATTGTGAAACCACGCAAGGTGGTGGTAATGATGCTGAAGAATTTTACCCGTGTCAAATAAGCAGTGGGCTCTTTACAGGAAGGACCCAATTTCGTAATTGACTCGACTAGCTGTTGCCATTAATTTAAGAGTTAGCGTAATGTTTAAGTAGTCATATTTTATGTCTTCAATATTCTACAAAGTTTTCTACTACAGAAAGAGTAATCAGCAAGGCCGCAATTAAATAGTTAATTTATCCAACTTTAAAGATTTTTGAAGCAGCTTGAACATCATGTTGATTGGATGGTGCCACCAAATTTTGAGGCCCTAAAAAGCCTTTTGTAGGCTTCTTCTGTGTGCAAGGACACTCCGCGCAAAGTGTTGAACTTTGCGAATGTTTAGAACGTATCATATTTCACTTCCAAAGTGCGCCTAATTTTTCATTCTCGCGGTTTAAAATCCTCGCCAGTGCGACTGTCAGCGTCGTCACTGCGTAGGAGAAACCAAAAATTTAGTGACGCGACACCACATTACAGCAAGATGCAAAGAACAGTGACTGACCAAGAGCTCTGTTGCACCAGGCAACCAATAGGCTAACATACAAATTTTTCTCAGCGTGTTGGCGAAGTAGCCAAACTTGCCAGTATTTAAGAAAGTGCTTTGCATTGTCATGCAAACCTTTGAAAGCAACGTTAGTGCATTTCACTTTGTTTACACATCTTACCCTAAGCATACTGAGTTACCGTAGCTGTAAATGTGAGACCAGATTGGTGGGGCCACTTTTCATCACTAAGATATATCGGGGCAGCACAGAACTGTTGTTGCAATTAAGTGGCACATTCTAATAGGGCTTGCAACTATCCGCTAAACCGGCTATCCGGTTAAACCAGAGAAAGGGAATCGGCCTTAAAAGCCGGTTGTCCGGGTTTAAAGAAACGGCAATTGTGCTTATCCGGTTTGAATGAACGTGCATCCAGGTATTCAAATATTTGGGAACAAATATTTAGTCTCACTGAGAGCTTATTCGAAACTTAGGTAAATTTGTATACGCACCGACACAACTTGCGCAGCTCGTTAATTTATTACGGGCGTAATTACTAATGGCCCTTGCAAAGACTTCCCGTTTCTCAACTATGCATTCACTCTCACATCCTGCAGATATTCATATAGTTAAGGTTAAAGGCGAAAGGTGTTAAGTCGCAGGGCGAGGTTGAAGGTCCTGTAATTATGGCGTCGGTATCTGTACCAGTTCTCGTGTTCCTCCTCTTCTTCTCTCTCGGCTCATACCCGTTGCGTTTCCCAGCTCCCAGACGCCGCCCACGAGGCGAGTATGAATCACTCGGAGTGTTTAGGGTGAAACTGTTTAAGGCGAGCGATATGTACCAGCTGAGTCCGGTTTGACCAACGGCCAGGTAATGTCAGCCTTGCTACCACGTATGTCAAATCACTCAAGCGATCAAGAATGACGAATGAACCACTGTACTGGGGCGAAAAACTCTCGCATAGGCCTCATTTACGCGTTGGCGTCCACAACCACACAAAGTCTCCTTTGCAGTATGCGACAGACTGATGGCGGCTGTCATACTTTTCCTTCGATTGGTTTTGCAAAGCCACAGTATGAAGACAAGCGATACGCCGGGCTTCTTCGGCTAGGCAGACTGTCTTGGAGACAGAGTAGTCGCTATGGAAGCGAAATGGTAGAATAGTATCGATGCAGCTTAACAGTGAATGTGCGCAAAGGAGGTAAAAATGACTGTACTTGGTTGTCTCATGTTTTGCCGTGTAATACGCATAGGGTAATGGAGGGAATAACGTCATACCAGTCTTTGAGGTCAGATGATACATACATGGCCAACATGTTAGAGTTGTCTTTGTACATTTTACCAGCCCACTCGTCTGAGGGTAATAAGGGGATGAATTGCAGAACTGCGAATTGCCTAGACGAGCCAGTTCTTAGACGGCGTCCGCAGCAAACCGACCACGATCACTAATGATAACTCTGTGGGGGCCATGTCGAGGAATGATGAATCTCAGCGAAAACATGGCCACGCAGACTGATGTCGAGGACGGTATCTCCGCACTTTCTTCATAATGAGTCAGAAGGTCGACGCATACTATCACTCATCGATTGTTGTTAGACGAGCGTGGAAATGGGCCCAATAGTTCGCTACCAACTTGATCAAAACGTAAATGAGTAGGTGGCAGTGGATGGAGAAGACCTGGCGAAAGAGTTGTAGGCCACTTGTAGCGTTGGTATTGTTCGCAACTTGCGACTTAGTGTGAAGTGAACTTTATTGCCACATATATCAAAACATGTTTAAACAACAAGGATGGTGGGATAAAAGCTGCATGTAGGCAGGTTGACTAGTCCCACTTCCCAGAACAATAACAGCAGCAGGAAAAATTAACAAGCATTCTTACTTGTGACAATAGTAAAATAGAAATACATAAAGCAAAGCGATAAGAAAAAAAGCAAAAAAGTATAAAACAAACATTCTTAACAGACACAATCATAAACAACAAACATTGGTGTTTATAAAATTAGGTGAAGCATTCTTTTTTTTGAAATATGACGTATGTTCTCATCACTTAATTTATGTTTGTTTAGTATTGAAGGAAGGCGGTAGGAAAGTGTTTGAAAACAGTAGTTTATGCGTGGTCGCGGAACTGCCCAATGTTAGGTGCGTCGGTTTATGTGATATGATTGATGTATTGACAAGTTAGCGATGTTCCTCGTACAGGTACTGCTCTTAATCGTTTCATGTTTAAAACAACCTATAGGCTGATACTCATAAAAGTGGTCAACTCGGATAATTTTGAACTTTAAAAGTAGGTCACGCGTGTGCTCATTATAAGGTACATCAGCAATAGCCCATAGGGCTTGCTTCTTTAGTATGACTAAATTTTCTAATGATTGTTTTTTGCTGTTTAACCAAACAAGGTGACAATAGCGCAGAAGTGTTAGCATAGAGTGCATTATATATCACGAGTTTCTGTTGTACTGGTAAACGTTTCTGGCATTTGCGCAGCATACCTAAGGCCTTACAAAGCTAATATTTTAAGGGATCAGTATGGTTGTCTCAAGTTACCAGTTCGTGAAAGATGACACCCAATGTTTTAGCCAACGGAGAGAGTACTACTTTAGAGTCATTTAGCGGAAGACACTTAGTGTGATCGCAAGGCGTACATTTTGCTCTAAAAAGTACTGCTTTTGTCTTCGAGCAATTGAGCTGAAGTGAGTTTTTCACCGTCCATTTATTTATTTTTCCTAATATTTCGTTAGCCAGACGTATAAGTTCATCATCCTTAGTTCCCAAAACGAAAAAACTGGTGTCATCCGAGTAGATAATGTAGCTAGCTCAATCATCAACCTTCAAATTATCAATCATATATATAACAAATAAAGGTGGGCCTGGTATGCTGCCAGAGGCACACCCTGCTCAATTGGTTTTAACAAAGAGTAATGTCTGTTTATTGATACACATTGCTTTTATCGGTTAAGTAACTTCTAATCAAATCTAGGGTAATTCCGCGCTTGCAGTAAAAATTTATTTATCTAATGGTGTTACATGACTTATTCTATCAAAAGCCTTTGAGAAATTTACAAACACTCCCAGAGTTAGTTTCTTAGCCTCAATACTGCTCAGAATTATTTGTTTTTGCTTAAGAAGAGCAGTTTTGGTTGAAAAGCCTGATCTGAACCCGTCTTGTCATAATGCTATTACGGAATGCTTGTCAAAAAAAGAGGTCATTCTGAGTAGAATGACTTTTTCTAAGCCTTTAGAAAACGAAGACAGAATTGATATTGGTGGGTAATTCCTAAAATTATCTCTTTCACCACTTTGTGTACCACAGTTTCTCTTGCAACTTTCATCCGTTGTGGAAAAATGCCAGATAAAAATGCCAAGTTGTAAATGTGAGTGAGGCAAGGTGTGATCAGGTCGACAACATGAAAGATTGATTCGTACTTTAGCCCACCCACAACCTCACTTTTGCTTCGCCTGAAATTTTTGATCGTGTGAGAACTTCATTATCATCAGTTTCAAAAGGTCAATTCTTATGTTCTTCACAAACGTTTCAAGCTTAGACGACAGGTCAGCCAACAGCTTAGCGACTTCCCTAATAGTACCTGGCTGCTTCTCAGCATGAGACTTCGTTACATCGCACAAACTTTCAGCATTTGAAAGCGCCATAGCCTAGAGGGAAAACTTGACACATATAGAATGCACTGAAACACTCGTGGCAGCAACAGCGGTGATAGGAAATGAACTGTGCAAGAGTGCAGTGTAAGAACTGCCACCAACCTGCAAAATGCAGACAAGTTGATTAGATGACGTGCGTACATCACCACTGTCACTGCCAAAGTGAACCAAGCTGTACGATGAAAAACACCGCCCCCGAGACATCAGCGATAAGCCGTGGCAACAGCTCACTCAGGCAGATGGCGGGATTCACGTAGCAGTCGCAGTCGAGTATAGGATGAAGCAACAGCCTCTGCAAAAAATCTAGACAAGTTGATTAGATGACGTGCGTACGTCGCCGCTGTCACTGCCAAAGTGCTTGACTGTGTCCCGCATTCTGGGCCAGTAAAAGCGCTCTTGTGTCCTATTCAAAGTTCTGATGAACCCCAGATGACCAGCTGTCGCATCGTCGTGCATCGCTTTCAATATGTCAAATTGTAGACTCTGTAGTACGACTAGAAGGAAGCGTGCGCCTTTAGCCAAATATTTTTTCTTGTATAGAAGGCCGTCACGAACACAAAAGTGCTTAGTGGCTCGAGGACACGATGCTTGACAAGTAATGGCTCCAAGCTAATATCAGCCTCTTATTCTATCTTGAAAGAAATTAAGTCTGGTAATGTGAAAGAAATGGAGGCAAAACAGTCGTCAAAACTGTCTTCTTCACACCCAGTCGTCTTCAGGGGAAGGCGGGTGAGACAGTCGGCATCTGCGTGGCGGCATCCAGACTTGAACGAGAAGACGAAGTCATACTCCTGAAGTCTAAGAGCCCAACGCGCCAGCCGACCAGTCGTGTCACGAAGATTCACCAGCCAGCATAAATCGTGATGGTCGGTAACGATAGTGAACGGACGTCCATAAATATAAGGTCGAAATTTGTGTACCACGAGAACAGTTAGAAGGCATTCTTGTTTTGTTTCGGTATAGCGGTACAGCTTTTTTGAAAGAGCGATTGGCATATACCACTACGTGCTCAGCTCCTTGATGACGCTGCACAAGTACAGCACCGATGCCGATGCCACTAGCATCAGCATGCACTTCCGTACGCAAGGACGCATCGAAGCGACGCAGTATGGGTCTCGACGTTACTAGAAACTTTAGCTGGCGGAACGCATCGTCCAAAGCAGAAGTTCCGTTGAAAGGGACGTTCTTTTGCAGAACGCATGTTAGGTGATGCACCACGTCAGTGAACCTCGGAGCAAAATGACAAAAATATGAAAATAGGCCCTAGAATCTCCTCATATTCGCACCAATCTTGGTGGTTTGAAAGAGCTTTACTAACTACTATCTTTATGCCGCTTGGCATAACTACGAATGCATGACCTCCGAGATCAAAAATGTGTAAGGTAGCTAGAGAGTACTGACCTAACTTCTATACGCTCCCGGGTTATGAATGAACCAAAAAGAGGCCAGCAAGCATAAACAGTGTTAATGACAAACACAGAAAGCTAATATACGCGATAAAATTAAGGCAAATTTACAAGAATATTGGTAGACGTAGCGTTCGTCAGTTTTGGCGACTACGTTTGCAAGTCTGGCAAGTAGTCACAGTTGTCGCCGCATCAGCCGACGCTATGTTAACGTATATTTGTTTCACGCCCCTCTGCTTTATACATGTGCTTGTGGACCGAGCGGCGATTACGACCGCATTTACGTAAGTCGCGTGCTTGCTTTTATTGATACTGCTATGTTTGTTATTCAGGACTATGTTGTGCAATTTCTAACGCTTTCGAAATACATTACGCTTGCCTTATGCGATCTCGCGCAGCGTCGACGTCGACAGCGTGAGGTACGTAAACAGTGTTTATATATGTGTGCATATTGTGTGAATAACTAAGTCCACACTCTAAAAAAAGAGCGAGTAAAAAGGGCGGCTTTTTGTCCCACAAAAATAATCGTCATATATATTGCGTTCCATCCTTGCACTATTGCCCCGCGCCCGGTACATTGCGGTCACGATCAGCATGTCCATTATCAGGGTTACATTCCATTCTAGATAGAAAATTAGTGGCCAGCGCCGAGTTTTCAAGAAAGGATGTGCACGCAAGCCTGATGACGATTATTGTTGTGGGAAAAAAAAAGACACCCTTTTTACTCGACATTTTTTTTTAGTGCATCATTATACCAGTCATTGCATCGCTGATGGATCGCTTCAGCCGTTAAGAGGTTTTGCTTGACGGCGAATCGCTAGCATTTGCGCGCGAAAATGGAGACGAAGTCACAAAGTATAATTTACCGGTAGGAAACGTAGAATTGAGTCCGGATTGCAGAATCGCGCATGTTTTCGAAATGGTTGAGGGATCTTCAATAAGTTGCTTGCGATCAAAATCAAATAAATTTAAACGCGACGAAGCTTCACGAAAGACAAATTGTTCACAGTGTACTTAAATTTATGGCTTCGTTTATATATTGAGAAAGTATCGGCTCTGTGTGCGTCTTCCTCTCAACACGCTTAGTTTATTTTGCGGTGTTCACACGTACTCACACACACAAAAAAGCGATAGCCATTTCGCGCAGCTGACCACCATTTTGATAGTGTAAGTTTTTTTCTTGTCGAAAACGCCTGACATCTGTAGTGCTGTTATAGCCATTCTAGCTGAACCAAGCATCAAAACTATTTATCATCTTCTTGAGCATTTATGCTTATGCAATTAATTACACTGCAGGGTTCACAGGTTTATGTTGTCTGAAAACATGAAAGAATTTCAAGCGCAGATATCATTTATGACTAAAAAAGGTAATAAAAGATGTTATCAACGTTGCCTGGAACAATCTAGCATCAAATCAAAACATCAACATTATTTATGTCAAGCTCAACTGTGACCGAGTTCAGGTACTTACTGATCTCATTCATACAGTGTGTCAAGAGCAACTATACTCAACATGCCGCAACAAAGATTATCAACAAAGTATACCCATTTTTTGATAGGCTGCACAAACTGAGGCCAGCCTATAAAGAGATTCAATGTTATAAAAACATGTCACAGGAATTTCGTAGATTTGTTTTGTATATCACAGGCTAAAGAAAGTGGAAAGTAGATACGACGATAATGTTGTTTTCGAGCCTGCCAACAGCTAGGTAAGATTTTGTGCAGCTGTGCAGAGAAAGAGTGATAGATAAGAAGCAGACTGACGTCTTTTTGTAAAACGTACCAACGAATTCACTAATTGCCATACAGGTGTGGCTCATAAGTTTACATTTAGGAAGAATGGGCTGCTGTATTAATCTGAGTTTAATGAAATACAAGAGTTCGCTATCCAGAGGCTCACTTTATAATCTATCTTGACATTGTCAAGAGTGTAGATTCATGCTGCAATTGGATGAGTGCGCAGTTTTGTACAGCTACATAAATAAAGAATGCATCTGACAATTGAGGCTTCACAGATCGATAACAGTGGTAGCTCATGCATGAATCAACAACCTATTAACCTACACAAAAAGGAATCAAATGACTTACCAGTTGTCATGTACATATACTCCCATGCGTGCTGGATTGATAGGTCGACCTATTGCTTGTGCATGCAGAGATAAGTTTTCGTGCCTTCTTTCTTTTTTGCCACTGTGCACTTTTGCAGTGGTTAGTCAGTGTTAATGGTGTTGTGACAGCTTTCTTGCGTTTGTTCTCACATGCCTAGTCAGAATGAATGCTTACCAAGTAGACCAGATTTTCTTATCCTAACCAGTATGTTGTGCAACATAGCAGACAAGATTTTATGCTACACTATAGAGTCGTAAAATCCCAGTACGTAGTGATAGGCTTTTAAGAGCCCCATAATGAGAACTGAAAATTGCATTACGTACACTATTACTTATGTCTGCTGTGTTTTCTGCTTACATTATACGAGGAAGTGACACTGAGAAGCCACACTGCATTCACAGCAACTAGTGGGATTTGTAAAGCTTTTTGCACGTTACCATTTTGCATGTTACCAATACATGATCGACTCAGGTCAGATTAGTGCTTTCTATCAATAGACTAAAAGAACATGAACATAAAATTGGTTCCGGGTCTCTCTAAAGTGAGACATTTAGTGTATATTCTTGCTGTCTGTATTTCAGCGACGTTACAGCGTCCGACGTGCTGTCGTCGCTGGTTTATTACGAGGACAAATGTGTGCTGCTTGGGAAGGAAGTGAGGTGCCAAAGCAGAGCAGAGGCTGTGGCAGCCAGCGAGCCAAAAGCCCCCAAACGTTCTAGGCGCACCACTTACGCTCGTCGTCTTTTTTTCTCGCTAGCTAGCCACTACTATAGTGCTGCGCTACAGTATCAAGTCCAGAGATCAATTGAACTGTTGTTGGGAAGTAGGCGATTTGTGCTTCGTATTTCCACTCATTATTTTGCTAAAGCGGGTATAATTGTGTATTTCACACATAACCGTAATTATTAGAATAACGTCTTCCCTATGAGGTTTTTGAACATGCACCTAAATCTAAACGCATAGGCCTTTTTGCATTTTCCTCCATCAAAATGCAGCCATCATCTCGAAGAATAGAACGAACCCATGTGTTTATGCTTAAAAGTGCTACACATAACTGATAAGGTGTCATGGTGAGTTCTACTCGTGTTATCCTAGTGTATGGCTGGTAAATGTAGGGAAAATAGACGTACCAAATCTCCATTTAATTTCAACCTGAACGATACTTAGCCGTGCTTGAATTCATGAATAGAATAGCAGATTTCTCACAGTTTCATTGAAGGAATTATTGAATGTGAAGCATCTCGTTACATACCACAAGGCAGTCTGGCAATGCACATGTACCATTTTCTCTATCTGGCTTCCTGTGTCTGCATGCTTTGGCAGGTTTCTTAATGAGGTGTTGCCATAAAATTTGTGAAATGATGTCCCAAAACAAAGGTTGTGTGTTAATTGATAGTGTGCCTGAAACTGCGTCCGTGGATACTGGTGCTATGGTTTACGTCATGAGTGCCACATTCAAGGAAAGGCTTGGTCGGAAGGTTATGTTCCCGTCATTTCGAGGTGTCGGCGGACAGGGCCTCGTTCCGCTAGGTATTCGTGTTGAAAGTGTTTTGTTTGGTGCTGAATATCTCGTCACACAATTTTCGGTATTACCGCAATGCACTCATGATGTGATTCTCGGGATCGACTTTCTTCAGGATTGTGGTGCTTCCATTAATTGTGGCACAGGTGAAATCAAGGTGAACAAAGCACCTATGTCTACGCTTGCTGAGGCATCTTTACCAGGCAAACACTAGTTCGTCGTGTCAAATGAGTCTCTTTTATTGCCGTTGTCTTTATCACGTGTTCCTGTTGATCTTGCTTTTGCCAACCTTTCATGCTTTGACGCGCAAATTCAACGACTTGCGATGAATTGTGCGACGAAAAATGTACTTGTGCCTCGTTCTCTCGTGACAGTGCTGAATGGCGCCTCAAGCTTATGGGCTTTCAATTGTTCTTCGGTGCCTACTGTTCAGCCGCGTGATATGAAGCTTGCCGAATTCGACGAACCCACGTACGGCACTATCACAAGTTTTAAGCGAAGAGCAGCAGTCTGAAAAAAGTGACCCCCAGAAAAGCAGTTTTAAAGAACAGATCTTAAGAATGATCAGGAAGTTGCTACCCTCTTATGAATGCCACACTCTTGAACGAGTCCTTATGACACATCTTTTGGTGTTCAAATTCACAGAAGGTTACACGGAGACTTCACTACCACGTTCTCGTGCTCATCACAGAATCGACACCAGATCTGCACACCACGTTTATCACAAAGACAAAGAATTCTGTAGAAACCACACCACAAAGAATTCTGTAGAAACCTGCTGTCTAACAGTGAAAAATACTGTTTTGTTTAGCGTTCAGCTTAGACGCATTCCATTTAACACGGTTTCTTTTATTGTGCTTACTACAAATTTTCATAATGGTTCGTGAATTGATTCGCATGCATTTACCGAAGCAGACTCGAAGTTACCTACAAAAAATTGACTTCGTATCTGCATGTTAAAATGCAAATGTCGTCGAAACACGATATGTTTGTGTCTGGAGAGACTGAAAAAAAAAACGTTTATTTGATGTTCTGCGCATGAAAATCGTAGAACGGTATTCTGGAGGCGCTGCGTTTGGGTGCCTCAAGCATGCAGTGGAGATGAACGAGTGCATAAAGTAACTTCACACGTGAAACATGAGCGCTAAATGGCAGTTATCTTGGAAAACAAAGCGCGCGGCGTGCGCGTCCATCTCAGAGGTGATAAGATGTAGAACGCAAGGCGACGGGTAGGTGCCACCACCATGTCGTCTTAGCAAAGCGTTGGAAACACTTGCCTTTTCATGCAAGCGTTGCATCGTTAGCGCAGCGTGATAAGCATTATGGTTCTTAGAATTATTTATGTATGCAATTTGTAGTAAAAAGACCCACGTAGAGAATATGGACGTGTTGATATGGTGCCACAGATATGCGCAATAATTACTTTTTATTTGACAATAGCACAAGTATGAACGCTAAATCTTGAGCAATAATGGTGGGTGCTGCCAATAGGGTTGGCAGTTTGAGGTATCGTTTAGTGCCACTTAAGATACCCTTAATGGCAAATAAACAGAAAAATGTACAGACAAAAACCACAAAAATGGAGTAAGGCCGGACACACGAAAAATCGAGGCCGTCAGTTCTTTCAAACCACCAAGATTGGTGCGGGAATTGAGGAGCTTCTAGGGCCTATGCTCATATTTTCGTCGTTTTGTTCATAGGTTCACCAACGTGGTGCATCACCCAACATGTCTTCTGCAAAAGAACGTCCCCTTCAACTGGACTTCACCTTTAGACGATGCGTTCCGCCAGCTAAAGTTTCTGCTAACGTCGGGACCCATACTGTGTCGCTTCGATGCGTCCTTCCCTACGGAAGTGCTTGCTGATGCTAGTAGCATCGGCATCAGTGCTGTACTTGTGCAGCGTCATCAAGGAGCTGAGCACGTAGTTGCTTATACCAGTCGCTCTTTCAACAAAGCTGAGCACAGCTATACCGTAACAGAACAAGAATGCTTGGCAGCTGTTCTTGTAGTACACAAATTTTGACCTTATATCTATGGACGTCCGTTCACTATCGTTACCAACCATCACGCTTTATGCTGGCTGGTGAATCTTCGTGACCCGACTGGTCGGCTGGCGCGTTGGGCTCTTAGACTTCAGGAGTATGACTTCGTCGTCTCGTTCAAGTCTGGATGCCGCCACGCAGATGCCGACTGTCTCACCCGCCTTCTCTTGAAGACGACTTGATGTGAAGAAGACAGTTTTGACGACTGTTTTGCCTTCATTTCTTTCACACTACCAGACTTAATTTCTTTCAAGAAAGAATAAGAGGCTGATATTAGCTTGGAGCCATTACTTGTCGCGGCATCGTGTCCTCAAGCCACCGACCGCTTTTGTGTTCTTGACGGCCTTCTATACAAGAAAAAATATTCGGCTAAAGGCGCACGCTTCCTTCTAGTCGTACTACAGAGTCTACAATTTGACATATTGAAAGCGATGCACGACGATGCGACAGCTGGTCATCTGGGGCTCATCAGAACTTTGAATAGGACACAAAAGCGCTTTTACTGGCCCACAATGCGGGACACAGTCAAGCACTTTGGCAGTGACAGCGGCGATGTACGGACGTCATCTAATCAACTTGTCTGGCTTTTTTGCAGAGGCTCTTGCTTCATCCGATACTTGACTGCGACTGCTACGTGAATCCCGCCATCTGCCTGAGTGAGCTGTAGCCACGGCTTATCTCTGATGTCTCGGGGGCGGTGTTTTTCATCGTACAGCTGGGTTCACTTTGGCAGTGAAGGCAGCGATGTACGCACGTCATCTAATCAACTTGTCTGCATTTTTGCAGGTTGGTGGCAGTTCTTACGCTGCACTCTTGCACAGTTCATTTCCTATCACCGCTGTTGCTCACGAGTGTTCCAGTGCATTGTATATGTGTCCAGTGTTCCCTATGGCGCTTTCCAATGCTGAAAGTTTGTGCGATGTAACGAAGTTACATAACCGATAGAAAGCAATGTGGATCAATAAACAGACATTACTCTTCGTTTAAACATGTTCAGCAGGGTGTGCCTCAGGGCAGCATACTAGGCCCACTTATTTTTCTTATATACATAAAGGATATTGTGAATGTTGATGATTATGCTAGCTACATTATCTATGCGGATGACACCAGTTTTTTCTTTCGGGAACTAAGGATGATAAACTTATACATCTGGGTAATGAAATATTAGGAAAAACAAATATTTGAACAGTGAAAAACTCACTTCAGTTCAATTGCTCGAAGACAAAAGCAGTACTTTTTAGAGCGAAATCTACGCCTTGCGATCACACAAAGTGTCTTCCGCTACATGACTCGAAAGTAGTACTCTCTGCGCCGGCTAAAACATTGGGTGTCATCTTTCACGAACTGGTAACTTGAGACAACCATACTGATCACTTAAAATATGAGCTTTGCTAGGCATTAGGTATGCTGCGCAAATGCCAGAAACTTTTACCAATACAACAGAAACTCATGATAAATAATGAACTCTTTGCTAACACATTTGCGCTATTGTCACCTCCTTTGGTCAAGCAGCACCAAACAATCATTAGAAAATTTAGTCACACTACAGAAGCAAGCCCTATGGGCTATTGCTGATGTACCTTATAATGAGCACACGCGTGACCTACTTTTAAAGTTCAAAATTATCCGAGTTGACCACTTTTATGAGTATCAGCCTATAGGTTGTTTTAAACATGAAACGATTAAGAGCAGTACCTGTACGAGGAACATCGCTAACTTGTCAATAAATCAATCATATCACATAAACCGACGCACCTAACATTGGGCAGTTCCGCGACCACACATAAACTACTGTTTTCAAACACTTTCCTACCGCCTTCCTTCAATACTAAACAAACATAAATTAAGTGATGAGAACATACGTCATATTTCAAAAAAAAGAATGCTTCACCTAATTTTATAAACACCAATGTTTGTTATTTATGATTGTGTCTGTTAAGAATGTTTGTTTTATACTTTTTTGCTTTTTTTCTTATCGCTTTGTTTTATGTATTTCTATTTTACTATTGTCACAAGTAAGAATGTTTGTTAATTTTTCCTGCTGCTGTTATTGTTCTGGGAAGTGGGACTAGTCAAGCTGCCTACATGCAGCTTTTATCCCACCATCCTTGTTGTTTAAACATGTTTTGATATATGTGGCAATAAAGTTCACTTCACACTAAGTCGCAAGTTGCGAACAATACCAACGCTACAAGTGGCCTACGGCTCTTCCGCCAGGTCTTCTCCATCCACTGCCACCTCCTCATCTACCATTTCATCAAGTTGGTATCGATCTTTTGCGCCCGTTTCCACGCTCGTCTCACAATAATCGATGGGTGATGGTGTGCGTTGACCTTCTAACCCATTATGCAGACAGTGCGGCGATACCATCCTCGACATTAGTGTGCGTGGTCATGTTTTTGCTTAGATTCATCATTCTTCGGCATGGCCCTCACAGAGCCATCATTAGTGATCGTGGTTGCCAGTTTGTTGTGGACGCCGTCAAGAACTGGTTCGTCTGTGCAATTCGCAGTTCCACCATTCATCCCCTTATCACACGCAGACGAGTGGGCTGGTAGAACGTACGAACTGAACTCTGACTAACATGTTGGCCATGTTTGTATCATCTGACCACAAGGACTAGGATGACGTTATTTCCTCCATTACCCTATGCGTATTACACGGCAAAACATGAGACAACCAAGTACAGTCATTTTTACCTCCTTTGCGCACATTCACTGTTAAGCTGCATCGATACCATTCTATCATTTCGCTTCCATAGCGACTAAACTGTCTCCAAGACAGTCTGCCTAGCCAAAAAAGCCCGGCGTATTGCATGTCTCCATACTGTGGCTTTGCAACACCGATCGAAGAAAAGGTATGACAGCCGCCATCAGTCTGTCGCATACTGCAAAGAACACTTTCTGTGGTTGTGGACGCCACAACGTAAAAGGGGCCTATGCGAGAGTTTTTTGCCCCAGTACAGCGACCCACTCGTCATTGTTGATCACTTGAGTGATTCGACTTACGTGGTAGCACGGCTGACACTAGCTGGCCGTCGGTCAAACCGGAATCAGCTGGTACATATCACTCGCCTTAAACAGTTTCGCCCTAAACACTCCGAGTGATTCTTCTCGCCCAGTGGGCTTCGTCTTGTAGCCGGGAAATGCAGCGGTTATGAGCCGAGAGAGAAGAGGAGGAAGACGTGAACTAGTGCAGATACTGACGCTATTATTACCCGAACAAATTCTATTATTTCTCTCCCCCCCTTTTTTCTTTTTTTACATTGCGCCTAATCAATTTCACAGTCAAAACACAGTAATTATATTCCCCTGGTCTAGAAAATCTATAGGTATTGCATTAACCACCGGCTTCTTGGCCAGTCCCCCTTAGTGGTTGAGAGCCACAAAAGAAAGGAACAAGCAAGCAAGCAATTACCCGACCATCAGCCTCGCCCTGCGAAATAACACCCTTCGAGTTTAACCGCAACAGTATTAATATCCGCAGGGTGTGAAAGTGCATGCGCAGTTGATAAACGGGAAGTCTTTGTTTGGGCCAATAGTAATTACGTCAGTAGTGAAAAAACGAGCTGCGCACGTTGTGTCGGTGCGTATCCGATAATACCTAACTTTCGAATAAGCTCTCAGTGAGACTAAACATTCGCTCCCGAATATTCGAATACCTGAATGCACGTTCATTCAAACCGGATAAGCACAATTGCCGTTTCTTTAAATCCGGATAACCGGCTTTTAAGGCCAGATTTTCTTTCTCCGGTTTAACCGGATAGCCGGTTTGGCGAAAAGTTGCAAGCCTTATTAGAATGTGCCAGTTATCTGCAACAACAGTTCTGTGCTGCCTCGATATATCTTAGTGATGTAAAGTGGCCCCACCAATCTGGTCTCACATTTGCAGCCACGTTAACTCAGCATGCTTAAGCCAAGATTGTAAACACAGTGAAATGACGATGCAAAGCACTTTCTTATATACTAACAGGTTTGGCTACTTCGCAAAAACGCTGAGAAAAAGTAGTATGTTAGCCTATTGGTTGCCTGGTGCAACGCAGCTCTTGGTCAGTCACTGTTCTTTGTTACACTGTAATGTGGTCTCGCGTCACTAATTTTTTCTACTCCTACACAGTGACGTCATTGACAGTTGCACTAGCGAGAATTTTCAATCGCGAGAATGAACATTTAGGCACACTTTGGAAGTGAAATATGATATGTTCTAAACATTTCCAAAGTTCAAAACTCTGTGCGGAGTGTCCTTGCGCACCGAGGAAGCCTACAAAAGGCTTTTTAGGGCCTCAAATTTGGTGGCTTCACGCAATCAGCATGGTGTTCAAGCTGCTTCAAAAAAGTTGCTAAAAGAACCTAAAGTTAGAGAAATTTAATATTTAATTGCTGGCTTGCTGATTACTCTTTCTGTGATAGAAAACATTGTGGAATATTGAAGACAGAAATTATGGCTACTTAAAGATTAAACTAACTATTTAAGTGATGGCAACAGCTAGTCGAGTCAATTAGGAAATAGGGTCCTTCCTGTGAAGAGCCCACTGCTGCTTTGACATGGGTAAAATTCTTCAGCATAATTGCCATCACCTTGTGCGGTTTGACTGTTTAATGCGCAGTGTGTGACTGAACACCTAACTGAGCAAAAACTGAAAGTAGTGCTGTGCTCTTGAAGGGCAACTCCGGTAATTTTTCTAGGTCAATGAATCTCAATAAAGTTCACTGGGTACGTTCCTTTGCACAATTTATTCATTTATGCCAAATTACACGCTTGAAAGACGCACTGATATTTTGCACATGAATTTTAAAGATTGGCTTGAAATGCTCACCTGGCTTGCTTGATTAATATGCTCAAAATAAATGCACAAAAGTATAATCTGGGCATTAAGGCTGACGTTAACTTATGCGCACACTATTAGATGACTGAAAACCTAAGGTACAACGTGGCAGTACAGTATACAACATTAAAATGCTTCGATCAATGGTTTGGCAACAGTCTTGATTATCTAAAGGACAACCGCCAGCTCAGACTTTCAAGTGCAGACGCAATGTTTAGAAAATGTTTTGCGCCACTCTGAGGTCTTCTGTAAGAATATGTTACCTCTCCTCCAATTTTTCGAAACATTTCCTCACAAGAAGGGCAGCCTTTTCAGTTGACAGTCACATTTTCACTGTCTTGTTTTTTTTTTTCTGTTGTCTGCCTGTATGCCTCACCTTCTTTCTTGTTGAATCTCAGTCAAGTAGCTCAATTTTAAATAGTGATGTACATGCAATAAAAATAAAAACAAAGGCAGTGAATGTAAATGTGGGTCACTTTCTCAAGATAGTACAGGTAATCAACTGCACCCTTGGCACCCCCCACAGCAACGATAAAAGTTGTGTAGCCAATTGTGTGGAAACTACTCAATTCCAGAAGTGATCTTAATTTCAACATGAAAAAAAACTTCACGAGGAAACCACGCTTGAAAAAAGGGGTGACATGCTAACCAGCATGTAGCCGACTAAAGAATAATGCTAGAGTACATAGTAACTAGACTGCCTGACCTTCACGTCGCCAGCGATACACCTTCATGACCTTGATGTACCAGCGATAGCAGTGCACCGGTGTTGCTTGCAGCTTACGCTTATTACCTCTATCTTCATTCGTGTACTGTTGCAAATTAAAAGGCAGTTGGATTTCTAGAGCAGGCGCTTTTAAAGGTATGAAGCATCTAATTCTTATAAACTATGGGCGCATTAGACACTGATGATAAAGGTGCACAACGCTGTTCATAGTGCACAGTGATGCCTAGTATCATTGAATGACTCTGCTAGTATGTATGCCGTACTCGGGCTATGTAGTATTGCAAGCAATAATTGCTTTTTTTCCTAAGTTTTGGTTTGTACCTGCTTTTAAACACACAGACAAATAGATGTTTCAACCAAGGTTCAGCTTTTTCATCTCTTTTTTTTTTTCGCTCGTCTGGGCTGGATCAGCTTATTGTGGAGCAAAGAACGCCTCTTACTACCTACGCTAAACATATCATTTCTTATTTTGGAAGCAACAAACACATGAGTTTAGAAACACTGCTGGCACCAATTGTTCTTTGCACAGCTGTACCCGTCACAATAAAAAATGATTTTTCGGCAATATGCACAAGTTTTACGAGTCATAAAATTGGGGAGTCCACTGCTAGGTAAATTCTCATTTGTTATAACGCAAAACAATACGGACCACGGCATCGTGGTCTGTATATATATAAAGACATGGGGAAGGTTACGGAGAACCGCTAGTCTGTGCGGCAACTAACAAAATCAAACGAGTCGAGCAGGCAATGTAGGCCTAATTACAACACATTTCACATACCTTTGGGACCAGGCTACTTACTGGTAAGCTGAGTCCACAATAGGAGGTTCACATTCTTCGCCACCCCACCTGGCGCACACTTACTCCCTCCAAGGCCACGAAGGACTCCTGTTTCATTTGATCCGGCATCCTACAATCGCGATATGCGCAAGCAAAGCATACGGCCGTGCCGGCGCGCACGATTCTTCCGCACATGTTGTCATTTTGGTGTAATCTTTACGTGTTTATTCCTAAGCTTACATAACACAATACACTAGAGAAGACAATACCCAGCAGCGCTACTGCACTACGCTGTTGCTCTGTAGCAACAGTCGCACAGCTGACACCAGAGAACACCTCTGACACAGCGAGCAAACGTAGAAAAAAAGGAGTACGAAACAGCGGCGCGGTCGACTTGTCGTTCACCTCCCATTGTTATGGTATGACATCAGAGCGTCTTGTGCTGAAGAAGTCAATCTACGTGCCAACGCGGTTAGTATCTCTACACTTTTTAGAATCTCATTATGCGCAAACGGGCCCCCACCACTTTCTGCGATCGCCATATTGCTAGCTTGGCGTCGAAATCAGCCACCATTTGCTGCACTTTCTGCAATATCGTCTTGCCTATAGTGCCTCGATATTTGCCTCTATGACAACTTCTTGTTGGATCAAACTATGTGGAATAAAGAAAATTTTTTAGAGTACTGACCTATATATTCGTGCCCTACTTCATGGCCCAGTTCACTGTGAAGCTGGTGACCAGGAAGTTTATTGCTGTGGTTTAACGTCCCAAACTCCTCCGCCGCGGTGGTGTAGCCATTAAGGTGCTCGCCTGCTGACTAGTAGGTTGTGTGTGGGTCTGGTCCTGGTTATGGTGGTTGCACCTAAATAAAGGCGAAACGATAGAGGCCCGGATACCAAGTGGTCAAACTTACTGGAGCATAGAACTACAGGGTCTTTTTTTCAAATGGTGGTTTTAAGAAGTAAAGACCAAGATGATATTATTCCTGATGTCTTCAAGCAACAATATGGCAATGGAGGAGCGGTAGTGGAGAGATGCTGAGATTTTGCACCTAGAGTTCTCTACAGTGCCCTAAAGCACAATAAATTACCCCAAGCATTTTCTCCTGAACCAGATTTTGACCGTCGCAGCCGTTTAGCAGAACATTCATACCGATTGCGTTACCACACTGTAAAACTGGTTCTTTGAATTGGTCTCGTGGTCCGTGTCGACATTTAGGCTTTATTTAATGAAAACAAGATAAACACGAGAATCAAATATCTTTAGCGAGAACTCACTTAGAAGCGTCTTGATTAAAGAATGATTATGCATTCAATCTCGTTAATTCTGTTTTCAGTTATCTGAAAGGCACGCTAGCAATAGAGAGGCATCGTCTGATTTGGCGTACATAGATGATCTCAGTCACTGGTTAAGAGACCGCGCTATCTTAAAGTTTGGTGCATAAAAGTGTACAGCAGAAAGCACCACTTCGAATCGTCATTGTTTTATTGTATCATTCTAGATTGTTTTAAAAAGAAAGTAGAGAAAAATCTTGACCAAAACGGTGAACAACATAATTAGTGTGCGGGCGAAGCTCATGAGTCAACATATTCGCGTTCACCAGGCCCGACGACCACTTGAGCCCCACGGAGAAGCCGCAGCAGCAGAAGCGGCAGGCTGCGACGATACCGTGTGTTCCATGCCGCGAAACTGGACCATACCCAGAAGTGTAAAGCCTCCAGATTCCTCTTCACGATAGATGTTTCCTGCGCGTCAAACAAAATGAAACAGGCGCCTCTAAGAAAGAGCACCATGATTGCTCACCTGCCCAGTGCCTATGCTTGGAATCCCGCAGCTATGGCACTGAAGGAACGGCCACCTTGCATAGGGGAGAGTGGACAGCAGCCGGTGGCGTCCTTTGAGCGACACCCAGAGCAGTCTTCTGGGACTCTGGGTGGGTGAATGCACGACAGGATATAGCGCAGACTCTCGAGAATGGTGACCCTGACGGCTCGAACGCTCTCGGCTCTCACGCATCTGTGCAGCAACTCGGCCAACGCCATTACTCCTTGCCACCGGGCGATGGTGATGAAACGCAGATCCCGGGGACGTACCGTCGTTGACTCCCATCTGGATTGAGTGCATCTGAACTACAGTGGTTGAACCTTCAAGCAAAATGGAGACTGAGAGAACAGGCGTGAAATGCGCGAGGACACGTGGCCTTCGATTCTTTGTCATCGTCTAATACATTCTGCTTGAGCGAAGACAGAGAAGATTATTGTTAAATTGGCTACAGTATTAATTTGTATAGTAACCAGGTAGAGAACCTGCAAATCTTTGTTTCCTTCTATTATTTTTTGTCTTCTGCACAGGCTAAAGCTCAATAAAGGGTGAAACAACGTTAGCTTTGCACAAGTATTAAATAAAAAACAAATAAAGTGTATACCATACTAAGGGCTTCAGCTAGTCCTTGAAAACGGGAATTATTGTGGAAGCAAGGATTGTTCGCTTTTTCTTGCCTAGAAATCGTGAAAAATATGGTTATGAGGCTCATGTTAACTTCCCTCCTTGTTCATCCCTTAAACACCAGTAATTTCGTTCACATGAATGACAAAGCTATAAAGGCATTGTACAGTTGAGCTCGTTGGTTTCAATGAGTCCTGAGCATAAGTGCCACAAAACAATGCTGCTAGTTTGAAATCTTTGTGTATCTCAAGAGGCGACGAATCGGACATTATGCTTTGACAACACAAACGACATAAAAAGTTACGTCATATGATGTCGTCATTGACAATATCACACACCACTGTTGCTTCGTCAATAGGCCAATGGAGGAAATTTAGTCACTGCGTGTTGGGACAAGTTAAGAGCACGTGACTGTGTTGTTCGTTTTTCCCTTGTCTACGGTTTACGTGGAGTTTATTTTAGGTGTATATGAATAACCATCTCGCCTGACATCCTTTTCTTCTTAGTTATTTACGGCAGCGATGCACATTTTGAAGGTATTTTTCGTTGAGTTCCGACAGAGGGCTGTTGCAACATTGATCAACAGTGCGCCGCGTGCGAATGTTCGAGAAATCAAGCAATGCGTGGATAGTTTTTTTTATCATAGTGCCTTTAGCGTCAAAACCATCGTCATGGTTGTCCATATTTCGCTTCTCTTCGTCAGTCTGGCTACATTTTAGGCCTGTGGTGGCAGCAAAGTTGCCTAGGCTACTTGGAAGTATTTTGGATACTTCCTTTTAACTGCGAATTGAGCTAAATAATGAGTACCTTGTTAAAATATATTGGCTCGAATGCAAATATATGGTAATAAAATATTGTGGTCGAATGTTCTTCATGCTCTCAAAACGACATTAAGCCCTTGAAATGCACAGAGGATGAAATTCAGTAAATAATAAGACAGTTGTCAAAGTTGGGGTAACCGTCGGTGTTGCACACGATGAAAATAATATAAAAAGTCCTATAGTCTGTCAGGCAAGCAGACCTCAAGCACAATCAAGAAAAAACGGCTTTGTATACGCGCCTGGATCTCCGAGAGAACTGCTGTAATGAGCTTCATTTTTCAAGACCCTCATTACTGCTCCCAGCTTTAAAACGCATCATCGGGAAAAGAGGACATCAATGGAAAACGCTCTTTATGTAAAGCGCTCTGTACTAATCGACACAGTGTGTTAAATTAATAACAATGGGAAGAAAAAATGAGTGCGCGTCTCCACTACACGTGAAGTATAAATTTGCCTTCTCGAACCTGCATCAATTGTATCTGGTCGATTTTTTAACCTATGATGAAGCGCGCAACCATCTATGTTTTAATTTACTCAAACTACTGTAAAGAACAAAAACGAAGAGGAAACACCCGCTGGTCGAGCAAGCTAATCTATTCCCCTTTCGTCTTCCTTCGCTTTGCTCCAGCCGCCGAGCCGTGTTGCTGTGTTAACCCTTCACACTCGGGCACGCTGAAGACCTGGCACAACAAAATGCAGGTTCAGTCCAAACAAAGCACTCGTTTCTTTAACTGTGGCACGTGCACTTCAAAGTTATTCATTTAGCGCCGTTCAAGTGCAAAGCTTGGATCTGAGTTGCTAACGTTCCAGGTATTCTGTCCTAGGCGTTCGGCGATAGTGAGGGGCCTTTCAATCTTCGCGAGTAACTTCCCGCCCGAGCACCTGCTGCCCCTTAGTACCCATACTTCTTCTCAAGTGTTGTACTCCGAGGCAGTTCGCCGGCGGTGGTCATAATAGTGCTTTTGTTTTACTTGCACTTGCGTGTCTTTTTTACTCGCCGCAACTCTCAGCTTCTGGCAGGCGTCTGTATGGTTGTCATAGTGTCTGATTCTAACAGGAGCGTCTAGGATGAGGACCTGCTTTTAGTTGAGGCAGCTTTCCATGTACTGTTTCATATAGTGTCACAACAGTCCACGTCTGCATCGCCGTGCTAACTGCATAGCCAGCCACCCGAAGGTGGACATCCCAGTCAGTCTCTCTTTTCTTTCCACTTTGGTATATTGAGTGACTTTTACCTGAATACTTTATTTGTGCAGTCAGTAAGGCCGTTTGCCTCAGAATGAAACGCAGATGCCTTATGCTGCTTTACACCCGCCTTGCAGAGGTACCTTCATAGTCTCCGGCTGCGAAATGTCGTGGCACGGTCCGATATCAGGTTTTTTGATAAGCCATGCTATTAAAATCGGTAGTTTTCAAAGAATTTACAGAACGAACGGGGGCAAGGGGTGACACGAATGCCACTTCCACGTACTTTGATCAATAGTCTACAGCTACAATGATGTAGCGGTTTCCAGGAGTGGTGGTGAGGAGCAGCCCGATATAGTGGATGCCCACCATATGGAAGATCTGGTAGGGTATCTTAACAGTTGTCAACAATGCAGGCTGCAGTTCAGCCTTTCGGGCCGAGTCCGATTTAGTGAAGCTTTATGATCACCGACGAAATTCACGTGTTTCATTGTTTGGGAAGTTCTTTTCTAGCAACCCTAAATAATTTTACGGCATACTTCACACCACTAGCATGACATCTCATACTTCGTTGGGGGTGCCATTTTCCCGGTATAAAATGGCGGAGCGCGCGTGCCTCATTCTCTCCTGCGAAACGCCGCTTTGAGCACCAGTGTCAACGCCACCACCAGTGTCAATTTTAGCGCAAGAACTAGCGTTTGTGCCATCTGAAACTCTAGAACAACAACCCTTGATGCTACACTCCACTGACCACAAAGGCATCGTCTTCAAAGCGCGCATGCACAAACACTAGGAATCACATACATACGGTTTTTAAATAACAAAAGCACCACCACGTACAAAATTCTCCACACATTGATTTCTCCTTTTCCAAAATCACGCCATCTGCCTTTCAAGCGAACTATCTCCGCGCTGCTTCGCATCCACACATGCTTCCGTTTAGCGGGAGATGCTGTAATTTATTCAAACGACGGTGACGTCCTTGTGTTTGCGCAGCTTACGAAAAAGCGGAATAACTTCTCCAGAGCACGAAAACATTCTATATAAAACGAATGGCAAGGTTGATTTGACGTGCAACAAAAATGAGGAGAGGCCACCACGTCAAATGCCAATATTATATTGTATGAAATAGGACTATTGAAAATTAAACTGTCTCCATTCCAATAACAGCTTTTGCTTATTGTAATCGCTCATTCCGTCGACGGTTGAGAAACACGGTCACCTTGTCAGACGGCAAGGCTGACTGCATCTAGAAAAATGACGACAGAATGAGGGAGCTCGAACATCGCGAGGTCACGTGGCCTACCATTCTTTCTCATCATTTAAAACCGCGTGCTTGAAACTGAAGAAAAAAAAACAGTGTTCTGAAAACACATAAAAATTTGTGTTTTATATGAAAACTGTAGCGTTTAACAGTTAGCAATTATAGAGCACGAACTGATTGTGTTTTTGACTTTCACAGCAGAACTGGCGAAGTTCAGAGGGAGCCCATTAGTTCCAAAAAAGAGTTCTTAGTATCATGATCGAGCACACGCTCCCTCCGCCCTCTTTTTTTCTATTTTGCTTCCTTAGCGCTTTTTCTAATCCGTCAGGGTGGGACGCGAAAATTCTTATGAGCAAGATGATTAGTGTCAACCGAGAGTGACAGAAAGAAATAATAATACAGAAAAAAATAAACAAAGCTGTTTCAGCCTTGGACTGTTTGTCACGTACAAAAGTAGTCATCATGAACCGGTCGGATATCTTCATAATTATTTCCCCCTCATCTGCTTTTTTTCTCAAACACGGGCTACGATTTCTCAGGTGTTGTATCTAATAACTCGAATGGGTGACATAACGAGGACCTGCTAAATAAAAAATAACAATTTATACAGACATGTAGAAAAGCGTTAGGGAAGAAAGCAAGCTAGGCAGAGCAAAATATGAAGAGAGAGAAAGAAATACGAAATCGAGGATAAAAGCAGGTATGTATGAAAAGAAAAAGAGATAATCAGAAACAGAGAGAAAGAAAGAGAAATGACAAAGGATTAGATGGAAAAATGAAGCAGGGAAGGAAGATCTAGTTAGTGAGAGGGAGGAAACAGAAAAAAGTAGACAGAGCAAGAAAGACACACACACACACACACACACTCGCACACACACAAACACACACAGAGAGAGAGAGAGAAAGAGAGAGAAAGAAAGAGTATCATTGCTATGAAATGACGTAGGGTAAAACAGAACGCGCGATATGGAGTAAGAGATGTGAAATGACACACAAACAAAGAAAGAAATAGCGAGAAATATTGAGATATAGATAGCAGGACAATAAAATCAAAGCCATATCGACAAAGTGATTGATGTTATAGAGGATCTTGCTCGGAGGCGTTTCTTGGCGAGACCATTTCTGTAGGAGGCTTTGTTAACGAGCCGGCGCAAGACGTGTACAGTACCTCGAAGGCAGCGTAGTCGGTCACGTTCACCGAGCGGCGCTAGACAGTGTTAGCCGCGTCGATTCGACCGTTAACCACTTGCCCCTTGTGCTATACTGGCCCCTGTCATGTGTCAAATGCATAGCGCGCTCATGAATGGCTGTCGTGGAGCAATCAGGTCTTCTTCAACGGCGTTGAGAGCAGGCAGGTGATCGAGCTTGGGAGGATGTCGGTACCCGCACCTAATTCTTATCAGTAAAACTCAACCTTGTGCTCACTCCCTCTGTACCCTTGAGCAGAGCTCTCTCAGCTGCGTAGTGGCTGTTCCTGTAGAAGGGAGTGGAAGTTTGGTTGCTTGTTGTCCGTCTTGTCTTGTCATAGTTGCTGCTGCTTGTAAAGGATGGAGACCAGTGCCTTTCGATACGTTCAAGAACTCTACTTTATGTACAGGAACTTATGTAGATATTTACAAGGCACTTTCACCGTTGGAACCGTCGCCTGTTGCCTTGGCAGAGTCGATAGTGCAGAGCACTTTTTGCTGCGAACGGAACCACCGCGAGGAGTCGGGAGCCAAGATTTAACCTCTCCGTTGCCTCTTTCAATTCTCCTCCCGGCCAACCAAAACAATTCAGTCCGTTTATTGGACAGACTCAAGTACATTTGTTGCCGTCTTCTCTCGCTCTCTTATTCAAGCACTCGACCTCTCGGTCAGAGAGAGAGAGAGATGAAAGGACCGGCCTGCACGCTACGTTCCGCGAACTTTCCGAACGCACACAATGGTGGCGCCATTGCGGCTGCCGACCCATTCCATTAATGCGAGATGACTACGCTTCCCAGCGTGACAGCCGTCTCGCGTGAGCTGGTTCCTAAAAGCGGCGACCGACCGTGGTTTTTTTGCCATAACGGGCGTCCTTGCGCCGGGATTATCGTCTCCCGAGTATCAGCTCTTTGGGAAGCGCGCCCTTTTGCGACAAAGAAGACTCACTCCTCTGGCCGGACTTTACACGGCCTTCCCAAGAATCGCGCAATTGCTTGAATGCAGCTACGCGAATAATAACATAAAGGGATGGCGCCGAACGTCCCCAACACTGCAGCTGCACTTCGCAGTTTGTTGAACGCCAGAGGCGTTTCTACAACGCGTGCAATATTCTCTGCTTATACCTCGGGGCCCCACGAAACCGGCGCCACTACAAAGCAACCAAAAAAAACGACACGAGGTCACAGTGTGCACAAGTACAATCGTATAACTGCTGCATGCTTTTTGTCATACAAATACACAAAAAACACTTCACTCAAACACACACACCCTACCGCACATGGTGCTATTTGAATAAAACACCGGATACCATAACCTCGGCATGTTTACAACCGCACACATGAGAAAGAAAATATGCTTACTTGAGACACACCCCCATTTCGACGCATGTTGCTTTCAGGTGTCTCCAGGTTCGTGCACGTCACTTGTAACTAAAAGAGTGTCCACCACGTGCCTAAATTCTTCTAGTGTCTCAACAGCCCGTGAGACACCGCTGCCATTTTCGAGCGACCATAACGTGCCTTCGACAGGCTGAATGCGTCGGAAACAATATTGGGTGGCGGCCACAGACCATGCTCATCAGTGCGCTGTAGGGCCAGAAGTTGACCGCTCCCTAACTCCAGCTGACTGGCAAAGAGTCCCGGCATTGAGGTTGAGAAAACCCGTGCCCTGCAAACCCGATCAACGCCTGAGCGTTGGTCTTCGCCCAATGCGATAGGTAGACCTCAGACGTGGCCATGGACAAGTTCACTACGAGCAAAGATGGCTTTTCGGGATCTACTCTTATAAATGGTGCTGCCTCACACAGTGTGGCTGCGTGCCGCCGAGACGCCTCATCCGCCCACGCAATTTTGTCCGCAACCCTGTCTCCCGTTGGCTCAGACAACGGCTCAGCTACCTCCACGCAATTTACCCCGTAGCTTAGGTAGTGTCCACACAATGCCTGAAATTCTATCAGCTCCGTCCCTATGGTTGGCACGCTCAACACCTTGACTACCGCAAGCTCCTCACCATCAGGCACCCGACAAGGGGAACCTGCAACACGCCCCGAGTAGCTCTCCAAATGGCTCTCTCAAGACTGTTCCCCCTCGAGAAGTCTTCTATGTGGATGCGAGCTCTGTCGGGTTAACTTCTCTTCTTCAAGAACTTCTGGTTGACGCGCCGAAGCCCCGTTGGGTTGGCCACCAAACAGCACCCTGTTCTCACTAAATATCTCGCGGACTCGGTCGTGGTCTCGTTTTTCGGCATCGGCCGACTGATCAGAAACGGGGCAAATTTCCACAGCACACGCTGCTGCCAGCCGCTGTTCATACTGAGCATCGCTGAATTCCATGTCTTGCTCGAACGATACGCCATCTGACCCAACTTTTGGGCAACAAAGGCTCAATTCACTCGCGTCCCCCAGCTTTCGAGGCTCCGCCGGCCTCTGCGCCACGCACAAACACTCGCGTTGTCGCTCAACAATGCTTTCCGCTTCCGTGCCCTCCTCCACTATCTTCGGTTTTACCCTGGCATCCTCCTTTAAGCGGAACTCCTCGCGCGTGCTTGTATCTTTCCTACCCACTGCTTGCAACCCGTCGGGCGACGTGCGGCTGCCCTGGGGTTTGTCATCGTCCCCGCTCTCTAAGACAATATGGCGGATCATACCCTTCATAGTCGCGGTTTCTCCATAGCTTTCAGGGCTCTCTGCTTCTTACTGCCGCAATTTGCCCGCGTTCAACGGGCAACTTTTCGGCGTCAGCTGTGCGCCGCCTGTCTCCTCTGCGCCTTTCGACATGCTCTCGGAAGCGCATTCATTTTATGCGATTTCCACGCTATTTCTGACAGCAGGCAATCCGCTCCTGCTGTCAGTCGCCCAGTTAACGCGCAAAGCACGGGAACCATCCTCTTTAGGTCAGCGCTAACGCCGCTTTTGCTAGATATCGTCAACGGGACTACCACGAGTTGGCCGTCACTGTACCACCGAACGCATATGTTAAGTTAATAGTGCCTTGCGGCTACAGCTTCTCCGGTGGGATCGCGCTCTCCCGCAACACAGTGATCTCTGCCAGTGTCCAAAACCGCTCCCATATGCCTATCCTTACAATCGACTGACACGTCGATAAGCTCACTGTGCGTAATACCGGTTCTCCCATTGAAACGTGTGCCACTAATATCTTACCCTCAGCGCCCGGAACCCCTTCAGTCCGCTGTTCCTGGTGCTGAGGCAAAATCCAGTTTTGGTTCCCTGTGCTACCGCAACTGTAGCATGCCCTGAACTTGAGTTTTCCCTCCGTGCCTAGGCTTTCTCTGGCACCGCGGCTCTCCACTGTCTCATTCTGAGCTCTAGCTTTGCTCGCGCCTTGCAATTGCGCTGGCTTTTGATTCGCCTGTCTCACATCACAATTCGCACCCTGCGCTTCCTCGAACGTTCGCAGATATTCGGATATCTCTGGGGCACTCATCCACGTTCTCTTGTCTTGGAGTGTCACATACCGCATGGCCTCCTCCAACAAACTTTTCTTTAACTGGTCAGCAACCAAAAGCTTAACGAGGCCCTCGAATGTCGACACCCCCCTTACCTCAAGGTAATAGTGGAGGTAGCTTTCTAAACGTGTCCAAAAAGGTCTCCGCCCTTCGTTCGCACGCTTCTCTGACCCCAAGAATCTTCTTAGATACTCCCCTGCCGAAATTTGAGCTCGTCAGGCACCGTTTGCTTGAATACGCGGAAATTTTTTTGTTCTGTTGGGCTTAGTCACGTGGACAAAAATGGGACTCTCTCCGCTACCAACGGGAAAAGCGAACGTCCCCAAAACTCCCCTGGTACCTCGTACGCTTCTAGGGCACACTCCACGGACTCAAACAACACAGGTACTTCAGCCTCTGTTGGAAATTTGGGGAGCACCCCTGTGAGGACTTTCGAGTAGCATCTCCGTTCACTACACAGATCCCGCCAGCCGAACTCAGGTCCATTCCACCGAGAGCTTCCATCCATCATCTGAAACAGTCTCTCCAATTCCAACCGCAACTCCTGCAGTCTGCGCTTCAACGTCAGATTTCCGAAACAGTCATCTTTCGGGCTTTCCCGCGCAATACCCTCTCCCGTGTTTCCCGCGTCGCTCTCGTCTTCCGACTGACGACTCATGGCCTGCGCTCGCCTGTCCGGGTTCAAGTGGGCAAACCTCGTGTCCATAGGACACTTTAAAACTCAAAAAAGGCAGTGGCACCCCTGAGATGTAAGAACACCAGAGGACTCACCAGTTTTGAAGTTGCTGCTCCCTGCTCTCTTTTCTTGCCCGCCGTCAGACGCTCGGCAGCGCTCGATGTCGCCGGGGTTGTCACCGGACTGATGAATGGGAATGACCGTTGCTGCACCGCTTACTTCCTCGGGTCAATGGCTGCCGCAGCGCAGCCTCCTCAGCTCGGTGGCTTGGCTCTTCGTTGGAACAGCCAATGTCTTGGCTTTTAGCCTTGCGTATTCTCCGCAACACGACAAACTCCTTGGTGCGCAGGGAGTTCTTTGACATCGTCGTCTCGATCTTGCCTGACTCCGCCAGTAAAACTCAACATTCTGCCCACTCCCTTTGTTTCCTTGAGCAGAGCTCTCTCAGCTGCGTAGCGGCCTTGCTGTAGAAGGGAGTGGAAGGTTGGTTGCTTGGTGTCCGTCTTGACTGGTCGTAGATGCTGCTGCTTGTAAAAGGTGGAGACCAGCGCTTTCCATATGTTCAACAACTCGAGTTTATGTACAGAAACTTATGTACATATTTACAAGACACTTTCACCGTTGGAACCGTCGCATGTTGCCTCAGCAGAGCCGATAGGGCAGAGCACTCCTGGCTGTGACCAGAACCACTGCCAGGAGTCGGGAGCCAGGTTTAACCTCTCCGTTGCCCCTCCCGATTCTCCTGCCGGCCAACCAAAACAATTCAGTTCGTTAAGTGGGCAGACACAAACACATTTTTTGCCGTCCTCTCCTCTCGCTTTCTTATCCAAGCACTCGACCTCTCTCTCCGAGAGAGAGAGATGAAAGGACCGGCCTGCACACTACGTTCCGCGAACTTTTCGAACGCACACAATAGTGGCGCCATTGCGGCGGCGGATCCATTCAATTATTACGTTGTCCAGCGTGACAGCTGTCCCGCGTAGCTGGTTGTTAAAAGCGGCGACCGACCATGGTCTTCTTGCCAGAACGGGCGTCCTTGCGCTGGGATTCTAGTCTCCCGAGAATTGGCTCTTTGGGAAGCGAGCCCTTATGCAAAAAAGAAGACACACCCCTCTGGCCTGCGACGCCGGACCTTACATCATCGTAGAAACGTGTTCGTGCTGCCGTGCCTACGAAGCGAGGAGAATGAAGTGTACAAAGTCGCGAAGAGGCGAGCGCATGGGCAATAGAAAATCGACGCCTTGTGTGAAGCCTTCATGCGCGCCACCCCGCCTCCTCTTTCGCGCCCACATAGGCTCCCTAGCATTAAATAGACAGCTGTTATGTGACTAAGGTACACTTTGCATCGAGGAGGCCAGACTTATTGTAAAAAAAAGGTGAAAAAAGGTGAAAATGCACATACACGCAAAAAACAGAATTCACAGGTCTCAAACTTCCGGCACGATGCGTGTCCGCGTTCTGTCCCTCTACCACACTTCGTGGTGAGCTTTCAAGATACGCACACTTTTGCCGCAACGGTTTTCTTACGCGTCACAAAATCCAAGGGCCTGCGATATGACTGTGGCCTTCTACTGGAGGGGGAGTCAGCTTCGAACACTAGAGCATGACCTCCAAAATGTGTCGAGGCCATAAGTGGAGGAGCACGTGCTCGATAGTCTCCTGCTTGCCACCACAGGTTCTGCACACAGCCGCAAGCGTCTCAGGAGCACAATAGAAACGATTTCGATAGTCAAGATTGCGCAGCGCACCCTCTCGAGCCCCGAAGAAATGGCAGCACCGCACATTTTGTCATACAGTGCTGGCTCTGTCGTGATGTCTGTCTTGTTCTCCCAGTACATGTTGAGGGTATTTTCGGGAAGCATATCTGAGTGCCACAATTCTCTCTCCGCTTCTCGTACACAGTCACGAATGCCTTTTGCGGTGCCCCGCTCCAGGTACTCTTTCGATATGATTCAGGAGGCCGTATTTTTGTCGCAGAAACATAACTCAAGACCTCCATTTAGTGCGGATGCCCTTGATGTTTATAGAACGGAAGAACTTGCGGGGCCACTTTTTTTCAGTCATGGCCCGTCGCTGGTCTTCAAACGTGATTTTGAAGAGTGATATTTGAACAATATTGAAACGTGATATTCAACCGTGAGTCTCCAAGGAAGACCAATCGACATCCCCCTGGATATCCTCTACGGCAACATGCCCATGACAGCCTTAAGCTATTTGGCCCACTTCCCTCTGCCTTCGCTCCAGCCAATTCCTTCTCGGACTGACAGACAAACAACCGAGTTTGCGTAGGTGAGACCAGGCACGTGCACGGCCTTGTGGTATTGCCTGTTATCGCATGGCGGTACGGCCTTGTGGTACCGTACCACCATGTGGTATCGGCTGGAGCCCCACAAGCATTGTCAACGAATTATGCTGCTGGCTTACTGTGTGGCTTGTTTCAGGTGAGATTCATGTTGCCAGACGAGCTTCTTCAAGGTGGGATGTATCACGCCAAAATAACGGTATTCCTCTAGCCTGGACAGCTACTCGCATTTCGGTAACACGAGACCAGCCTTGTCACACTACACTGAGAGCAAGAGCACCGCTGATTTTTTTGGATTGAAGGCCAGGCCTAAGGTGTCCAGGCGGTTTGCCGTTATTTCGACTAGATATTGCAGTTGCACCTCATTTTCGGCCTGCAGTGTGAGATCATTCACAAAAACAAGGCCAAGTGGTGGCGATATTGCCGGGGTGCCGTCGTAAAGGTGCACTTGAGGTTTAACCCCACATTTGAATCAGAAGCGCATGCTCCAGATCTGCTGTATTGAGCATATATAACAATACGGAAAGAGAACTTCTAGTTATGACCGGCAGAGCAAGGTCATGACCTCCTAGGGACGTTCGGTAGCATACAGTCCAAACGTGGTACGCGTACTGCATGAACGCACTCGTTGTCTGTGTGCGCTGAAGGAGACGCGCATCGGCATAGCTGAGACGCGACGTCGGGGTCGAACAAGGAGTGCGTGCACGGACCGGGGTTATAAAAGTGTGCCGCGTGTGCATTGCTCACTCAGTATCTGGCCTTCGTTACGGCCGGTCGTGTCTGGAATAAAGGCGCGCCTGTACTCCTAGTTTTTTCACACTGTAAAGATGTAAATAAATTAGTGTTGTTCTACGTAAGTAGCTTCACGAGAGCTTCCGCTGCCCTGGCGCCTGGACGGCCGCCTGTGCCCCACTCCTCTGTCACATCAATCTTTGTTTGAGATTACAACGTACTGGCACGGTGTGCGTGCGTGCGTGTTCCTTCAAAGTTAGTTTCTACTGTATTGACAGTGTAGAGGCGGCACTGTTATTCAAGCCACGCAGGAGGCACATTGATGTCTGCCATGCGAGAAAGAAGGTTTCCATGTAGTACGTTGTCGTAAGCCAGGGACATGTCTAGAAAACAGGAGATTAGTCTGCATGTTTTGTAGCAGGAAAAAGAGATTCCGCTCTCCTCGCTGCTGATGACAAAAGCCGTTTTGCAGCTCTGTAAGGGGTCCCTGGGTTTCCACCGAACCACTCATCCATCTCTTCATGACCTGTGTGAAAAGTCGGTATAGTATACTGGTGACGGGGAGCATCCTGTAATCTTGCAGCTGGTCGCTATTGCCTTCTTTCTTGGGCACGGCGCCAGTCACCTGCTATGGGGTCCTCTTAAAAATTCCGGTGAAGACGGAAGACAAGGATTCTCTTGCTTTTTGTTCAAGATGTTTGACAAGCTCAGGTGGAATTTAATCCTGTACTTTGGTGCTTAGGGCTCTAGTGCTGGACATAGCTAGGTTGATTGCTAAACGGGACACGTTCCACTCGCGCTTCGCAGTGGTACTGTTGTCTATATCATGGAGTCTCCACGAGGTCTGATTGGCGTTCTCTATAGTTCTTGCGATTAGTTCACATACATTCGCTGCTAGGAAGTCACCTTGTGTTCGTCGAGGTCTCTGACAGTTGCACCTGTTTCGTCTTGGAGAGTAGGAATGGGGGCTTTGCTATTGAGAGCGAAGATATATGTGCAGAATTTCCGTTGCCTGTTGTTGTCGGCTTTTGTAATTGCATGCAAATGTTTTTGGTTGCTAGCCGCAATTTTATTTTGGACCATTTGCATCATGCCTCTCTTGCAACGCGAGAATTCCTACCACGCATGTTGGCATTCGTCGGCCTTCAAGCGCTATACTGCATATCGATGAGCTTGATTAGCCTTGCGACGCACTCAAAGTGCCCTGTTCACCTGTTGGTCCCACCAGACCTTAGGTGTGGTGCTACCTAGGGATTGGACTCGATTCTCATCGGGACACATAGTGCGTCGCAGATCTCCCACAAAGTCCTCACATGTAGTTTGCCGCACGTGTATATCATTCTCTTAAAAATCCTCCGCCACTCGTTCAAAAGACGTTGCCGGTAAGTAGAGCTTAGCTGACCTGCGCTATTATGTCTGACGATTTTGATGAGCGGAAGTAGAGAAAGTCAGAACAATGCGATTGTGGTCGCAACCATACTATATCGCTTACTCTCGTTCACATGTATTTTTGTAAGGTGTGCCGATAGATTAGTTGATGTGAACAAATAATCTATTCAATACTGCCTACTTCTGGCGTTCCATGTTATCTCGCCTACGTAGTCGGCGCTGAGGTTCGCTACTTCTAGGGACAACGTTTCTGCTAGCTGCAGCATAAGTCCATTGTTATAGTCTTAGAAGCCATTGATGCTTCGAACATGCCCGCTGACGTCTCCCAGAATATCCTTATTTTGTAACGCCAGCACTGAATGTCTTCAGCAATACATAAAGTGATGTATCTGTTCTCAGCACATTCTCCTGGATCAGCATTGGAGTTAATGACTGCAACAAGCACTGGTATGCCCAAAACAGCCCCTATTTCTCACTTGTGTTTTTTACAGGAACGTTTTCTTTCTTCCATTCGCTGTCAATGTCAATCGACCACAAGGTACCTAATCCGCTTCCTTTGCGAGAGATGGGCTCCTTGTTGCATCCCGCCTTTTGCCAATTCGGGTGTACCGGTGGCTCCTCTAGTCAGAGGAGGTTAGTTTCCGCAATTGCTTATTGTGACTGTTACAAGAAGCGTTCGGAGGTGGCGTAAACGCCGCCTGCAGTGTCAAGTTGCACGCTGCTTCGGGATTCTCCGCTTTCTCCAGTCCCTATGTTCTCCTCCTTCCTCTCTCTGAACTTTGAACTGAAATATCAAGTTCCGTCTGGCCCTCCGGTTCGTAGGATGCTCCTCCGCCTCGAAAAAATTTCACTCTGACTTCCTACATTCATGTAGTCACTCCTAATCCTGGAGCCCAATGCCTATTTCCTTCACTTAATACCCGTTAACAAAAGCCAAGCGTTTACGCGCCCAATTGGAAAAGACATAACGAAGCAGTGACATTTTCTTGAGTTCGAGCATTTAGTACAGCTCTTTCGATTTGTTTGGTTCCGCCCTCCGTGCATATTAAGCCAGCCGACAGTCGCGCCGGCCTTCGTTTTAGGTGTAGGTGGCGACGTGTATTCATTACGCTAAGTTTAGACGCATGGCGGGTGTTTAGAGCAGATGCGGCCATTGCAGAGCTACTTCTTGGTGGATCACGTCTTCCACCATGCGGAAGAGGTCAGGGTTCGCAGTGGGGTTGGCTGGTCACCTAGGGATCATTGCAGGATAGGTGGTGGCCTCGTTTGGCGTCCATACGTGCGGAGCTCGGCTTGCTCACGGAAGGCACGGCTGTGTTCTTTTGGTCGGTGGATGCGCTGTGTTAATCAAGTTCATCGCCTGGGGAATGTCCTGGATGTTGCTTCTTGTCTCCCTGTGTCACGTGCTGTCAGTAGCGGTTTCCATACATTAGATTCCTGGGTCTTGCATCTCCCGTGCCTGCGAAGCTCCCTTCGGTTCGACTTTTGTTTAAGGTTTCGATTGGGCTCTCCTCCGCTCTTTCGATGCACGTGTATTATTTAAAAAGGGCGTTGCGGTCGGGCTAGTTGGGTAGCAACCTGGCGCGATGTAGCCGCCAAATACTGGACACCGTCCTGCGCTAGTCTTTTTTTACCTGCCAGTGTATCGAATAGGTCATCAAAGGTCGTCTTTAGTGCTCCAAATAGCTGCCTAAACTCAGGGTTTAGAAACATTGCTTTTGCCCGTATTGCTCTGCATGTAGTTGTCACTTCAGGAACGGAGAATATCAGCAGTGTCTGAAAATGTGAGGCCTTATTTTCCCGTATAGCCTGGGCATTATTTCCTTGTTGTGATCCATTAAGAACTTCCTGTATCCCAGCTTGCGGGACCACCAGCCTTGACCTGTGGCTTTCGCCTTCACCATGTGACATCAGATCAGATGCTGGAGCTCTTCGACGTTTGCCTTATGCTATAACTTCTGCGATAACTTCACAGTATTAGTCCATATTCGGCGCAGTGCACCCGCATTTCGTGGTGCGTATTACTATCACCGTTGATGAGCACCTGAGAAGGAGAGTCTGGCGCAGCATGTTTGCTGTCTTGTTTTCATGCTTTCTTGAAGTTGGTATGAGGTCGGCCACCAGCTTTGGTGCCAGTGCTTTCGGCTTCTGCCCTGTGTGTTCTCTTCCACGTGTTTCAGGAATTGCGTGTTGCGGAGGCTTGTCCTTTGGTGGTGGTGTGCCATCTTGAAAGCAATGTGGGAATTACCGCCTTGAGCAGCGACCAAAGAAGTGTACACCGCCAACACTGGCATACACACCGGCTACTGGACATCGCCAACGGAGAAAGCGCTAGCATTAAAAGCATGCCGAGCAGCATACTAACACTGAAATACGAATCATCAGTAATAAAAGTATAGCATAAACAGATTAGAGAAGAAACGAAAGAGAGGACGAATAAGAAGTGAGGTTTGATAGAAACTGGGAAGGCCACCCACACCCGCACTTTCTTTGTTCTTAGCACAACTTGTATGCAAATTTTGCCAAGCAGCCTTATTTTTTCTGCTCAATAGTTCCGTGAACTACCTCCCATTTTTTCCAAAATGCAGCCCAGCTACCTGTATTCATACTCCACCATGTGGTCAGTAATTGACGTGTATTCGAGAATTTTGTTTTTCGAGACAAATGTCATATACCTGCCGTGTTGTGAATGCCACTTAAATTCACATCAGCCCGCTGAAACCTAAAACCAAGTATTGCAGTGTCATAAAAGCCTGAGCCTGTGCACGTAAAGGGAGGACAGAGCTTTGCAGCACAAATTTTGATCTGACGTCCTCAACTAATGGAAATTCAGCATTCATTATTGCACATATACGAATATAACTGCTAATAGGCACACGAAAACTTCAATCAAGTTTTAAAAATGTAGTACTTCACAATAGGTGTCGTTCCTGCAAGATGTTGCTTTTAATCTGGAATCAGGTGCTTTGACCATTATGCCAAGCAGACGATCTGATTGAGCTTCTCTGGTGAAGGTCATTTTCCGTGTCGCCTAAGAGAAACTGGCTCACACAAACAACATGGAATCGGCTAAACTCTTCATTATAAAGGGAAATGTGAATGCTCGAAAGTAAACACTACGTGGATAAAAAAGTGAAACTAGGAAAGGAATTCAAAATGCAATTTGAGAAGATTGAAAAAAAAAACATTGATATCAGTGGTGAGCGGGAGTAATCGCGACTGCGTGTTTATAATCAAAGTTCGGAGTAGCTGCACAGCCGACACAAAATCTTCCGTCCCCCTCCTTCGTTCCCGATGCACCTCATGCTACATTTAGACAGTCCTGGCAATATTTTTCTTGAGCAGTATTCGAGAGAGACTTAAGGGACAATGTTATCCCCTGCACCGCCCATGTGCGACATAAATGGGCCAGCTAGTTTTATCTCTGAGTAGTGGAACTGGAACACACACCTCGTCGTGCACTTTCGCCCTTAGGTAGAACATACCATGCGCGGGGATATGTTATCGATACGAAATTTGTATAAAAGGCGATTGATATGTGGGGTTTGACATACCAAAACCACCATGTGATATGAGAGACGCCATGCTCCGGAAAGTGCGACCACCCGGGGTTCATTAACGGGCACGAATATCTGAGGACACGGGCCTACCACATTTTCTCCTCCATCGAAAATGCAGCCGCCGCAGCCGGGATTCTATCCCGTGACCAGCAGGTCATCAGCCAAATATCTTAGCCACTAACCACAGCGGCGGGCTATTTTGTATAGAATGCCACATTGACAGCGACCGCACCAACCAAAATTCGTCTGGAGTGCGAACAAAATTGATAAGCTTAAAGATTATGCCAGAAAACAGTGCGAGGAGTAATAATTATTTAATTTAGAGATTCAGCTTTACTAAAAAAAGAAACTTATCCTGACTAGGCAAGCAAAATAATGAAAGTGCCCGAAAGGCGCAAGCACTGGTTCACAATTTTGTAGCACACGTTTCAATCTGATGCCCCTGTTTCTTTGAAACTCAGGTTCCGTTAATTTTCTTGTACGGGTGGATAGTGTTACTAAGACTAACGTGCTAATAGGCATAGAAAACTCATTCGAAAAATTCTTCCATGACAGGACTCGAACCTGAAATCTTCTGAGCCATAACAAGACGCCTTGTTCATTAGTCCATGCGGACGAGATAGATGTGCTATCTGGTGAAGTTTACTTTCTTTGTCACCTAATAAAAACTAGCTTCCACCACCATGAAGAATTCCCCGCACTCTCGATTGCAAAATTAAATTTGAATTCTCAGGAAATTCAAAAAGAACAATGAAAGCCCACGTAAGTAAGAAAACTGAAACCAGGAAAAGAATTCTGAAACGAAAACCTGCTTCCTTAGTCTTTTCGGTACCCTAACAAATTGCAGACTACTTATGCGATTCTGAAAGAAGGCTTGACTGACATGAAACTGTTCTTACATTCGTGAATTGTTTTTTTTATTTCCTCTGTTAGCGGCAGTGTTTCAATGAACCGTGAACAGTTTCAATGAATACCATTGTGCATCAGCCATGTTTACATTAGTTCTTTTTTAAATGCTGTCACTACCACTGTTTCTGATGATAAAAACACGGTATTGACAAAGTTCCTGTGACTTAACGCATTACAATTCAGTTTTGTTCGTAAATTTCATGTGTTGTTATGTATCTTTCAAGACGTTCTTTTTGTCTTTCGTACGTGGCAGCGGTGGCCAGTGAAGTGACCTTCGTTCACTCCCGAATAACGTGTGTGATAAGCGGGCACGCAAGAGAGACTACGATCCATGAAGGCGGCGCTCTGTTGAGGCCACGTCCTTTAGAGCGCGCCCAGCGGCAGCCAGTCGCGCCATCTCCTTACTGATAACGAAAATACACTAAAGTTTCGGAGCTCTGAGGGCCGCGAAACGGTTTATGGTGTATATAAATGGTTTGCAGTTAGCGACCTCAACAGTATGCGCTCCGTGGTGTAGTAGTTAGCACTGCGCGTTGGAAAAAGAGAGGATGCTGGTTCGAGGCCATGCGGCAGAATATTTCCTTCTCGTTTTTTTTCTTTCAAATATGTGAGTTTATATTGTCATGACGCAGACCCAGCTGAAGTCAGATATAAACGTGCTATTATTTAATTCAATGGAAGGCGCTCGTAAAGAGGACTGGGCAAGAACTTCGTCAACCTTTCTTGATGCGCGAGATCTTCTCTACAGGTTGAATGCAGCATTTGTTTCCCTCCCGGAAGAGCATCGTCCCGATTCTCTGCTCAAAATGCGCGGTGTATATAGTTGACGTATCATGCAACTGACTCAGTGCAATATGGCTTCATCCGCACAACTTGTACGATTTCTGATTTCTGCTAACGAGTTCGCGAGAAACTGTCAGAGATGACCACATAGTCTGCGTCACCTAGGCGCCGTACAACTTTGTAGAGAACAAAGTACCTACTCAGTAACTTTTCAGAGAAGCCGCATCTGTGAATAGGGCTCCAGACCCACACTTTCTCGCCTGCTGATAAGTGAGGTATTGATGTCGCAGGTTATAAGTTATAACGTTCTGCGTCGTAACTATGCGGCCAGGTGCTTCACACTTGTACAAGCTGCCGCGCCTCTCAGCTAGTTTGGTAAAGGCTTGAGCATACGTGTCTGTATCGTCGAAGTCGTGCAGCAATTTAACATCAAGCATTGTCGCCACTTTTTGCTCATGAAGAAGACTAAATGGCGTGCTTTGGGTAGTTCCCTGCTGCGCCGTATTATAGGCGAGCGCCACGTATGGTAGAACGTCGTTCCAATTTTAGGGGCGAAGCTCCTTAGGGCGTGGGCTGTGCGTCCCCTGTAGCCTGTATGTAGCCACCTCTAGTTTAGTTCTTGCAGTGTTCACTAGATAGCGGTACCGTCCTCTGTACGTAGCCACCTCTAGTTTAGTTCTTGCAGTGTTCACTAGATGGCGGTACCGTCTCCTGTATGTAGCCACCTCTCGTTTAGTTCTTGTAGTGTTTACTAGATGGTGGTACTTGTAGCTGATGATGAAAAGATGCAAGATGTTATAAACTAGAAAGCGGTACTTGTAGTTGATGAAAGACGCGAGATCTTATAAAATAGGAATGATGTCACATATGGCGCGTGTCATTGGTTGAAGGCAATCATTCGATTTAGTGCGGCGACGTACGCTAGGGGGAGCGTAGTAATAAAATCCGTTCGCTGTTGGCGCGCGCTCGGAGTCGCCGGATGGATAAGGCTGCACAGCGGAGAGAGCGCAAGGCGGCAGCAGCGCGCGCTCGCAGACAGAATCCCGATGACGGATGGATGCACGAACGAACGGACAGACGGATGGTCGGACTCACGGACAGATGCATGGACAGACGAACGGACAGATGGTCAGACGCATGAATGGACGCGCGGATGGTCGCGCGGATGGACAGAAGTACAGGTGGGCTGACGGACGCTTCGCCCCATTCATCATCATTCACTCCGGGGATATGCTGTGATTTTTTATGATCCACGTCGATGTACATATGCAGCATATCGGCAATCGTTTTGTTGAGGCGTTCTATTAAGCCGTTGGTTTGTGGGTGATAGTAGGTAGTTTTTAGATGCGCTGTTCGACTGAGCTGAAGCACTGACTTAAGAAGCATAGCCGTGAAAGCGGTACCTTTGTCCGTTATTATAATCCTAGGAGCACCATGCCTCAGAAGAAAATTTTCAATGAAAATTCTCGCTGCTTTTACTGTGGTAGAGCTTGATAAAACCTTTGTTCCTGAATAGCGGGTAAGATAGCCGGTAATGACAATTACCCACTTGTTTGCAGTATGCGAAGTCGAAAGTGGTCCAAGGAGGTCCATTTTTTTAGAGCATACAGAACGGTGGGCACTTGAACAGGTTGCAACAATCCGGCTGGTTTTAAAGGTGGCAATTTTCGTCGCTGACAACTGAGGCACGCGCGGATGTGATGCTTTACAGTGCCTGGAAGCTTCGGCCAGTAGCACTTCTGGTGGATTCTGGCTATTGTGCGTGTGTATTTGAGGCTGCCGGAGGTTGGCTCATCATGGCAAGAGCTTAGGATCTTATCGCGAAGGGATGTCGTGACGACAAATAAGTGGGCACTTCCGCAGGGAGAAAATTCTTATATAGGACACCGCTGCGCAAGGAGAATGACGGCAGTCGACTTGCAGTTATCTTGGGAATGCTTGCAGACTGGGCATTCAGAAAATTAATAATAGGAAGCAACCCGCGCTCTTCTTCTGCTTGGACGAAATGGTTGCCGTGTGGACCACTCTAAAAAACGCCATGTCATCCTTTTCTAGGACAACGTCTTGCTTTGTAGGTGACCAGAATAAACAATGAACATCGGAGTGCTGCTGTCTCGACTTATATAAGACAGTCATATGAAGTTCTTGTAGGCGTATAGACCAGCGTGCTATCCGACCAGATGTGTCCTCCAAGTTGTCAGCCAGCAAAGGGAATAAGGGTCGCCGACTACGTGGAAGGAACGTTGGTAGAGGTTTGGGGAAACCTCATAACTGTCCAAACTACAGTAAGACACTGCTTTTCCGTTGTGGAATATTGAAACTCGGCACGGGAAAGCGCCCTTCTTCCATATGCCATCACTCGCTCAGCTGAGTCTTGCTACTGGGCAAGTACAGCGACTAAACGTATGTTGCTGCTATCGGCGTGGATCACAGTACGAGCGTACTCGTCAAAGTGAGCAAGCTCAGGTGGTGTCTGCAGGCGCTGTCGTAGATCGTCAAATACTTATGGTTCCTCTCCACCCAATAAAAATGGAACACTGTTTCTCGTTATACGGCTTAAGGGTGACGCTATGTGCGTGAAATTGACGATGAATCTGTGGTAGTACGCGCAGAGGCCATGAAAACGTGTCTCGGTCTTCCTATTCATCGGAACCTAGAATTTTCTGACGGCATCAATCTTGGCGGGGTCCGGGCGAACACCTTCATGGCTCACCACATGTCTTAAGAACCAGAGTTTCTTGAAATAGAAATGACATTTCTCAGGTTTCAGCGTTAGGCCAGCAGAACGCATTGCTCGAAATACTAACAGCAGCTGTCTTAGATGTTCCTCGAATGTGTCTGAGAAAACAATGACGTCGTCGAGGTATACCATACACGTCTGCCACTTAAGGCCTGATAGAACGGTATCAGCCAGTCTATGAAATGTTGCTAGAGCTGAGCACAATCCGAAGGGTAAGACTTTAAATTCGTAGAGCCCATCAGGTGTTACAAAAGCAGTCTTTTCTCTGTCTTGCTCATCGACGTCGATTTGCCAATATCCGCTTTTCACGCCCATAGACGAGCAGAAGCGTGCATGCCTCAGCCTGTCAAGCGAACCGCGAACACGTGGCAATGGGTATACGTCTTTCTTTTTCACGCTGTTCTGCTTTCAGAAGTGCATGCAAAGGCTTAAGCTGCCGTCTTTCTTCTTAACCAGCACTACCGGTGATTCCAAGGGCTTTTTGATGGCTGGATAATGTCATAGTCGAGGAATTTCTCGACTTGTTCTTGGATTGCTTCGCGTTCTTTCGGTGCACGTGGTATAGTTTTTTTGAATTGGTTTTGCCGTCTCTTCTGTTATAATACGGGGCTTTGTAATTGGCGTTTCATTAACCCCCCAGGTCGAGGAAAAACAATCTTCGAACTGGCCGAGAACATCTAGAAGACTCTGCCTCTGCACTGGCGATAAATCTGTGCCCACGTCGACAGGTGGTGGTGCTGAAGCGGCTGGCGTCTCTGCCTGTTGCACTGAGAAGTACTCCCGGAGTTCTGCAATTGATTGATTGGTATGTGGGGTTTAACGTCCCAAAACCACCATATGATTATGATAGACGCCGTTGTGGGGGGCTCCGGAAAATTTGACCACCTGCGGTTCTGTAACGTGCACCGCCATCTGAGCACACGGACCTAGAACAATTTCGCCTCCTTCGTAAATGCAGCCGCCGCCGCTGGGATGCGATCCCGCAACCGTCGGGTCAGCAGCCGAGTACCTTAGCCACTAGACCACAGTGGCGGGGCATTCTACGGTTCCTTCGAAGTATGCAACTGTGGTGCCCTCGGCAATGTGTCGATGCTCGTTGCTGCACTACACTTACCAGACTTCTGGCACCAGCCATTCCGCGAGATATATAGTAAAAGCGTCGATACTTATTCCGCGACACCTTCTCCAGTATGATGCGTTTTAGACGTGAGAATATTTGACAATGTCATATCCGTGATGAAATCATGGTAGTCGGAGCCATGGTCAACCCCAGCATACACTTTCGCAAAGAAAGAGAACGCGTGCAAAAAAATAGGGAAATTAAAGATTACCAAAGGATTAAAGAAATTGCGAGGAAGGTAGAGATAGAGAGACAAAGTGATGTATGAATCAGTTATTGGGATCTAACATTGACATAATCGCGTCGATTCTTCTGAAGATATGCAAATTTGCGCTACTACTTGTATTATTTTCTTAACTCATTCATATATTATCATCGTTTCAGCAAGTCGGGCTGAATCCAGTTTAGTTCACATTTGTGATAGTCGACACTGTTCCACCCTTTCCTGCTATAATAGGTCCTTTAACGAGAACCTTAAATGGTGTCCATAAATTGAAGCACTCCACTTTAATTACCATCGCACTGGTCGTGAACCGATAGTTGCACGCCCACGTACCCGAACTTCCCACTTCTCTGCCTCGTTCATCTCAGATAGTGTCAAAGACTACAATATCTTTCATGCTCACATCTTCGTCATTACCTCCCCATCCTTGTTTCAACATTTTGTAATAATTCAAAATGCAAATATTGCAAAAATCGCACCCCTTATGTATTGTCTCCTTTGAGAGGCCCTTAAGGTAAATGAACTGAGCGGAACTGAACCATTAGAGATGGCAAGAGCTTAAAAAGCGGCTGAAAACTAGCACAGTGACAGCGAAAACAGCTCGTCTTGCAGCCATTCTGGTATCTGCGTCCGTGTCGTAGGCAGCGTCGTTGGTTGCGAGCCAAAAATTACCGTCATTGTGACGCAATATGTATAATGATGCAAATAAAAGAAATAATAAAATCTTCTGGTAGCGTGGTAATAGAAACCAGGTGGTCCGTGGTGAAAACAGCGGTCCACCAGAGACCGCCTTTTTATTGAAAGTGCTAAAAAGTACTACAGAAGTAACTTTCACGCATGTAAACTTCCTTGCCAAATGCGCAGATTCCCACCAGGTGTCAAAACGCATGAATTTAGCGAAGACTTCGTGTTTTAGAGGCCTATATTTACAATGCGCTCCGATATTTTATACATCAATGGCTCCAAAAGCATCAACAAAGTGAAGAGCTGCGTAGAATCTTGGCTTGTCTCATACAGATGCGTGGTAGGCCATTTGCCGATTCGTAAAGGGAATTGTGGCTAATGCGCTCTTCAGCCGTACTTAAAGGATGAATATTACGATAATCTGATACGGCCGATGTCAAGCTGACAGTCATGCGTTCCATTGAAGCGCAATTGATTCATGCACTCGGAATGGAATCCTGATGTTTACACAGCGACACACACTATGCCCGATCAGGATCGAAGCTGACGCGTCCACCAAGTTTTTTTTTTATGTGTGCCCGCGGCATTTTTTTTTTTTGCGCTTTGCACATCTTACGATACAGTCCAATAGGCTTTCCTGGCACAAAACGTGTTTAAAACAACAAATGGTTGAACTACTTTGATGTACAACAAAGGGGATAGTGACAACAAAGAGGACAATGACAAGTCAAGATGCCGTGGTGTCTGCGAGTTTGGTGTATGCAATAATAAATATATCCAAGTGACCACCACGTCGAATCTCAATTCTTTTATTTGAGGAATATAATCTAAGTAAAAGGAGAACCAATTCCTAAATAGGCCGACGTTGTGAAGACGATGTACGGCGTGCCAGTTACGACGATCAGCCCACACACTCAGAATCACGAGGCCGGTCGGCGGCTCCACTGCGATGAGACTAGCAGCAGGATCTGCTGGCGCCGAAGAAGATTTGAGGTCGACAGCGAGGAGCTCGGCCACTTACTGTTGTCAGAAGAATCCACACCTCTTGGGGTCATGGATATGTCCTGCGTAATGCACACAATGAGCCCCGGTGCACTTTAAAGACAGCGTGCTTGTTGCTCACCTGCACAGATTGACTGCTTCGATTCTTGTCCTGCTCAACTTGAACGAAGGTTGACCGTGCATCGAGGGTGACGAACGTAAACCAGGGGCGTCCTTCCATGAACGTGCAGAGCAGATTCCGGTTGCTCTTGATGCATGGCGGTTGCTCTGGAAGAACACGTCTTAACACCAGACGATGTCGAGGTGATAGAGATCATCTTTTCATTGCAGGTGAACGCTTGCGCTTGTAATCACCGAGTCCGATGCCAAAAAAAAAAAACGAGAACGGTTTTCTTATCCAACGAACTGCTGCCTACCGAAATGGCGACGGCATCGGCGTGTTGGAACGGCGCGAGGACACGGGGCCTACAATTCTTTCTCGTCGTTGAAAAGATCGTGATTGACACTGAAGAAGACAGCATAAAATCCAATTGAATTGTTTACTATAAATATTTGTAGGGAGTAATAAATTTGTGGCATTCAAACGTTTTTACGGACAGATAGTGATCTTGGCTTTTCACCGTAGAGCTGTCGAACCTCAGAAACAGTACATTACTTGCGAAGGAAGATCATCAGCATCATGGACCAGCACACGTTCTCTTCAGCCTCGTTAACTTCTACTTATCTCCCCAAACACGTGTGCTTATTTATCCAGTGTGAGATGCATAAACTCTGAAGGGCAAGAGAATGAGTGCAGGGGGAGGAATATATAAAGAAAAATAGTAACGCTATTTCAAACATAGAAAGCTGTTCTAATGCCTCGGCCTGTTTATTGCGAACAAAAGTATTTAGTCATCATCACGAACCAGTCGTCATTCTTATCTCTTTTCATGTACTTCTTTCTCTGCGTCTACTTCACCTTGTTTTCTCCAAGACTACATTTGATGATTATGTATAACATTATTAAAACTTCATTTTCTTCCCCCCTCCCCCCAAAAAAACACAGGGAAGTCCCGCGGCACTCTTCCCATTCGCTCATTTTTCCGGCATGGTATGCAATAACTCTGATAGGCGAGATATCCAGTACCTCAGGGAGAAAAAAGAGGGTTGTAACATACAAAAGTAAAAAAAGAAGTGATCAAAATAAAGGTAAGTAGAAAAATTAGAAAGACAGAAGAAGAAAGAGAATGAGAGAGAAAATAGCAGACTCCCCCCCCCCCAAAAAAATACAGAAAGTGAGAACCAAAGAGAAAACGAGAAGGAGAGAAAAAACGACGCTGGTAACAGAGAGAGATTAAGTGAAGGGAAGGAAAGTACAAAAACTAAAAAAGACAGGAAAAGTATTTTACAAAAAAAGGTAAATAGAAATAAACGAACAGAGATCTGATGATAAGAGAAAAAATGAGGGAGGAAAAAACGAAAGAAAGAGTGTCGAGGAGAGAAAAACAGGTAGACTGAAACGGAACGTGTAAAATAGACTAAAACAACTTCAAACGGAACACAGACAAAGAGAGATAGATATATAGCAAGAAAGATAAAGACATAGGTAGAAGGTCAAAAAAAGAAAGAAATATAAATCAACAAATGTGAAGACTATACACAAACAAAACAAAAAAGAAACAAAAAAGTGGAAATAATGGAGAAATGAATTGTTTCGTTTTGTATGCAGGTTTTACGTCACAAAATTGTAATATGGTTACGAAAAACGCCGTAGAGGAGGGTTCCGGAAAACTTGACCACCTGTCGATCTTTACCAAGCACTGCTATTGCACTATACACGAGTCTCTACCATTACCCTTTAACGAAATGCAGCTGAATAACAGTTGTTGTTCGGCTAGTTTGTTATTCCTCATACTGTAACAAAGTAAGCCCAACTTTGACTCCCACAAACACTTATACAGTCACTCACGATGGTTAAAAGTCTCCCCTGAACTTCGCTCTTTGTTCAGCACTTTAAAACACTAATTTCTCTCGTGCTCTATAGTACTGATTGACAAAGCTAAAAAGGCATTGTGCAGTTCATCTCGTGGCTTTCAATCAGTCGCTAATGGAAGTGCCACAACGCAATGCTGTTAATTTGAAATCCTTGTGTATTTCAAGAGGCGACAAATCCGACATTCTGCATTGACAACGCGAACGCTATGAAAAGTAACGTCGCATGATGTCATCATTGACAATATCATGTGCCACTGTTTGCTTCGTCAATAAGCCAATCGTGCATATATAGCTACTGCGTGTTGGGCCAAGTTAGTAGCACGTGACTGTTTTAACACAAGTGCCACAACACAAAGACAATGATGTGAAATTTATTTATTCATTTATTTGTTTACAATACCTCAAAGGCCGCAATGAAGGGATTTTACATGAGGGGGCTATTACAATGGATTGAAAGTGTAGATGTTCGGTCGCTGCTTTGAAGGTAATGATACTAGAGTGGTGCACAACGTGAGGAGGAAAGCCATTCCAATCCTGGGCGGTCTTGACAGAAAAGGATTAAAGGTGCGCAGTGGTGTGAGCACTTGGCGTCTAAACAGCTCTTTCGTAATTTATGCGGTCTTAATGACGATAGGCTGCCTTTACGATGGGAGTACGAGATGATCCATGATAGAACTTGAAAAACAGGCACACACGAGCAATACAACAACAGCGGCGTGACAAAAGGTGGAGAGGTTAACGCGAGATTCAGGTTCGGTAACGCTTGACCGATATGAATAATCTGAAAAGATGAATCTTGCCACCCGGTTTTGCACTGTTTCAAGTGTTTTAGTATTGTTACCCTTATGAGATCCCCAAACAGCGCTTGCGTATTCAAGTTTAGTTCTGATTAGTGTCTGATAAGTGAGCAGCTTGCAGGAGTATAGGAGCTAGATGAAGGTATCGGCACAGGCAGCCAAGAGCATGGTTTGCTTCATTAGTAATGCGCGTTATGTGAAGAGACCATGTTAAATCAGAAAAAAAATGGACACACAGATACTTGCATTTGGTTACACATGAAATTATAGTGTTGTTGATGAAGTATGTGGGAGACGGGTAGTGCTGTCGGCAATAAAGAAAATAGACTAGGGACGTTTTGTTCGCGGTAAGGGACATTAACAACGTTTTGCACAAGATTTCAATTTAATAGGGTTAGATTGAAGTTCATAAACATCTTATGCGTTGTTAATTGGGTGATAAATGGCACAATCATCAGGGAAAAGTCGGATGTTAGAGGAAGTATTATTCGGCAAGTTGTTAATATGTATGAGAAAAAGGAAAGGTCTTAGAACTGAGGCAAGCTACGAGGTAAGCCTGGAATAACGGGGCATAAAGACGAAGAAAGAATATTAGCGTAGACGAACTGCTGGTGGTTAGTTAAAAAGTCGGAAATCCATTGAAAAGCTACTAGGTCAAGGTTCAGACAGGAAAGTTTTAAGAAGAAGCGTTTATAAGTAACTTTGTCAAGTAGCTTCTCAAAGTCCAAAAGAAGTGCGTCTACGGGTATATTTACATGAATGCTAGAGCTAACGTCGTTAGTAAAGAGAGCTAGTTGAGTGTTACATGAAACACCTTTCTGAAAGCCTTGTTGGTTTTCAGAAATTCTTATTGATCTCAACCCGAAGGTCGCGGGATCTAATCCCGGCTGCGGCGGCGGCATTTTTAATGGAGGCGAAATTGCTGTAGGCCCGTGTGCTCAGGTTTGGGTACACGTTAAAGAATCCCAGGTGATGAACATTTCCGGAGCCCTCCACTACGACGTCTCTCATAATCATAAGTTGGTTTTGGGACATCAAATCCTACATGTCCGTCAATAATTCTTTCTTTTTTATGTATTGTTGTAAATATTTTTCAATTTTCCATCACTGAGGTGTACTTGTGCTCCCTCACTTCACACTATATCATTGACATCATGTCACATAATGAGGCATATATACGTGTTCTTCTGGTTGACGGACCCAGTCGACACGTTTAGTCCTCTGATAAAGAGGTCGTGAAGACGTACGTTTTGGTGGACCAGAAAGCGACTGCGACATCATGGAGCACTGCGCACGCTCCACCTTAAATATGGGTCGAGAAGCTTCCGTAACGCACCTGTCTATAGGTTGTTCGCGCAAGGTAGGTCAAATAAATTTTAAAATTCTTTTGCGTCCTCACCAAATGCGAAAATGTGTGGATGGCTACAGTCAGTTTCTAATGAGCCAAATAAGGCTTTCGTTTTATACATACCGACCAATACATGCACGAAGGTATGTGCCTGTTGTGCATGCTCTGCAATATTGCTGCGTATAACTTCTGCTGAGAGAGAGCAGCCCCGGCAAACTCTAGGCACACACGACAAACACATTCTGAATCCTAAAAGAAGCGTCTTGCCTATCCGACCGTGAAAATCATGTTGGTGGACCCCGTGGTTAGCCCCACAAACTGCAGTGGCCAGCGCGTCCATGCAAAAAGGTTTCTGCCTGCGTGCATCCACCTATATACTGTGTTGTTTGAAACGGAGTTAGTTATTTTGTCTCTGGCTCTTCTCAAGGATAATTACAAGAAGCTGTGACAATATCGTCGACTGCGGCAGAAGTATCTGCCACTTTCCCATCACAGGGGCAGTAATTCGTGGTCACATGCCTATATGTTCTTGAAAATGTTAAGCTGAGTTCAAGGGCTCCTGTGCGAAGCAATAGATAATAGTAAAAGCATAATAACAAGTGTTCATCTTTTTGTTATTATTGTTGTCCCTCGCCTATTTAGGTGGTGAGCCTCACACCTATCGTGAGCAATGGGCCCAAGAATCTTGTGCTTGTAACGCATTTTAGTTGCCTGGAACAGTGCAGCTTACATATAGGAAATTGTAAATTGAAAGTGAACCTAACCATTTTCTTTTCTACAAAGTCTTCCTATTTTTCGATCACCTTTGCTTCTTCTTTTTTTCTTAACATCACATAAGATAAGAAAAAAAAACGCTTTTGTCTTTACATTGGAGGTGAAGGACAATTTCACGAAAAATGTGCCTAATGACGGCTCCACTCACACGGACAGTTGAAGCTCACTTTTGTGTTGGGCAGAGCGAACTGTACCAGGTATTACAAACCATTGTGGATTTCTGATGAAAATATAGCCTACCTTCAGCGTATTCAGAGGAAAACAGTACACATTAAACGAAAATAAAAATAAAACAACAAGATTTTGGAGCAAAAAAAAAGTGTTTGAGAAGACTCGCACCGGCAGTTTTATGAGCATAAATCAGACGCTTTCCCCGTTCGGTTACGTGCACGAGACGTTAGGCCCTCTCGAAGAGGTCTAGTGAGTGAGGTACTCGTCATTATTGTCTGTTGGATCTCATTATAGTTGTCAAAACACAGAAACACGAGTCCCTATGTATACATTTCGTTCGCTTATTCATTAACGAGGGTCCCGTACTGGGAGACTTGGTGCCTTAGGGTGTTTACGAGGGACTATATTGGTCAGCTGCCAGCTTGTAATACGTTCACGTGCTACGAGACACCATACAGGCTCATAAAAAGTGTTCAACACTCGCCGCCAAGGCTACTGATGGCGCTCACTGAAACTGTCACGTTTAATTTCTCATATACACCCAATAAAAGTGGCTGGGAGGATAGCCGCGGTAGTAGCTCAGTGGTAGAGCATCGAACGCGTTATTCGAAGGTCATAGGTTTGACTCCTGCCAACGGCAAGTTATATTCTCACCCACTTTTTCTTCTTCAAATTTACAGTACCATTTGGTCTAATACATTTCCCTATATTTTCCTTGACATTATTGTCTGTTAGATCTCATTATTTTTGTGTCAAAACACGAAAACACGAGTCCCTAAGTATACATTTCTTTCGCTTAATAATTAACGAGGGTCTCGTACAGGGAGACTTGGTGCCTTAGGTTGTATACGACGTAGTTCCTAGGAATACATTTCTTTCGCCTATTAATTAACGAGAGTTTCGTACAGGGAGACTCGGTGCCTTAGGTTGTATACGACGTAGTCCCTATGTATACACTTCTTTCGCTTATTAATTAACGAGAGTCTCGTACAGGGAAACTTGGTGCCTTAGGTTGTATACGGCGTAGTCCCTAAGTATACATTTCTTACGCTTAATAATTAACGAGAGTCTTGTACAGGGACACTTGCTGTCTGAGGCTTTATACGAAGGACTATTGGTCAGCTGCCAGCTCGTAATAAGTTCACGTGCAACGTGACACCATCCAAGCTCATAAAAATTGTGCAACACTCGCCGCCACGGCTACTGATGGCGCTGACCTAAACTGTCACGATTAAATTCACATATACACCCAATAAAAGTGGCTGGGAGGACAGCCGTTGTGGTAGCTCCGTTTTAGAGCATCGAACGCGTTATTCGAAGATCACAGGTCCAGTTCCTACCCGCAGCAAGTTATATTTTCACCCACTTTTTTTTGTCGACATTTACATTACAATTTGGTCTAATACCTTCCCCTAAACTTTCCTTGGTAATATTGTCAGTTAGATCTCATTAAATTGTGTCAAAACACGAAAACACGAGTCCCTAAGTATACATTTCTTTCGCTTATTCATTAACGAGGGTCTCTTACTGGTAGGCTTGGTGTCTCCTACTGGTAGACTTGGTGTTTTAGGTTGTATACTAGGGACGTTTTGTCAGCGGCCAGCTTGAAATAAGTTTACGTGCAACGCGACGCCATACAGGCTCATAAAGAGTGAGCCGCACTCGCCGCCTTGGCTACTGAGATAAACTTCAGAGACCACCGCGTTAAAGCATCTTTTCATTATTGTGAAATTTTCGTGCATTAAACATCATGAATACAATTCCCGAGAAGCGAAGAAAATAAACGAAGTGCGCCCTTAAGGTTCATCAGCGAGCTGGTTCGGCATTAAAAAGCCAGTTGACCACACTACCCTCATGAAGCAGCAGTTGAAGCTGCACGCCGCACAGACTTTGAAGCTGTTGCAAGGTCGTCACTGAGTGATTTGACGGCTTTGTTTGGGCTGAAGAGCCAAGAAATGTGGCTGCTACGGATGCGACGGAAATATTGTACGCCATAAACGCCACGGAACTTTAGAAACTGGCTTTGTGTAGACGGACATCAGCACCCGGGCCGATGGAATATCATACAGAGCACTATGCCACCTTGGTAAGTGTGCGAGGAGTGCCCTCCTCGAGATATACAACGACTCGTGGGGAGAGGGCACCCTCCCAGTTAACTCCCAGTTAGCCGTTTGGTTCCATTACTGAAGCCTGGCAAGTCACCATTGGTGCTCACATCATACCGCCCGATTGCACTGGCTAGTTGCTTGGGCAAAGTGATGGAGAGGATGGTACTTGGACGGCTAGAATGGTTCCTGGAGCATCACAACATCTACCCGGACGCTATGACGGGATTTCGCCGTGGCCGGTCATCAATTGATAGCGTCATAGACCTGGTCAGCTACGTTCAACACTAAAAAGGCCGAAAGCGTCACTGCGCTTCTTTATTTCTTGATGTTAAAGGGGCGTACAATAACGTCACACATGAAGCTGTCCTCACCGCTCTCAAGGAGGTAGGAGTGGGTGGTCGGATGTTTCAGTGGCTACGCAGCTATCTCTCTGAGCGATCCTTTTTCGTGAGAACCGAGGATGGTGACACTTCGCTACATTACAGCCACAGTGGTGTTTTCCAGGGTGGCATACTTAGCCCTGTACTATTCAACCTGACGCTAATAGCTCTCAATGAGCATCTGCCAAGTACTGTGAGATTGTCAATGTACGCGGACGACATCTGCGTTTGGACGTCTGCAGTAACACGTCTACAGCTGCGAGCGTGAATTCAGAGAGCTGCCACTCAAGTTGCTATTTACCTTCGTCAATGAGGTCTGGAAATTTCCTCTGAGAAATGTGCACTAGTGGCATTTACGCGCAAACCAATGCATAACTACAGCGTTCTGATAAACAGCGAAATAATACGTCACCTCCGATCATACAAGTTCCTAGGTGTTATAATTGACAGAGACCTCTCATGGAGCTCACATGTATCATACATGAAAAGGCGATTAACAGGCATCTGTCATTTGTTCAAGTTCTTCGCAGGAAAGAACTGGGGAATGTCCACAACTGCTATGTTGCGACTATACAAGATTCTTTTCTTTGGATTCCTTCGGTACAGCCTACCTGTGTTAACTAACGCAAGTAAAACAAGCATACGAATGCTTCAAACTGTCCAGGCTCAAGCAATCCGGATATGTTTAGGCTTGCCCCAAAGTGCGTCAACAGCGGCAACTATCGCCATCACAAGGGACAACCTCATCAAGACCCACATTAATGTGGAAGTGCTGAGGACACATATACGACACCTTGCTCGAGCCCCTCGACATCACCTAGCCTCTCTACCAGTGGTCCGACTATGCACATCTTACTGCAAAACAGTGACCGCACATGGAGAGTCGATCCCAACTTCGTTCTCTCCTGCCGCTAGACCTGTGACTCCGCCATGGTGCCTCACTCAACCAAGGATTATTATTAACATACCAGGCGTCGAGAAAAAGGCCAATTTGTCGTCACCGGCTCCTAAACAGCTCACACTACTTCTCTTGTATGAGAAATATCAAGACTCCACACATATCTACACTGATGGATCAGTTCAGCCGGACAGCTCTACAGGAGCAGTAGTGATACCAAGGTTGGCCACGACAATTAAATTCAAGACATCTCACGCAACAACATCAACGGCAGCAGAATTGGCAGCACTTCGTGCCGCGTTGCAATTTGTAGTTGATCAACCTACACGCAAGTGGACTATTTTCTGCGACTCGAAGGCGGCACTGCAGTCTCTACTATCAGCCTTACGCCGTGGACCACACGAGCAGCTGGTACTAGAGATAGCAGAGGTTATACACCACCTGACTGAGAAAGGGCACCAAATTACATTTCAGTGGTTGCCCAGTCACTGCGGAATCACCGGCAATGAACGGGCCGATCAAGCTGCTCGCTCAGCCCACAAAGAAGATCATAAACTGCGACTACCACTTTCTAGGACGGATGCTGCACGAGAGCTCCGCAGACTTGCTCGCCGGCAAACCACATCGCAATGGAATCAGCCGCACTTCAAGCATGCCCGACTGTACTCGCTTGACCCTACGCTAAGTCTTCAAGTCCCGTCGAGGCTTCGCTGAGCAGACCAGACCCTGTTATGTAGGCTGTGGTTGGGCGTTGCATTTACCAACGCCTACGCTTTCCGCATTGGGATGGCCGACACCGCAGCCTGTGGCCACTGTGGCAAGGAGGAAACCATTCAACATGTTCTTTGTGAGTGCCTAGCGTACAGTAGGCGGCGACTATGCCTTCGCAGGGAACTCAACAAATTAGATGATCAGCCTCTGTCGGAGCAGGAAATTCTGCAGTATCCTCAGGATGCGACTTCACAGAAGAGGGCCCTGAACGCGCTGCTGCACTTTTTGCGATCGACCGGCCTTGCTGAATGGTTGTAGCTGGGACGCCCTTCCTGTGTGTGTTTTCGTTTTTTTTATGAGTGCGCGTGCGTTTTTTTCCCTCTATCTAACCCCTCTTTCTTGCCCCTACTTCCCCACCCCCCGCGCTGGGTAGCAAACCAGATGCCAATATCTGGTTAACCTCCCGGCCTTTCCTTTCTCACTCTCTCTCTTCCTTCCTAGAAACTGGCTTTAAAAAAAACCTCAGCTGTTCGGATGTGCATAAAATTTATTCAAGTCAGTAGCAGCTGGTTCCTAGGCTGAGAGGGAGGACCAGAAGCAGATGCTTGTTCAGCTTGCTAAGTGTCTGGCCCAAGTGTACACACACTATAGGAGACCCCATGATATATTGTCGTAATGCCTAGCCTTACTGCTACGACTCCCGCAGCTATTCTGCTGAACGAAGAACGGCCATGTGTCGGAAATTGTGGATGGCGGCCAGTTGCGTCCTTTCGTGATTGCGGCTGCCAGAAGCTCACAAGAGGCTGCTTGTTGGTGAAAGTCATCATGAATCAGGATTGCACCCCACTTCTAGTAGTCGCCTAATATTTCGGGGCCTTTTCCTAAGTGGCTTGAGACCTCCGGAGTGCAAGGAACAATGTTTCTTGCTACAGAGTGTTGCTGACATGTTACTTTTGTGGAAGAAGAAAGTGCCACGGGGTCCAGTTGGATGGCTTAGCCAACCTCTGCAGCCAATTATCGCTGTAAACATCGATGGCGTCGACAAACATGGTAAGGTGGATTGTGGTGGCTTGTTGCGCCTCGTCAGCTCAATGGTGATTTGATGATGGGGATGCTTTTCGTGGCAGGGTAGTCTTATGTGACCCTCTACGGGTGGAGGCATTATAAAACCCAACACGGACCCTCGAGGCTGGTCATGTACATTGATGCATCGAATGTTCTCGGCTCTCATGGACGCGCCTACTCGTTGGCCGATGGTGAGATGATGCAGATTCTTCGGAAAATGCAATGACGAATCCAACTTGTATTGAATATTCCCGACGGCACGTAACCGGATAGACCTTCTTTTCCCGCACACATATCTTGTAGATGCTTGCAAAAGCGTCACTGAATGAACGAGCATGAACTGCGCGAGCGCACGTGGCCTAAATTATTTTGTCGTCGTATAATACAGTTTGTTTAACACTGGGGAGTCAAAGACATACGACATATTTCTTAAATCGCTTACAATATTCATTTAGAATTGCATGATTTGTTTTAGCAATAGCATTTAAAAGAAAATTGTAATTTGTATCTGCATAAAAAGGGAAGTACGAATCTTCCGTGTGGGACCCACATTAATCATATTCCACTGATTCTTTTGAAGCTATGCAAAATGTCGCTACTATAATTATATTAATTTTCTTAATCATCGTTTCAGCACTTCTGACTGAATTCGGTTTAGTTGAGCTTTGTGATCTTCGAAACTGTCCCACTCTTTCACCATATCACAAGTTCTTTTATGGCAAACAAATTAATGTCCATGCATCGCACCACTGCGCCTAAATTCTCATCGCACTAGTAATGAACCGATGGTTGACCGCCCACGTACCCGAACTTCTCACTTCTCTTCCTTGTTCATCTCGGATAATGCGAAGGACTGGAATAGCTTTACTGCTGAAATTTTCTTCATCACCTCCCCGTCCTTGTTGCAACCAATAATCAATATAAAATAATGTATAAATTATGCGAAAAGTTTGTCTCCGGCCCCTTATGTATTGTCTCTTTCAGGAGGTCCTTAAGGTAGTTAAACTGAACAGAATGATTAGACACCGCAAGAGGTTAAAGCAGTGATGAAACGGCAGGAAAGCGATTGCGAAAAAGGAGCTCGTATCGCAGCCATTGTGGTATCTGTGTCGGTGTTGCAGTCGGCGTCGTTCGTTGCGAGCGAAAAACCATCACCTTGGCCGTCACCAAATATCGAGAAAGATTCAAATAAAAAAAAATGAAATCTTCGGGTAGAGTGAGGATAGAACCCAGGTGGTCTGTGGTGCAAACAGCTGTTCTACCAGAGAGCCGCCTCTACAGGGTGTCCCAGGTAACTTTTGCCAGATTTTAAAAATATGCTGGCACACTCGATTACGACGTGAACGAATGCATATTGCTCACCATTTCCTGGATTTAGTCAGACAATTTTTGTGTTCTCAAATATTGTTTAACAATATCAGTTTATACAACTATCTTTTGAAGAAAGAAAGATGGATTAATATTTCAGTGAGAAAGTTGTAGATCAGTTTGTAAAGCATTAGATTATATAGTTTTTACCTTAGATCTGTTAAGTATCAATGTTTTTCTGCTAATAACAAATACCCGTGAAATACAAAAAAATACCACATGCCAGACCCGCTCGCGCGTCAGTGAGCACAATGAGTCTAAAGCTTCCATAACGTTCCGTGTACGACTGCCACGCTTCCCTCGCAACGGTTCATGACAGCGATAAGCAGTCACAGCGGTAATCGTTTTTGTAGCCGATCGCAAATCATGTTCATCGTAAAACCACCATCATAGTTGCGGCTTTGCCGAGACAGCACCATGGGGCAAATGCTATGGTCATTAGGAAGCGGTACGTTAGGGAACACTCGAGTCATTGAGCGCCCTATCACACACGCGGGTTTTCCAGAAGGTATTTTTTGTATTTCGCAGGACTTTTTAATTAGCAGAAAAACGCTAATACCTAACTAATATAAACTTAAAGCTGTCTAATCGAACGCTTTGCAAACCGATTTAAAACTTTCTCATTGAAATATTTTATCAGTCTTCGTTTCTTAAAAAGTTTCATTAAACAGAACTAATTAAACAATAATTGAGAGCATAAAAAAGTCTGACTAACTTCAGGCGATGGTGAGCAACGTGCATTTGGTCGCGTCGTAATTGCGTGTGCCGAAGAATTTTCGAACTCTGGCTAAAGTGACCTTGGAAACGCTGTATATTGAAAGTGCTTGAAAAAAAAAAAGCACTATATGGGAGTCCATGTAGCGGAAGGAGTACGTTTCACGCACGTATTTTCCTTTGAAGATTGCGCAGTTTCCCGCCAGGTGTCAACACATGTGAATTTAGCGACGTCTGCATGTTCTAAAGGCCCATAATTTACAATGCGTTCTCATATATTTATTCATACGGCTCGAAGAGCATCCTCATAGTGAAGAGTGGCGTAGGTTCGTTGGTTGCCTTAGGGATGCGTTTCGCCAATTTCGCATAAAGAATGGAGCAGTGGCAACTCAACCGTAATTGCAGTAGGCATATTAGGGCAAGCTGCAATGGCCAATGTCAGGCTGACAGTCATTCGTTTTATTGAAACACCATTGAAGCGTGTACTAGGAAGGCAATCGAGATAGTCAAAAAGTGGCACGCACAATAAACTCACCTACGTTTTCACGTTCCACTCTTGAAGATGAAAGTGACGTATCCTTGCAGTTATCTTGTGTGGCTGCAATATTTTGTTTGCGCTTTGCACATCTTACGAGACATCTCAATGGGCTTTTTTGTGCTCGAAACTTGTCAAAATGCAACATATTTGACTATTTTCAAGCGCGACAACGAGGACAGTGACAAGATGTGGAGGTTTGTGGATGTTGGGCGTATGCCATAAAAATATATCTAAGTGACCACCACGTCGAATCTCACTTCTTATATTTTAGGTACACTGTGCAATAAAAGTAGAAACACGTCCGAATTCAAGCCGACGCCGTGAGGAAGATACACGGCGTGCCGATAACGACAATCAGTGAGGCCACTCAGAATCACCAGACCTGTTTAGGGCACCATTTGGACGAAAAGAGCAGCGGGATCTGCAGGTGGCGAAGCTGCCTGTAGGCCGACAGCGAGGAGCTGGACCACCTCCTGCTGTCGCAAGTATCCATGACCTCACGCCCATGTATGTGTCTTGCGTGTTGCACACGATGAACACCGGCACAGTTGAGACGGCGTGCTAGTTGCTTATCTGCGCAGCTTTAGTGCTTCGACTTTTATCTTTTACATCTTGAGCGAAGGGTGACCATGCATCAAGGATTGTGGAGGGCAGCCAGTGGCGTCGTTTGAGGGGCGCTAAGAGAAGAATTTTGTTCCTCTGGATCGATGCATGCATCACAGAATTCAAAATCGGCGCTTGAGGCAGACGCTTTGAAAGTTCTTCGCCCCCTGCATCCTTGAAACCGCTGTGGCAACGTCGGTGTGCCTTGCCATCGGTCGATGGCGAGGTGAAGCAGATTGTAGCATGGTGTGGTGGACCTGCCGAAGAATACAGGGCACGGCGCTGAAGCGCCTGCCGACAAGAAATGCGCAGCAGCCGGTAGCTAAGCAGGAATTCTTTTTATATACGCAAGCATCACTATAGATACATATGTACAATGACCCCTAGGGGCAGCCAACCGGTTCCAAAGCCAGAAGCGAAACCGCAATACCACATCACCCCCTCCCCCTTAAAATCAATAGTATGCGGGGTCCTAACACGCAACAAAGGCAAAATAAGAATGAAGGTGTACAGCATACAAAGGAAATTAATAGCAAAGCATAGTACCGTAATGAAATGAACACGTTCGACTCGTGGCAGGGCAAGCGGCGGAGTCGGCCCAATGCCGCGTCGAGCCGCAGCGGTAATAGGCACCCGAGCAAGCCGGCGGCGAAGCTGGAGAGAAGGTGTCCGCAGCAATGGTGGGCGAGAAGGTGCACGCAGGAGAAGTCCCGCCGGCGCCATTTTGCGGCGAAGCTTGGGGAGGATGGCGACTATGTGGCCTGGCATTTTAAATAGTACAGCGAGCTGAGCCGCCATGTTGCATCGGACACGACAACTTGACGTCGACTTGTGTTCCCGATAACTGTAGCAACCCGCGGTCGACGCGCTCCTCCTTTCTTGCTACGTCGAGTGCCTTCTTTCGGGAGAAGTCCTTGCCCATCTTGAAAAGAATTCTTTGGAGGTGCGGCGACGCGAGATTCAGAGACGATTTGTTCGAAAGCGAGGATATCGCCCGCCACGCCGAATACACAAAGCTTGACTACTCGGCGTACTTCGTGAATGAATTCCACTGCCGACTGGTATGGTCCCAGACATAGGGCTTTAAAGTGGGCGCGCAAACATGCCGCGTCTGGTTGAGGGTCAAATATTTCATTAAGCAGTGCAAGGGCTGCGTCGTACACACGCGGCTCGTTTCCCGAGTTTGTCGGTCGGCTCCCGGCTGCTGCTCATCTTCGGCGGCACGCAAGTAGGTGTTGAGTCCCTCGACGCCCAACGCGTTAAGGAGCAACGCCTTCTTGTGCTACGGCATGACGTCCCTGGCAGCGGCGTTGATGTAGACCTGAAACACAGGACGCCACTGCCTCCATAGAATAGGCGGTACACCGGGGAACTGGAGAAACACAGGCGGAGGGATAGCCGCGTTCATTTTTCAGAACCAGAATCAGAAGGATTTTATTTTTCACGACAAACAAAGGAGAGAATACATCATTAGTATGATGTCCCATAGAATGTCCCATAGTAAGAATTGAATTTTGACCTCCTGTACATGACAGCAAAGTCACTAACACAAGTAAGTTGGCAATTCAGGGACTTAAACTAATAATATTAATAATAATAATAATAATAATGACTAATTTGAATAAAGTAAGAAAATAACTTATAAACAGCGTAAACAAAAAGCATCGAACAAATATTGTGTCATAGTCGGTGAGAGTAAGGACAAAGCGGGAGACATTTCAAAAGGAATAAACATTAATGCAACATAAACCAATAAATATAATGTAACCAATAAATATAATGTCAAACAATCAAGGAAAATCACAGAAAAGGGATACAAGAATGAGGAAATATGAAAAGATAGAGAAAACTACCGAATGAAAACACCTAAAGCAGCGAATAACTGGAGTCCGAAAAAAAAATAATAAAGCAGGAAATGTTTTATTTAAGATAGGAACCTATGAACATTGATTGATTTTAAAGTGGACGGTAGCGAATTCCAAAAAAGCAAGTGCGGAGAAATTTAGCGACTGCTTGCCGTAATTCGTGCGAACGATCGGTAAAATGAAATGATTGTTTCTAGTAAATCTAGTATTGTTAGCATTAATGAGGGATGCTCTAGGTATTATGGACACCGGAATATCATTCTGTAGTGCCCTAAAAACAAAAATGGCGAGAATATATTTATTAAGGTTGGACACACTTAGAATATTGTGGAAGTGCAATAACTGATTTGAGTTAACACAACGTGACGAAAAGGTTATTAGACGAATGACCCGGTTTTGAGTGGTCTGCAATGATGCCAGGTGACTGCTCTAAATGTTGCCCCATGATTCAATGTTGTAGTTGTGGTCAGAATGAACTAAAACATAATAAAGCGATAAGAGAGTAGAAAAGGAGAAACGCGATCGCGCTTTGATAAGAACGCGTATACCATGAGCCATTCTCTTTTTTACAGTAGACACGTGAAGATGAAATTTGAGGTGGCAGTCTAGGTGCACACCTAGAAATGTACTGTGATCAACTTGAGTGATAATATGACGGTAGGTGAAAATGGAATGAGAAAGATCGGACGGAGGTCTGCGCGAGGTAAAAAGGACAACGTTCGTGTTATATGGTTGATTTTCAGTTTGTTCTGTGTACAGCAGGAGCAGATTTTCAAAAGATCTTCATTTAGCGTACTCCTTAGTGTGGATAGGCAGCCGTTAGAAATAAATATTGTGTCGTCCGTGTATAGAATACACCTATATGAGGAAAAGCCAGTCTTCAAGTCATTGATGTAAATTAAAAAGATTAAGAGACCTAAGATGAACCCCTGCGGTATACCTATGTTAGTAGTCCCTTCATTAGAAGAGAGCGTTGAAAAGGCAGTTCAGGAGAGACGTGCTCGTTGGTAAACCTCGTGAACAAACTGGCACGCAAGTGTAGAAAAGTAGCAATCAAGCAGAAATTAGAGCACCAGTGGGAGAGTTTGCACGGGTGCTGAGTCAATAGCACGAGGAGTAAAGCTGGATGCCCACTTTTAATTATACACCAGCATCACTATATATACATATGTACAACGCCCCTTAAAAGCCAACCAATCGGTTCAAAACATGAGCCGAAACCACGACACCACACAGATCCTCTCCCCATTCCAGTTGAAGACTCCCGCTTGTAATCGCCGAGCCCGATGGCAGTTCTTCTCCGACTAAACTGCTGGCTGCGAAAATGGCAACAGAATGAAAGAGCCCTAACGGCGCGAGGACACGTGGCCTACAACTCTTTTACGTCACTTGAAAGAGCGTGCTTGACGAAGAAGAAGAGAACATAAGTATTCCTAAAACACTTACAATAAATAATTGTGGAGAGTATTGGAGTACTGGCATTGGAAAATTCACAGCGGACTTTTCACCACAGATCTGTCGATTGTGAAAACAGTCGAATAAAAAATATTAGTTTCATGAACCAGCACACGCTATATCTCTTCGTCCTCCTTCTCTTACTTTGCTCCCAAAACACGTGCGCTGATTCGTCTGGTGTTGGCTGTAAAAACTCGGATGGGCAATAGGGTCAGTGGAGGAAGAGAGTGAGAGGAGAATTACTAAGGTAGAGAGCAATAAATATAGCTGTTTGGGCCACCTGACCACTTTTTGTGATCTTTTTTTTTCTACTTCCCCTTGTTTTTTCCTAGACCACAATTGATTATGATGATGGTGATGAATAAAGTTTATTTTGGCCCAAAGAAGACACAGAGCAAGTCTCGCGCCACCCGGCCCATCAGCCCATTTTTCCGGCCTGGTTTGCAACAAATCTGATGGGCGAGGGAACCAGTACCTCAGAGAGAAAGAAGAGGGCTGTGAAAAAGAAAACTGGAAAAGGAAGTGACAGAAAGAAAGCTCGGCAGACAAAGATAACACACGACAGAGAAGAAAGAGAGAAAAAAAATCAGACAAGCAAAACAAAAGAAATATAGAGAAATAAAAACAGAAAAAAAAGAGAGAGAGAAAACGACCCGAGTAACTGAGACAGATGGAGTGAAATTGAGGAAACGAACAAAAATAAGAAAAGCGAGAAAGATAAGGTGTTTTACAAAAAAAAGGTAAATGGAAATAAACAAACGCTGACACGAAAAAAAGAGAGGAAAAGTGAGAGAGGAAAAAAAAGGAAAGAAAGATTGCAAAGGAGAGGAAATAAGATAGATTGAGTGAGATCGCGTAGTATAGACTAAACGAAATAAAAGGGAACACATACAAAGGAAGATAGGAATAGTGAGAAAGAGAAGGAAGTAGGTAGAAGGACAACAACGAAAGAAGGAAATATCAATCAAATATTGTGAAAGCTAACAGACAAACAGATCAGAGAAGAAAGAAAAGAGGAGAAAAAATAATAAATAATTGTTTTTTTCAGTATGCAGGGTTTTACGTAATAACCTACGATATGGTTATGAAAAAATTGGCCCCGTATCTGGATGTAATCTGCAAATGTCGTCGAAAGGTGATAGTCTTGCGTGTGGAGAGAGTGAACAAGACATTTATTCGATGTTCTGCGCAAGGAAATCGGTGAGTGGTATTCTGGAGGCGCTGCGTTAGAGCGCCTAGAGCGTGCAGCGGAGGCGTACAAGAGCATCAAGTCATGTCACACGTGCGACATGAGCGCTATCTGGCAGCTATCTTGGAAACGAAGCGCGCGAGCTCTGCGCGCCCGTCTCAGAGCCGTCTCAGAGGTGATAAGGTGTAGAACGCAAGGCGACGGGTAGGTGCCACCACCGTTTTGTTTTAGCAAAGCGGTGGAAACACTTGCCTTTCCGTGCAAGCTTTGGAGTGTCAGCGCAGCGTGATAAGCGCTGCGGTCCCTAAAATTACTTATGTATGCCATTTCTTGTAAAAGACGCACATGCAGAATATATACGTGTTGTTATGGTGCCTCAGAAATGCGCAATAATCACTTTTTATTTGACAATTGCACAAGCACGAACGCTCAACCTTGAGCAACATAGGTGGGCGCTGCGGATGGGGTTGGCCGTTTCAAGTACCCGCTGCAGTTTAGACTGTACAAACAGACAAACGTGCATACATACAGACAGACAGACAGACAGACAGACAGACAGACAGACAGACAGACAGACAGACAGACAGACCAAAATGTTTGCGTCGAAGGTCCCCAAGAAAGACTATCGTCTTTAAAACGCCGTAACCGAAGGTTGCGCGAAACTTCACCGTATGGTGTTGCTTAACGTGCACTGATATTGCACAGTACATGTACCTGTACTGCCATGCTTTCATTTAAGTGCAGTTATATAAATAAATTTTGGTATTGTGCTAGTTGGCTATTCGCCATATTGTTAGAAAATAAGCGCAACGTTGACTCCCACAAACACTTAAACTCTCACTCACTCGTCCACACGAGAAACAAACACGACACGCAGCGCTCACTACCAATTGTTTAATTCGCCTAAACAACCCCCTTTTACTCGCACTCCAAAATACGCCAAGACATTTATCAGCAAAGGTTCGCATGTGAAAAGCACTCAAAACGCGATGCAAGAAGCGCCACCACCCAAGAATGTAACAAAAAAAGGATAAACCAGCCAGAAGCACTAAGATAGAACAAAGGCGTTGGCGTCGGTGTCAGTGTCAGCGTTTACGAAAAATCATCTTTTGATGTAGCACGGAACGCCTGACTTGGCGTCTATTGTTCAACACTAATGAATATCCTCGTTGTTTTTTCTGGTTGTTTGTTCCAAAAAAACGTGGCCACCATGGATGAATCTGATGAAGCAATAGTTTGAAAAGTTGAAACGTATTTCTTTTCTGAGTTTTGCACGTGTAGCGATTTGGTGGAAAAATAAGTGCTCAGGAAAAGGGCAAGATAGGATGGAATATTGTACTGCGGAATGCGGTGGCCGCTTACCGGAGCGAAAACAACTGTAAATGTTTTCGATGTGTCCGAACATTGTTTTCAAGCCGCGCTTGCCTGTTTTCTCGCTTTTCGCTTATGAAGTGTGAATGCGCCATCATAAAGAACAGATTACGAAAACGCGCCAACTTGCAGGAGGTACATTTTATTAGATTAACCAGTTTCTGGCCAAATTCACCAATGTGAGTGGGGGCCAAGAATTTTAAGGTGATTGCGTTTCGAAAAGAACTTGCTTCGCATTAATTCTGGCATCGGCGTCGGTGTCGGTGTCGATGTCAACGTGAGTGAAAAATAATCTCATGGGGGACCAAAATCTCGAGAAAAATGCAACTAATATAAATGGTAAATACTTCCGAGCCTAAGTGAGGATCAAACCCAGACCGTTTGCGAGGCAAGCGGGTGTCGTCTACCACACAGCCCTGCGTTCGTTGGAGATGCACTGAAAATAGAATGCGCGTGTTCCGTAAACAACACGTAGTGGGTGCACGGCACTGTCGAAAACATTTTACGTGCATATCGTTTAAAGCATGATACCCATTACTACACGAATGCGACAATATGTGGAAGCTTCACTAACACAAGCCACTGGCAGCTTTGTCGATTGCATTGTAGTAAGTATTAACTTAGTTTTCTCTAGCAACAGCACGGAATGAAATGTATGCACTAAGTGGGTGAAGTATGCACTAGGTAAACGATATCACTATCGCGTTAAGCTCTCAAGGGCAAAGCTCGAAATGCCCGAATATATAAATACATTATCTACAAAAATCTTCCATTCTCAAGAATTATGTGGATCAAAAAATATTTTTGGAGTACTGACCTATATATTCGCGCCGTACTTCAAGGCCTAGTCCACTGTAGACAAAAGCCAGTGACGAGCACGTTTATTGCTGGTGTTTAACGTACCAAAGCCGTCCGGCGCAGTGGTGTAGCCGTTAAGGTGCGCGCCTGCAAACTCGTAGGTCATGGGTTCGGTCCTGGTTATGGTGGTTTCACTTAAATAAAGGCGAAATGAGAGAGGCCAGGGTACCAGATGGCTAAAATTACCGGAGCATAGAGCTACAGGGTCATTTATTCAGATGGTGGTTTTAGGAAGTAAAAACCAAGATATTATTTTTCCGAATGTCTCCAAGCAACAATATGGCTACGAATGCGCGGTTGTGGAGGGTTGCTCAAATTCGGCACCTAGAGTTCTCTACCATGCCCTGAAGCAGAGTACATGAACTTCAAGCATTTTCACCTGGACCAAGATTATGACCGTCCCAGCCGTTTAGCAGAACATTTATATCACACTGTAGAACTGGTTGTTTAAATTGTACTCGTGGTCCGTGTTGACAGTTAGTCATTATTTAATGAAACAAGAAAACCACGGGACAAACATACAGCGAGAACTCACTTAGAAGCGTCTTGAACAAACAACAATTATGAACTCAATGTCGTTAGGTGTGTTTTCAGTTCTCTGAAAGGCACGCTAGCCATCAGGAGGTATCGTCTGCTTTGGCATGCATTGATAATCTCAGTCGCCTGTTAAGACGCCATACTACCAGAGTTAGGTGCATAAAAGAAAACAGCAGCAAACACCACTTCGAATCATGATTGTTTTATTGTGTCGTTCAAGCTTGTTTCCAAAAGAAAGTAGATAAAAATCTACACCAAAACGCTTAAGAAATTAAACGGAGTGCGGGTGAATCTCATCAGTCAACACTGCAGGTGTCACCAGGTGTCACCAGGGCCGGCGACTACTTAAGCTGCACGAAGGAGCCACAGCAGCAGGAGTGGCAGTTGCGACAATGCCGTGTGTTCCGTGCCGCGAAGCTGGGTCCTACCATGATGTGGCAACCCTCCGAATCCCTTTACACGATAGATGTTTCCTGCGTGTCAGACAAAATGAAACAGGCACTTCTAAGGAAGAGGGCCATGATTTCTCACCTGCCCAGCACCTATGCTTGGAATCCCGTAGCTATGGCGCTGAAGGAACGTCCACCTTGCATAGAGGACAGTGGACGGCAGCCAGTGGCGTCCTCTCAGCGACGCCCAAAGCAGTCTTCTTGGACTCTGGGTGGGTGAATGCATGACAGGATATAGCGCAGACTCTCGAGAATGGTCACCCTGATGGCTCGAACGCTCTCGGCTCTCAAGCATCTGTGCAGCAACTCCGCCAACGCTGTTACTCTTTGCCACCGGGCGATGGTGAGGGAAATGCAGATCCCGGGGACGTAGCGTCATTGAATACCATCTGGATTGAGTGCGTCAGAACTACAGTGGTTGAACATTAAAGCAAAATAGAAACTGAATGAACGGGCATAAATGCGCGAGGACACGTGGCCTGCGCTTCTTCGTCATCGTCTAATACATTATGCTTGAGAGAAGACAAAGAAGGTTGTTGTTAAATTGGCTACCGTATTACTTCTATGGTAACCAAGTAGAGAACCCAAAAACTTTCGTTTCGTTCTACTTTTGCTATCTTCAGCATAGGCTCAAGCTCAATTCAGGATGAAACAATGTTAGCACTGTACTAGTAATAATAAATAAAAAATATTTAAACAGCGTATAAAATATATAAAGACTTCAGCTAGTCTTTTAAATCAAGAATAATTTTGAAAGCAATACAGGTTCGCGTTTTCTTGCCTAGATGTATTGAAAATTATAATTAAAAAGGTGATTTGATTTGCCCTCCTTGTTCAGCCCATTACACCACTAATTTTGCTCGTATGAATAACGTTATTAATGACATTTCGGATACAACTATGTGTCGTATTAGAATGTTTGCTGACGACTGTGTGTTGTGTACAGAATTTACCGACTAGACAGATTCCACCCGGCTACAGGATGACCTTAATCACGTGGAGGTATGGTGAAAAACAATGATATGGTACTAAATACTAACAAATGCTTTCACGTCCATTTCACCAAAAGGGTCAACAGGTTTACAAATCAGTACAACTTCAACAATAAAGTTATTAGAAAAGAACACAAATACGAGTACTCGGGTGTCACAATTTCTGAGGGTGGGGGATGGTCTGAACCCATTGCTAGTGTTCTGAGCAGAGCTGGAAAAGCCCGAGGCTTATTACACAAAAAAATTAAACATGTAACCAAGGAGAATAAACAGGCCGGACATTACGCCTATGTCAGACCAATACTGGAATACGCCTCTCCTGTGTGGGATCTGGTTCACAAAGTACACATTCATGCACTCGAGCGCATTCAGTCGATAGCAGCAAGATTGGTTCTGGGAAAACATGACTCAACTGTAAGCTTTCAATGTATGAAAAGAAATCTTAATTGGCAATACTTAAAGATCGAAGACGTAATTTAACATTGAAACTATATTATTCAATTTATAACAAGAAAACAAGCAATATTTCTTTAGAATATTTAAAACCAGCGCATCATCATTCAACTCGTCATGACCACAAATTTAAAGTGTGGCCATACAACCCCAGAACGGATCTTTTTATGCTTTCTTTTTTCCGCAAGCCATTGTCGAATGCAATATGTTACCAGCTGATTTATTTGGCCGCAAGACAACGGACTCATTCTATGAGGCACTGTGCCCCCCACTATAATGCCTAAGATGGCGTTGCGGGTAATCTTTAAAAAAAGTTATAAAGGCACTTTGCAGTTGAACTCATTGCTTTCAATCAGTCGTGAACGCAAGTTCCTCAAAACAACTCTGTTAATTTGAAATCTCTGTGTATCTCAAGAGGCGACAAATCCGACATTCTGCGTTCACAACACGCACAGTATGAAAATTGACGTCACATGATGTCATCATCGAAAATATCACACGCCACTGTTGCATCGTCAAGAGGCCAATCACAGAATTATAGCCACTGAATGTTGGGGAAGGTAGGAGCACGTGACTTTGTTGTTCGTTTTTTCCCCTTGTCTACGTTTTACGTGGAGTTTAAACTCAGATTGAATAACCATCTCACCCAAAATCCTGTTCCTATTAGTTATTTAGGGCAGCTATGCAATTTTTCAGTGTATCTTTTATTGATTTCCGACAGAGCGCTGTTGCAACCATTGATCAATTTCATGCCACATGCGAATGTCCCAGAATTCGGCCAATGCGTGGAGATATTTTTTTTCTTCATAGCGCCTTTAGCGTCAAAATCATCGTCATGGTTTTCCAAGTTTCGCTTCTCTGCGTCACTCTGGCTAAGTTTTTAGGCCTGTGTTGGCAGAAAAGTTGCCTAGGCTACTTGGAAATTTCTTGGATACTTTCTTCTAACTTTGATGTGAGCGAACTTATAGGTAACTACTTATAGGAGTGCGGCGATGGCGTAGTGGTTAGAGCATCCGCCTCGCATGGAAGAGGTGCGTGGTTCAAATCCCGGTACCGCGCAGTTCCCAACCGGATTAAAAAAAAATCCGCGTGTTGATGGAACTGCATTAAGAGGCCTGGGGTGCGGCCTCACCGGCAAACACCGCCGAGAACGCACTCCCTCACCAGAGAAGGATTGGCCACCCTGGTGCAGTATCTGGCCACTACCTCCCACATGATTACGTCAAATAACTCACGGCCCTCAGTCCCCAGCAGCTGCGAAGCAACTGACCACGGCGGCGGTCAGATCTGCAACGCAGCAGAGGGTGCTAAGAATCTCTGGATCCGGACAGGCCGCCATTGGAACCTGAACTTGGCAACGTTTAACGCTAGAACCTTATCTAGTGAGGGAAGTCTAGCTGTACTATTCGAGGAGCTAGAGGGTGTTAAATGGGATATAATAGGGCTCAGTGAGATTAGGAGGACAGATGAGGCCTATACGGTGCTACAGAATGGGCAAGTCCTTTGCTACAGGGGCTTGGCAGACAGAAGAGAACTGGGAGTGGGGTTCCTCATTCACAGAAACATAGCTGGCAACATAGAGGAATACTATAGCATTAATGAAAGGGTGGTAGGTATTGTAATTAAACTGAATAAAAGATACAAGATGAAGATAGTACAGGCTTACGCGCCTACATCCAGCCATGATGACGCTTCAGTTGAAAGCTTCTATGAAGACGTGGAATCGGCAATGAGTAAGGTAAAAACACAGTATACTATAGTGATGGGCGACTTTAATGCAAAGGTAGGGAAGAAGCAGGCTGGAGACCAGGCAGTAGGAGATTATGGCATCGGTACTAGAAACGCCAGAGGAGAGCTACTAGTAGAATTCGCAGAACGCAATAATTTACGGATTTTGAATACCTTCTACCGAAAACGAGAAAACCGCAAGTGGACATGGAGGAGCCCTAATGGCGAAAATAAGAACGAAATAGACTTTATAATGAGTGCACACCCTGGAATCGTGCAGGATGTGGATGTGATTGGCAAGGTACGATGCAGTGACCATAGAATGGTACGGTCTCGAATTCGCCTAGACTTGAAGAAGGAACGACAGAACTTGATACGCAAGAAGCCAATCAATCAGCTAGCACTGAGAGGGAAAGTACAGGAATTCAGAGTGTCACTGCAGAACAGGTACTCGGCTCTCAGTGAGGAAACCAACCAGATACAATGAATGATAATCTGACGAGTATCATTACGGAGTGTGCAGTGGAAGTTGGAGGCAGGGTAGTTAGACAGGACACTGGCAAGCTTTCACAGGAAACGAAGAACCTAATTAAGAAGCGTCAAATCATGAAGTTATCAAGTACAACAGACAAAATAGAACTGGCAGAGCTTTCGAAGTTGATTAATAGACGTAAAGTATGCGATGTAAGAAGGTATAACATGGAGAGAATTGAACAGGCTCTGAAAAACGGAGGAAGTGTCAAAGCATTGAAGAGGAAACTTGGGATAGGCAAAAGTCGGATGTATGCACTAAGGGACAAAGAAGGCAAAATAACTACCAATATGGATAGGATAGTTAAGATAGCGGAGGAGTTTTACAGGGATCTGTACAGTAGCCGAGACAACCACGACCTTAATACTATAAGAACTAGCAGTAACCCAAATTACACCCCACCAGTAATGATAGAAGAAGTCAGAAAAGCTTTGAAGAGCATGCAAAAGGGCAAAGCTGCTGGTGAGGATCAGGTAACATCAGATCTGCTGAAAGATGGAGGGCAGATTGTGTTAGAAAAACTAGCCACCCTGTTTACGAGGTGTCTTCTGGCGGGAAGAGTACCAGAGTCTTGGAAGAACGCTAACATCATCTTAATACATAAGAAAGGAGATGACAAGGACTTGAAGAATTACAGGCCGATCAGCTTGCTCTCTGTAGTATACAAGCTATTTACAAAGGTAATTGCTAACAGAGTAAAGAAAACATTAGAATTCAATCAACCAAAGGAACAAGCAGGATTTCGAACAGGCTACTCATCAATTGACCACATTCATACTATCAATCAGGTAATAGAGAAATGCTCAGAGTATAACCAACCACTATACATAGCCTTCATAGATTACGAGAAGGCGTTTGATTCAGTAGAAATATCAGCCGTCATGCAAGCACTGCGGAATCAGGGCGTAGATGAAGTATATATAAACATTCTGGAAGAAATCTACAGGGGATCAACTGCTACCATAGTGCTTCATAGAGAAAGCAACAGAATACCAATCAAGAAGGGTGTAAGGCAGGGGGACACAATTTCCCCAATGTTGTTTACCGCGTGCTTACAGGAGGTTTTCAGAAGCCTAGAATGGGAACAGTTAGGGATAAGAGTCAATGGAGAATACCTTAGTAACCTGCGCTTCGCCGATGACATTGCATTGCTGAGTAACTCGGGGGACGAATTGCAACTCATGATTATGGAGTTAGACAAGGAGAGCAGAAAAGTGGGTCTTAAAATTAATCTGCAGAAAACGAAAGTAATGTACAACAACCTCGGCAAAGAGCAGCGCTTCGAGATAGGTAATAGTGCACTTGAAGTTGTAAAAGACTATGTCTACTTAGGGCAGGTAATAACCGCAGAGCCGAACCACGAGATTGAAGTAACTAGAAGAATAAGAATGGGGTGGAGCACATTCGGCAAGCACTCTCAAATTATGACAGGTAGATTGCCACTATCCCTCAAGAGGAAGGTATATAACAGCTGTGTCTTGCCGGTACTTAGCTACGGAGCAGAAACCTGGAGACTTACAAAGAGGGTTCAGCTTAAATTGAGGACGACGCAGCGAGCAATGGAAAGAAAAATGGTAGGTGTAACCTTAAGAGACAAGAAGAGAGCAGAGTGGATTAGGGAACAAACGGGGGTTAAGGATATCATAGCTGAAATCAAGAAGAAGAAATGGGCATGGGCAGGGCATGTAGCGCGTAGACAGGATAACCGCTGGTCATTAAGGGTAACTGACTGGATTCCCAGAGAAGGGAAGCGGGTTAGGGGGAGACAGAAGGTTAGGTGGGCAGATGAGATTAAGAAGTTTGCGGGTGTAAATTGGAAGCAGCAAGCACAGGACCGGGTTAACTGGCGTAACATGGGAGAGGCCTTTGTCCTGCAGTGGACGTAGTCAGGCTGATGATGATGATGATGATGATAGGTAACTTGTGACGTTGCGTCGGCTCGGAATTCAATATGGGGTTAAAGTATGCAAAATTCTTTCATATTCCAAAACTCTATAAAGCCCTTACATTACACAAAGGATGAACTTTCATTAAATTTATAAGACAGTTGGCAAACTTCAGAAATTCTTGGGTGTTGCCCAGAATGAAAGGGATGTATATAAGCTTCAGTTTTATGATCTGTCAGCCAAGCAGACCTCAAGCACAAACAAGAAAAATGCCTTTGTTTACGTGCCTGGAACTCAGAGAGAGCTGCTGCCTTGTGCTTAATTTTCAGGACTCGTATTGCTACAACCAACTTTAAAACGCATCATCGGGAGATAGAAGGCCAATGTAAAGCGCTCCGTATGTAAGGCGCTCTGTATTGATCGGCACAATGTGTTAAATTGATAAAAATTGTTAAGAAAATTGAATGTGAGTCTGCACTAAAAGTGAAGTATGAGTCTGCCTTCTGGAACCCACATCAATCGTATATAGTCGATCCTTTTATTCTCTGCAGAATCGCGCTACCATCTATATTTTCATTCACTAAAGCTACTGTAAAAAAAGACACGAAGAGCAAACACTCGTTCGTTGAGCAAGCTATTCTATTCTCTCTTTGTCTTCTTCCACTTCGAAGCAGCCACCGAGCCGCGTTGCCGTGCTAACTCTCCACACTAATCCACGCTGTGGGCCTGGTACACAAAGAGAAATAATAGTTCTGTCGAAACAACGCACTCGTTTCTTGAAGCGTGACGCGTACCTTCAAAGTTATTCTTTTTATGCTGGTCATGTGCAAAGCTTGCATCTGAGCTGCTAATCTACCAGGTATTCTGTCCAAGTTGCTAGGTGATAGTGAGGGACGTTTCGAACTTCTTGAGTAGCTACCCGCCCGAGCACCTGCCACTCCTTAGTACCCATACCTCTTCTCTAATGTTGTACTCCGAGGCAGGTTGCCGGCAGCGCTCCTAACAGCGCTTTTGATTTACTTGCACCCCTTTGCTCTTTTCCTCGCCGCCACTCTGAGCTTCTGGCAGGCGCTAGTATGGTTTTCATAGTGTCTGATTCTAAGAGGAGCGTCAAGGCTGAGGACCTGCTTTTAGTTGGGGCAGCTTTCCATAGACCATTTCATATGGTGTCGGACTAGTAGACGTCTGCATCACGGTGTTAAGTGCGTAGCCATCCGCCCGAATGTGGACATCCCTGTAAGCCTCTCTTTTCTTGTTGACTTTGGTATATGAAGCGAGATTTGCCTGAATACTTTGATTAGTGCGCTCAGTAAGGCCATTTGCCTCAGAATGGAAGGAAAGCAGATGTGTTTTGCTTCTTTACACCCGCCTTGCAAAGGTACCTTCGTAGTCCCCGGCTGCGAAATGTCGTGGCGTGATCCGATATCAATTCATTTGAAAGTCATGACCATTAGAATCTGCACTCTTCAGGAAATTGGCCAAACGAACAGGGGCAAGAGATGACATGACTGCCACTTCCAAGTACTTTGATAAATAGTCTATAGCTACAATGATGTAGCGGGTTCCAGAGGTTGTGGTGGGGAGCAGCCCGATATAGTGGATGCCCAGGTATTAAATATCTGGTCGCGTATCTCAACAGTTGTCAACAGTGCAGGCTGCATTTCGCCATTTCGGGCAGAACTAGCTTCAGTGAAGTTTTATGGTCACCGACGCACTTCCAGTCTTACATTGTTTAGCAAGTTCTTTAAATGCATTCCTAATTATACTTCATAATTTACACTACTGGGGGTGCCAGTTCCTTGGTATGAAATGGTGGAGCGCACGCGCCTCATTCTCTCCTGCGCAACGCCGCGTTGAGCACCAACATCAACGCCACCGTCAGTGTCAGCTTTAGCGCCAGAACAAGCGCTTGTGCCGTCTGAAACTCTGGAACAGCAACTCTTGACGCTACACTCCACTGACCACAATGGCGTAGTTTTCAAAGCCCAGCATGCAGCAATTCTAGGAATCACATATATAGGGTTTCTAAATAACGAGAGAACCACCACGTACAAAGAGTCTTACAATTCACCTATAAATTCTCTTTACATTCATTCGTCCTTTCAATAAAAACACTACCTCTCGCTCAAGTGAAACATCTCCGTGCGGCTTCGCATCTACACATGGTTCCCTTTAGCGGGAGATACTGTTTTTATTCAAACAATGGTGACGTATTTTTTGTGCTTTGGACAACTTGCGAAAAAGTGGAATAACCTCTCCAGAGCACGAAACTACTCGATATGCAACGAATGACTTGGCTGGTTTGACGGGCAACAAGAATCAAGAGAGACCACCACGTCAAATCTCAATGTTTTGTTTTATGAAATAAGACTCTTAAAAATAGAACCACTTCCTTACTTAACGCTGTGCACCGAGGAAGTGATAAAACGTTCTGTGCCCCCCCCCCCACCCGATTTGAATCACGAGGTTGGTCGACGGAACCGGACTGGTGAAAACAAACGCTGGAGCGCACGCTACGAAGATGCTGCGAGGTCTGCAGTGAGAAGCTGCACCACTTCCTGCTGTCGCAAGCATCCACGCCACTTGTGATCACAGATGTGTCCTGCGTGTTGCATACAATGAACGCCAGTGCACTCTAGAGGCAGCGTACTTGTTGCTCACCTGCACAGCTTTAGTGCTTCGACTCTGGAAGTTTTCACCAGATCGTTAATCAGGTTTGGTAGAATGCAGCCAGCGATGTCCTTGCAGGGGCATTGGCAGTACTACTCGCTAGCTTTGGACAGGTGAATGCATGCATCAGATGAGCCCCCCCTCCCCCCCATGTACTCGAGGAGGACACTTCGAACGTTTTCGGCCCCCCTTCCGTTCTTGCCGCAGTTGGGATAACGCTGACTTGCCTTTCCACCACACGATGCTGAAGTGGTGCAGATCCTGTCTTTATTCCAATGACGGCTTCTGCTTGTAATCGATCAGTCCAACGTCAGTTGGCAAACACGGTCACCTTGTCGAACGGCAATGCTGACTGCATCTAGCAGAATGGCGACAGTATGGTTGGTTGGTGGATTGGTTGGTTCGTCAACAACTAGGTGCTACCAACCTAGGGGCATAGGCCGTGAATGGGATGGTGCCTTGTTTTTTAAATTAATTTACTTCTTGAAAGGAAGGGTTGAATTCATTAGGTAATAAGTGAAAGGTGTTAGATTTCTAAACAAACAAACTTTGAAAAGGATAACATAATAAACACGCACTAAAAAGAAAAATCTTCATAAAACAATTGAATTTATCGATGTTTACATTCTATTCTTTTAGATTCTCGTGAGAAACTTGTAACGGCGGTAAAAAGCTCTTGTGGCGGAAACCAAGTTTGATTGCGCCAAATGAAAGATTGAACGGAAGCGTCAAGTTCAAGTCCAACTTTTGTAGGGGTTCTTCTAGTAGTTTTTTCTTCGATGTTGAATTTTCAGCATGACAAAAGAAATGCTCCAAAGATTCACTCTCATTGCAGTGAAGGCAGAAAAATGACTGTCCCATACCCGACCCGTGAAGGTAAAAGTTCAATGAAGGGACTCGACAACGCAGCCTTGTAAACACTATTTATTTATTTCTTGATGAACACCACTTTTTATTTCAATGGAACTTTAGCTGTGAATAGTCTGATAAAAAACAAAGGACATTTTTCAAAGTTATTGGCCGCGTTGCGTTTTTCAAAGCGTGCTGCTGGTATATATTTCGAAATAGGCAAACTAAGTGAAACAGGACAATCAAGGGAAGATATAGGTAGTGCATCTGTGTGCTCATTGAGAGCTAAACCTCAATGGCCTGGTACCCAATCTATTCGAACGAGTCGCACATGTCTACGAATGAGCGAGTAGAAAGTTTCTGAGGTACGCGAAAATGTTGGTGAGCTTAAGGCAGTACAGACAGAGAGACAGTCTGTTAGATCAATCACCACTGATAAATCTTGAGCCATTTTACGCAATGCTAGGACTATTGCTAGTAGCTCAGCTTGGTAAATAGAGGTAAAGTCGGGTAATCGAATTGAGAAAGCCCAATCTAGAGAGGATGATACGATTCCTACGCCAGCCTTATCTTTGTAAACAGCAGTGTCAGTCGCTATCACAATGGATGTTTCTAGATTGGCCAAATGATCTGCCAAAATGCCTTTTCTTTACTTATATGGTAATTTTTTTCAATCTTGGGATATATATCATCAAGTTCTATCCTAATTGCATCTATAGTGTTGAGTACAAATATTTCCCAAAGCTTAACTCTTGAAGGGTCCAAAAGTTTTGTTGTAATTATTACTCGAGGACGCCATGATTTAGACCATTGGTGGTTGAAAATAGAGGTCTACAGATTGATGAACACATACTGTGCCCTCCTCTGAGGTGATGCATAGAATTTAAGGAATGTTTGTACAGTAGAAATATGAAATCATTTGATAGGAAAAGGCAGGCGGGATTCTTCATGCGAGATATTGTTCGCAACATATTTAGGTAGCCCTACGCATAAGCGTAATGATTCACCTTCTGACAGAATTAGTGGTCAAATTTTGTAAGCCGGAGCACCAGAAAACAAAACCCAGCTGAATTCTAATATTGCTCGAAGGAGGAGGAGGAGGAGGAGGAAAGTTTAAGCCGAAGGACAGGGAAGCAAGCCAGTTCTTAGACCAGCTGGCTACCCTGTGCTTGGAAAAGGTTTGAGGGGAATGAAATATGATATAAAGTGTTGCAAAGAGAGAGAGAGAGAGAGAAATACAAAAAATTACATCAAAGCGTATAAGACACTATAGTCTGTCACTGAGGCCAGTTGTCCGCAATAAAACGTAGCAAAGAATTGAAAGTATTTTGGGCTGAGGATAGGCTCGGCCAATGACCGAGAAACCTCGTTCCGACAAAGGCCGATCATCCAGTCTATCCAGAGCTGCAGTTAGTTCTTGTCTTGGCGCGTTGTAATGGGTGCACTCATATGAAAGACGCGCGATGATTTTTTTTAGCAGCCGCAGTAAGTGCACGTAGAGGAGCTGGCCAATCCAATGAGATTGCAGTTTGCGTTCGTGAAGGCCACTCCAAGCCACAGGTGGCATAGAAGTCTTCTCAGCTCCAGATATCCTTGACGGAAGACGAAACTGCAGATCAGGATCAAAGTTATGCAGGTGTGCGTTTGTGAATTCTGTCAAGTTTTACTGTTTCAGTGTGAGATCACGTGCAAGCGAACGAAGTATTGTAGCTGCGTCGGTTCTTGAGAATGGGATAGCTGTGTATTGGGTGCCGTCGTGTGCAGATCTAGCGGCCTCATCTGCGTGATCATTGCCATATATATATACCGCAATGACCTGGTATCCACTGATACATTATGCTGTGCTGTTTCTCGTTTGCTTGGTAAATAAGAAGCCTTATTTCAGCTACTAACTGTTCATTAGGTTATTGGCGAGAGGGTGACATAAGACATCGAAGAGCTGCCTTCGACTTCGACAAGAGAGACCAAGTTTCCGAAGGTTCTTTACCTATAAACTCCGGAGCTGCATGTATGGCAGCGAGTTCAGCAGCTGTCGACGATGCAAATGCGATATCATGAATTTGATTGTGATGTGCCTTGTGGGAATAACCACTGCCCCTGCTGAGCTTACTGAAGACAAAGAGCCAACCGTGTAAATGTGAAGGCGTTCATTGTGCTTCTCTTGCAGGAAGAGTAATGTGGCCTGTTTCAGTGCTAGGTGTGGCGATTGTTTCTCATTTCGAAGCCAGGAATTGTTAGAAGGTCTTTTAGTGGGTGTAGGCACCACAATGGTAACAGCGGCCGTGCTGCATGTGTCAAGTGCAACGGAAGCACTGCGCAATGCTGAGCTACAGTTGCGCTGACCGCTGAGTGGGGCCTAGAAGTTCGAAGCGAGGTGAGGCGATGTGATGGAAGCCGAGCGAAATGTCTTAGGTGCGTTCTCAAAGCCTCTATGCGGATATATTTGTTGACTGGATAATGACGCGCATTGATGACTGTCGCTGCTGTAGACGGGAATCTTGGGAGGCCAAGGCATATTCGCAGTGCTTGGGCTTGGATCGACTGGAGAACGCGCAATTTTGTTCTTCGAATCCCACAAAGCACGGGTAAGCTGTAGCGCTTATCACTGAGAAACAGAACAGTGTAGATTTGAAGCATTGCTCGTACCGATGCACCCCACGTTTTTCCAGCAAGAAACCTCAGCACGTGGGTGATCATGGTCAGTTTCATTTTCATGTGGGCAATGTCAGGGTGCGATCGCGATCAACTATGAATCCGAGGAATCACTGGATATTCAAGTAGTTGATCGTGTGTCCGTTGATTTTTATAACATATGGACTCATTGCCTTATGTGTCAATGCTATACGTGATCACTTCTCTGATGACAGCTCTAGTCCCCGTTCTTCCATGTACTTTGTTGCTAGTGTAGGCACTTTCTGAAACCGGGCACGCAAATGTAGTCGTGTGACGCCTAACGGCCAGATGCAAATGTCATCTGCATATATTGATAGATAGATAGATTTTGTAAGTGCGTCAAGCAGGCCGAGGAGCACTAGATTGAAAAGTGTGGGGCTAAGAACACCACCTTGAGGCACACCACGACAGAAGTAATGATGCATCGCTGTGCCATTCTCTGTCTGTACAAAAAAAGTTCTGCCTTTCAAACAGCTGTCGATCCATTGGTGAAGCCGACTCCCTATTCCAACATTTTCCATGACATCCAGAATGGTTTCATGTGATACAAAATCGAACGCGCCTTTCACGTCCAAGGAAAACGCTGCAGATAAACGTTTCAGTCTGTTTTGATGCTGCACAGACAAGACCAGTTCAATAACATTATCAATTGTTGACCACCCACGCCGGAAGCCCGCCTTAGCATCATGGTATACCTAGTGGTGCTCCTGGTACCACTTTAGGCGAGTCAAAATTATCCTCTCCATCCCTTTCCCTAAACAGCTAGTTAGCGCGATGGGGCGATAAGAGGTCAAGTCCAGAGGAGATGAACCTGGGTTAAGCACAGGGACGAAGCAGCTGGATTTCCACGAATGAGGGAGAAATTTGGTGCTCCACGAGTCGTTGTACACTGATAGAAGGGCCAGTCGAGCTGCTTCACCGAGGCTGCAAAGAGCCATGTACGTGATCCCATCCGGACCAGGTTATGAGATCTTTTGCGTGCCATCAAGGCCACTTGGAGTTCTTCTAGAGAGGTGGTACGTACACCCGCGTGATGCTGTACTACACCTTATGGTATTTGCCTGGGGAAGTCTTTGGATTTTCCGTGTTCTTAGGTGTATGTGAAAGACTCTCTAATTGTGATATACCTGATTGTGCTTACAAGTGGACATAAATGGTTAGTGCTTATGGCATTCCGTTATTACATGAAAGAAATTACGGGACTTCTTTGTCATAGAATATCTGAGTACATCTCTTATCGGTACATGTTACACCCCTCAGTTACAATCGTGACATCCATATTCCCATGAACTGCTGTAGATGTGAAACATATCAAGAACATATTCTTACGGTTGAATTAAAGGATAGGTAGATTTATTTACAGGGTGAGGATGAAGTTCAGCAGTCGCGGTAAAGATGGAGTCCTCAGGCCGCACCAGACAACGTCGTCTTCCTCTTCTACCTCCCCGGCACATACTACAGCCCGGCTCATACCGTAGCAATATCATAGGAGCGGTCAACATTGTCAGGGATGCCCTGTCACATAGCCCAATCAATATGTTAACCTGTCTCAGAGAAATATACACCTTAAAAAAGTGGGGACTGGTTGACATGACAACGAATTCTGCCATCTGCAAGAAATATAACCTTCGACGCTGCTAGACTTTCGGTGGTCTAGAGTCGTTTGCCAGTAACAGTAGACATATTAGCTTCAACGCATGCTGTGACTGAAGAACTGACCTTTTATGCCCACGTGCAAGTAAAATTAGGCAAATTACTAGACTGTCGTTCATGCCCAAATACACCGCAAATCTAGACTTCTCCGGGCAGATAACGTAAGGTGTATGGCATCACGTGGGTTTACGTACAACCTGTGTCGAGTGCTTTGCAGCACTTCAAGATTCAATCACATTGTGACATTGCTTCATATGTTTGCAGGCCCAACCGCTTAGTTCAGCGAGGTTTCTGAGGATCTTATCGTGCCATTGAGCTGCTGCCTTGCAAAAGACAAACTTGTAGGCTTGTGTCATTGCATGGTTCAGCATTGGGTGGAATATATTCTTACTCCAGACATTTGTAGGTTACGCACTGTCGCTCCTGCTTTTGTAGCTGCTGGCTGCATCTCTCATGTCATCCTTGGTCCCAACAGATAGAGAAAGCCAATATAGACCGACAGTATTACACCAAGCCCTACCTCCCAATGAGCAATGGAAAATATGAAACGTATATGCATGAAATTCAAGGCAGACATTGGTTGCAACACTAAAACTTGCTTTTGGCGTGACTGTAGGTCTACCCAGTGACCATGTTTTTTTTTACTCTGATCGACACGAAGCCCACCTTCCTGCCAGTGACTACACATCTCGTCTATGATACATCATAAAGAAGCTTCTACATAAAGCTGTGTGACAGCGCATTGGAAGGCACATATGGTAGCAGTAAATAGACTCTGCATAATGAAATGATAATGCATAATGAAATGTTATGGGGTAACCATCCCTCATGGGTGTCATGCTGCAAACTTTAAAAAACATTTCTCTCAAGTAACTTTTACTGAAGTTTTATGAAAACAAAACAGATGATTCACTTCCTAAGCAGAATTCATCATCAGTGCACAAATGACCTGAAACAGGAAAAATATCCCAATAACATGACCTCAATAAACATTCCCCACAATGTCATGATTAAAACTTAACGTTAACTGGTTGTTCAGTCAATCTAGCTATTAGAGCCTTTAACAGCATCATTTCTTCTGGCAAAGTGAAAATACTTTTTCTGTTTTATGCATTTGTTATATCTGAAATAATAATTTAGGTGCGAAAAAAATGTCCCATTAAATTTGTGATACCTGGGTTATGATGGCTACATAAATTATTGAATAACAGCTGTCATAATATCCATATTAAAAGAAAAGCGGCACACAAAAACATATATATTGCACAGTTATTGCACTGCTCGGTTATATTGCACAAAAAATAGTTCACTTTTATTGATGAGCGTATCATTTAATCTCGTTGTACCTCACTTGTCATGCGCGGCTATTACTTTTTAAATTCTTGTTGCTCGGATTAAACTTTCAGTTGTGAGTGCAGTGCTGTGTGTGGTTCTTTTCTTTGTCTCCGTCTTTTTGTGCGCCGCTTTTCTTTTAATATGAATATACACCAACTCGCCCAACTTTCTATTCTGTAATAATATCATATGATTCGGTAAATCTATGTTTTCAATGGGTTTGCAAATGTGCTAGTTCTCGATTGCCACAAATAACAAGTAAGAATGTATTTTAAATTTTTATTGCCTGGCACTTACGCTCAAGTGCTATGAAAAATAAAGTGTAACTTCATGTTTGCTGTGAGCTTGACTCCTGCAACACGGCCTCACTCAAAAAAGGTTGAGGCACTATTCTAAATACCTAAATACCTGAATTTTCAATCAGTTAGAATAAAATACGGTGTGGTCTTGCATCTTGAGCTTTGCCTCATTTGTAGATCAACAAGCTAGTGGTCATAAGTCATGCTTATTGTCTTTCCTAACGCATTCACATCATAAAAGCACTGAAGCTTGTAAAGCCACATTTGCAAAATTTAAACAGTAAGACCGTGCATGTGCCCTTGAACAGCAAAAAGCGATATTCATGTAACCATTGTGATGAATTTTGTGAACCCTGCCGTACATCAAACGGTCTTCCAAACATTTTAAGAGGTATGCTTGGTCATCACTTTGACATGGTTTAGTAATACAACTATAGGAGCCAGAAACTTGAATAGGACTGACAAATTAGGTTGGTATAGATTCATGATATAAGAACAGTACAACGGAGAATATTAAAAACAAATGAGCCACAGCAACACAAGCGCCGATTCGCAGCTGACGTTTATTCAAAATTACAGAACAGATATATACTACATCCACACGGCATTACGCAAAATTGACCAGCAATACCAAAAAATAAAAAAAAAGTTGTACACAAGAGTGACGGATTTGTTTACCCTGCAGTGTAATTGAAAGAAAGCTGATGCATTATCGTTTTTCATTTTGACTGCACCTTCTCAATTAGTTGCTTTTTTTTTAAACATCATCGCAGGAAAACTCAGGAAGCTTGTACTCGCGCACGTTACTCAATATTCTTTTTTCCTTCTTTGTCGTGCCAGTCTGAAAACCAGAAAGCTTACTGGATCTCAAGATTACATATATTAGTTCTTCCCCTACTTGTTTATGTAAAAATCCACTAGTATGAACTCTTTTCGACACCACTGTTGCCATAATTGTTGTGTATCTTCTGCCTGAGTAGTTCTTTTTTGAGTCAACTCTAGCACACTGAAATAATATAACTATTCAGACTCCCGGCAGCTTAAGTGCGATGAACTGAATTTGTCGCTGACAGTAAGTCAATGCAGCGAATTTTGCTGCAGCACATGGACTTAAACACTTTAAGGCCAATCAAGTAAGACGACAGTAGTGATGGCATATTTCATATTGAAAAAGTTGCTTGGAGCAAGGCAGAGCATTAAATTTAAAAAAAGGCCATATAAATCGAGGAACATGCGAGCCCTATCTATATACATTTAATAATAACAATAATAATAATAATAATAATAATAATAATAATAATAATAATAATAATAATAATAATAATAATAATAATAATAATAAAAATAATAATAATAATAATAATAATAATAATGAACATGAGAGCCGAGTCTGACAGGGGCTATACAAAAAATCACGCTAAGTGTCATTCTCTGATCAGCTTCCAAGCATCACTTTAGCCTAAGCAAGCCTGGCTTTATCCACTTATTGCATGTAGAAAGATAGCAGAAACACAGTTCAAATATTTTTCTATAATATGCACAGTGTCATTAGAGCAAGAATTTGTTTTTTATTTCTAACAGAGTTCAAATTTGCAATAATTGGAAGACGTTTCAATGTTTACATGCCTCTCTAACTGATATTTATGTCTTTCGTGCCTTTCGTAAGGCACAGCTACTACACGAACATGTCAATGGGAATATATCAAACGGCTCAGATGTGAAAGGTGGCCAAAGATGACCATGCCAGCCATTGCTCATTTATTCGAAAAACACCATCTGCATGCAGCCCCCCTAGTGCCCTCTGTCTCCTTTAATTTGAACACGATGAAAGTGGTGAGCTTATTAGAGAGAAGTTTGGTGAGACGGTTTCTATAAACCAGGAAGCCAGAGCATTTCAACCATGTAAAGATGAGTTGTGTGTTTATATACGCCCCTGTTTCACATCATCGCGACGGGCAGCAGGTCATCGGAGCATTCTTATCGTGTTTGTGAGGTCGAGATTTGGGTTGGGAACATTGAGTGTTCTCAGTTTTCAAGATTTCTTGCGGCATCCACTCTAGCATAAGTTCATGGTGTGTGGTTGACGTGTTCATTGTGACGCATTGTAATCTGCCTTCATGTCTCGTCCGCTTGCAGTCAGCACCTCTGAGGGTATGTTCAAGAGTTGTACTGAAGCCATTATTATGGATCCAGGTCCAAGTATCTTCCATCAGTACATAAGAGCGGGATTTGAGTAATGGCTTTCTTATCCAGCAGTGTGTACTCCTTTTAATATTCTTGTGCAAGAAAGGCATTGAATGTAGGTTTTCATGACTTTTCAGTGCTGTGCATGAACTGCTGACATGCCTGAAAAGTTTATCTTTTTGTTGTAGTGTTGTCTCAGTCAGGACCACACAGCCTCCTGTTGTTTATAATATTTCGCTTCGTAGGATTACTCTTAGCATGCTTCTTCAGTACTTTGTACTGTTATTAAAGCAGGTACTAGCAGGTGTTGACTGCGGTGCTTTTATTTGGTGTTCCACATACTTTTCGCTAGATTCATTTGCACACGAAGCAAGAAGTCAAAGTATGTCGGTAACATTTGCTTTGAGTTTTCTGTTGTTCTTATTGTATTTTAGCCAGGGTCGGTGCCAGGATTCGTCTATACCGAGGATGCACCAACGGTAAGCGAGGTCCTTCAGGAGGAGCAGAGAGGTGGAGAACACTGGCCATTGTATTATGTCTATGTTCCCTCTTGGGAACATAGTAGTAACTCTTATTTATCAAAAATTGGGGTAGGAGGCCTCCAGTCTCCCTGTGCCTTACCTGACACCACCCCCGATTCTAGCCTGTGTCATTTGACTGCTGATGACCTCTTCTGACAGCTCTCTCTCGTGCACTTATTGTTTGTCAGTTACTTACTCGCCTTATCAGTTGAAGGCTGTTCATGTGATGAAGACAAAACTCCATCGGTTCTTGTTTTGTCATTTCCTGATGGCGTATCCTCAGTATCTTTTCTCAGTGAACCCTTATTTTACTTTGCTGGAAGACCAGCAACGTTACAACTTTCAACTCTTAGCAGCATGTTTTTATGGACTTTAAAAGTAATCGCCGCTCTATTCTCCGGTATTCGGTTTTGGATGGATGGCACGTCAGTACTTCTTCTCTAAACTGGTGAGCGTTTTGCAAGCAGGACTTTGTCGCTGCAGTCTTCTGGTACTGGATGCAGTGCTCACTCAGCCAGCCTTATTGGCACATCATAAAACATAAAAAGTGTGGACAAATTACTACAGGTGTGCCCTTTTTTTGTTGCGGCTGTGTATCTTTGCAGTGGTGATGTCTTGAGTATGTATTACTAGCTCGACAGCAAAGCCTTTTCTTTTAATTAGCTGCAAATCACGTGCGAAGAGTACTATTACCACTTGCTAAACTTATAGCCCCTTCATGTGTGAATTATGATGCACTGTCAATAAATGTGGCAAATTCAGAGAGCACAATCACAAGGCACTCAATATTACATTCCAAGAATCAAAACGATGCGTTCTTTTGTGTTAGCTTCACCAAGCCATTACATTTTCTATGAAATAAATACTTGATCATTTTGCTTTAAGGAATAATTAGTTTTCATATAATAAGAATGAAATCATAAGTTTATGATGTGTGTGCAATTAGTTTCTCATTGCGTTATTTCGGTAGAAGAAAAGCAACACTTGACGTTGGTTTTAGAACACGATTTGAGCGACCCATCAAAGATAACAGTTCCTTCACTTGAGTGATCAGCTACGGCTGTGCGCACCAGACTGAGGTCAAGTCAGGACATACTGACTCTAGAGAAGGTTCAGTTCATCTAAGGAACTATGTATTTTACTCTATTCTGGCCTCAAGTTGACACAGCTAGCATAAACAAATTGCATACACAAATGTAGCCACTGATGCTAAAGGGTTATAATTGTTTCTCTCAAAAAATGTTTTCATTTGAAAACACATGGTTGCATAAACCTTGACAAAATGTTTGAACGTGGGCCATGGACTTACAAACTGTGATATAGGCGGAACTTTTTGTGGTGGAGGGAGAGGGGGATGACGTCCTTCGTCTTCACTGCAGGCAAGTCGAGTATGTGTTATTTGGTTCTCGGTATCACATTGCTGAAAATTTCAGAGGTTGGCCACTTACCCAGTGTCCCATTCCTTGGCTATTCCACTGCATTACCTATGAAGCACCCATCTTGAACTTTTGCGCCTTCAGTGGCTCATCATTGCCTCTCTGGTGGACGTGATCATTTTAGCCATTACTAATACAGATAAGCTAAATATCATGATCTGGATGTCAAACTAAAGGTGAAAAGGGTCGTTACAGCTTGAAAAGCCTTGAGAAAACATGTTCATATACCACATGAATATGAAAACTAATGAGAACTTCATGTGTGTAGAGCAGTATAAGTCACAAAGATATAAAATATGGGAAGAGTGATATGCACCAGCTACTTTGGCCTACTGAGCCGTTCCTTGCTTTTAGTTCTGTTTGACTCTCCCACTGAGTATAGGACGCCCTAAAGACACATACACCACAAAAATGCACACAGTGTGTGTGATAATTAAGACAAATGAACTAGTTATTCACTGATCACAACAATCCTGTTTGCTCTTCTGGACTGAGTCTTGAGTAAGGAAACTATAAAAATGTGACTGAGCTAGATTGGGAAACACTGTAAGAAAAATATTTTAAGATCTCACATGCCAAATATACAAAAAATGCACAGCTGCTGACATCGCAGGCAACAGTCTTAAGTACTACAAAGAGTCACTTACTCTTAGCTTAAGATTTATTCATAGATATTGCTTTTCAGTATTGAGGACCAGTCCTGTCACCATCTGTCAAATGATCTTCCTTATGTTCTGAATATTACAGCAATTTTTGACACATTTTCCTGTTTGTAACGTGTGCGTCAATTGATTTCTCGAAAGACAACCAGCTGGTCTTAGCCACACTACTAAATGGAAAATAATAAAAGACAGCGAGTGTAAAATAAATCTCTCTACTTTACAGTAAGCAGCTTGCCAGATTTGTGCAGAGCACTTCCTTCTTTCCACAGACTTTAAAAAACGCAGGAAGGAGAGGGGCGGAGAGGGTTCCGTGGTTCTGAATTTGAAAAAAAAAACACGATGCCGTAAGTATGCGTGTTTCTTGTTTATAAAGGATTTAGTCTACGTGTTATGTGTTCTATGCTTCAGCACGTATGAACTCATGGAAACTTTTTTTTTTGCGCGTCGTACTGCGGCCGTGCTCAATTAAGTCTACGTACTGCGTAAGCTAGCTGATGTTTTGGCTACAGTAGGGCAATGGATATATACCAAAATAATCAACAAAAAAACGTTCCACAAATAAATTGTAACTCGCGACGACCCACGAGACAAGGCGCCCGATGCCCACGCACTCCACCACACTTTACCAACCGCTCGCTGCGATGTTGTAGGTAATTCGTGTGGTCGTTGCGATACAGGAGGCGAGTGTCGGTGCGTGTATCACATTACTGCAAATGCATGTGTTGTACGATACGATCCCCGTAACGCAACTGATAAACCTCAGTACGTCAAGCACTTGTGTGCTGTTAACTAGTACAGCGCTGTGAACGCGAAAAAACGAAATCGGTCGTGGCGATAGCATAGCAAGACACACGACACGATACACTTTGCGTCCGATATCCGCGGAGTCTACAGCGCTTGGCGTGGCATCTCCGGCGTGATGCGACGAAACGAACACCAGCGCGCGTGCACGCCGGGTCACGTCAAAGTGGGTCACGTACAGCCGTGGCATCCGCGGTTGCTTCATCGCACAGACTGCACGATTTTCATCTGGGAAAGCACCGCATCGAAAGTCTGACAGGCGACAAACTCGAAAATTGTTTATCAGTAAAATACTTTACCTTTAGCAACTTCAATCAACAATCATGCATATTAACTAGGTGTGCATGGTTTAATGCCAAAAATATATTACTCATGCGCCCGGCATATTACCCTCTCGAACTTGAAAAATCGACATATGAGTGGAACCAGAACCGCGCCAAAAGTAGCAGACGCCAAAATTAGCTCATACCGGTCCATGTTATGCCAACGAAGTTGACTCTTTAGCCAACGCCGGGAATAACGTTTGAACGACGGGCCAATAATGTCAGCCTAATTGCATGGCTCCGCACATATTGACTTCTGGTTGTAGAACTCGGTCCAATGTGACTGTTCGAATACGCTGGCACAGCCAATATTGGCGGGAAGTTCTGAATGCTGGTCCAACATCACCGTTCTATTCAGCTGGCACAGCCATTATTGGCGGAACGTTGTCAATGAAGGTCGAACATCGCCGTTCTATTCGGCTGACACAGCCATTATTGGCGATACGTTGTCAATGCTGGTTCAACATCGCCGTTCTATTAGGCAGACACAGCCATTTTTGGCGGTGTGTGAAAATATGTGTAAACATTATTGTCGGTATGTGTAAATAGGGCCCTATTGTGTAAATTTTATTCATCGTGGGAACAGAATCGGAAGCCCTGACGTTAACAATGCTGCAGTTTTGAAGTGCAGTACAGCTCCTAGAACTTGCCCCTTTAAGAAGTTTTGGAATTTCCACCTCTACGATTTTAGCATCGCAAAATGACCCCGTCCCTTTGAAAACGCGCGAGCATACAGCTGTGGCTGCTAGGAACGCTGATCGGTCAGTGTTCCTTGAGGCCGGTCTGGCACGGTGAACGGACTTGTTTTTCGAGCACTACCGATCGACTGTGCAGATACGAGGTTTCGCATGTTTGGAGTTTGATTTTATAATTAATAAGGCAGCAGCTTAAACCTTTAGAGCGCTTATCACATTGTGCGGCTTTTTCGGGTGTCAGACACAAGGTATTTACCTATTTGGGTGCATGTGTGCTTTGTTTGCTTGTTTTTTTTTCTCTTGCCACCCCGTGGGGTGCGGCGCAAGTACACCGAACACGCAAATTTTTGTTGTAGATCTTAGATTTTGTTTTTTCGTAGGACAGGATTTGTCCTTAACCGTGTTTTGTAATTATCGAGTGGGACAGATCATAAGGACAATCGGAGTGAAAAAAAAACATGGTCAAAACAGCTGCAAAGTGTTCAGGATGTGTACTTAATTGGAAAATGGACTGCAGACGCGAATAGAGTGAAGGCTGACGCCAAATGCAGGAGATGTGAGATTGAGAAAAAATGAAGAAAATGATGGTTGCCCAGAGTGAAATGCTGATGAGTATCAACGAGCTGAAGACTGCGTTGGCGACAGAGCAAAAAAGAGTGAGGGCTGGGGGAGAAAGGCTCCTAGGAGGCACTAGCGAAGGTGAATAAAGGAGTGGCCGACGGAGAGAACGGTAGGGCACCGGCAACCAGAACGGCGGAAAAAAAAGAGCAAGCAAGTTCCGAAAAAACAGGTTCACCTGTTCAATGGTCGCAAGGCCCAACTTCAGCGAAGTATTGGTGGGGTCGGGAGGGGACAAAGCTGCAGGCGTCAGAGGTGCAGGTAACCCCCGTGTGCAAAACGCGCCAGCCAAAAAGTCACAGCACGTGATAATCGCCACGGACTCGAGTTTAAATCGATGCGCACAAGTAATCAAAGAGAGGTTGAGAGGGGACTAAGAGGGTTGCAGTAGAGATGTTCCTAGGACGCAAGCTAGAAGCAGTCATGAGGCAAGCGAGCGCAAAACACAAAGGTACAGCTGATGGGCGAAACCTCGTGATAATTGCACGCGGTCTAAATGACGTCTTAAATGAAAATATTGCAGGACTAGCGACCACACTGGCGAAAGTGGTCGATGACATGCGCGTCATTTCTCCTCAGGTACAAGTAGTGACATGCATGATACCGGAGGTACCGGTGCGTGACAACAACCTGCAAAGAGGGGTTGTCAACGGAAACCAATAGATATGACGGATGAGTCGAGAGAAAGGCTTTAAGGTGATGGACAAAAAGGTGCATAGGTGGGGTGGTTTTCGAAAAGACAGAGTTCAGTTCAATGGGGGCTACGTCATGAGGTGGGCTGGAGACTTGCAGGATGCACAGTAGCTTTTTGGGGGGGCATTCGGGCCGTTACGGGCCCAGGATTGCTATTAACGAGGAAAACAACCAGAGCGACTCTGTGACAGGTAGTATAGAAAGATACTGTTCCAAAGTGGCATCAATATCTAAGACCCGTAGACTCCGGGGCAGAAATCGACCTAGCCACGAGGGCCTAGCCAATTCAGACGTATGGTATATTAGCCTGCAGGGTGGCAGGAATAGGCTCAAGTGGGAAGAGACGGAAGAACAGCTAAGGGAGGAGAGGCCGATGGTATATGGTTTTGTCAGAGCACAACTTAGGGATATGGAACAACCACCTAACAATGCGGACTACGCGTGGGAATATTGTAATAAAACAGAAGGCAGCAGAAAGGGGGGTGATATTGGGTCATTCATTCATTAAAGTACAGACAGGCAAATGGTCAAGCAGGAGTGCAAGGAACATTCATGGCTGAAAGGGAAAGTGGCAGGGCAAATGACACTCCTTTGTTTCGTGCACGTGTGGACGGAAGCAAAGGCCAGAGAGGAAAACCAACAGATAGTGCAGTGCATAGAAAACGACAGTGACGTTCTAGGAGAAGCGTGTGATGTAATTATATTGCACGATGTGAATGCGCACATAGAAGATATGGATGGATATACTGATCCAACAGGCAGAATGCTAATGGATATGTGTGAAAGGCATGATTTAATCATTTGCAACAGCCCCGAAAATCCTGAAGGGCAGATAACATGAGAGGTGGGAAGGCTTCAGTCGACGATAGGTAACACAATAATGTCACATAGGATGTATGATCGGCTAAGGGTGTAGAACATAGATGAATATAGGTCCAGAAGCTTAGGTAGTGATCACAAGCGTATAGAGCTGAGCTTTTTAGGGGAAATGAAATTAGAAAGGTGGCATTACGGGCAACCATATGATAATATTTAGTCAGAAAGTCAAATAGAAATAGCAACTTAAGAGATTGAGAAAATAATCACCGAGGAAACTAAAACAGAGTGGACGTACACGAATCTAGCTCAATTGTTTGAGTTAGAGCTTGCTAAGGTACGAGTCAAATCAACCGGGAAAAGCAGACACAAACCCAAGAGCTGGGGGGACGAGGAAGTTAAGAAAGCCAGAGTAAGAGGTATGATGTCAAAAGAAAATGAGATAACTTTTTGAGCTGCAGAAGGGAAGCGTCTGATTTTATCAGTGAGAAGATTGGAAGAAAGGGGGCCCAATGGATGGCGGAAGTGAACAAAAAGGATAGAAAGGTAGCTGCAAAGATTTAGAACCATCTCAAATTTCTGAGTACTAAGACAAACATGAAACAGAGTTTTATAACCACAGTTCAAGGGGTCAGACTAGAAGAGGTTGAGGCAATGAAATGTATAAAAACAACGGTGACAGAAAAATTTTAACACAAAAAAACGCTGCATGCACCGGACCAGGTGTGCCTGAAACAATTATCTTAGTGGCTCCACTGGGACAACAAGAGTTGGAAAAGGCCAAGAAAATGGTTCCTAATAGCGCATCAACAGGCCTTGAAAACATCACAATCAAGAAAATAAAAAACTAGGACCAAACTCTAAGCAAACATCAAGAGAGGAAGCAAGCAAAGAAAGAATGGATGGTTAAGCTTCCAATGCGTGGAAACTAAGCAGGATGAGAATGATCTAGAAAAAAAAGGGGGACATACCGATATAAACAACTACCTTCCTATTACAATGAAATCAGTGGTTTACAGGCTGGTGATGCTGATAGTGAAGGAAAGAATACAGAGAAGGGTTGAAAATAAGGGGTTGCTGGGAGAACTACAAATTGGGTTCCAGAAACGAAGGAGGATGTGGGAGAACCTGTTGTCATTGATGCAGTGTATTGAACTAGCGGAAAAAGAACAGAGGCACCTGTGGCTGGCATTTATAGCTGTCAAGGGAGCTTACGTGATTGTGATTCAAGAAGACCTGAGGGAAAAGCTGGATACTCTAGATGAGGAAGAAGGAATAACTAATCTTCTAAAGGAAATCTATAAAAGTAACAAGGTAGTCATTAAATTGGAAGACCAGGTATCTCCACCTATAAAGATACAACACAGACTTCGATAGGGATGTTCCTTGTCACCTTTGTTATTTATGCTGTATCTACAGGGACTAGAAGAAAAATTAGAGGGAAGTCGGCTCGGCTTCAGCCTCTATTTTTCCAAGCAAATAGATTGAACAGTCATTACCAGCGTGGATGTATGCAGGTGATGTAGTATTATAGCCGACAACAAGGAAGATCTGCATGGATTGATAGACATATGTGGTAATGAGGGAGATAAGTTAAATTTGAAGTTCAGCAGGGGAAAGTCGGCAATCTTGACTTTTATTGATAACTAATGCATTAAGCATAAGATACAGGAAGTCACACTAGAAATAGTGAATAAATACAAATACTTGGGCGTATGGATAAATAACGGGGTTGAGTATCTAAGGGAGCACGAAACATGCGTAATAACTAAGGGCCCCCGGAATACAGTTGTAATGAATAATAGGGCACTGTGGAACTACAATAGGTATGATATTGTGTGAGGGATTTGGAAAGGTGTCATGGTCTCAGGTTCAACGTCCGACAATTTGGTCTTGTGCATGAAAGCAGAAGTTCATGCAAGATTGGAAATTGTTGGGCTAGGAAAGTTTTCAGCTGCTTGTACATGAAGTGTGTTGATACTAAATGGAGGAAATGAACTCAAAAACTCTCAAGCAAGTATTTAGACAACAGCAGAATACCAAGACAAAAGTAAACATCAAGTAAGAAGAAGGTTAAGGAATGAGAGAGAGACACGTGGAAGATGGCAATGCTTACGAAATCATCACTTGAGTCCTATTGAACTTTTAAGCAAGAAATCGCAAGGGAAAAAAACCTACGATAATTGTCGGGGTAGTTTTCTGCTCTTCGAGGCTAGAACGGGAGTATTGCGGACCAAGGCGTACCGAACAAAATACGAAGGCACAGACACGGTATGTATTGCGTGTGGAATGAAGGAGGAAGCGACTGAACATTTGGTAAGGTTTTGTAAAGGGTTCCACCCTACACTCTAAAGCAAAATCACCCGAAAAAAGAGTAACGGAGCCCAATAGGCGCACGCGATGAACGGATAGACCGTTGAGAAGCAACCACAGAGGGAAGCGTGTGGCGCGAAACCACTTAGTCTCCACTAGGGATGAACCGCCCGGGCATTTCAGGCAGCGCGAAAAACGTCGCCAAGGTGACGAGCCCTCCTTCTCCACAGAACACATGTTCTTCTCCTCCTCTGCTGGCTCACTATTTCCCCGTATGTTGCCGGCGGCGGTTGCGCAGCGACGTGCTCGAAGTGCTTGACCACGGCCGCCCAGATTCGACAATCTAAGAACTACGACGTGGTGCTTGTGTGTACACCTGGATGAGCGTGGACTGCTGCTTTAGCGTTTCGCTGCAGCCATGAACTCTGGAGCAAGCCTCGACAGGTCACCACGCCGCTCTATATCTCTGGCTTTAAGATAGTCACGACCAACACACGACAGCAACAATTGGGAAGGCCAATATGGCGGCTGAGAAGAACAGGCCTATCGGATGTATACTTCAGTCCGACTCAGGGCAGAAAACAGCGCTGGATTCTAAGGCAAGTAGGTTATCATTCTTTATTCTACTCTACTTGTTGCGTGTGCGATACGAATCGCGCTTGCCGGCAACGTGCTCAGTCGTGTTGTATATCGCACGCACGAAATGCATCGCGAAGGTCAGCTTCGGCGTCTGCAGTTTGCCTGTGCTTTGCGATCGCCTGGGAATTGGCGGCCATTGCCGTCGGCCTCCCGTACTCTTGCTCATCGAGTGCTCGCCTGTCTTCGCTTCCGCGATGAGCTCCGTGCTGACGATATTGGGCTGAGACCTCGTCCTTCTGTTGGGAGTCGTCGAAAACACGTTTCGAGTTCTCGTAAAGAGCTTGGTTGTAGTATGTCGCGCGCTGTAAGTGCACGAGCACTGGCTGGCGGGGCTTTCGCTAGCGTCGGAACTCACTGAAAATTGATCGTCATTACAGTTGGCTTCGCCGTCAGTCGGTCGCAAGCAGCTCGGCGCAGTCCGTTGGCCGCGGCGGCGGACTCGCGTTTGCGCGCTGCACTCGCTCGAGTTTGTGGAAAAGGGCCGCATTACCGTCAATTTCTTCGGCACTAGCTCCAAACCAGCTTGGTGCTGTTCGTGGTGGCGGCCAAGCATACGCTCGCTCTCCTGTTCAAAGTTTGCTGGCGGCAGACACTCCGCGTGCAGTGCCGTGTTTGGTCTCGCGTTCGCTTGCTCGAGCTGAACGACGTAACTCGCTTAAAACTCACCGACTTCTTAGCGGCACGGTGGTTAGTGGAGTTGTGACTGCGGCCACCGCTCCTAAGCTGTTGCGCTACGGGGATCAAAATGAGCCTTTTACAATGTGTGACATCACGGTGACATTATTAGCATGTCATATCTCATATATGTTTTCATTTCACCTTGCACGTATTTCTCATATGCATTTTTATTCATCCTTTGTCACGTGTGACTCACTATTTTACATACTTATTGCGCAGCCGGGGGCACACACCGTACTGAAGACTGTGCGCTTGCGTCTGTGATGCCCGTCATCCATCTTTTTCGTCAGAGCAGCTTCAGAAGGACTGTGCGAGTTGTGAAGGTAAAGTTATTTGTGTGTCATATTTTAACGCTTGTTTTTATATTAACGTGCACGTACTTGTCATATGCGTGAATCTTCATCTTCTTTTACGTGTGCCTAACTATTTTTGCTATATTATTGTACCTGCAGCCATGGGAACACAACAGGCAGAAGGCTGCATGCGCTGGCGTCTGCAATGCCTGTCATCTATTGCTTCAGTCGGAAGAGCTCCCCGAAGTGAACAAGATTTGACAACGGGACTGGACTTGTACACTACACCATGAATTCACTTAAAAGAATGGGGAAACTTCATGTGTATGTAGAAAAATAAAAGATTTCGATGTCTCACTTTTGTCTTTCGTTGTTGCTGTGACTGTGAAAGCAGTTACACATTGGTGGCTAACTACTTTTTCGCGTGTTCTTTTCTGCGGAATTTGTTGGTCACTGCGCAGAAAAACAGGCGGAAAAAGTATTCGGCCTGGCGGAAAATAAACAAAAAACAATGTTTGAACTGTGGCAAAAAGGTCATCCGATTGGAGTATTTAAGTGGATAAACCATTCGTCCGGCAATGTGGAACTGTGAGGACTAACGGTTGCCCGGTAAGGTGAAAATGTGGGTATTAACAGTTGCTCTATAAGGTACAAATGTGAGGACTAAATGTTAGTCCTTTGGGGTGAACTGTGGGACTAACGGTTACTCACTAAGGTGTAATTGTGAGGACTAAACGTTAGTCCGTTCTGGGGATTAACTGCTAGACCCAGTGCCGTTAGTCCTCAAGGGGATTAATAGTAGTGGCAGCCTCATTAGTCCCCAAAAGGACGAACCACACACCCTTCTAACACTCTTTTGCCTTAGAGTGTATATTCAAAGATAATGGCGCTGAATTTTTCAAAGCATTCAGGTTTAAGGACAGTGAAGGAAATAGACTTTAAACGTGTGAAAGTAACCAGGAGGAGGCTAACTGATTGGTGGCTATATTCGAGGCGCGAGTGAAATTCAATCCTTAACACACACTGATGGTACTTAACTTTATGGCTAGGTGGCACCAGCCACCACGCGATCCAAAAGGCACAGCCGGATACATCCATGCATTCATCTCTGAAAGCTGGATATGCGTGTAGAACAGGTCCCCTGCTCCTATGTATTATCAAGGGTTGGCATGCATCTACGTCGAGCCTACGCGAGCAAGGCTTACGAGATTGGTGATAAAGAGATAAATAAAAAGGATAGCCTTTGCGGCCCGAAAATACCACTCAGCGCCTTTAGTGATGGGCAGGAGTAAGTAAAAGTGATAGGGAAAAAAACATAGCAAGAGATAGCTTTGTCAGTGAAGTCACTTGCACGCAGCCAAAGCATCCAGGAGTCGAGGAGCGCAGAAACAGAGAATTCCAGTGAGTCTCGAAGATGCACGCCTTCTGAGACTTCATCCGCAACGGTCAAGAGCAAAACTGGGAAGGAGGAAGCGGTTCCAAAAAAACTCACTTTCGTGGACCGTACTAAAGAACGTTCAAATACTGGAAGCTAGAGAATTCCATGCTGTGCCAAACGATATTGCAAATTATATTTTAGTTTCAGGCTGTTCACCAGTGATCTTATACTTTCAAAAGTACAGATTGGATGTGCGTAGAAACTGTAAGCGAATAATGTTATTTATTATGTTTAGGAAAATCCAAGTTAAACATCTCTTCGATTCTATGATATTGAACCATAAATGGACATTTGGTTGGTCTGGTTGGTACATACCATTTAGTGCGAGACACTAGGGTGAACTTTAGGCTGGCGCTCCAAGAGACAAGACAGTGCTAGTACTTGCCGCATCTTTTCTTCGTGGTCCGTTCTCGTTTGTGTTGAAATCCCCATCGCAAAAGGTTTTTAAGCAATGTTCACATCACGTTCCCTCTTTATACACTTTAATGGTTGGTAGTTGTAGCACTTTAAGATATGCGGTAGTATTATTACTGATGACATAGTCACATTGTCCTGCAGTGAAAGCTGGTCAAAATACTCTCGCTATTAATCGGCTCCGCACATGATCATTCTGAGCAATACCGACAAGAAAAAACGCACAGCAAATATGTGTAATATACAATTATATCAGCTTTAGGCACGTCTCTCCAATAAAAAGTGTCCGGGGGCTTCATGGTCTCTCTGCTTGTGATGAATAACTCTAATTTATAATGGGGGGGCCTTTAAAACATCTGTTTGTTGCTCAGTTAGCATGTTCTGGAACTAGCTAGGATTCGGCCATGCACTATTTGATGAGTGAGATTCCTTCTCCTACTAGACGCACACACACACACACACACACACACACACACACACACACACACACACACGCACGCACGCACGCACGCACACACACACACACACACACACACACACACACACACACACACATATATATATATATATATATATATATATATATATATATGTATATATTGCTATTTTGATCACGATCAACATCATTTTTGGTTGACAACAAACAACGCCAACGTCGACGCTACCATAGGAATTTCTGCGAAACGAGTTGTTTGATGCAGTAGTGTTAAAATTACGCAGCTCGAAATACTGACGCAAAATTGGAATAAACAGCGGAGTGGGGAGGCCTTCCTTTTACTTCTTAATTTTATGTTTCACTCTGTTTTTTTCTCCGTTTTTTCTCCGCCCCTCCTTCATTTTTTTCATATTTCTCTAGTTTTTGCATTTTTCTCGTCCTATTTGTCTTTATTTCTATTTCTTTCTTTATGTAGCTCTGTTTTTGCTTCGTCTTTCTTATTTGTTGTTCTTTCTCGCTCTATTCCTTTCTCTGATTTTGTATTTTTGTTCTTCTCCTTTCTCCCAGTTTGTAGCTCTATCATTTTATATCCCTCTGTAGTAGTTTTCCCCCCCGCCCGAGTTATTTCAGCTGATGGCGGCCAATCGCCGCATCAGGAGAGCACGCGTCCTTCACCCATGTACAGGAAGCGAAAAAGAGGAGGAAGAAGATGAAGAGAGCAATCGGCGGCCGAGTCTTTGCGTTGCACGCGTGTGTTGCAGCTATGGCAGTGGCCAGGCGACACGAGATGCCATATGATGTAGAAGCCAATCGAGTTGATGATATAAACAACAGCACCAATGCTTATAAAAGTTATTGGTGCCAAAACCAGTTGATGCATAGCGTTATCTGTGGCACCATCATCAACAGGGGATGGGAAACTCCGGGCAAAACGTTGTTTTTCCTTGCCTTATTTCGCCTCACCTTGCACACTATCATAGCCAATATATGTACCGTGCATGATTGTGTGGCACCATAATGCATTTTTTTAAATTTTCTTGTCCAAAACTGATTCTAGTTCGTTCGCAAATCTATAGTGACACAATATATTTTGTACTGTTGCTATAATAAATTTATGCACTACGTAATCTTCACTTTCATATGATAAGAGCCGTAAATTTGAAAAAAATAGAAAATTTGCTTCAGCGACGACCAAAGCTTCGTGAGGCTAAAGTGAAGAAGATGACAAATCCTTTGAGGCACCTAACACCTGAAGTGATATGTTCAATTGATCAATTTTTTTTTATTCTTATTCGTCTCAAGTCTTGTTTTTGAAGCTTTACAAGCCGCTGGTTCCACAGTAAATCTCCTGAAGTGGGTAAGAGCCAATCACAAGGTTCAAGCAAGCAAGTGAGGCGCGAAGCTACGCTATGCTCATTTGAATGCATCTGTGCAGCCAATCAGGAAACGCGTCATCAGCACTCGCTGCCACGACGAAGCCAGGTTGCAAAAGGAGTGCACACCTGCCATTCTATTCCTTACATAAACTAGCCTCATCGAAGTGCGAATGCCTGCAGACAAGCTGGAGTACCGCATGGCGAGAAGGGCGGTGTAGCAGACCGATGACGCAGCGGGAATTGCCAGTGAGACGTCTCACGCAAAAAAACCTTGTGGAGCAGGTCAGCCCTCTTGTCGATTTTATCGAAGGGTTCTCGTCCACAATTGTGGTACAGTGGTTAATGAACTCGGCTTCTGACCCCAAAATCGGGATTCAGTATCGCTAGCGGCGGTCACATATCGGTGGAGAATAAATGACAGAGAATGGTGTACTGCGCGACATCAGAGCACGCTAAACACCAAAAGGTTTCTTGCGGCGTCCTCAGCGTTGCCGGAAAGAAGTGTATACTTGAACGCTCGTTTTCCTGTTGGACACAAAATGAGATCCAACAAACAATAAAGCAAACAAAATATAGGGGAAATATTGGGCCTAATTGTAATGTAATTGTGAATAAAGAAAAATAAAAACATAACTTGAAGTGGACAGGAACCGATCTGCTGCTTGTGGCACTGACTTACACTCCCAAGTTTAAATCACAAATATACCCAATAAGGTGGGTGGGGGATAGCCGCCGTAGTAGCTCAGTTAGTAGAGCATTGAAAGCGTTGTTCAATGGTCGCAGGTTTGGTTCTTGTCCACGGTAAGTTATCTTTTCATCCAATGTTATTTCTTCACATCTATGTTACAATTAGGTAATATATCTTCCCCTACACTTTCCTTGCACTATTGTTTCTTTGTTCTCATAAATATTGCGGCGGCTGCTTTTCCGATAGAAGCGGAAATGTTGTAGCCCCGTGTGCTGAGATTTGGGTGCACGTTAAAGCATTCCAGGTGGTCGAAATTTCCGGAGCCCTCCATTATGGCCTCTCTCATAATCATTTGGTTGTTTCGGACGTTCAACCCCACATATCAATTAATATCATGAAAATTTCGTTTACCTACACACACACACACACACACACACACACATGTATATATATACATATATATATATATATATATTTTATATACATATATATATAAATATATATATATATATATATATATATATATATATATATATATATATTTATATATATATATATATATATAAATTGACGACTCGGTTCTAACGTGGTTTATTGGCCGTGAACTCGGGAAGGAACAAGCGGATCGGACCCGAAGATGGAGCGCACGTTCAAAGATGATGATGATTGTCAGCCAGAACAGGTGATGATGATTGACTGATGTCTAGATGAGGATGAAGCGCATAATAGATGCCTACACTAATTCCCCCCGCGTGGAAGCGGCCAGCCTGGTCTCTGTGGGCGGGTAGTCAAGATGACGAGGAACGTCGTTTGAAAAGCTTCATGCGGGAAACGTGTACGATTTTGGTGCTGCGGTAACGGCGGTCAGTTGGCACGACAAGAGGCGTCACACGATAGTTGACAGGTGAAGTCTGCTCTAAAACTACATATGGGCTGATGAATCAAATCTGGAACTTGTCGCACAGACCAGGTGTGCGAATTGGTGTCAATAGCAGAACCTCGTCCCCCTATCGGAATGATACCACACGATGAGAGGTGTCGTAGACGGGCTTCCTTGCTTGTTGGTTGCTTTCGTGTTCATACGAGCGCGCTTGCGGCACTGGGCAAGGCGAGAAACATATTCTTCGCAAGAAGACGGTAATGGAGGGCCATTGCTGGGGAAGAAGGAAACGTCGATAAAAAAGTAGTTGAACGTTCGTAAACGAGATAAAACGGCGAGCAGCGGGTTGTGCGCTGAACAGCGGTGTTGTAGGCTAAAGTGAGGAACGGTAGAAGTTTATCCCAGTTTCTGTGATCCAGTTGAATGTACACGGTGATCCTGTCGGCAAGGGTTCGATGAAATCTCTCGGTCAGACCGTTCGTTTGAGGGTGGTAGCTACACGCCGTTTTGTGTCGTACCAGAAACGTTAAGAACTTAACCTAAAAGCTGTGATAAGAACACCTCTTCATGGTCACTTAAAAGGACACGAGGAGCACCATGACGTATAATTATAGACTGAAGAACGAAAGCAGCAACTTCCGATGCTGAACCAGTAGCTACTGAAGTTGTCTCGGCGTAGCGTGTCAGATGGTCTACGGCGGGCACTATCCATCTATTTCCAGCGCCAGTAACAGGAAGGGGCCTATAAACATCGACACCTACGACCTCGAAAGGTGTTGTAGGGCACGTTATTGGCTGTAATTGACCAGCAGGAGGGGATGTCGGAAGTTTGCGAAATTGGCACGGAGAGCAGGAACCCACGTACTTTGCCACGCTGGTAGAAAGACCAGACCAATAAAAGCGGTTTCAAATGCGGTCATAGATTTGGGGAAAGCTGAGATGGCATGCAGTGAAATCGTCATGACAGGCGTTAAGTAAATGATGCCGAAGAGTGCGTGGCAGAACAGGTACCCAGCGTTGACCGCCAGGATGATAAATGTGACGATACAGCACAACGCCTTGAAGCTTAAAGTGCTCGAGTTGTCGACGAAGCCGTGCATTCGGTGGACGCGTAGCTGCTGAGAGGTGGTCTACAATGCGCCGACAGTACGGGTCAGGCTGCTGGTGAGAACTGAAGGGTTGGTCATCGTCGATTAGCGGCTGGTACAGTGAGGCGAGCAAGGCCACAGAACTTGAAGTCACGACCGCACTTGAGTCATTGGAGATGGCAGCTGGAGTGTCGAATGAAGCCGTAGGGTAGTGGGCAACGAGAAAGAGCATCGGCGTCCTGATGTTTTTGCCAGATTTATAAATAACCTCAAACTGATACTCCTGTAAGCGTGAAATCCAACGACCCAAGCGTCCGGACAAGTTCTTCATTGTAGAAAGCCAGCATAAGGCGTGGTGGTCCATTACGATGGTGAATTGACGGCTTTACAGATAAGGGCGGAACTTTTGTATGGCCCGAACCACAGCGAGGCACTCCTGCTTAGTGATGGTATAGTTCTTTTCGGTAGAAGTAAGCACTTGGCTAGCGAATGCGACGACCCTTTCCCGTCCAGAGTTACCGCGTTGGAGGAGAACAGCACCATTACCGTAACCGCTGCGTCGGTATGCAGGAGTGTCAGGGCGGTGTCATCAAAATGGCAGAGTACAGGCTCTGAGATTAGAGCTTCCTTCAATAGGTCAAGAGAGAGAGAGAGAAGGAATGTGGCAAAGGTAGGGAGGTTATCAATAGGTCAAACGCGTCATTGTAGCTGCCTTCTGAAGGCGGGTGCGCAGCTGAGGCCTTGTCACCCCTGATGTCCAAATGCAGATGTCGTCAGCGTAGATAGAAAGTTGTTCAGTGCTTGGTAGGTGCTCGACCAGTCCAATAAGGGTTGGATTGAAAAGTGTAAGGCTTAGCACTCCTCCCTTAGGGACTCTTCGGCTGATGTAGTAAGTAGGTGTTGGGTCATTCGCTGTGATCATGTAGATGGATCTCAGCTGTGTGTAGCTGTACTACCCACATCTATATCTTGCCACCAAGACCTACTGTTTCCAAAGCACTAAAGGTGGCTTCATTGGTGACATTGCCGTAAGCCCCCTTAACGTCTAGAAAAAGGGCGGCACACAGTCTCTTACAGGCTTTCTGGTGTTCAACATATGCCACCAGATCAACAACGTTGTCAATTGACAAATGACCGCACTTGAATCTGGCCATGGATACGAGATAGATTTCGTAGTGCTCTAAATACCACTCAATTTGCGTTAGAATCATTATTTTCATTGTTTTTCCCACACAACTGGCAAGCGTGATAGGACGGTATGAAGCAATATAAAAAGGAGATATATCAGCTTTTAGAAGTAGAATGGGGCGACTTGACTTCCTTGCTTGGGGAACCGTACTAGTCTGCCAGGAGCCGCCGTAAAGGCGTAAGAGTGCCTTCCGAGCTTCGTCTCCAAGATTACAGAGGGCACGGTACGTAATGCCGTCAGTTTCGGGTGCTGAAGAACATCTGCGCAGTGCCAGTGCCGCTTTTAGCTCATCTATAGAAAACTGGCATTTCATACGGGGATCACGTGAGGGCCGTTGGTGGTCAAGTGTTTCCACTCTTGTTACCATTAAATTGGACTCACCGGCAAGTCTTCTACAAAAGAATTCTGCGACGTCAATCTTTCTGCATTGTAGGTGAAGTGCCAGAGATGTAAACGGGTGTCGCTGACCAAAGGTTGTGCTAACACCCCGGACATATCGCCAGATCAGTGATAGGGGCTTTCGCGGTTCCAATGACTCGCAGAAGGTTGTCCAACGTCTCCAAGCCAATTTATTCATGTGCCGTTGCATTTTCGTTTGAGTGCGTCTAGCCAGCCTCAAATCATCCATGCAGTTTGTCTGTCTGTACCTACGTTCTGCACGACGACGTATTTCGCGAAGTTTTTCAAGCTCGATGTCGGAATCCGTGCGATTGTAACTAGTCAAAAATCAATGCGTGGTACTATTCTGCATGGCATCTTTTATCGAGTCCTCTAGGTTATAGGATGAGCCATCGGTACAACAGTCTTGCATTACCACTTTTCATTTCGGCCAGTTGGTGTATTGGAGGTCTCTGGAGGACTTGGAGCAGGTGAAACCTTCTACCCGCAGATAATTTGGAATATAGTCACTGCCCCGCATTTCCAGATTCGAAAACCAGTGCACTTTTCTTGTACGTGAGTGAGAAAGCAATGTAAGATCCAATCATCTTCTATAGGCTGATCCGGGTAAATATGTAGGGCTTCCATCATTACAAATGGAAAGTTCATACTCCGAGACAAAGGACACCAAATTTATTCCTCTAGAGTTGATCCTGGAGCTTTTCCGTAAAAATGGTGGGCATTAAAGTCCCCAGTGATCACTCATGCGCTTGGAGTCGATGTCAGGTTACTGCGTAAGCGCTCGCAGTCGAGGCGGCTTGATGTAGATATGTAAGCTTCGAGAATCTTGAAAGTAACCTTATTTTTCTTCACAATAAGGCACACATATTGATTCTCTTCATCACGCGAGACTTTGCGGTGAACGTTCATGTGCCGTGACATCTAGCATGTGTAACTATCTGGTGATAGTTAGCTACTCTGTAGGCACGTCGACCTTTTATTTTAAACGTACATGACATACAACGCCATTTTCAATACTAAATTCCAATGATCAGCTGGTATTTTGTCACATCGGCTCAATGCGGTGAAGTCACTTGTGCCCAAACCTGAGAGTTACTAGGCGCTTATAAACACAGTTGGGACGATCTGTCAGCAGTGCTCGTCAAAACATATGGTACGAACTCTAAGATCCGTCATCCGATCCGACTTGCGGTGGCACGGTGTGTACTTGTACGCCATACAAATAACGCTAGTCGGCAAAACCACAACTCAAACGAATCTCTGGCAATCCTTATAGTTTTGCTTACTTCGTCTACACTTCAATACAACAATGAGAGGCTTAATTCCGACTGAGGTGGCTGCATTTCCGATGGAGGCGGAAATGTTGTAGGCCCATGTGCTCAGATTTGGGTGCACGTTAAAGAACCCCAGGTGGTCTAAATTTCGGGAGCCCTCCACTACGGCGTCTCTCATAATCATATAGTGGTTTTGGGATGTTCAACCCTACATATCAATCAATTAACAATCAGAGGCTTGCGGATTGCTCAAGCGTCAACCTTCGCGAGCCACCTGCGCCGAGATAAGTCCAAGTAAATGCTACCCGTACGAGTACAACTTCCAACGTATGTAGGCCTAGCTTACCTGCCGAGGCTGTCTTACATGCCATAGGCGCTTCCACTATGCCGACGAATAAAAATGACTGTACAGTATAAACCCTTGCCCATCGGTTAGCTTGAATGAAACATTGCTTCTGGCGTACGGTTTGCGCACAAGAAGCGATGAGCATCGATGCGACGCGCTTTCAGCCTGTGTCGAAGCGCACGCGGGCCTCCACTGAGCGATGCAGGGTGCACTCATCGGCATTTCGCAGAATCATTTGTGGGAAGACAGGCTTGTCGTTCGGTGCACGTTCATAAAGTATCACGATCAGACACTTTCGGGCACATGTGATTTGGTTTTCAGCTATCAGCTATGTAGTTTCTCCTATCGGTTTACAGATGCAAATAAGCACACTCTAACACTGCCGCTGCACTATAGCATATCGTGGCTTGCGCTCGAAAATACACTTCACTCAATCAGCTATGCGCGCACTTATCGAGCATTACAGCTGATATAAAACTTCGGCACATAAAAAGCAGGAGAAAAAGCGAGCAATGGTTATTGCACTCAGCAGTAAATCACGTGCCCCAGGATATTTTCTTTTCTATGTTGTGAGTTCTGAAAGAAAGTGGACGTCTTGGCATTAGTGGCATGTAATACGTGGTCACCAGTAGTTCCTATATCATGATGACGCAAAGTTTAGTCAGATACGACAATTGCGCATGTGTTCAAGCTACGACCCGTGAAGCGGAACGGCGTGTTTTCTTTTAAACAGTTTGTTTTTTTTTGCCATACATTGAGCGTGGCACAACGCAGCGTAGTGGTAGAGCACCCACCTCGTCATACGAAGTTGCGAAGTTCAAAACGCACTATAGACGTGTTTTTTTTTTACTTTTGTTACAATGTGTGCTGAGATTTATTTTACTCACGTGGTAAACTAACTTTTGACGACGCTTCCGATGTTGCCGCTATTTCTTGCTTTGAAGGTGTGTTGGTACAGGCGCTTCAAGAACTAATCGTCATGTTCACACAAGCCTGCTTTAGTTATCACTGTTATCCTATTATCCTATCCTATTACTTGACGCATTAAACTCACATGTGGAGCGCCGACGCTCAGAGGCGTATAGCTATGGGGCAGTTTTATTGCTTTGCAATGTCGGTGGCGACATGCAAGCACTAAGTCGGCAAGGACGGAGTGCATGATCCCATTCACGCTTCATCGGTACGAGAGTTGCATAGATTGGGAACTCCACTTGAGTAGCAGAGAAGTCTCTTTTACTCTGCATTCAACGAGTTGTTCTGCGGCCAACTCTGCCTTACTACTCTGCCCCCCGGACAGAAGTTAAAGAACTGTGAGGAGAGTAACACAGTCCCTCTGCTCTTGCAGTACAGTACCCCCTCCAATTCTTTGATATATATATAAAGGTGGTGGAGATTTGCATCTGTTCAGTCCGTAGTGCTGTGCGATGTCTCTGAAAGTTGTCATGCAATTCTTCCCCCCCCCCCATTCGCGCCACAGTGTGGCGTGAAGATTTTAACAAATATAGGCCACACCCTCAACGTGCCTCGATACCCAACTATGCAGGCTTCTGTAGGGGCCCTAATTCTGAAACAACGGTGTCTGGTAAATAGATTGGTCGCTCGATACGCCTGCCGTCCACGCCGCTCGCTTCACTTCTCTGAAAAGAGTAGCAGATTTCGATCGTTTCTGAAGTAAATTTATCCCACGAAAGACCAAACCTGCACTGCTTGATAATGGAGCAGCTGAAAAACTTGGATTAGGTGCTACCATTTCCAGCTCTGTGCATTTAACTATTATTCTGCGAGCAAGTTTTCATAACACCTAGTTTAAAAAGTGATTATTTAGCATGGTATAGAACTCGCAAGATTTCGCTTCTCAGCCGAAAGCTGATGCACGTGGGCTACAAAGGCTGGAGAAAAGCTGAGAAAACACGGTCCATCCCTAATGTAGATTCACTTATATTGAAAACAAGACATAAGTATCAGTGTACAGAGCTATTTGAAACAGAGAGTAACTTTTTTCCCCTTCGTTTATGTTCTTTGAAAGCGCTTTATATTGCGGATTGTTTTACCATAAGGGTGTTCGAAAAGTATATCTCAAGGGGTGTCCTTTTTTATGTAAAAACTTAAGTATCTCTAACGCAGGCGTTGTTTCTTGAAAAAGCATAGGCGTGTTGTACATCAAAACGGAATACGACTTCGCATTCACCAGGCAATCCCCAACCGATAAATTTATGCTGAGCCAGAAGATTCGCTGTGCCAAATATCAAACATGAATACAATCATTTTTCATTGAATTCTCATTGTGTTTTAGCAATTCCTGATGTTGCTCACCATGTCTTCTTCTTAGCAATATCCCGTCAAAAGGTGCCATGATTACAGACAGAAGGCGAGGGACAGACACACTGATCAATTGCCGAGTGCAGTTCTATAAGGTTGCTACAGCTGAAGCGTTGGGCGCTCGAAACTAGGAACGTTGGGTGCGAGTGCTCGTACCGATGGTGTAGAAAAAGGCGTAGGCAATGCACCGTGACTAACTTTTGACAAGAAATGAAACGTTTATTTTATCACGTGTAAATAAATAGGGACATCCTTTAAATATATTTCACGCCATGAAAGTAGCAGGTCAAAGTAGCAGGCATTCAACTTTCTTGCACTTGCTGTTGGCGAACCATCAGCATGTTTTCCTTTGGGCTTGATGCTGTCTATCTTCGTTCTAGTCTGATAACCCAGCAAACGTTCCACCAGTGACTGCCCATCTTATCTCGGAGTTCGGCAGTATTTGCACAAAAATCGATCCAACCTTGTTATCAAGTCACATCCCAGATTTTTCTTTATTCTTTCCTTGAGCATGCGCACCGCTCTCTCTGCTAAGCCCTTCGATTGCGGATGATAGGCTGCTGTTAGTTGCTGTATATTGTTACGTGCCAAGAACGCGCAAAAATATGAGCTCACGAACTGTGGTTTATTGTCTGACACAAACTTCTTTGGAAGCCCGAACCGTGCAAATATTGAACGCAGAGCTCTGACCGTAGCTTCAGACGTAGCAGTTTTCATTGGCACCCCTTCAATTCATTTTGTTTCCGAGTCTACGATGACCAAGACCACGTGGCCGCCCACAAGCCCGGCTAAATCAGCATGCAGATGGCTCCAGCTGTCCGCGGTCACTGGCCAGGATGCAGGCACCTGAGCAGGCGGCATCGTTGAAGCCTGTGCACAAACATCACATGATTTGACCAGTCGCTCAATGTCAGAGTCTAGTCCCGGGTACCATAATAGCGCCCTGGCGATACTCTTCATGGCAACTAGGCCTGGATGAGTTTAATGCAGCAGGCTTAGTGAGGGTCTTCTTGCTGCTACAGGTACAACGATGTGTTGGCCCCAGTACACCAAATTGTCACATAATGTCAGTTCCATTCTTCTGTTGAAATATGGCCGGTACTGCTCGTGATCTTGGGGTCGGAACCACGGTCATGCCTGTAAAATCCACTCGCTGACCTGTTGAAGAGTAGGGTCCCGATCGGTCAATTCTTTCATCTCTCGAGCGCACATAGCTGATTCCTCCATCGATTGGGCAAACAAAACATACTCCTGTTCATCGTAATGGCCCTCTCATGGCTCTGTAACCAGCAGTGGCAATCAGCTGTGGAAATCTGCGTTTGAATGCTCACTGTCCATAGGATACTGTACCGTGTAACTATAGCTAGAAACAAGGCCCAACGCTGAATATGAGCGGCTGCCATCGGTGGTACCGCCTTTTTTGGATTTAATATCCCAGTAAGAGGTTTATGGTCCGCCACCAAGTCAAACTGATGACCATACATATAGTCCTTGAACCGTGCAACCCCGAACACAAGTGCTAGGGCCTTTTTTCCAACTGTGAGTAATTGCATTCTGCCTTTGTAAGCTTTCATCTACGGAAACCAATCGGGTAATCAGCACCATTGACACGGTGGGATAAAACCGCTCCGATACCTACTGGGGACACGTCGCAGTCCAACTTCAATGGCTTATCAGAATAAAAATGGGCCAAAAACTTCAACGCTTCTATTCCCTCTAACTTTCCGGAAACATTCTTTGTGTTCCTGATTCCACTGCTATCTCGCCCCTTTTTGGAGAAACGCGCACAACAGTGCCAGTGTGGTTGCTATGTTCGGCAAGAGTTTGCCGTAATAGTTCACAAGACCCAAAAATGCTTTCAGCTAACTCACCGATGGGGGCTCAGCGGCCCCTCAGCTTACGCTCCAGTGATGTCCCGAAATTGCACTTCTCCGCCAGCCGCCTGATTTCGGCAATGAAATCCTAACAGATTCACAAACTTTATGTATTCGCAAGAAGATGGCATATCTTGCGGTGGTCTCGTTGGCGTGTGGGGTGTAATGTTCTTCCAAATACCCGACAACTTCATCGTAGCTGAGCTAGTTGACATTCTTCGGGTGGCAACGCCCCTGAACGACTCCCACTGCACTGTCCGTTAGTGAAGATATCAAGAGTACCCGTTTCTTCGCTTCGTCTAGACGAAGCAAAGAAACGGTTCATAACAACGCAGCTGCGATGTTATGACCTTCAAAGTAAGCCTCCAAACGAACACGATACGTTGGCCAGGTACGATCCACCCCTCCAAAATCGGGCGGCCGCCCGGCCCTAATGATTGCGCGGGTCTGCTCGTCACCACTGTTATGGCACTGTCCAGATACTACAAGAAAGCCAGATAAGGCAACAAGGACGATTGTTTACTGAGAAGCTTGTATTTATACTGAGCGCATGTGACGTTGCAGTGACGTGCCTTTATAACACTGCATCGCGCTGACACATCAAAATGGTGATCGTAATCGCCTCTCTGGAGGATTGGCGCGATACTCTTATATCCTCGACTAAGTGTTCGTACAGTGTACACGGGATTATAATAACGGCAAGTGGACCAACAGAAGGTCTGTTTAAGCCAATCGTAAGTTGGCGCTGAGAAAACAGAAAACTGTCATCATCACGATGTGCTCTCCCTTTAGTTCCTCCTCTTCATATGCTTTGATTCCATAACGATTTGTCCAACCTGAGAATCAAGACATTTAATGGGTCTAGGAACGAGTGAAACACACAAAAAACAGATATGTATAAAAATAGAGATAACCAGGGGAATGAAGAAAAACAGATGACGAGGGAGAAAAAATCGACAAAGAAAAAGGTCACGACAGCCCGGAACGCGCAGTGCTTTCACTGCGAAAGCTGCGAACCGTGGCTTTCAGAGCCTTTTCTTGACGCTCTTTGAGTATCTACTACAAGCACACTATAGATAGCCACTACGCCATAAATAATCAAACCTTTTGTGTAGTAGGCTGGCATACACTCTGCTAGCCTTCGTCATTTTTGAGGGACGAAGATCCTTAAAGCGGCACTAATTCGTCCCTCGTAGTAGTGCGTAACATGTCTTACGCTTCTACATGCAAGGTGGTTCCGGTGGGAGGATTCTCCTGTGCGCTGTTGAACAATAAAAAATTCGCAGCATGTGTGTTAACTAAAGTCGAAATTCTTCTATGTCTCATTCCCCATTAGCAGCCACTCGCATGAACTTTGAGCACAATCTGACAAGAAAGCGTTGCTACGTTATACTCGCTGGGCGTAACCTCCTTGATTTCAGGAAGATTTAGCGCGCGTTGGGCCACAGTGCCATGAATACAGTGAACTAGTATATACCATGAACTCGATGTGGTAAAAGGTGGGAAGTAGACACAAAGCGCAAGCCGTAAGAAAGTGTGCCACCTCTTGTTTAGTCCTTGGAATGTCCGCTGGTTGGCGGTGCTTCTATATGCAAAATATATGAAGAAAAGATGGGAGATGGTAGTACTTGGAATGTTGACTAGATGAACGAATGAACACACACACAGATGCATGGATCAACGCATGGATGGCTGCACGGACGGATGGACGCATGGACGGACGCAGGGATGTATGCATGGATGGACGTGTGAACGCATGAACAGACGCCCGTGTCGACGGATGGGTGGACGCGCGGACGGTCACACAGAAAGACGCATAGACGGACGGAAGCAAAGACGATTGGGCGGACGGATGCTTCGCCCCACTCTCCATCATTCAGCCCGTGGATATGCTGCAATTTTTTTTAGAAGCATGGTGTCCGCTAGACAATTGCTAGGAATATTGTGCGATATTTTTATGCAGTGGCCGCCGACAAAGAAAAAGCATGCCTGAGGTTTATTAAATGAACTAGAAGAGGCTTTTTTATTGGGTTGGATCATTCGATTACCTGCTCTATACGTATTTCGCAGTGTGTGACGCCTGGTTGTTCCTTTGATGTTCTAACACACTTTGTTACTCATATTAGCGTGATTCCGTTCCCGATATCAAGCCTGCCTATGGACAGTTCTTGAATGACTTTCTAGCACCGGTGTGGCTCAGTAGTAAAATACTGGGCTGGCACGTTCTCTGTAAAGCAAACAGAAATGGTCGAAGGTAAGAGGCAGCGACATATAGAGAGAAAGAGAAAGAAAGGCGCAAACGAGAAAGAAAGATGTAAACACAACAAGATACTGAACGTAAAACGAAGAAAGACCAAAATACAAAGAAGAGACGCAAAGAAAAGATACAAGAAAGAGAGAAAAGAAAGGAAAGTGGGAACAAAAAAAGAGAAAATAAATCAAGGCAAATAACCCGGCCACTCACTTTCTTCAGAATTAGCATACTATGTATGAAGCTAAGCTTTTTTTTCATTAGTTAGAATGAGGAACTTTACATTCAATTTCAATTATCAGTTCTCAAATACTTAAACACAGCAGAATAGTCGTTACAGTAACCCCTGCAATGTTGAAGAAGATATCTCTGTAGCCTGCGCAACTTTGAAAAAAAATCAGTTGTTCCATTCCTTTAGAAGTAATCATCATCTTCTTCTTCATCATCAGTTATTCCCAGTGCTGTTCCGAATGCTCCTCACTCGTATATTGAAGATCATGACGCTCACAATCGCTAGCTCAAAGAAGCGGCATGAGCCATGAGATGGGTAGAAGAAGAAAGAGAAGAAGAAAGAAGACGCCAATCTACCTGGTCGTTCAAAGGTAAGGTGCATTTTGTGTTATCTTCCTGGCTAATCAAGTGTGGATGGAATCGCAAAAAGCTTCTCTAAAAGACTGTGAGAACTTACACAGTACCTAAGCAGTAGTTGCAATTTTATCAGAACTCCGTTGATTTTCATGCAAGGATATGATCGATAGGCCTGACTTCACTATGCACCAACATTGCGCTTTCATCGTGACTTGAATTCTTTAATTGTTTTTTGGTAACGTGAGGGCTGGTCGCGCGTTTATTCTTAATTTAGCGAGTATTTAGAAACACCATTTTAAAGATAGAAATTGATGGGTATGGCAGAAGTTAGAATAAATTCACATTGGAACTTGACTCACTATAAGATAATGGTCAAGCGACTTTCACAGTAATTATTAAAATTTAAAGGGTGACTTATTCAGCTAAATTACATATTTGAGGTATTGAGGTAACTGTGTGTAGCTTCAGTCCTAGTAGTTGACTTGCCAGGCCTTTCTGTTGTAAAGCTACTTAACTTCTGACCTGGAGGTCGCATGATCACATCCCGCCCACGGCGGCCAATATTCCGATAGTGACGAGAACCGTCTATTTCCGTGCATCATTCGATTAATGTGCACAATAAACAACCCCAGGGGCTCAAAATATTCTGAGTCCTCCACTGCGACCTCTCTCCTAATCGGGTCCTAATGCCAACAAATATGCTGTAAGAGCAAAGATGGTTTCTTCTCCCAATATTCTCAAGCGTATGTGTAAGATACCCTGTGTGTTTTAAGTTTTATATTAGGCAAAGTTTCGCAGTTTTTAGTTATTCGGTCAACGGTTAACTTGACCTCGACAACTTCGACTGCCTCGATTCTCAAATAACGAAGTTCAACATGTCGCAGCGCAATTTATAGTCCAGTACCGCGTCCGGAAGCTTGTGTAAGTTACATTCGAGTGGCAACGAACATCTTCGGTTGTGTTCATCTTTAACGTGAGCCGCTCTTGCCTGACTTAACATTTGATTTTTTGACTTTTCCATCCTATGCAGCCCACCCCAGCGAGTCGAGGTCTCACACGAGCGTGACATCTGGCGAGCAGACCGGATCTTTATGTAAGCTTTCTTGACAACACCCAACGCGTTCCGAATGGTTTCTTATAGCACAAAAAACATTTTATCCGTGAAAACGAAGCCTTACAAGCGCGACCGGCACACCAGCGTTTGCTTGACAGATTCGTTATTTTTGCCGGTGTTTGCAGACACAACAAGATCTACTTACGAATTGCGTAAGTGTGTTTCGTCATGGCTGACGATGGGAATAGCAGCACTGACTATTTGGGAACTTGACTTAAGAAAATAACTAGGGAGATGTACTTTGTTTGGACCACAAGACTTTGGGAACTGCATGAACTTTTGCATGGACATGTTTTTTTTTCAGGAACATCAGTGACCGTGCCGACAGTCGTCGAAGAGAGAGCCGAAGGAGCGGTCTATCCTATCATTTGAACAAAACAATTGTATATATGATTCCTTTCATTAACTATGGGTATTCAAACCTTCTAAAGTGAACGTGTTTACATGGTAGCTTAGTTTTAATCACCGCTAGTCTTTTTTTTTTGCATGCGTGAACGAAGCTGTAAGGCAAAACTATTCTGTGCTCTAGAGTTAAAATCTTTCTAGCCTTTTTCAATGGTGAAAAAATGTTAGCCGTAGAGAAGTATTTTCGATCTCTGCAAGAAATATTTTTGCTTTATATACAAAATGTTGCTTCGGGGATATGACAGTTCGAATAATAAACGTAATATATATTTATGAGGTGGTTAAAAATGACTTACTTCTAAGCTGCCAGCAAAACCAAAAGAACTAGCAGGAGTGTATCTCATGTCGGTCACAGTGATGAGTTGTGAAAACTAAAGGTACTGCTTGAAATTATTGACCAGAGATAGTAACCACTATGGATATTTGTTGAGCACTTCCTTAATCACATAACATTATTCATTAGATTTTTTAAAAATGAGTCATATTATTGCGGTGAATGCATCTGTTCCGACTACTTAAGCAGTGGCAAAGAAGCATAAATTTATTTAAGATATAAAGCTTCGAATCCGTCTACCTTCAGCTAAACCTAAACGGCGGAGTCGTCTGCGTATAGAGGGAAATAGGGCACGTCAAACGAGTGCGCTTACGTGGATCTCTGAGTGATGGCTACCTAACCACTGGCGACGTGCTTTTTATTTCAGCTCGTGTGTTAGCATTTGGCCTTCCACTCATCCCAACTGATATTTTGTAATGTAAATAAAACAAATACTAGTGTATTTACGCGTATAGTATATTTTACAATAAAATGTCTATATTCGCCGCTGATTTCGTCCAGCCTTTTTTTTTTTTCAAATTAACTACCTTTTTTGTTAAGGAAAAAGGCGTCTTTTAGGCCTTGTTGCCACGAAAGTACATTCACGTTGTCTAACTAAAAACCTAATAAAGTTTAGTGCTGTTATTTTTTGTAAAGCCTAAATGTAAATGCCTTATCAATTATGCTTACGTGACGTAGACCTAGCTCTGCTGTGTGTGCCCGTGTTTAAGGAAGAAAAACATGTTATCTTGGTACCAACGCTGCGGAAGCTACACAGTGGTCACTGACGTGCACGCCACGAGCAGCGCCATCGACCGCGTTCCTAAGGGACAACATCTTCCCGAATCTCTGAACGTGATGTCATGTGTTATGAATTGCTATATTTGAATACCAGGTAGCAGCTTTTCTCCGATGCACAGTGACTCAGTCGTGAGCGGTAGCGGTGCACCGCGGATTTTTGTCGCAGTAACGTGTCATTCTGCTCGTTCCGTAAAAAAAAAAAAACATATCAGACATGCGACACCTCAAAAATTGGGAAATTATTTTCGAAGGTTTTACGTTGAAAAATCAAACCAAAAAATCACAAACTCGTTCTTAAGCCTGTTCTATAGGTGTGACACTCTAAAAATTCTAAACAGCTGGTGTACTTCAACGTGCGCCCTAATCTCAGTACGCCGGTACTTATGCATGAAGCCCTCATGAAAATTCAACTTCCGTGTACCGCATCAGTTGCGACGTCTTCGGTTTAAACCATACATCATATTTTTCGACGCAAAATTGGAGAACGTTTACTCACGCTTGTCACCATATGCTGCCCACTATTGCTCTGTGCAGTGAAAGTGGCTTTAAGTTCACTATAAGGGCCGGTTCTGCCCAGGTAGTCTGCGGCCGCAGCCGGTATTGGTAGTCGTTATCGCACGAAATCAGCAAGAAGCACGTCATAACTACTAAATTTTTTGGACAGATTGGAATTCAAGCCTATAAAGCACCCTCATGAAAGCCCATTTTTTAGCCTAATAGGCACCGCTGCACATTTCCGCTCTATACTGACCTCAAACAGTTTTCAATCAATAATTAGCGGTACCGAATCGGTCTTTTAATGGTTCCCACCAACCCAACGCACTACAGAAGGCTCTGACATAATTCCTCATCGTCATTCGCAGCATCAACAAAGCATGCATTGCGTATGTGTAGTGGCAACCACGCTACTAATAGGAATGACAAATACTAATAGAATGCTGCATGAATACCTATTTCACGACAAATATGTTTCATGGCGTAATGGGCGCCGTGCAAGAGTAGATCTATTAGTCGACCCAAGAGTGTTCGTAAAGGTCTCCATGAAATCTGCTTTCCCTCCTTTCGCTCTGTCTGTTCTGCGCGTTCCTCGATGGCCTGGTATTTTTTGTCATCGTGAACCATAGTCGTGAATGTTGCTTGCACATCGCAACTTGTATGAGTATGAAACGAAGATATATAAAGCAGCAGTTAAACTCAACCCTTACTTCTGATTCTCCGCATAGGGGTGGCATGGTGACAAAAACGCGAGCACCTAGTAATAGACATTTAGCTTTTTCGCATAATAGAAAAAGTAAGGCTTTTTTGTTTGTTTGTTCACAGCCCATCAGCCGCGCACACACCTCCTCCAGACGATCGAGGTCCTTGGCGGTACGTGCATGAGCGCCACTATGCAGCACAGTGTAAAGTCTCTAAGGCGTTATGGCGTGAGCAGCACGAAATTTTCGTTTTGCTGTGCCTTTGTGTCGTTAACATGCAACTGTCTTTTGCTTCAAAATCATAAACAGGTAGAACGAAGACCTCGTGGGCGTATCTCTTTTTCTTATAACAACAACAGCCACAAGAAAAACAACAAAATAACGAATAATGTGCATAAATTATCTGAAGGAGATCCTTACACTATTCAAGATGTTTTTGCGCACGATTTAAAGTTGCCCTGACATAGGCTATTCTTTCTGCAATCAGCAATTATTTGCAGGTCTGTCGTCCTATGCAGCACATCATTGTCACGTCGTATAAATTTATTGTTCTTTTTTGTGTGTTTGTAATGTGCAGGCCTGGTTACTTTTATGTGATGCAAAATAAACTTTTATGAGAATTTATGAATGAATGAATGAATGAATAAATGTCACCATCTCGTACGATGTGTTTTTCAGGCGACATGTGTTTTTACGAAACGGACAAATAAACGCAGATATGGTTTTATCGTGATGGGTACCAATTTCTCCTTCCTTGAGATAAAAATGAATCTTCAGAAATCGTTATCACATTCTCAAGCAGGCGAGTATAGCTTATGGCGCAAAACAAGAACAGCTGACTAGAATAACATATACATGTATAGTGCTTCACCTTTTTGTGTGTGTGTACTCGGATGCATCTAAACCGTCAGTGAGGGCCCACAACAAAATGGGGTTAATCACGTTTATTGTACTGAACTTTTTCAGTGACGCCCTCGCTTTCATTCTATGTCTCTTCTGCATCCTGCTGTTCGTGCTGACTGCACTGACCTTCGTCTTCGTGACTACCAATAAAGGCAAGCGGGCTGCAGTATCTTTCTTTTTTCTTCTTCGTTGGTTTTTTCATAGGCTGGTAGCTTTTGAACAGCTGTTTCGGATTTTGTAAGAGAGCTAAGGGTACTTACTAGAGTAACTCTGCGCATCGTGGTAAAGACTGATCTTGCATCTCGCGTTTTCGGTTTCATAGTTCTTCTTTCAAACGACGTTACTGAAACTACCTTGTCTTAGCAGTAGCATCGAGTAGCATTTGTTACGCCTATTCTGCTTTTTCTTTATTTGACTGACAATGCTTCATACCATTATAAAGAAATGTTAAAATGTTAAGAATAACTTAGTTTTCTTAGTCGAGCTTTTTTCCTTCTTTTACAAGTATCGCTATCGCTTGCAGGTTACCCCAGTCCTTTGCCGTTAACAAGCTTTAAGACTACTACAAGATCCACGAATACTACCACAAACCCTACGACCACAACTACTATGACGACCACTACCACTTCTACCACGACTACCAGTACCAGCACTACGACAACTACTACCACTTCTACTAATACTACAACGTCTACTACTACGACTACTACCACGACAACCACTACCACCACTACGACTACCACTACGACGACATCTACCACCACTAGCACGACCACTACTACCACTACTACTACTACGACCAGCACAACAACTACAACAGGTAGTACACTTCACATGATTGTCTCAAGGCCATAGGGTGTTAAAACAGCAGAGACTCAGATTGCTCACAAGGTAGCAATTAACGTGCATAATTGTATATGAGGGAAGAGCCCCGACTTAAAAACGTCCCATAAATGAAACCTGGATGGAGCCGCGTAAAAGCTCAATTTTTATCTTGTTTCGTTAAAGAGGCTCAGGTTCTTTTCTTAGAAGTCATCGAATGATTTGATTAAAATATTGTATTGCCTCACGAATCTACAGCCGCAAATATTTTCAGAATACCTCAAATGCGAGGCGAGTTACATTGATTAGTCGCACGATCCAAGCCCTTGCTTTTTCTGCATTTGTTCTAGCGACCACGCTGAAAGCTACCCTGGGTTTGGGTGACAAGAGGGCAAAACCCTACATCCGTCCATCAGAGTTACTCGTCACCTTGAGCACGGTCTTTCCTTGTATTTGTTTTTCCTATTTTCATTCATTCACTCTTTCTTTTTCTTTTTTTTTCTCCCTTCCAATGCGCGACTGAACTCTAAAAAAAAGAGCGAGTAAAATGGGTGTCTTTTTCTCCCAAAACAGTAATCCTCATCTATATTGCGTTCTATCTCGGCGCTATAGCCCCGCGCCCGGTACATTCCGGTCACGATCGACTTGCCCATTATCACGGTTACATTGCATTCTCGATAGCAAAGTGGCCAGCGCGAGTTTTCAAGAAAGGCAGCGCACGAGAGCCTGATGACGATTATTGTTGTGGGACAAAAGGCACACTTTTACTCGATATTTTTTAAGTGTGTTATTCAGGGTAAAAGCAAGCTGGCGCGTGCATGTGGCGCCATCGCGTGATAGTGGTGGTGGTACTGTGAAGATCACGCTCTTCGAATCACCTAATGTCGACGAACTTTAGGTTCAAGGCATGCTCCTGTAGATTTACGGTATGGTTTTGTCTAGAGAACAACCAGCAATATGTTGCTGACTTCGAGATTTTATTGTAAATTTTTGGCCGCCTGCTCCGCAATAATATTTGGTTCACATCTTCACCTGAACCTCTTCCGCCGATTGTAAGCGTATTCTGACCGTGAAAAAAAAAGAATGACACGGAGCCTTTAAAAAGTGTTGAAGTGTTTAACCTGAGTCATGCCTATATTCTTAATGTCAGTTTCAGTTTTTAGCACAGGGAACATTCTGTGACAAATTGCGAACATTTCTTTTTTCAATGGACGATTCTTTTAAACCACTCGTTCAAACTGCTTCACAGCGTCCTTCACTACGGTCCAACCCATGGGCAAGAACAAGCTGTTCTGCGTTCTTGGCGAGTACGTGCAGTACTACAATGACGTGAACATCGACGGTCTGTGTGTATACGCCTTCTTCACGTTCTACGGCAAACACGATGTCGCTTTTAAGTGCGTCATTGGACCTGTCCAGGCGACTTTTATCCATAAATCCAAGCAATCAAAGACCACAATCTACGGCATCCACATCCCCCAAGGGCAAGTGCTGCAATGTCGTGGCGCTAGAAATACTACTTCTCATAAAATTTGAAAATGTTGGTAGATGCGCTTGCAGTGTTGCAAAATTATAGATCATTGATGATCCCTTGTGCCATATCGCAGGAGCGTGAACATCGCCATGAGAGCCGCGCGTACCAAAAAGGGTGGGGACATTCTGAAAACTTATTGGTACTGCCAGAGAATCTGGCATTACGGCGTTCTCAACCTCGAGGTAAAGCCATGGGAAGCGCTGATCATGGACACAAGGATCAAACAAGTCTTCGAATTCCTCAAGGTTTGCTACTTTCGTTGGTGTTCGCCTGCCACTCTGGTGAAGCAAGAATATCGTTTGCGAAGTTGCAGTTTTACAACCCACTGCCCGTGAGATGAAATTCTGGCTACACCCTAAATTAGTAACACATCACTTTTCAGCCGACCTAAAAACTGCTCTTGTTAATCGTGAAACTGCCGATCGCGGTAAGGACTGCAATTTGCCGATGGAAATGAATGCATTATTTGGAGTAGGCTTGACTCCTGAGGAGTGTCTTTGTTTAGGGCGGCGTTTCCTTGTATACCGCGGGCGGGCTAATATTGAATGTTTTGGCTACAATAGGATGGATTTGATGTTCAATTCATATTGAACTCAAAAACATAATAACCGGGGTCGAATGAAGTATTACTTCATCGCTAGCGTACGTTTAAACCTCTAAACGGGTAGGCGCGCAGCTTGGTATTCAAATTGACGCAAGTTTTTTGCATCAGGTTAGAGCACACGTTCATAATGTAGCCTCAGAATCGATTTCGGGCGCTCCAGAGGCTGGGGAATGATTGAAGCTTCTTTGTGTACCCCTTGCCCATTTCCCTATATTCAAGTCAAGTCAAGTCAAGTTTATTAAATAGTTCAGTTGAGTTACATGGTTAGCGTTATTACAGCAGGAGGTCCCAAAGTTTCAGAGAAACTGACAGGGGGACCTCCTATGGCTACATGGATGGGGTAATTACAAAAAAATACAGCAATAGTATACGGTCTTGTGAGTAATAATGAATAATCTCCCCTCATCCTCTCCCCTCATCATCCTATGCATTCCTGCCAAGTAAAATGAATGTATAGCAGGCAGATTATTCTGCAATTCATGCAAGTCCTTTCTTGTAGACTCTGTTTGAGGAAAAATTTCACATCGTCGAATAATAATGTATGGTACTAGCTCGTTCGCATCTACGCATTCAATGGCGCATTTCGTACGACCTCTTTTGCAGGAATTAGAAGACCTTCAGGGTAAGTTCAAGAAGGCTCACCCTGATCCCCCTTCACCTCCTCGCGGCTTCATAGCCCTCGGTGTCCGGGTCTGGCCTGCCAACATGGTACCATTCCTTGCTGCTATCGACGACGCATTTGAAAAGTAAGCACAGGCAGTACTTCGGAAAGGCGGTATTTTTTCTTCGGTGATAAATGTTTATTTTGACGTTAAGGTGCTGGAATGAAGCGAACAGGAATAAATGCTCTAAATTATTTGAATCCACCACATGTTCACTTGTCATTGTGATACACTTGTGTGATAACTTTACTCGCTTTTCTTCTAACTTGTCGAATGTATGCGGCCACTAACACAGGTGGTTCCTTCCTGATGGCTTTATCCCGCTAACCCACATCATTGAGGACGAGTTCATCGGCGGCTACAAAGAGTGCTGGATCAGTGGATGGGCCCCGTACCGGCTTGCCCCGCACAGCAACAACACCAACGTGCTGGGCATTGTAAGAATTACGATGTTAACCACGAATTTTGTGAGCGCGTGCCCGCCAAAACTTAGGAGGTGTTTTCTTTATTTGTGTAGAAATAAGTTATATGTAAAAAAGAATAATGGAACAAAGAGCAAATTCTACTTTCCATTGGTCTATAACTGTCTACAGTAAGCAGCTTCCATCAACAGGACGATCAGCCGTGGGTGTGGAAGGGCAACAGTCAAAGACGGGGAGAAAATATTTCAGGATACATTCCTATATAGGTATTATGAAGTGAAGCGGATATTTGCGTACGTGCAAGTGACCTACTGCTTTTCTTCTTTCCTTCCTGTTTCTCTTTCTATCCTATAGATTACATAATTTCTCTCTCAGTATGTCTAATTCTTTTTCCGTAAATTTTCTTCTCTTTCTTTCTTTCTGTCTACTGTTTGGCTCAAAGTTACTTCCTAATTGTTTTGTTATTCGGTAATGGGCATCGGACTTCCATCAACGTGCTTTCTAGAGCAGCGATTCTGTTGTCATCGACAGACAGTGGGTCTGGCAGCGGCATGGCTGACGGTTCTTTCAAACACGTGTGCTTCCTGTTGCAGATTGCCGCAAGCATCGCTGGCCCGTACTTTCTGAGCTCCGTCTCACCTTCAAGTTTCCCTCTCAACCACTCTGCTTTTGATGGCCCTCCCTTCAGTAAAGCCTGCTATCCGGCAGGTGGCAATGCGACTGTTCTTCTGACTGACCTCGCTGTTGCTTCACCGGAGTGCGCATGGCACAGCACTGGAACGTCATCGACACGGACACGAAATGATATAAAGCCGACGCTACGGTCAATCCTCTTCAGTGGGTCTGGCAGCGGCATGGCTGACGGTTCTTTCAAACACGTGTGCTTCCTGTTGCAGATTGCCGCAAGCATCGCTGGCCCGTACTTTCTGAGCTCCGTCTCACCTTCAAGTTTCCCTCTCAACCACTCTGCTTTTGATGGCCCTCCCTTCAGTAAAGCCTGCTATCCGGCAGGTGGCAATGCGACTGTTCTTCTGACTGACCTCGCTGTTGCTTCACCGGAGTGCGCATGGCACAGCACTGGAACGTCATCGACACGGACACGAAATGATATAAAGCCGACGCTACGGTCAATCCTCTTCAGTGGGTCTGGCAGCGGCATGGCTGACGGTTCTTTCAAACACGTGTGCTTCCTGTTGCAGATTGCCGCAAGCATCGCTGGCCCGTACTTTCTGAGCTCCGTCTCACCTTCAAGTTTCCCTCTCAACCACTCTGCTTTTGATGGCCCTCCCTTCAGTAAAGCCTGCTATCCGGCAGGTGGCAATGCGACTGTTCTTCTGACTGACCTCGCTGTTGCTTCACCGGAGTGCGCATGGCACAGCACTGGAACGTCATCGACACGGACACGAAATGATATAAAGCCGACGCTACGGTCAATCCTCTTCAGTGGGTCTGGCAGCGGCATGGCTGACGGTTCTTTCAAACACGTGTGCTTCCTGTTGCAGGTAGGTCCGATATATCCTTCTAAATGTTATCGGAGCGATGACCGTTTCTTGTTGCTGCTGCCAGACCCTGAGCACTTTGTGTGTGTATTTTCATGTCTCCTGCATTCTCTGAGAATCTTGTTGCAACTCTCTGGCGATGTTGAGTTAAATCCCGGCCCAGATAAAAAGGTAGAAAGTATGCTCACAGAACTGATAACCGGACAGAAGCGAATTAGTGATGAGCTTTCGACGCTCAGTTCAAGAATGACTTCTTTTGAACAGCGTCTAGAAAACATTGAAACATTGTCTGCAACTGCAAATGATGCCATTCAACGTGTTCACGAACTAGAAGTAGCGGTTGCAAACCTCAAAGATACAATCGACAAACTTGATCGTAGAAATGATGACCTTGAAAATCGATCCCGCAGGAATAACTTGATCATTTATGGCCTGAATGAACCAACGAATGAAACTTCCGAAACGTTGCTGGTTTCTGTGACAAATTTGCTATCCTGCAAGATTGGAGTTCAATGCGATGGCATTGAACGCTGCCACAGACTCGGCACGCGAGGAAGTGAAATGAGGCGCCCTGTAATCTTTAAACTACTGGACTTCAGAACCAAGCTTGAAATTCTTAAGAACGCCAGAAAGCTGAAAGGAACCAGCATATACATTAACGAAGATTTTTCTGCACGCATACGGCAAATCCGCAAAAACTTGTGGGATCATTCGGTTAATATCCGTAAACAGGCATCTAAATACAGATTACAATACGATTCCTTGATAGTCGACAGCGTTCGCTACTCGTGGGACAGTGCTCGCAAAACACTTATTCAGGCTCCTCGTGCCACCGTTTCTAGGGGCACAGAGTGACTCAGTAGTGAACGGAAACTAACCCTTTTGAACATAAATGCTCGCAGTCTGCTTAACAAGGTTCAGGATTTTAATTGGCTAGTAGAGTGTCACCACCCCTCAGTTATTTGTGTTACGGAAACATGGCTGAAAAACGCTATATCGGATTCCGAATTTTTGCCGCCAGCCTATTCGGTGATAAGAAATGACAGGCAATTCAGTAATGGTGGTGGTGTTGCTGTTTTTATTAGGAAAGGCATCGAATTTTCAGTGCTACCTGAACTTCCCAATACTGAATCTGTTTGGTGTCGCATAAAACTTTCTGGTTTCGTGATGGTGATTGGAGCTGTTTATCGTTCACCCTGCTCTGAGGATGATGTATTTTCACATATTACAGAATACATAGCCCGTAACCGAATTAGTAATTATAAAATGATCATCACAGGCGATTTCAATGCTCCTTGTATTGATTGGGACTTGCTAACTTCAACAGGCCGTGAAAAGGCACTATGCGACTCCCTGATTAACATGGCTGTTTCTTTTGACTTAACGCAAGTGGTTGAACGTCCAACCAGAGATAACTCTGTTCTCGACCTTGTGTTCCTTAACGAAGAACTGCTGCAACATGGCTTTGAGTGTGACATAATAGATGGTTTATCTGATCACAAGGGTGTGTTGCTGCAACTAAACGTGACTCATGAACCTTGTAACCCGAAATTCAGCACCGTTACTGATTTCACGCATGCTAATGATCTTGCGATTGTAGAATTGTTAGAATCCTCTTTCGATAATTTTATGGCAAACAGTGAATCATGCAGTGTTGATGCATTGTTAGATCAGTTTTATAATTTGGCGCGCACCTGTGTGACACAGTTCGTCCCTCAAAAATGTGTAAAACATAACCCAAAGCATCCATGGTACACACGTGACATAATCCATCTCATACGGCGTATTAAGCGCATGCGCAAGCGAAACCCCCTCGATCCATTTCTTTTTTCGCTGAAGTCTGAGCTAAGAACGAAAATGACAGAAGCGAAAAAGTTTTATTACAACACGACGTTAACAACATACATGAAAGAAAACCCATCAAAATTTTGGAAATCAATACTTCCCTCTTCTCATGACTCTACAGCATTCATTATCAACGATCAAACTTGCACTGATCCTGCCACTATTTCAGAAGGCTTCAACAGATACTTTCACTCTGTTTTCAGCCAAGATGATGGTTCTCGTCCTCCTTTTATACATAGCTCAGAACACGCGTTGCCGAATCTCGAGGTAACTCACGCTGGGGTTCATAACCTGTTGCTAAAAATTGATACGACTAAAAGCGCAGGACCCGATGCCATACCGAACATGTTCTTGAAGAGATACTCAGAATGGAATGCCCATTATCTTACAGTGATCTTCAATAAATCTCTGGAAACCTCAATTGTTCCCAGAGCTTGGAAAATTGCCAGCGTCGTTCCAGTATATAAATCTGGTGATAAGCAGCTTATACAAAATTATAGACCAATATCTCTTATTTCGACTTGCTGTAAGCTTCTTGAACACATTATTCATAAACATATTGTACAGTATTTAACTTTCCACAGCCTCCTCTCACAAAGCCAGCACGGCTTTCGCTCTGGTTTCTCCACCGTCACGCAACTCATTGAGTTTACTCACGACATAGCTTCTGCACTCAATAGTCACGATCAGCTAGACGCCATTTTCATAGATTACTCGAAAGCTTTTGACATGGTCTCTCATGAAAAGCTTCTATGTAAAGTTCGAGCAATATTAAAAGGGTCCAAATTAATAGACTGGATCACTGACTATTTACACTTAAGATCTCAATTTGTTACTTTTAATCGCACGCATTCTTCATCGGTAACAGTCACATCTGGAGTCCCTCAGGGTTCAGTTCTGGGACCTCTGTTATTTGTCATTTTCATTAATGATGTAGTAAGTGTTATTAATAACACCAACGTTAAATTGCGCCTATATGCAGATGACTGTGTCTTGTACCGCATTGTTTCTGACGCTAGTGATCAAGAAGAATTAAATAAGGTATTTTCAAAGTTCTGCCAATGGAGTAATATGTGGCAAATGAAAATCAATTTTACCAAGACAGTCGCCATGACTTTCGGAAACAAAAAGAAGCCGCTGAATTACTCTTACAATACTAATGGTAGTTACTTGTCCCAAGTTAGTGAGTTCAAATATCTGGGTGTCATTTTTTCACATAACCTAAAATGGCATGCCCATATCAACCATATCTCTGCTAAAGCGCTTCGAAAACTTGGCTACATGAAGCGAACTTTAAAAAATGCAACGTTAGAATGTAAACTGGCTGCCTACAAATCACTTGTCCGTCCGATACTCGAATACGCCTCAACTGTGTGGTCTCCTCACCTCACGTGTGACATAACTCAGCTAGAATCAATCCAGAAAAAAGCTATCAGATTCATCTTCGGTCGCTACGATCGCAGCTTCTCACCTTCATCACATGCGCACATGTTATCATTGCAGCCTTTGGAGCATAGGCGCGAACACGAACGCGTAATTTTGCTGCACAAGATCGTCCACACGCCTTTCGGTATTCAAGCACCGTTCTCTTTTGTACCCGCTAATACACGTGTCACTAGACAAACCCACAGACTAAACATTATTCCTTTCAGGGCACATATTGACTGTTTTAAGTATTCATTTTTTCCATACACTGTTGAAATCTGGAACAATTTGGATGGTTCGTTTCGCGCATTGACTCATGAAGAGTTCGTTGAGAAACTACGTAATTCCATATAGTTTTCAGCTGTTTTTGCATTGTCTTAGTGGTTGTTCTTTTTCCGAGTTCCTATCTACATCTGTACTTGCACCTGATAAGAGTTTTTTGTTCAAGCTATGTAAGTTTATCATTTCTTCATCTTGTTTGTATAATCTTAGCGTTTCTTTTGTTGTACTTTCTTTGTACTAAAACATGTACCCACTCCTGCTATGTCTCGGAACCGAGACAGCAGTATTTGTAAATAAAAAAAAAAAAAATAAAACAACTACGCTCGTCCATTCATATTGAACCAATAACAAACTGAGTCGACACAAGAGTACAGGTGGGATCGATAAATGATTACACAGCTATTTCTGGCACGGCTGATTGCCGACAACGCTGTGATCGGGAGACCATCATTTATTGCAAAGCGCCGCGTACAAGTACGCGAACGACGAGCCCACCCAGATAGCCGCGTTTATGTACTGACCTTTTCGATGCTTCTAAGCGGAGACATGCGCGATCGACATACTGAGGTGCTTGTGGCGACGTCACGGCGAAGAGGCTCCGCCTAGCGCAAACGTCGCCAATTAATATTAAATTCTAATGCCAGAATCGAAGCAAGTGTTTCTGCTCCTTTTGGTGTGTGGCAACGGCAACGTGAGGGCAGGAGTCAAGTATTCTAATGAGAGAGTGGGAGGGTACTCAGAGTGGAAGTGACTACGAGGAACACAAAAAATAGCGTAATTGGTGGAGGGCAATGAATTTCGGCTGAGGCGTGCCCTTCAACACGTTCGCCTGCTCATGTTTCAGCAGTAATGGTGCACGACAAGGCAAACTGGGCCAACATGCTTACTTTGCTCTGTAGCCGGCTAGATTTACAGCGATCTACAGCAGACGTTTTCCACTTGAATAGCCGTGTCTCGTAATTACGTTAATAGTGCAACATCTGTGATGCGTCCTCGTTTAACCTACGAATTTAACGGACGACGCGAACCGTGACTGAGCACCGAGCTTACTAGTTGCAGTGCTACGGCCGTTATGACCAGACAACTCACGCAGCATCAGCGTGATTTCACCACACTAAAAAGCGACAGAAGAGCACACTGGATGCAGACACAGTGGACACGCTGTCCACAGAATCAGGAAAGTTTTTCGAACTGCCTGCCATAGACGCAGAACTAGAGCGTAATGAACCATCAACAGTAGATCCCACGAAACAGTAGCTCACGACAGGAAAATAAACCAAGTATTGCAATGCTATTCGAACGAGCAAAACTGCGCTAACATCTGATCATGGGCGAAGGCAGGAGAGTACGAGGGGGGCATTAACACCTCCAAAGCAACGCCAAAATTTTCCCCACCACGATGCAACACGGGTTCGCACTTTTTACTACAAAATCTCGCTGAAGCCCATGTTTTTCTGCAACCTCGACAGAGCGTCGTAGCTATCCTCGAATAGAACGACGACACCTGGTGATGGGAGCTGCTTTGCTGCTATGCTTTTCACCCTACAGCAGCATGGCGAACTCGTCATGGCCGTCCAGCGACTTGCAGTCTTTCATTTGCGTGACATGACTTGTAGAAAGCATAACTAGTTAACGATGTCGCCATTCGCCACGGAAGGCGGTGTAGCATCTTACCGGTGTAGATCGGTGTAGCATTCTTACCGCTGCGCAGTTCGAACAGGTTGATATTCTATCGCACATTTCAATTTTCGCTCGGTCACGCACACGAGTCGATCTTACAAGCTCTTCGAAATAAGACGGACAAATCGCAGGCACGTTTCCTTTCGCCATATCACACGAATGACGCCGACAAGCTCCCAACGAGCGGTAAGCTGCACGTGCAGCCTGACTAGTCTAACTAAATGTTGGCAAACATGGTGGTTGCTCTCTTTGCCAGGCAGAATTTACGTCACATGCAACCCATGTATAGAATATTTTATGGAGGGGAATCAGTGCCGCCATGTTCGGCTGTGTACATTTGTGTTTTGCAAGTTTAACAGCTCAGCGAACAGTATCAGAGTGGACGTCTACACGTGAAAATGGTTCATGTAGTAAATGTTGTCACGCATGCACTAGAGGCCGTACAGACAAGGCAAGAACAGCGAGGCAGTAAGACACGAACCTGTATTGTGAACCAAGAGCTAACACACTTTGTCTCTCTTCCTTTCGCCCTTTTTCACTAGCCAGTGCTTGCCGGCTCCAACACCAGGTGACAGTATGATAATTCATGGCCTTAATACTTGATATCGCTGTCTACAAAAAACAAGAAAAGATCAAGTGAACAGCACAACATTGCGGTGCCCACATGTTTCAGGTAAAATATCTATACGCAGAGGCACCGGTTTACTTGGCTGTGACGCCGCCGCCGCAGCCACCACCACTGAAACATGGGAATGATGGCAATCTTCGTTTTAGTAGCTGAGAAATAGTTACATGTCTACATGGATGAAAATCACGCTTCATAGTTCGTTTTAGGTGTGAATTATTGAGAAAGTCTGTCACCTGGTCCCGCATAAGGGCACATCACGTAGAGCACCAGCCCCGCCACTGTGGTCTAGTGGCTAAAGTACTCGGCTGCTGACCCGCAGGTCGCGGGATCAAATCCCGGCTGCGGTGGCTGGATGTCCGCTGGAAGCGGAAATGTTGTGGGCCCGTGTGCTCAGATTTGGGTGCACGTTAAAAAACCCTAGGTGGCCGAAATTCTCGGAGCACTCCACTACGGCGTCTCTCATAATCATATGGTGGTTTTGGGACGTTAAACCCCACATATCAATCATCAATCATCGAGAGCACCAGGCCATCGGGATGCTCGAGGCATCACAACGCAGCCTTCTATGAGCTTGCGCTGTCTGCACCAGGCAAACCAAGCGTGCAGTGCTCATGTGGAATGAAGGAGTGTACCACGTTCGTGTTGAACACTTGGACTGTAGGTCTACATTGAAAGTGTTCACCTCCTCTGCCGTACGAAAGGCCGGACTGCTCGTTATAAACACAAGTAGCTGTTCTCTCACGCGCCGTGGTGTGTCCGACAATGCCATCGACCTGACTTTCGTGGGTGGTACCTGTAGGTATGACAGGCAACGTGCACCGGACTCTCAGGGCTCCGACCACTACCCCATCGTGGTCACACACCCCTCAGCTAACATTAGGTACACTCGGACCAACAGTGTTGTGATGTGGACGCGCTTCAGAGAATGGTGTGCTACAGTGCAAGTCTCTGCAGAGTTATTCACCGCACTGGCCGACTGCCACGACGCACCTGCTACCCGCTGCACCGTGTCTGCGGGAACACCCACACCAGACATCAGCCTCCTCAACCTCGCGCCGCGCTTCGCATGGAGCAGATTGTGGCGGTGTGCTCGCAGAAGGCGGAACGTTTGCGTGCCTATAACTGTATTCACGCCTTTTGTTACAGGCACGCCAGACGCCAAGGCAACATCAACTGACAGAGCCTCTGCTCGTCACTAGATGACCCTCAGAACCACGCACAAGCCTGGCGCATCTTCGCTGCCGTTCTTTGCACCAGAAAGCTTCGCTGCCCGGTTCTCTGTGTTGCTGTTGCAATGAAGATCGCCACGCATGAGTAGGCTTAGCTGCTGGCAGACATGTTTGCCTTTTCTGCTTGCCCACAGCCACCACAGGGACTACCACCTGTGCTTGCACTCAAATTGCCTGAGCTGTTCGCTCCCGAGCGGTACCTCTCCACCGAGGGTATTTTGCAGAAAATCCCTGCATTTTGCACAGAGGAGTTTACTCTCAGCGAACAGTGCTCAACAACCGCACGAAGTGGTCTGCCCGGAAGGGGACGGCCTCACCTACCAGGTGCTGCGCAATGATGACCCCTTCATGCGGCCCCGGTTGCTGAAGGCCTCCAACGAAGTGTGGCGCACAAGTCAGGTGCTTACCGGCTGGAAAGAGGCGCTCTTGGAACCCATCCTGAAGCCACGTAAGACGGCCACAGAGCTTTCCTCCTACCAGCCAGTATCTCACCTGGACTGCATTAACAGACGTGGAAGCCATGGGACATCGACACCTTCGCTGGATTGCCACCGCAACCAACGCATTCCCTCCTGAACAGAGCGGATTTCGCCCAAGGCGCTGTACATGCTACTCACTGGCCTACGTGATTACGGCATTCTCCTGCTGCTCGACGTGAGAAGTGTGTTTGGCTGTTTGCCCCATGCATCGATTTTGGGCGCACTTCGCAACCTTGGTGTGTGCGGGTGGATGTTTGACTACCTGGAGAGCTTTTTGCGCGACCACACTTTTCGCATTCGTGTTGGCTCCGCAGTCAGCGGTCTCCACTCCGTCACCACGGGCGTACCACAGAGCAGCATACTGAGCCCTTTTCTGTTCAACCTGGCTCTTGTCAAGCTGTCTGACTTCATCCCGCGGCACACGGTGTGTGAAGGGCATGTGGTGATTTATGCCGATGACATTGCGTTGTTTGCCTGTGGCCCCGGTGGCCACCGGGCCGCCCTTCCCGAGTCTTTCCAGGTGGCTATCGACGCGGTTGACAAATTCCTGAACGAGATTAGACGGGCGCTGCAGACGGAGGCACTGTTCATCCACCCGGGAGCGTCGACACGCCGCTCCATGCCTTGGCCCCATCGAGTGGAGCACGAAGGTGCGCAACTTGGGGTTGACCATAAACCACTAGCTCAGCTGGCGACCGGGCGTCAACGATTTGAGGACGAGCAACCCCCCCCCACCTTTTTCGGTCTCTTCGCTCACTCCCTCCTTCCTCTTTCTTCTTTTCACTCAAATCTATTACCTCCCTTATTCCCCTTCCCCTGTAAACCACTGCATAGGTGTCGCACTTCGCTGCAGACATTTGCAGGGTTCCCTTTTTTTTTTGCAATTCCAAGAAGCACATCCTCCACCTCCGTAAGTACCTGTTCGTCATATCGCGTGGGCGAATGCGATCATCTGATTAACACACACTATACTGATATAATTGCTGCACTTCATGTTAATGTGGCTGCACTGTTGCTATAGCTGCTCCCCTACTGCACTAATCTGACGTCACTGCGAGGTCGCCGAGAACCAATACATCTAGCCAATACAATTAAAGCGAATTAACACGCTAACGCACTTTGATGTTATAGCAACGTAGAGAGATCAATCTAGTGGAATCTCCTCAACCCCTGAAGCAATGCAGTCCATTTCGTCGATGCTCAGGAAAAGACCATCGAAGACATCAACTTCATCAGGTGGAATGGCTATCTTTCTCTGGCAGTGTCAGTGCCGATGTCAACGCGCGTCTACAAGGCAAAGGCGGCCCTCGCGCCAATGGACGCCCCCTGCGTGGACTGCACGTGGGGTGTCAACACAACTCTCAATGTGAGCTGTTCGCGAATATTAGTCCACTCTACCAGCCATTATTACCTGTACATTAGGTAAAGCCACTCAGCATTGATTTAATTAAATTACATGAGATGAATTACATGAAACATGACATGAATTACATGAAAGTACTTTGCGGTGATGCACGCAGTCCTTGTTATGGCTTCCAGTAGTTAGTAGTGATTGAATCTACTGGAGCTCATCGCACTTTAGTACGCAAGATCACGCTTGCACTATAGTTCAGCATATTGACGAAATGAATATGTAGATAGTGTCAAGTTATGCACAGTTGGGCGAACAACCATTGAATAATTGATTGATTTGTTGATTGATACAATGAGTGAGTGAGTGAAAATATATTTTCAGTAAAGGCAAATTAGTCACATTGTTGTGAAAACGGGATCTTCAAGCATCTCCTTTAAGATATCGTAACTACAATATAATGCAATATTCTCCAACGATTGCTAATCAAATATTGTTATAACAAATAATGTGGCAGCTAGCTCCGGATTCAGCTACTTAACAGGCATAATAGCTCTCATCTGACCACGTTGCACAACAAATTGTCAGACAATATACAAACATGTTCATAGCACATGTTGTTTAGCACAAGTATTTAGTCAATGATCCATATGATTTTTTTATCACAGTACAGCAACTCCTCGTTGAACCCATACGTAAACCCAACTGTAGACGCGACCCAAAACGTGGTGGTTGGAACATCTGAAGAAGCAGGGGCCAACGACGTTCTAAGCACGTTTGAATCACAATTCACCATCAACTCCAAATTAATACACGAACACCTTACATATATGCGTCTTCCTCATATTGCTGCTTCAGTGTAATGCGCTGGCATGGAGGCCTGAGAGGGTAAAGTGATTAGTTCTTTACGTTCAGATGGGCTATTCTAGGTCAGAAGCACTACTGCCAATGTGACCAGTTTCTGCACATTTCTTTTTGATTGTGACGACTGCTTAAACGTAACGTACTAATTATATCAAACCAGATGCATGCTTGCTTGCAGTATTTTTTGTCGCTTTAGGTTTGTTTGTTTATTTGTGTATCAGTTATTCAGTTTCTGTTTGTTTGTAGGCTTAGGAAAAGGCTTTGATATCACAAAATTGGGCTGATCTCACCGGTTGAATACTGGAGTGAAAATTGGTTACTATATTTCTTTCGTCTTACTTGTGTTGAGGCAAAATGATGTTTGATCAGTCAGTTTCACCTATACATGACAATGCGCTGACGGGAGAGACAAAGCTGAAAGGCGGAAAATTTAACTCTTGCGCCGCATTCCATAAAGTACCACTCATCGCGACCCGACGTGGCAGATCGAGAGATCATGGTCTCCCCTTTTCGAGACCATGTGAGAGATAGAGTGGTTACCTTCGGAGAAATCATGATGCATTATCATAAGGCCAAACTTGATTATCCACCACCAGACAAGTCCCTCCTTAAGCACCGATCCACTATCTCGAGTCTATTGCAGACACGTACTCTCCCCTTCCATTCAATGTACATCCGTATTCACCCCGCTCTATACACACCAAGATACAACGTGTTTGGTGCACCTCACGCCGAGCTCGACCATACCATATCGGCCTATCCCATAGATACTCACGCGATGTAAAACAGCACCAATCCTATCATAACAATCACAGCGGCTGAGCAGCTGGACGCTAGGCTGCTCAGGCCGTGCCAGGAGGACCATCTCCGGGCTATCCTCGTCCCAGCCACATTTGACCCCAGCAGATACACCTTAATATAGTTTATTCTCTCTCCCTTGCTCTCTCTAGAGACAGAAGATGCCACACTTTTCACGCACTGGCATGTGCGCACTCATGTTACCTTTTGTAAAGCCTTCCTGTATAAACTAGGAGGATGTATAGAGAACCGCTGGCGTACTCAATGGCTGCTTAGTGCTATTACCCGCTATCTTTCTAGCACACTTTCAGAGCGGTGGTCGAAGGCATGATAACCACTCTTCTGGAAAAGCGCAAAGCGAACCGCGAAGCGGGATTCCCAACACATGTTTACACAGGTTAAGCTGGGCTTCGCAAAGCGTGTTAGTACCGAACTTTGTCTATGGAGGCTATATTTGTCCATTTTCATGTCGTGAATGCAGTAAAGAGTACAAAAGCATGTGAATGTTGTGAGAAGTTCAGTGCTTGTATTCGTGGCATAAAGCGAACTTTAAGCTTTTCGTTCTTCAATGTGACCGAGAATAAGCGACGAAATTGATTCGATCTCTAAACCTTTGAATACGTTATCGCCATCTTAGCCCATATATTTGACGTGGGAAAAAAAGATGCACCATATTGTTCTACGTTATGAGGAAACCAGTGAATATTCTTCCCGCACTCTTTGACGAGAGCTGCCCACCATCTTGCCACGTTGTAAATTTTCAAGTTGCACCAGAACTGTTAATGTTTGCTGGTCATCTCGAACGTAGCGCATGGTAATTTAACGGTGTGTATAAGAGGCTTAGTAAGCACTACACGACCCATCTCTTGGCTATATCCAGCAAACTTGTTTTACAGTTCTGTGAAATAAACAAGTTGTACGGGAACCTGGACCTTGGCCTGGCCCTGTACGACATTGACTGCAAGGACTTGGAGCTTGGGTGTCTGGCGCCCACCGCTGGCATTTATGAGACAAACAGATTTGGGAACGTCAGCCAACACACACATAAGCTGGTGAATTACGGAGTGGCCAGTGCATGCCCGTGGCTGGTCAGCCCCGCGGAAGTTCCGGCGGCTACGCTTGGTCATACATTATGGATCTACGACGACGAAATAGCTGTGCCGCCTCCCAATGCACTCATTCTCACGGATGTGTGAGCTTGGGACAAGCGAGAAACAAGGCTATCCTATTATGCCTGTTTCTTGACTTTGATAGGGCACCACTGCAGTTTCGAATTTCGTATTAACGCGATACTGTCGCGTTTGTTTCATATTCTGAATACATTTTTCATCGCTGTTTGTTTTAGGTTTGAGTAGTCGAGAGTGACCACTGGTCCAAGTTCGGTTAGAAACACTGTGCATATGAATTCTATTGTGTATTAGGCGGTGAATATTCGTGCTCGTTTATGAATGCTTTGTCAATGTAGTACACCATATTCAGTTGGCCACGCATTCTTCTTGTGTCTTGCCTATAGGCATGCCTGCGGCCGGTGTATTGTACACATTTGCTTCACTTCTTTGCTACAATTGTTTACGGCTGCGTTTACTGACGCTCCATGTTATCACTTGATATATGTAAGTGCGCAATGAGATCATAACCAACATTAGGGCAGGGTGACGTAAATTTATACACGGGGCAAAACACGCCATTTTGACTTTGCCGACATGAGTAGCTATTACAAAAGGCACTTAAGTGCTAGTCAGTGATAATTGCTAGTCATCGTCATTGTTGTCCTGCGTAGAAGTGGGTCACTGCTTAGATAGTTCGCGCGGGAAAAATTACGTGGCTGGTGTCAGTGTATTTGTGAACCGTCATGAAGGGGTGAAATCCACAAAGCCCAGTAGATGAAGTTAAAACCCCTGAAATACCTTAGTAGTTCTGCATCGAAATGGCCAAAAAAAAGAGATGATTAAGATACGCCGAACATATCCAGTTTTCAATTGTTGAATAATCTAATGAGGTGCCAGCATCCAGCAAAGAGCCGCATTAGCATGAAGAAGGATCGTTGGTACTTGAGCCGCAAGGTGTTTCACGCCTACACAGCACCGCTTTCTGTCTAGATTCAATGCGTGGATTGCGAGAACGGGGCTAATTAAGTCTACGTGAGGGTCCACGGAGTAAATTTCAAGCCTTTTTTCACAATGTGTCGTTTTTTACAATCTTATCAACGTCATTTTTTTCCCACAATGTCTTGGTTTGCCCCACTCAGCGTCCAGGTATGCCCTGCTGGTGTGGGCTAAACGAGACATCTAGAGCATCTATTTATCTGTTTTTGAAATAATAATATGTTGAACGCTAGCAAAGTGGCAATATTTATGTAGCTGACACCTTGTATACTCAATATCAAGCTTCTACGTTGATTTTAAATTAGTAGAATATATACTACCTGTCCTAAATATTTTGTTCCATTTACCCCACACTGCCCTAACATTCGTACGCATATTCAGTTCCACGAGGGCCTAGTTTTGCTTTATGGTAGCAAGTGTAATGCCATTGTGATAGTTCTTGGAGTGTGAATCAGATTTTCCTCGCATAACTGTATGCATTTAAAGCTGATAGTTTTACCTCACGGCACGTGAAGATCGGTGAATATTCGTCAGGTGCGTTTCCTTTTGAATGTTTTGGTATCTGAACGAGCAGTCGAGATAAATGAAGGACAAGAACGAACTCCGTAAACGTCCAATGGCTGGACGGGGGATGATAAGTCTCAAGGGGCTCGAGGCAACAATATCTCATTTTGTAAGTCTGCAAGTAAATTCACGATTTCCTAGTCATACAACTTGTCTACCACAATCTGGACAACAACACGTAACTGGTATAAGCTACATGTTCCAAATGAGACACAGAGAATGGCAGTGAATAGTATAAAGGCGAAAGCTTTTATTGTCTCATACTTGCTGCGTTCATCCGTCTGTCTGTGCTCTGGAATGGGGTAGCTGTGGCGTCTCCTCTTTACACACACCCATCAATCACGTGGTGGCTCAGCGGCGCATAGCGACACTTGCGCCCCAACAACTGTGACCTCTCTCCCTTACACACTTTAAGCAATCATGCGATTAGAGACTGTGTGAAAATCTGAGAAGTCCAGTGAATGATGCGAGTATGTAAGAAAAAGATGAATATAAGACATGGCATATACGGTCAAATGACTTCACGCTTCCACCGAACATACTTCCGAATTCACAAGGTCTCATTGAAACTTCTAGAATATCAGCGGCTAATGGGAGCATCATCACGAAAATGTCAGAAGTAAGTTGAATCGTAATAAGTCTACTGTTCTGTGTAAACCGTAGTGGATTCTATTATAACATTAAGGAAAAACCGCGAAGAATGAAGCGGCGATTGGCGAGCTAAGAGCTCAGTTTGAATTGCATGTCATAACGCACAACGTTAATTTATCTATATGTAAATATTGAGTAAATAAAATGGAGAAGTTATCTCGTTATGTTTAGCACGTATTTCTTTCTCTTTGATTTCTCATATCTCGTTGCATGTTCTTTTTTTTGTACATCTAATATAGACAAGAACCAGTCATCTGAAATCTGCAACTCACGGGCTTTGTGGTCAAGTCACTTTGTGTGGTTGTAGCGAACAAAAATTAAGTGACATTGTTAATCAGAAATTGAAAGCAAAATTCACTTTGTCGTGTCATGCTTTAAGGGATCACACTAGTGGGCACTATTAACGCATAGCGTTATAGATCTCGTTTAGCGAAAAGATGGTGTCAGCGTCAGCGTGGGTGTGGGCGTCGTCATGGTTGTGAGCGAAAATTCATGCTGTCTGTGACCAGAACACTGAAAAAAATGTAAATAAACTAACCATTAGAATTGTCAGCTTTAATTGAAGATCAAACCAAGGACGTCAATCGGTCAAGCAGGTGTCCCACGATAGATCCACGGGATTTCTTACGCCTCTTCGAAGAAAACAAAAATACTATATATGAAAGCCATCTTGAGCAGTCTCCCTATATCGCATCATATATTGCTTTACAGAAACGTATAGTCGCGTTAGGTTCCAAAACAGGTATTGAGCAAGAAGTGGGTCTTTTAAAGGCCTTTGCTGAAGAAATTGCAGCGCAGGGACAACTATGCTAGCAAAATGCATTCAGTATTTCTTTGCAACAGACAACTCTACGTGCACAGTAGTTCGTTTTTTTTACAGCACGGATGACGCACGCCCCGACAACTCAAGGAGTTTATCAGTTCAGTAGTCGATGTCAACGAATCCCGATTACGCCATCACGATTTACTCTGGAAGGAAGAACTCAAGCATCCTCGGATTTATTTTTCGAAGGGGTACATCCTAAAGCCTATGGGATCATGCAATGCTTTGTATTAATCGCGATAGCATGACTTCGGAATGTCTCTTTTGACAATGTATAGACTTACCATTCAACTGGTCCAGAAGTAAAGAACATAGTTGTTAGACTACTGGAAGCACTGTCAACGTCTCGATGTCATTCAAATTTGTTATATGCCATGCAAAAAATAACTGCATGCCAAAGAAAATCAATATTGCTAGTGTCACACACACACCTAATATATATATATATATATATATATATATATATATATATATATATATATATATATATATATATATATACAGAAGAATAACTTCGGTTGCCGCAAGGTTTTAAATATGAAAGTAGATGCGCTTTCACATAACAACTGTTTATTGTGCCGACGTTTCGACAGGAACCCTGTCTTTTTCAAGGCATAATACTATTTACACATGTTCCGTGCCTTTTTATATCCTGTCGAGACAGGAGGGGAGGGGTCAATTGAGAGAGAGAGAGAAAAAAAAAGAAACAGCGAAACCAGAGGACAACCGTTAAATAAAATATACAAAATCTAGGGGAAGAAGCAAGCTTCTATATATATATATATATATATATATATATATATATATATATATATATATATATATATATATATAGTCCAGCAGATCCTCCGTGAGCGGTCACAACGTGGCTTATTTCGACGTTCCGGCCTAGAGTCTGGCCTTCATCAGGATTAAAGATACAGTTTGTTGGTGCTCAGCTTTATACAATCTCAAATCAGAGGGCAAGGAAATAGGAAAAAAAGACAGAAACGAAAAAAAGAAAAAAAAACAAAAAAAGAAAGAAAAAGAAGAAAAAAGAGAAGAGGAGAAAAATATTATACGGTGGACGCCTCTCGGGTGCACCCCTTCCAATCTTCCTTCCACCTCCCCCCACCACTCTTCCCTCCACTTCCCCCTTCACCTCTCTCCCGCTTCTCCCCTTCACCTTTCTGATGTCAGCGTTCTGTGTATGTTTCCGTTCACTAACGCATTCCTCCCGATCAGACGGCCCCACCTGGCACTGCCGGTTCGGTGTGGGGCAAAAAAGAGCTTTTCAGAAAGTCCTAAGCCTTTAACTACTCGGAGTCCCGTAAACAATTCGTCGTAGAAGGAGGGGTGCTGCGTATTGTGGCAGAGGCTGGTAAGCGGGCATTTTAGGAAGTTCTAAGCCTTTAACTACTCCGCGCCCTATATATATATATATATATATATATATATATATATATATATATATATATATATATATATATATATATATATATATATATATATATATATATATATATATTTAATGTAAATTCAAGGTCACAAGCGATAGCAGGGTCGGTACAGAAGTAGCAAGAGCAGGCCGAGTATACGGGCAGCGTCGCAGCAGCAATCAGGCAGCCTTAGCTCGCGCCTCGCGCTAACGTGTCGATGTCGCTGCAGTAGTGGGCATTCCTCTTTACTACATTTCGTCCCCCGTCGGAAAAAGAGCCATCCTGGCGACTCACGGGGAACAGAGTACCAGCGGATTGTGATAAGATTTCAACCGCTGTACATGAATGATTTCACGACCCCGAAAGCGCTGGTCTGTGGATGGCGTAACGGGTTCGACGATGTAGTTAACAGGTGAAGTCTGCGAGACAATGCGGTAGGGTCCTTGGTATTTTAAAACAAGCTTCGAGGAAAGGCCTGTAGGGACAGCAGGAACCCAAAGCTACACAAGAGTGTCCAGAACAAAGTTAGGGTACGGCTGGTTATCGTCACGTCGAGATTTTTGTCTCCATTGGTCGATGGTTGTAAACGACTGGGTGAGCTTACGGCATTCTTCGGCGCGGCGAGCAGCTTCAGAGATAGGCGTAGTCTCGGAGGAATTGGGGTGGTAGGGTATAATGGTATCTAGTGTGGTGGAAGGGTCTCGGCCTTGTAACAGTAAAAATGGCGAAAAGCCCGTAGTCGCCTATGGAGCAGTGTATTATGCGTAGGTCACAAAAGGCAGAATGAGGTCCCAGTCCGTGTGGTCTGAGGCAACATACTTAGATAAAATGTCCCCTAGGGTACCGTTGAATCTTTCTGTCAATCCATTCGTCTGCAGATGGTAGGCGGTGGTAGTCCGGTGAATGATACGGCATTCGGCAAGGAGTGCGTTGACGACTTCAGAGAGGAATACACGTCCTCTGTCGCTGAGAAGTTCACGTGGTGCGCCGTGACGCAGAATGAAGTTCCACAGGAGAAACGATAATACTATGCGTGCTATGGCAGCAGGCAAAGCGGCTGTTTTCGCGTATCGCGTCAAGTAGTCGACAGCGACAACGATTCAACGGTTTCCGGAAGCCGTGAATGGTAGAGGCCCATACAGACCAATTCCAACGCGGTTGAAAGGCCTGGCTGGGCAAGGGATTAGCTGGATCGGACCAGAGCCGTGATGAGGGAGAGCTTTGCGTCGTTGGCACTGAGGGCATGGGTACCAACCTATTATACAAGGTGTATACGTTAGAACACATGAAAATTCAGAGCACGGCACACCGAACTAACACATTATTAGTCCTGAAAATGCATTGAAAAAAATGTACAATGGATGTCCTGAAAATGCACTGAAAAAAAAATGTACACAACTCAGTACAATATTGATTTGGATGCATTGGACCTTTTCACAGAACAATAATGTTCACAAACAATAATGAACAAGAGTTCTACCTCACGTAGTCTTCGAACCTACGCGGCTTCTGCCGCTTCCGCTTAGGGCGGGTCCTTTTGGGTGTAGAATCAGGTGTCTCTGCACCTTGGTCACTTGTGCTCTGATGTGACACATCAAGAGCAGTAGAAGATTGTGAAGGCTCTGAACGAGCGTTAAAATTTTCGGTCTCATCAGAGCTCGCACCATGAGCTTCGAAAGAACTTTTTGCACCGGAGTCCAGTTCAACAGCCTCAGCCGTATTTGAAGGTTCGAAGTGAACCGTAAGACTTGGTGTACTGGAACCAGTGACATCGACTGGTAACTCCTCCCTCCTTGAAGAAGAAATGCCTGTACATGGATGCCACATGTAAAACTCTGCAGCATAGTTGAAAGACGTAGACGGAACTTGATTGGGAAGACTTTTAGGTGTTGAAGGCGAATCCGCATGAAAAATAAGAAGGCACGAAGCATTCCAGATGTTACCATCACTTAAGCGAAAAGAAGTGGAGCTAACCTGGCCCTAGACTTTTAAGGACCCCGATACTTGGGGCGCTTACCTGGCACACGAACTTTGACTAGATCGCCAGTGCAAACTTTGGACTGCTTTGCAACTCTACGTGTGTCGACACACTTTTTCATTGCTTGTTGATGAGAAAAAACCCTGGTACGGATTTGATCAGGAGAAGACACTGCTATGTTACGAAGCAAAGAGACTATGTCGAGAGCAACTCGCGGTTGCCTACCGTGGAGAAGTTGAGCCGGAGACACTCCAGTGGTGCCTTGTGGTGTGAACCTGTACGAAGCTAAACATTCAGTCAAGACTTGCTTTAGGGGACGGTGCTCTAATTGGGCGATCTGGATATGTTCCTTCAGAACGCGAATAAAGCGTTCGATTTGCCCATTTGATAGCGGATAGAAAACTGACGACCTCAAGTGCTGAATACCTCGTTGTGAAAGAAAAGCCTTGAAATGTTGGGACTGAAACTGTGGACCATTGTCCGTAACTATGGCATCAGGAAAACCTTCCCGGTTGGAGATTGAAGACAGAAACTCAATGATGACCTCAGAAGTGACCGTATGTGTGAAACAAAGCTCTGGCCATTTGGAATGGTAGTTGATGAGAGAAACATTGAACCGGGAATTTCGCGGGACATTATGCAAAGGACCTATGATGTCCATACCGAGTTTCTGCCAAGGCCGATCAGGCCACTGGACTGGCTGCAACGGAAAAAATGCAGGTTTGGCAGACTTGTCAGCTGCCTGACATATATGGCAGTTGTAAACTGCATGCTCGACCTGCTTGTCTAAGGCTGGCCACCAGTACCTGTCTCGGAGATTCTGTTTGGTGCGGACAATGACTGGATGGGCCTCATGGGCAAGCTGTATTAGCTTGTTACGGAAGTAAGCAGGGCGAATCACGCGTTCATCGCGGAAAAGCAAGTCCTCGACACAAGACAGTTTCTGTCGGACTGCGAAGTAAAACAAGAATTCAGGAGCAAGAGCACATTTGGAAGACCATGTTTCACATAAATATTTGAGAACTTGAGACAAAGTGGAATCTGCAGCTGTAGCTGCCTGAAGCTCAGCTTTAGTAATGAAGGAAGTAACTAATGAAACAACATCTTCATCCCGCTCTTCAGTAACCGGTATCTGAAGAGGAAGGCGCGACAGTGCATCAGCCACCACGTTATTAGAACCTTTACAATATTGAACACTGAAATTATAATACAGGAGTTTCGAACACTAACGGGAAATGCGAATGGGGCGGCGGCCTTCGAATCCTGCAGAAAGAAGAGCAACTAGTGCTTGGTGGTCTGTACGTAATGTGAAGTGCCGGCCCCACAAGTAAACATGCCATTTCTCACAAGCAAAAAGACACGCGAGAGCTTCAGGCTCTCCTACTGAATATCTGCGTTCAGCAGGGGTCAATGTACGAGATGCAAAAGTAAAAGTGATCAGCCGATCACCTCTGAGTTGTTGAAACACTGCTCCCAGTCCAACATCGGACGCATCTGTCGTGATGACGATGGGAAGCTTCTCATTGAAAATACTAACAGCTGGCTTTGAGGCCAGTATTGACTTAACTTGAATGAAGCTCTGCTCAGCTTCAGCTGACCAGTTAAAAGGCTGTGCTTGTCGAAGTAGAGTACGCAGTGGGTCAACAACATCAGCATAGTGAGGGACAAACTTGGCATAATAACCAACAAGACCTAAAAAGATTGCAAGGTTTTGGCATCAGTAGGCCGTGGGGCATTGACAATGGCCTGAACTTTAGATTCAACAGGTGTCAAGCCACGGGAACTGACATTATGTCCTAGAAATTGTAACTAATTCACAGAAAAAATGCACTTGTTATTAAGTTTCATACCACATTCACTGATGTGGTTGAGAACAGTATGAAAGTTAGCATTGTGCTCTTCGCGAGTACGTCCCCACACCAAAACGTCATTCAAGTAACAAAGGCCGCCATTACAACCCTTAAGAATAATTGACATCATTTTCTGAAACACTGCAAGGGCAGATGCAAGCCCGAAACACACGCGGCGAAACAGAAACAAGCCTTCGTGCTATACAATTGTGGTTAGGTTTCTACTGCACTCAGAAAGTTCAACTTGGTGATAAGCGGACGCGAGGTCCAGCTTGGAGAAACATACCGCTCCAGAGAGCTGATGAAGCAGTTCTTCAATGTAAGGAAGTGAAAACCGTCTATGACGATCGCCTTGTTTGGTTCTCGTAAGTCGACGCACAGTCGAAGTGATTCATCTCTTTTCTTCACGACGACCAGTGGAGAAACCCATTCGGAAGCAGAGAGAGGCTCGATGATTCCGCTGGCTTGAAGGCGGGACAGTTCCGCAGAGACTTGCTCACGAAGAAGAAGAGGAATGCGGCGCAGCTTGGCCCGCACAGGGACCACACCTGGTCGACGCATCACTTTATGCACAAAACCGCGCACACAACCCAGTTCACGGGTGAACAGGTGCTGGAATTCAGAAGACGCGTTGGCCGGAAGATCATCTTGGACGTCGACTTGAGCCCAAATCATAGACGCACCGACGATGTTGAGGGAGAAAGCCCGCATGGCATTACGTCCCAAATGCGAGCTGCCATTCGCAGTTACATAAAAATCAATGGAAGCAGTGCGACTTCGATTGGAGACTTGAGCTGTAAAATGACCTAAATTATCAATCGTTTCCTTGGGAATATGTTTGTAGAACGACGTGTGAAGGCAAAAGCCGAATGTTGGAAAATGACTAAGAAAGTCGGTGGCACTGATTAAAGAGACTGAGGCAACAGTGTCCAAGAGAAATGACAAGGGCACATGGCCCACTGAAGCTACGATGCTGAGCTCGGACGTAGTGTGGAGGCCATGCACATTTAAAACAGTGACCGTATTGGTCTGTGCAGTGCTCGAAGGAACGGACAAAGAAACTGGTTCAGGAATATTTGTGGACGGGAATTGCATACGGACTGAAAATGTCAGATTTTTCCGCACGCAAGACAACTGCGGTTTCTCGCGGGACACTGCGCAAAATTGGCTAAATGCCGAGCCAAGCCACAACGAAAGCAATGCGCGGTTGCTTTTGGAGAAGAAAATTGCGAACGCGAGTCAGGAGCTTGGTACTGTTCCTGAAAACCAGAATTTGGGGGAATGGGGTCGCCATATTGCCGGCTTCCTCGCCCCCTCGACGCCGAGAGGCCGCCATGTTGGCCGCCACGGAAGGACTCTGCAGGCGGGCGTCTATGATGGCCGCCGCGCCGAGACGAAGATGAAGGGCCACCATGTTGACGCGTCCAGTGAAACAAAGAGCCGCCGCCTTGGCCCCCCGCAGCAGAAAGTGGCTGCACTGAATGCGGAGCGAATTGCTCCAACTGGAAGCGAATAAACTCGTCCTCTCGCGCAATCGAGAGGGCTTCAGATAATGAAATTGATGAGCCTTTTTGAAGCATGCGGCAGCGGACGTTTTGCGAGGCTACCCCGGTGAAAAGCTGATGGCGGATCATATCGTGCTCGAGAGCGCCGAAGCCGCATGACGCGGCGAGCGTTCGAAGAGAAGTAATGAACTCGGCGACTTGCTCGCCGGGCAATTGTCGCCTTTCTTGAAATTTTACGTGTGCGAGATAAGCGCATGAGACATCTTTAAAATGCTCACCGAAAAAAGCAACAGTATTCTTGAAGGCATCGCCCGACGCTGGCGTCAGCGACGCGTTGGTGGCGTCCTAAGTATAGAAGAGCTTTAACCCGGCAGGGCCGAACGCGTTGAGCAGCTGGGCCCTGCGACGCTCGGGCTTGCTGGCGTCCTCCCCGGCCGCGTCTGCGTAGGCCTGAAACACCCATTTACAGTCAGCCCACGGAAGTGGCGGGTCTCAGGGCGAAGGAAGAAATAGGGGAGGTGGAATAGGAGACGCCATTTCAAGCACGAAGAATGGAGATGTGCAGACGAAAAGAAAATGATGCCAGTACACTGTTTGAAGAAGAAGACAGAGGCGGCGTAGCTGAATGAAGAAGAAATGAAGCGAGACAGCACGCAGTAGCCTCCTTGCTGGGAACAAAGAGCGTCTGGGAACAAAGAGCGACATCGATGCGGTGAGTGCCTGATGTTTTCCTCTCAGTTCAACAGACTGCTCTAGCACAGGTTATCGTAGTTTAGAGAAGCGCTGTGGGAAGCATTAGAGTGAGCTTTGATCGTTTCAAGCAAAGCCGAAGTGATTTGATACTAAAGTTAATGCAGAGGGGGTAAACACGGGAGTGTTAAAAATTGCTTGCACGTCTTGCTTGTAGATATATAGTGGGTCTGGCAAGTAGATTCTTATCATGGGAAACAGCAAGAGGCTAATGTGAACGATGGAGAACCTTAAAATGAAGGAACTCATCGAAATTTGTGAGCAACTCAGCATTACTTTATACCATGCGAAACCAAAGCAAGCGATCCTTGAGATCATGAAGGATGAAGGAGTGTCGGCTAAGGAAGTCGATGAGTCCTGGGTAGATATCAAAGCACGCCGCGAGGAGGCTATAAGGCGAGAAGTTCGCGAACGTGAAGAAGCTGAAAGGCGAGAACGCCGTGAGGAGGCCGAGAGACAGGAGCGCCTTGAGTTGAAACGAATAGAACTGGCAATGCTACAGTGTTTGCAGGTGCCTAGCGTAGCTTCTGTGACAGTTTAGGTCAGCGGTCAGAGAATTCGCGACCAAGTGCCACCGTTCGTAGTAGATGAGGACATGGCGAAGTATCTCGTGAAGTTTGAACACGTCTGTCAGCGAAATGCTTTGGAGCGGTCTCTTTGGGCGCAGAACCTTCTTCCCGGCGAAGTGTCTGACGCGATAACTTGCTTGTCGAAGGTAGCGTTTGAGAGCTATGATGAGGTTAAGGAAGTGCTCTTGAGACGTTATAAGTTGTCACCCGAGGATTTCAGGCAAAGGTTCCGGTATGCTAAAAAGAAGAAGGAGTCACACGTTGATTTCGCGTTTCGTCTTAAAGCCGATTTAACTGAATGGCTCAAGGGCGAAGGTGTTTATGACGATCGCGATAAAGTGGTGGAATGCATTGCATTGGAGCAATTCTACCGCTGCATCGAGGAGGATGTCACGCTTTGGCTGCAGGACAAACTTGGTGAAGTACAGCTAAACAAGGCAGCAGAGTTAGCTGAGGAGTATTATACTAGCCGAATGTTGCCTAGCAGGGCAGTGCGCGTTAAAAAAGATGAAAGGAAAGAGGGCTTTTCGAAGAAACCTGATCAACGGAAGCCGCGAATCTGCTACAACTGCAGAAAGGAAGGGCACATCGCGATAAACTGTAAGCAAAAGTTTGCAACTAACCGAAAATCGGAAAACAAACGGAAGCCGCGAATCTCCTACAACTGCAAAAAGGAATCGCCAATCGCGATAAACTGTAAGCAAAAGTTTCCTTTCGCAAAAATTAAAGAATCGGAAAAAAACATGCGGTTGTTAGAGCGGTATCTCCAAGAAATTAGTGTGAATGGGAAAACTTGTCGAGCACTACGAGACTCAGCGGCAACCATGGACGCTGTCCATCCTTCGTTGGTGTCTCCGGATGACTTTACAGGACAATGCGCGTGGATTAGGCAAGTCGCCGAAGATCAGAGTGCTTGCTTACCAATCGCTACGGTTGTCATTGAAGGCCTGTTCGGTAAGCTTCACACCGAAGCGTCTGTGTCTGTCGCGCTTCCCGATAGTTTTTCTTACCTTTTCTCTAACAACTCAGAGCAGCTTCTCAAAGAGCCGGGTAAATCGTTCTTCTCCAACTTAGCGTACATGGCCCTCACGCGATCGCAAGCGCGGAAGCTTTCGCAGGCGCTTGATCTTCTTCAATGTGGTGAAGCATCAAGTGACCTTGGCGGCGAGTCGACGGAACCCCAGAGAGGAAATTCTCCGTGTGAGTCATTTGAGCAGTCACTCGAGCGGCCCGTCGCCGAAGCCACTGGCGCGGATTCCGTAGCAGGAGGAGACGACATGACGCCAATGGTTAAGCGAGAGGGGTGCAACGCTCTTGCCTGTAGCGGAAAGTTGGAGTGAGCGGTCGAGGGTTGATCGAGAAACGCTCATTCGAGAGCAGCGTGAGGATCTCTCGATTAAAGCGCTAATGCAAAGCGTAAACTTGGGAAAAAAAGAATGTTTCTTTTTTTGAGAAAGCAGGGCTTTTGTATCGGAGCTACACAAATGCGCAAGGAAGCAAGTATGAGCAGCTCTTGGTGCCACAAAAGTATCGTCACCAACTATCGGAACTGGCGCATGAAAACGCATGGGCAGGGCATCTCGGCATAAAAAATACCAAGGCTAGAGTTTCTCTTGAGTTTTATTGGCCGAAGTGCTGGAAGGGTATCGAAGACTTTGTACGCTCATGAGACACTTGTCAGAGAGCGGGGAAATCCACGGACAAGTGGATGGCACCCATGAAGCTTTTGCCAATTACCACAGAACCTATTCGGCGCCTAATAATTGATATCGTCAGGCCCCTGCCAGAGTCAAGGCAAGGTTGTCGGTACATCTTGACGGCTCTCTATGTAGCCACAAAATTTTCGGAAGCGATACTACTTAAGGAGCTCATTTCCCCTCATATCGTGGATGCACTGCTATCCATATACAGACGCGTCAGATTTCCTTCTGAAATCGAATGCGACAATGGTAGAGCCTTTACCAGCGGCCTTACCTCTACCTTTATCGCTAAATGTGGAATAAAAGCAGTGCACAGCTCGATCCATCACCCGCAATCTAATCCGGTAGAGCGTATGCATTCCGTTCTGAAACAGATACTGAGAGCTCTTTGCTACGAGCACAAATGCGACGGGGAAGCGTGTATTCCTCCCGCTATGATCGCTTTGAGATCAGCGCCTCATGAGAGCACTGGTTTTAGTCCTGCAGAGCTTGTGTATGGCAGGAGTTTGAGAACACCATTGCGAATGCTACGCGAGTCCCAGGAGGGATTCGATCAGGACCCTAATGTGGTTGCGCATGTTCTAGACCTCCTTCACAGGCTTGGGAAAACGAAAGATTTTGTGGAAAGCCACATGAAAGCTGCACAAGTGTTGTCGAAGGAGTACTACGACAAATCGGTGAAGAAGCGCGCTTTTGAAGTAGAAAGTCAGGTAATGCTGTTGCGGCCGTCTAAAAAGAACAAGCTTGAGGTTCATTGGGAAGGACCCGCCAAAGAAACATCTAAGCTTTCTGTTATCAATTATGAAATGAAAATCGGAAGGCGGCCGAAGAAAATTTACCACAGTAACTTGATGAAACCTTACGTTCAAGGTCAAGCGGTCGTAAATCTGCTGTTGAATGCTTCAAAAGAATAGAAGCAGAAATTTTGAGTTCTAATGATGTAATCGAAAGGGGATCGGAGGTAACCTTGGAGCAGTTGAACCTAGAGCCTAGGTTAAGCGAAGTCCAGAAGGAGGACCTGAAAAGGATTCTTTCCGAGTTTGGAGACGTGTTTTCGGACCTTCCCGGTACCACGACGGTGATCAAACACGATATCGAGCTAACTTGTGAGGAGCCAATCCCTAGCAAGCCGTATCGTTGTTCCCCTCCTGTGCAACATCGCAAGCATGGGCAGCTGTTGGTACCGCATAGGCATCGTCGCCTAAATGTGGCCGGTTACTGAGGTGGAGCTTGAAACTCCAACAGCACAAATTTGACGTTCGCTACAAAAAAGGAAAGCTAAACGCTAATACAGACGCATTGAGCCGTGCGTTTAGTTAGTACCTTTTCCAACTTTTCGTTTCTCGCTGGTGATTCGGGGCAAAATTTTGTCCTCATCATGGCTTTAGCTGAGCGCTCTCGTCCAGAGTGATCTCAACGAGCCAACCTTGTGTTCTATTCTATTTCGTTACGTTGTTGTACGTGTGAAAAGTTGAGTTCTCATTTTAGGAGTCTTGTGTCCCGCGTGTGCCTCTTGATGTAGAGGGAGCGTAATTCTGATAGACACGAAGCTAGTTACATGTTGTAATATACTTTGTCTGGTGTTCTGTCGGGTGACAAAGGCACTTGCTTGTGTCGTGTGTTGTCTGTTGTCGAACCGTTGTTGACAAGTTGCAGAACCCTCGACAAGTGCTGAGACCAAAGATGGTCAGTAGAGACAAGCGAAGCTGGTCGACAAGTTGTGGCGACAAGCCAGTGGAGCTGGGATCCGTCCTCAAGAATGGGATGTGTTCCCGGAACAGAGTCTGGAGCTGGGTTCTCCCCATGGCTCTGGAGGCGAACCTGGAGGGACCTGGCGAACGAGCGCGCCTGACATCCGAGCCACGTGCAAGCAGCTCGTCGTTCCGGCGCATTGATTTGGCGGCGGGGGTGCTGTTATACCTGCGAGTCCACATCGAACGTCCATGCCTCTGAAAAAGGCAATCTGTGTCAGGGCCAGCACCCGAGCCCGCCTGAAGCGAACAACTCAACGGCGTCATCACGCGGCGGTGCCTTTTTCTCGCGCACGCACAGCGAGCCCGTCGAAGCAATCGGCGCCTTCCTGTCTGGCGAGTCTTACGCAATGCGTAGCGAGGTCACTCGTCCTTGGGTGCAGCCATGTGCAGCGCAGCGGCTCCGGATTCGATGAAAATCACGTGGCCAAGCGGCGACCCCATTGGAGGATTCTGACCTCACGGCCAGCGGCACTTCTGGTTGGACATTTGGTTACTCAAAGAATAATCCCGGTGCATATAAAAAAAGCCTCGAGGCGCGTCACGAGCAGTAGACCTATGTGTCAGAGGAGAGAGCTCGGCTGTCCGAGTCTCTAAGCTGTCCGCCTCAATGCCGAATTTGTAACGCCTCTATGTCTTTGCTGTACATAAACCTTGTTAACTAACCGTCCTCTTGTCCACTCGTCTATCAGCATTGCACAGAAGCAGTCGCGAACTGAAAAACCTACGCTACCAAACGGCTGGTCACCTTCCCGGCGGAATTCGAAGCCGTGGCGCCTTCGGAAGCCTGTCGGCGTCGCTGTCTTTCGTAACAGTGGAGTCAGCGGCGAGATTCGTGGCGCCCTTCGTAATGCCGTCGGAGGCGCGCTTCGTAACACCATAACGGTACGGTATAAATTTACCTAAAGCCCACATAACTTCCAGACACTCCTTTTCTGTCACAGAACAGTTCTTCTGCGATTTCGTGAGGGTACGGCTTGTGTATGCGACTACGTACTCCTCAAATCCCGATTTGCGCTGCGCGAGCACGGCGCCGAGTCCAACACTGCTGGCATCGGTGTGTACCTCAGTCGGAGCAGTCGGGTCAAAGTGACGCAAGATTGGCGCCGAGGTTAACAGGCGACGCAACTTTTCGAAAGCATCGTCACAGGCGGGTGACCAAACGTAACTTTTCGAGTCACTGCGCAGAAGTTCAATCAATGGGGTGGTGATCATCGCAAAATTCCGAATAAAGCGGCGTGAATAGGAGCAGAGGCCAAGAAAGCCGTGCAGATCCTTCGGGGACGCAGGTTTAGGGAACTCTGCAACTGCCCGAAGCTTGGTGGTGTCGGGAAGAATACCTTCTTTGGCGACAAGAGGGCCGAGGATGGTGAGCTGATTTGCGCCGAAGCGGCATTTCTTCAGATTGAACTGAAGGCCGGCTTCACTTAGGCACTGCAGTACTTAATCTAGCCTGCGGAGATGCGTTGGAAAATCTGGTGAAATTATAACTACGTCATCCAAGTAGCACAAGCATGTTTTCCACTTCAGGCCACGCAAAAGATTGTCCATCATCCGCTGCAATGTCGCGGGCGCATTGCAAGGACCAACAGGCATGACACAGAAATCTTAAAGGCCATCAGGGTGACACAGGCCGTCTTAGGCCGATCTTCAGGTGCCAGAGGGACTTGCAAGTAGCCACTCCGTAGGTCAATAGAAGAGAAGTACTCCGCACCTTGGAGGCAGTCAAGGGCATCGTAGATTTTTGGTAAGGGGTAAACGTCCTTTCGAGTTATTTTGTTAGGACGACGGTAGTCAACCCATAGGCGAATTGACCCGTCCTTCTCCTTAACGAGAACCACTGAATAGCCCAGGAGCTATTTGAAGGCTGAATGACGTCACGCTTGAGCATGTCAGCTACTTGGTCATCGATAACCTGGCACTCGGCTGCGGACACGCGATAGGGTCTTTGACGCAATGGCGCATTGGTACCCGCATTGATGCGGTGACACACAGTGGACGTGCGGCCGAGTGGAGTATGGTGGCAGTCAAAGGAAGAACAGAACTTCTCCAGCAGTCGTAGAAGCTGAGCACGTTGCCAAATGTTTAACGTGTCGGCGATGGAGCTGCTGAGTACGTCAGGCCTGGTAGTCTGCGGCGAAGAAACACAAGTCACTCCGGCGACTTTGTGTTTGGCGGAAGGACCAGTCGACATGTCGACATTTGCAGAAGGGTCGAGACTGTAAACTCACCCGACACACTCAGCCCGAAGTAGTGTTACAGGACATGACAAGAGGTTCGAGATGAACAGTCTGCTGACGCTGTCATGAAGTTCAAAAAGGGCATAAGGTAGCGGTGAACACTTGCGGCGAACGAAAAGGGCAGATGGCGTGAAAAGGGCACTCGGCTCGGCGAGCGAGTTGCAAGATACCATGGTAAGGCGAAAGAGTGCGGTGGTATGATGACGTCTTCAGCAACAAAAAGTTTGTCTCCGGTTTCAAGAGCATCATTTAACGAAGCATCGCCAAACACTTCAATTTCTACCTCAGCGTGAGAGGAGTCGATGACGGCTTTATTAGCAGAGAGAAAGTCCCAACGCAAAATGAGTTCATAGGAGCAGGAATCCAAAACTAGTAATTCGACGACAGTGGTGAGGCCATCAATCGCGATGCGAGCAGTACAGGCAGCGACTGGCGTGACGTGCTCTGCGCTCACTCTACGAAGTGATACACTTGCTTTTGGCGTCATAACGTTTTTGAGCAAGCGGCAGGGTCTGGCACTGATCACTGAAACTGCGGCACCAGTGTCGACAAGAACGAGTGCAGCGATGCCGTCCACATATACGTCGAGAACATTCGTTGGGGAAGAGAGAGGCCTTGGCCTTTTCGCGGGTGACGCAGTTCCTGCCTCTGAAACTGCGGCAATCAGTTTTCCCGCACCAGCGATGAAGGACGACGACGCATCGGGGATGGCGAGCGGCGTCGAGGTGATGACGAGCGACAGTTAACAGGAGGGCGGTGGTCGGCGTACGGTGACATCTGGTCAGGGGGGTTAGAGCCTGTGAACGAAGGGCGCGGTGGCACATAAGGGGCAGGTTCGAAACTCTGGTGGTAGCTCTGGTGGTTGACAGGGACGCGTTGATGGTAGTATCGTGCTATGTGGCCAGGTAGGCCACAGGCAAAACATATTGGCCGATTGTCGACTGTACGCCATTGTCCACTTCTCTGGAGGGACCTTGGCTGAGTGAACCGAGGAGTAGGTCGTGGTGGAACGGCTGATGGCAGTGACGTAAAAGTCTGAAGAGGTGGTCGAGCGGCCACTTCAGCACAGCTTAGAGGTGCATTTTCCTCAGCACAGGCAACGGAGCCGGCAACGGTGAAGGGTCACGGGCAGATGGCAGAGCCGCGCGAATTTGCTCCTGGATGGCCTGGTGAATGTTTGCTGGAAAAGGTGACTGCGGTTGGCCGACTGTAGATAGCAGCGATAGCTGACGAGCGACTTCAGCACGAACAAACTCCTTGATCTGCGATAGCAGGGATCTAATGTCACAGGTGATGGTTAGGCTTGACAGTATGTCAACCGCGACATTAGGGCGTCTCGTGTGAATACGCTGTCGTCGGAGCTCGTCGAAACTCTGACACAACTCCATCAGCTCAGAGACAGTGACAGGGTTCTTCGAGAGCAGCATTTGAAAGGCGTCGTCGGAAATGCCTTTGATGATGTGTCGTACCTTGTCAGTTTCCGCCATCGTCGGGTCGACACGCTGGCAGAGGTCGAGGGTGTCCTCGATGTAGCTAGTGAATGTCTCACCAGTTGGTTGGGACCGGCTTCGTAGACGTTGTTCTGCGCAAAGTATGTGCACACCAGGGCGTCCAATAATATCTGCGATGCAGGCTTTGAAGGTCGTCCAAGTGGGGATATCCGCCTCAGGATTTCTGTACCATAGCTAGGCAACATCCGTTAAATAACACATCACGGTACCAAGCTTCGCGGGATCGTGCCATTAGTTAGTAGCACTGGCTCGTTCATAAGATTCCAGCCAATCCTCAACGTCTTTCTCAACGGTACCGCTGAAGTTGTCTGGTTCTCGCAAGAGCTGGGCACCGGGACAGCCCCTGCGTGGCGAAGCCGCTGGGGGTGTGAAGACAGCATCGTCATACGCAGCTCCAGGACTAGGGAAGACCGCAGCGGTGTATATATATACTGTTTATATATAAAACAGAATATATATATATATATATATATATATATATATATATATATATATATATATATATATATATATATACTCCGACGAAGGCAGGTTCACCTGCCGAAACATTAGTAATACTAGTGTTTTTTCGCACGTTTGTCGACCTCTTTTTCTACCGTATATATATATATATATATATATATATATATATATATATATATATATATATATATATATATATATATATATTTAAAAATATATATTGTTATATATATATATATATATATAAATATATATTTATATATATATATATATATATATATATATATATATATATAAGGGAAAGAAGTGTATACTTAAGGGCTCGTTTTTCCGTCTTTTGACACAATATTATTGAGATCTAACAGACAGTAATGCCAAGGAATGTACAGGGGAAGTTAATAGAACCAATGGAATGTAAATAAGAAGAAAGAAAATTGGATGAAAGAATAAGCAGCCAGGAGCAAGAATATATATATATATATATATATATATATATATATATATATATATATATATAGAGAGAGAGAGAGAGAGAGAGAGAGAGAGAGAGAGACAGAGAGAGAGAATGAACTTGCAGATAGCACATTTGAAAAGTAAATTGTCGTTACTAACATTTCGGCCGCGGCACAGCCTTCGTGGGAGCCACGGTCGAAACGTTAGTAAAGAAAATTTCTATTTCAAATGTGCTATCTGCATGTTCATTCAATATAGAAAATACCCGGACCTGTCGTGCCTTCCCTTCAATTTCTCTCTATCTGTCTCTCACTCTCTCTTTCTCTCTCTCTCTCTCTCTCTCTCTCTATATATATATATATATATATATATATATATATACATATATATATACTTTTTTATAAGCACGTGAACAATTTTCAACACATATGCAACAATTTTAAACACTTGTCTCCGCAGCCATTCTTTCTGCCAAGGGCGATAGATTTTTCGAGCTAGGTGATCACTCAGTAACGATTAATTAACTCAAGTTCAGGGTGGTTATTTGCGTGGCTAATTTCGTTCTACGTTACAATTCAAGTTGAGCCTAAGTTTTAAAAATCGATAATATCGTGCACAGTGCGAGAATTCCTACATGAATTTGCAGAACGCGATATTGGAAATAGCTAAACTGAACACACCGGCCGCGCCGCAGGGGCGTTCTATATGCTGCGTCAAATGTGTTATGGCGCTGTCCAGATACTACAAGAAAGCCAGATGACCCAACAAGAACGATGTTTTATTGAGCAGCTTCTATTTATACAAAGCACATGTGACATTGCAGTGACCTGCTTTGATAACACTGCATCGCGCTGACGCATCATCTCTCCCCCTTCGAAACCCATAGCGTTCAGGTTGTTTTTGTGGCCGACTTGATCTTCGCAAGAGTGGTGGGGGTGTTAGGGTTGATTCCATCAACGTTTTTTCCGGGAGGTCTTGCACAGTTTCAGCGGTGGCTTCAACTGGCTCCTGCTTTTGTTTCTGGTCAGGGTCACTGTCCACCGGTTCCGCTCGATGTCTCAGCTGATCTAGGTGCCGTCGGTGCAGACCCCTAGCACAATCCACGGTTACCATTATGGAACCTTGATGGTCTTGCGCTACTCCTGGAATCCATCTTCGACTTCTTTCAAAACTGCGCATCCAAACCGGGTCACGTGCATTCAACTTTCTTGCACTTGCTGTTGGCGAACCATCAGCATGTTTTCCTTTGGGCTTGATGCTGTCTATCTTCGTTCTAATCTGATAACCCAGCAAACGTTCCACCAGTGACTGCCCATGTTCTCCCGGAGTTCGGCGGTATTCGCACAAACATTGATCCAACCTTGTTATCAAGTCACATTCCGGATTTTTCTTTAATCTTTCCTTGAGCATGCGCACCGCTCTCTCGGCTAAGCCATTCGATTGCGGATGATAGGCTGCTGTTAGTTGCTGTATATTGTTACGTGCCAAGAACGCGCAAAAATATGAGCTCACGAACTGTGCTATATTGTCTGACACGAACTTTTTCGGAAGCCCGAACCGTGCAAATATTGAACGCAGAGCTCTGACCGTAGCTTCAGACGTAGCAGTTTTCATTGGCACCACTTCAATTCATTTTGTTTCCGAGTCTACGATGACCAAGACCAAGTGGCTGTCCACAAGCCCGGCGAAATCAGCATGCAGATGGCTCCAGCTATCCCCGGTCACTGGCCAGGATGCAGGCACCTGAGCAGACGGCATCGTTGAAGCCTGTGCACAAACATCACATGATTTGACCAGTTGCTCAATGTCAGAGTGTAGTCCCGGGTACCAGAATAGCGTCCTGGCGATACTCTTCATGGCAACTAGGCCTGAATGAGTTTTATGCAGCAGGCTTAGTGAGGGTCTTCTTGCTGCTACAGGTACAACGATGTGATGGCCCCAGTACACCAAATTGTCACATAAGGTCAGTTCCATTCTTTTGTTGAAATATGGCCGGTACTGCTCGTGATCTTGGGGTCGGAACCACGGTCATGCCTGTAAAATCCACTCGCTGACCTGTTGAAGAGTAGGGTCCCGATCGGTCATTTGTTTCATCTCTCGAGCGCACATAGCTGTTTCCTCCATCGATTGGGCAAACAAAACATACTCCTGTTCATCGCAATGGCCCTCTCATGGCTCTGTAACAAGCAGTGACAATCGGCTGTGGAAATCTGCGTTTGAATGCTCACTGCCCTTACGATACTGTACCGTGTAACTATAGTTAGAAACAAGGCCCAACGCTGAATACGAGCGGCTGCCATCGGTGGTATCGCCTTTTTTGGATTTAATATCCCAGCAAGAGGTTTATGGTCTGCCACCAAGTCAAACTGATGACCATACAAATAGTCCTTGAACCGTGCAACCCCGAACACAAGATCATAACATCGCAGCTGCGATGTTATGATCTTCAAAGTAAGCCTCCAAACGAACACGATACGTTGGCCAGCTACGATCCACCCCTCCGAATTCGGGCGACCGCCCGGCCCTAATGATTGCGCGGGTCTGCTCGTCACCACTGTTATGGCACTGTCCAGATACTACAAGAAAGCCAGATAACGCAACAAGGACGATTGTTTACTGAGAATCTTGTATTTATACTGAGCGGATGTGACGTTGCAGTGACGTGCCTTTATAACACTGCATCGCGCTGACACATCAAAAAGGTGATCGTAATCGCCTCTCTGGAGGATTGGCGCGATACTCTTATATCCTCGACTAAGTGTTCGTTCAGTGTACACGGGATTATAATAACGGCAAGTGGACCAACATAAGGTCTGTTTAAGCCAATCGTAAGATGGCGCTGAGAAAACAGAAAACTGTCATCATCACGATGTGCTCTCCCTTTAGTTCGTCCTCTTCATATGCTTTGATTCCATAACGATTTGTCCGACCTGAGAATCAAGATATTTAATGGCTCTAGGAACGAGTGAAACACACAAAAAACAGATATGTATAAAAATAGAGATAACCAGGGGAATGAAGAAAAACAGATGAAGAGGGAGAAAAAATCGACAAAGAAAAAAGGTCACGACAGCCCGGAACGCGCAGCGCTTTCACTGCGAAAGCTCCAAACCGTGGCTTTTCAGAGCCTTTTCTTGACGCTCTTTGAGTATCTACTACAAGCACACTATAGGATAGCCACTACGCCATAAAGTATCAAACCTTTTGTGTAGTAGGCTGGCGTACACTCTGCTAGCCTTCGTCATTTTTTAGGGGCGAAGATCCTTAAAGTGGCACTAATTCTTCCCTCGTAGTAGTGCGTAACATGTCTTACGCTTTGACCTGCAAGGTTGTGCCGGTGGGAGGATTCTCCTGTGCGTTGTTGAACAACGAAAACTTCGCAGCATGCGTGTTAACTAAAGTCCAAATTTTCCTATCTCTCATTCCCCATTAGCAGCCATTCGCATGAACTTTGAGCACAATCTGACAAGAAAGGGTTGCTACGTTATACTCGCTGGGCGTAACCTCCTTGATTTTAGGAAGATTTAGCGCGCGTTGGGCCACAGTGCCATAAATACAGTGAACTAGTATATACCATTAACTCGATGTGGTAAAAGGTGGGAAGTAGACACGAAGCGCAAGCCGTAAGAAAGTGTGCATGTGCCACCTCTTGTTTATATCTTGGAATGTCCGCTGGATGGCGGTGCTTCTATATGCGAAATATATGAAGAAAAGATGCGAGATGGTGGTACTTGGAGTGTTGACTAGATGAACGAATGAACACACACACACACATGCATGGATCGACGCATGAATGGCTGTACGGACGAATGGACGCATGGACGGACGCAGGGATGTACGCATGGATGGACGTGTGGACAGATGAACAGACGCCCGCGTCGACGGATGGATCGACGCGCGGACGGTTACACAGAAAGACGCATAGACGGACGGAAGCAAAAACGAATGGGCGGACGGATGCTTCGCCCCACTCTCCATCATTCACCCCGTGGATATCCTGAAATTTTTTTATAAGCATGCTGTCCGCTAGACATTTGCTAGGAATATTGTGCGATATTTTTATGCAGTGGCCGCCGACAAAGAAAAAGCATGCCTGAGATTTATTAAATGAACTAGAAGAGGCTTTTTTATTGGGTTGGACCATTCGATTGCCTGCTCTATACGTATTTCGCAGTGTGTGACGCCTGGTTGTTCCTTCGATGTTCTAACACACTTTGTTACTCATATTAGCGTGATTCCATTCCCGATATCAAGCCTTCCTATGGACAGTTTTTGAATGACTTTCTAGCACCGGTGTGGCACAGTAGTAAAATACTGGGCTGGCACGTTCTCTGTAAAGCAAACAGAAATGGTCGAAGGGAAAAGGCAGCGACTTATAGAGAGAAAGAGAAAGAAAGGCGCAAACGAGAAAGAAAGATGTAAAAACCACAAGATACTGAACGTAAAACGAAGAAAGACCAAAATACAAAGAAGAGACGCAAAGAAAAGATACAAGAAAGAGAAAAAAGAAAAAAAAGTGGGAACAAAAAAAAAGAAATTAAATCAAGGCAAATAACCCGGCCACTCACTTTCTTCAGAATTAGCATCCTATGTATGAAGCTAAGCTTTTTTTTTCATTAGTTGGAATGAGGAACTTTACATTCAATTTCAATTATCAGTTCTCGAATACTTAAACACAGCAGAATTGTCGTTACAGTAATCCCTGCAATGTTGAAGAAGATATATCTGTAGCCCGCGCAACTTTAAAAAAAAATCAGTTGTTCCATTCCTTTAGAAGTAATCATCATCTTCTTCTTCATCATCAGTTGTTCCCAGTGCTGTTCTGAATGCTCCTCACTCGTATATTCTAGATCATGATGCTCACAATCGCTAGCTCAAACAAGCGGCATGAGCCATGAGATGGGTAGAAGAAGAAAGAGAAGAAGAAACAAGCCAATCTACCTGGTCGTCCAAGGGTAAGGTGCATTTTGTGTTATCTTCCTGGTTAATCAAGTGTGGATGGAATCGCAAAAAGCTTCTTTAAAAGACTGTGAGAACTTACACAGTACCTAAGCAGTAGTTGCAATTTTATCAGAACTCCGTTGATTTTCATGCAAGGATATGATCGATAGGACTGACTTTAGTATGCACCAACATTGCACTTTCATCGTGACTTGAATTGTTCAATTGTTTTTTGGTGACGTGAGGGCTGGTCGCGCGTTTATTCTCAATTTAGCGAGTATTTACAAACACCATTTTAAAGATAGAAATCGATGGTTATGGCAGAAGTTAGAATAAATTCACATTGGAACTTGACTCACTATATGATAATGGTCAAGCGACTTTCACAGTAACTATTGAAATATAAAGGGTGACTTATTCAGCTAAATTACATATTTGAGGTATCGAGGTAACTGTGTGTAGCTTCAGTCCTAGTAGTTGACTTGCCAGGCCTTTCTGTTGTAAAGCTACTTAACTTCTGACCTGGAGGTCGCATGATCAACTCCCGGCCACGGCGGCCAATCTTCCGATGGTGACACGAACCGTCAATTTCCGTTCATAATTCGATTAATGTGCACAATAAACAACCCCAGGGGCTCGAAATATTCTGAGTCCTCCACTGCGACCTCTCTCCTAATCGGGTCCTAAGGCCAACAAATATGGCTGTAAGAGCAAAGATGGTTTCTTCTCCCAATATTCTCAAGCGTATGTGTAAGATACCCTGTGTGATTATGGTTTTATATTAGGCAAAGTTTCGCAGCTTTTATTTATTCGGTCAACGGTTAACTTGACCTCGACAACTTCGACTGCCTCGATTCGCACATAACGAAGTTCAACATGTCGCAGCGCAATTTATAGTCCAGTACCACGTCCGGAAGCTTGTGTAAGTTACATTCGAGTGGCGACGAACATCTTCGGTTGTGTTGATCTTTAACGTGAGCCGCTCTTGCCTGACTTAACATTTGAATTTTTGACTTCTCCATCCTATGCAGCCCAACCCAGCGAGTCGAGCTCTCACACGAGCGCGACATCTGGCGAGCAGACCGGATCTTTATGTAAGCTTTCTTGACAACACCCAACGCGTTCCGAATGGTTCCTTATAGTACAAAAACCATTTTATCCGTGAAAACGAAGCCTTACAAGCGCGACTGGCACACCAGCGTTTGCTTGACAGATTCGTTATTTTTGCCGGTGTTTGCAGACACAACAAGATCTACTTACGAATGGCGTAAGTGTGTTCCGTCATGGCGGACGGTGGGAATAGCAGCACTGACTATTTGGGAACTTGACTTCAGGAAATTAACTAGGGAGATATACTTTGCTTGGACCACAACACCTTGCGAACTGCATGAACGTCTGCATGGACAAGTTTTTTTTTGTTTTTTTCGGGATAATCAGTGACCGTGCCGACCGTCGTCGAATAGAGAGCCTAAGGTGAGGTCTATCCCCTCATTTGAAGAAAATAATTGTTTATAAGATTCCCTTCATTAACTATGGGTATTCAAACCTTCTAAAGTGAACGTGTTTACATGGTAGCTTAGTTATAATCACCGCTAGCCTTTTTTTTTTGCATGCGTGAACGAAGCTGTAAGGCAAAACTATTTTGTGCTCTAGAGTTAAAATCTCTCTAGCCTTTTTCAATGGTGAAAAAATGTTAGCCATAGAGAAGTATTTTCGATCTCTGCGAGAACTATTTTTGCTTTATATACAAAATGTTGTTTCGGGGATATGACAGATCGAATTAAAACGTAAATATATTTATGAGGTGGTTAAAAATGACTTACTTCTAAGCTGCCAGCAAAACCAAAAGAACTAGCAAGAGTGTATCTCATGTCGGTCACAGTGATGAGTTGTGAAACGAAATTAAACTAAAGGTACTGCTTGAAATTATTGACCAGAGATATTAACCACTATGGATATTTGTTGAGCACTTCCTTAATCACATAACATTATTCATTAGATTTTTTTAAATTGAGTCATGATATTGCGGTGAATGCATCTGTTCCGACTATTTAAACAGTGGCAAAGAAGCATAAATTTATTTAAGATATAAAGCTTCGAATCCGTCTACCTTAGCTGAACTAAACGGCGGAGTCGTCTGCGTATAGAGGGAAACAGGGCACGTCACACGAGCGCGCTTACGTGGCTCTGTGAGTGATGGCTACCTAACCACTGGCGACGTGCTTTTTATTTCAGCTCGTGTGTAAGCATTTGGCCTTCCACTCATCCCAACTGATAATTTGTAATGTAAATATTGCAAATACGATTGTATTTACGCGTATAATATATTCAACTATGAAATGCCTATATTAGCCGCTGATTTTGTAAGCTTTTTTTTTTCAAAATAACTACCTTTTTTGCTAAGAAAAAACACGTCTTTGTGGGGTTTGTTGCCACGAAAGTACATTCATGTTGTCTAACTAAAAACCTAATAAAGTTTAGTGCTGTTGTTTTTTGTAAAGCCTAAATGTAAATGTCTTATTAATTATGCTTACGTGACGTAGACCTAGCTCTGCTGTGTGTGCCCATGTTTAAGGAAGAAAAACATGTTTTCTTGGTACCGACGCTGCGGAAGCTACACAGCGGTCCCTGACGTGCACGCCACGAGCAGCGCCATCGACAGCGTTCCTAAGGGACAACATCTTCCCGAATCTCTGAACGTGATGTCATGTGTTATGAATTGCTATATTTGAATACCAGGTAGCAGCTTTTCTCCGATGCACAGTGACTCAGTCGTGAGCGGTAGCGGTGCACTGCGGATTTTTGTCGCAGTAACGTGTCATTCTGCTCGTTCCGTAAAAAACATATCAGACATGCGACACCTCAAAAATTGGGAAATTATTTTCCAAGGTTTTACGTGAAAAAATCGAACCAAAAAATCACAAACTCGTTCTTAAGCCTGTTCTGTAGGTGTGACACTCTAAAAGAATTCTAAACAGCTGGTGTACTTCAACATGCGCCCTAATCTAAGTACGCCGGTACTTATGCATGTAGCCCTCATGAAAATTCAACTTCCGTGTACCGCATCAGTTGCGACGTCTTCGGTTTAAACTATACATCATATTTTTCGACGCAAAATTGGAGAACGTTTAATCACGCTTGCCACACTATGTTGCCCACTATTGCTCTGCTCTGTAAAAGTGGCTTTAAGTTCACTATAAGGGTCGGTTCTGTCCAGGTAGTCTGCGGCCGCAGCCGGTATCGGTAATCGTTATCGCACGAAATCAGCAAAAAGCACGTCATAACTACTAAATTTTTTGGACAGATTGGAATTCAAGCCTATAAAGCACCCTCATAAAAGCCCATTTTTTAGCCTAATAGGCACCGCTGCACATTTTCCGCTCTATACTGACCTCAAACAGCCTTCAATCAATAATTAGCGGTACCGAATCGGTCTTTTAACGGTTCCCACCAACCCAACGCACTACGGAAGGCTCTGACATAATTCCTCATCGTCATTCGCAGCATCAACATAGCATGCATTGCGTATGTGTAGTGGCAACCACGCTACTAATAGGAATGACAAATACTAATAAAATGCTGCATGAATACCTATATCATGACAAATATGTTTCATGGCGTAATGGGTGCCGTGCAAGAGTAGATCTATTAGTCGACCCAAGAGTGTTCGTAAAGGTCTCCATAAAATCCACTTTCCCTCCTTTCACTCTGTCTGTTCTGCGCGTTCCTCGATGGCCTGGTGTTTTGTGTCATCGTGAACCATAGTCGTGAATGTTGCTTGCACATCGCAACTTGTATGAGTATAAACGAAGGTATGAGTATGAAGGTATGAGTATGAAACGAAGCAGCAGTTAAACTCAACCCTTACTTCTGATTCTCCGCATAGCGGTAGCACGGTGACAAAAACGCGAGCACCTAGTAATAGACATTTAGCTTTTTCGCATATTAGAAAAAGTAAGGCTTTTTTGTTTGTTTGTTCACAGCCCATCAGCCGCGCACACACCTCCTCCAGACGATCGAGGTCCTTGGCGGTACGTGCATGAGCGCCACTATGCAGCACAGTGTAAAGTCTCTAAGGCGTTATGGCGTGAGCAGCACGAAATTTTCGTTTTGCTGTGCCTTTGTGTCGTTAACATGCAACTGTCTTTTGCTTCAAAATCATAAACAGATAGAACGAAGACCTCGTGGGCGTATCTCTTTTTCTTATAACAACAACAGCCACAAGAAAAACAACAAAATAACGAATAATGTGCATAAATTATCTGAAGGACATCCTTACACTATTCAAGATGTTTTTGCGCACGATTTAAAGTTGCCCTGAAATAGGCTATTCTTTCTGCAATCGGCAATTATTTGCAGGTCTGTCGTCCTATGCAGCGCATCATTGTCACGTCGTATCAATTTATTGTTCTTTCTTGTGTGTTTGTAATGTGAAGGCCTGGTTACTTTTATGTGATGCACTATAAACTTTTTATGAGAATTTATGAATGAATGAATGACTAAATGAATGAATGAATGAATGAATGAATGTCACCATCACGTATGATGTGTTTTTCAGGCGACATGTGTTTTTACGAAACGGACAAATAAACGCAGATATGGTTGTATCGTGATGGCTACCAATTTCTCCTTCCTTGAGATAAAAATGAATCTTCAGAAATTGTTATCACACTCTCAAGCAGGCGAGTATAGCTTATGGCGCAAAACAAGAACAGCTGACTAGAATTACATATACATGTATAGTGCTTCGCATTTTTGTGTGTGTCTACTCGAATGCATCTAAACCGTCAGTCAGGGCACACAACAAAATGGGGTTAATCACGTTTATTGTACAGAACTTTTTCAGTGACGCCCTCGCTTTCATTGTATGTCTCTTCTGCATCCTGCTGTTCGTGCTGACTGCACTGACCTTCGTCTTCGTGACTACCATTAAAGGCAAGCGGGCTGCAGTATCTTTCTTTTTTCTTCTTCGTTGGTGTTTTCATAGGCTGGTAGCTTTTTAACAGCCGCTTCGGCTTTTGTAAGAGGGCTAAGGGTACTTACTAGAGTAACTCTGCGCATCGTGGTAAAGACTGATCTTGAATCTTGCGTTTTCGGTTTCTTAGTTCTCCTTTCAAACGACGTTACTGAAACTACCTTGTCTTATCTGATGCATCGAGTAGCATTTGTTACGCCTAGTCTGCTTTTTCTTTATTTGACTGACAATGCTTCATAACATCATAAAGAAATGTTAAAATGTTAAGAATAACTTAGTTTTCTTAGTCGAGCTTTTTTCCTTCTTTTACAAGTATCGCTATGGCTTGCAGGTTACCCTAGTCATTTGCCGTCGACAAACTTTAAGTCTACTACAAGATCCATGAATACTTCCACAAACCCTACGACCACAACTACTATGACGACCACTACCACTTCTACCACGACTACCAGTACCAGCACTACGACGACCACTAGCATTACTACTAATACTACAACGTCTACTACTACGACTACTACCATGACAACCACTACCACCACTACGACTACCACTACGACGACATCTACCACCACTAGCACGACCACTACTACCACTACTACTACTACGACCAGCACAACAACTACAACAGGTAGTACACTTCACGTGAATCTCTCAAGGCCATAGGGTGTTAAAACAGCAGAGACTCAGATTGCTCACAAGGTAGCAATTAACGTGCATAATTGTATATGATGGAAGAGGCCCGACTTAAAAACTTCCCATAAATGAAACCTCGATGGAGCCGCGTAAAAGCTCAATTTTTATCTTGTTTCGTTAAAGAGGCTCAGGTTCTTTTCTAAGAGGTCATCGAATGATTTGATTAAAATAATGTATTGCCTCACAAATCTACAGCCGCAAATATTTTCAGAATACCTCAAATGCGAGGCGAGTTACATTGATTAGTCGCGCGATCCAAGCCCTTGCTTTTTCTGCATTTGTTCTAGCGACCACGCTGAAAGCTACCCTGGGTTTGGGTGACAAGAGGGCAAAACCCTACATCCGTCCATAAGAGTTGCTCGTCACCTTGAGCACGGTCTTTCCTTGTATTTGTCTTTCCTATTTTCATTCACTCACTCTTTCTTTTTCTTTTTTCTTCTCCCTTCGAATGCGTGATGACTGCACTCTAAAAAAAATAGCGAGTAAAAAGGGTGTCTTTTTGTCCCACAACAATAATCCTCATCTCTATTGCGTCCTCATCTATATCTCGGCGCTATAGCCCAGCGCCCGGTACATTCCGGTCACGATCGATATGCCCATTATCACGGTTAATTGCATTCTCGATAGCAAAGTTTCAAGAATGGAAGCGCACGAGAGCCTGATGACGATTATTGTTGTGGGACAAAAGGCACACTTTTTACTCGATATTTTTAAGTGTGTTATTCAGGGTAAAAGCAAGCTGGCGCGTGCATGTGGCGCCATCACGTGGTAGTGGTGGTGGTACTGTGAAGATCACGCTGTTCGAATCACTTATTGTCGACGAACTTTAGGTTCAAGGCATGCTCCTGTAGATTTACGGTATGATTTTGTCTGGAGAACAACCAGCAATATTTTGCTGAATTCGAGAATTTATTGTAAATTTTCGGCCGCCTGCTCCGCAATATTTGGTTCATATCTTCACCTGAACCTCTACCGCCGATTGTAAGCGTATTCTTATCGTGAAAAAAAAAGAATGACACGGAGCCTTTAAAAAGTGTTGAAGTGTTTAGCCTGAGTCATGCCTATATTCTTAATGTAAGCTTCAGTTTTTAGCACAGGGAACATTCTGTGACAAATTGCGAACATTTATTTTTTCAATGGACGATTCTTTTAAACCACACGTTCAAACTGCTTCACAGCGTCCTGCGCTACGGTCCAACCCATGGGCAAGCACAAGCTGTTCTGCGTTCTTCGCGAGTACGTGCAGTACTACAATGACGTGAACATCGACGGTCTGTGTGACTACGCCTTCTTCACGTTCTACGGCAAACATGATGTCGCTTTTAAGTACGTCATTGGACCTGTCAAGGCGACTTTTATCCATAAATCCAAGCAATCAAAGACCACAATCTACGGCATTCACATCCCCCAAGGGCAAGTGCTGCAATGTCGTGGCGCTAGAAATACTACTTCTCATAAAATTTTAAAATGTTAGTAGATGCGCACGCAGTGTTGCAAAAATATAGATCATTGATCATCCCTTGTGCCATATCGCAGGAGCCTGAACATCGCCATGACAGCCGCGCGTACCAAAGAGGGTTGGGACATTGTGAATACCTATTGGTACCACCATATAATCTGGCATTACGTCGTTCTCAACCTCGAGGTAAAGCCATGGGAAGCGCTTATCATGGACACAAGGATCAAAGAAGTCTTCGAATTCCACAAGGTTCGTCACTTTCGTTGGTGTTCGCCTGCAACTCTGGTCAAAGCAAGAATATCATTTGCGAAGGTGCAGTTTTACAACCCACCACCCGCGAGAAGAAATTCTGGCTATACCCCAAAAATAGTAACACATCACTTTTCAGCCGACCTAAAAACTGCTCTTGATAATCTTGAAACTGCCAATCGCGGTAACGACTGGTATTCGCTGATGAAAATGAATGCATTATTTGGAGTTCCCAACAAGCTCCCAACTAGCGGTAAGCTGCACGTGCAGCCTGACTAGTCTAACTAAATGTTGGCAAACATGGTGGCTGCTCTCTCTGCCAGGCAGAATTTATGTCACATGCAACCACTGTAAGGACTATTTTATGGTGGGGAATCAGTGCCACCATGTTCGGCTGTGTACATTTGTGTTTTGCAAGTTTAACAGCTCAGCGAACAGTATTACGTTGGAGGCCTACACGTGAAAATATTTCATGTAGTATATGTTGTCACGCATGTACTAGAGGCCGTACAGACAAGACAGGAACAGCGACGCAGTAAGACACGAACCTGTATTGTTAACGAAGAGCTAACACACTTAGTCTCTCTTCTTTTCACCCTTTTTCGCTAGCCAGTGCTTGCCGGCTCCAACATCAGGTGACAGTATGAAAATTTATGGCCTTAATACTTGATATCGCCGTCTACGAAAAACAAGAAAACATCAAGTGAACAGAACACCATTGCAGTGCCCACAGGTTTCAGGTAAAATATCTATACGCAGAGGCGCCGGTTTACTTGGCTGCGACGCCGCCGCCGCAGCCACCACCACTGAAACATGGGAATGATGGCAATCTTTGTTTTAGTAGCTGTGAAATAGTTACATGTCTACATGGGTGGAAATCACGCTTCATAGTTCGTTTTAGGTGTGACTTTATCGAGAAAGTCTGTCACCTGGTACCGCAGAAGGGCACATCATGTAGAGCACCAGCCCCGCCACGGTGGTCTAGTGGCTAAGGTACTCGGCTGCTGACCCGCAGGTTGCGGGATCGAATCCCGGCTGCGGCGGCTGGATGTCCGATGGAAGCGGAAATGATGTAGGCCTATGTGCTCAGATTTGGGTGCACGTTAAAGAACCCTAGGTGGCCGAAATTTTTGGAGCCCTCCACTACGGCGTCTCTCATAATCATATGGTGGTTTTGGGACGTTAAACCCCACATATCAATCATCAATTATCGAGAGTACCAGGCCATCGGGATGCTCGAGGCATCACAACGCAGCGTTCTATGACCTTGCGCTGCCTGGCACCAGACAAATCAAGCGTGCAGTGCTCATGTGGAATGAAGGAGTGTACCACGTTCGTGTTGAACAGTTGGACTGTAGGTCTACATTGAAAGTGTTCACCTCCTCGATGCCGTGTGAAAGGCTGGACTGCTCGTTATAAACACAAGTAGCTGTTCTCTCGCGTGCCGTGGTGTGTCCAACAATGCCATCGAGCTGACTTTCGTGGGTGGTACCTGTAGGTATGACAGGCAACGTGCACCAGACTCTCAGGGCTCCGAGCACTACCCCATCGTAGTCACACACCCCTCAGCTAACATTAGGCACACTCGGACCGACTGTGTTGTGATATGGACGCGCTTCAGAGAACGGTATGCTACAGTGCAAGTCTCTGCAGAGTTCTTCACCACGCTGGCCGAGTGCCATGACGCACCTGCTACCAGCTGCACCGTGTGTGCGAGAACACCCACACCAGACATCAGCCTCCTCAACCTCGCGCCGCGCGTCGCACGGATCAGATTGTGGCGGTGTGCTCGCAGAAGGCGGAACGTTGACGTGCCTCTAACTCTATTGACGCGGTTTGTTACAGGCACGCCAGACGACGTCGCAACCTGAACTGGCAGAGCCTCTGCTCGTCACTAGATGACCCTCAGAACCACGCCCAAGCCTGGCGCATCTTCGCTGCCGTTCTTCGCACCAGAGAGCCTCGCTGCCCGGTTCTCTGTGTCGCTGTTGCAATGAAGATCGCCTCGCATGAGTAGACTTAGCTGCTGGCAGACATGTTTGCCTTTCCTGCTTGCCCACAGCCACTACAGGGACTACTACCTGTGCTTGCACTCAAAGGGCCTGAGCTGTCCCCGCATTTTGCACGGAGGAGTTTACTCTCAGCGAACAGTGCTCAACAACCGCACGAAGTGGTCTGCCCCGGCAGGGGACGGCCTCACCTACAAGGTGCTGCGCAATAATGACCCCTTCATGCGGCCCCGGTTGCTGAAGGCCTACAACAAAGTGTGGCGCACAAGTCAGGTGCTTACCGGCTGAAAATAGGCGCTCGTGGAACCCATCCTGAAGCCACGGAAGACAGCCACGGAGCTTTCACCTACCAGCCAGTATCTCACCTCGACTGCAGGAGCAGACGTAGAAGCCATGGGACATCGACACCTTCGCTGGATTGCCACCGCAACCAACGCATTCCCTCCTGAACAGAGCGGATTTCGCCCAAGGCGCTGTAAATGCTACTCAGTGGCTGACGTGATCGCCACCTTTAGAGGAGGCCATGTACCGCGGTGATTACGGCATTCTCGTGCTGCTCGACTTGAGAAGTGTGTTTGGCTGTTTGCACCACGCATCGATTTTGGACGCACTTCGTGACCTTGGTGTGTGCGGGTGGATGTTTGACTACCTGTAGAGCTTCTTGCGCGACCATACTCTTCGCATTCGTGTTGGCTCCGCAATCAGCGGTCTCCACTCCGTCACAGAAGGCGTACCCCGGAGCAGCATATCAAGCCCTTTTCTGTTCAATCTGGCTCTTGTCAAGCGGCCCGACTTCATCCCGCGGCACACGGCGTGTGAAGTGCATGTGGTGATTTATGCCGATGACATTGCGTTGTTTGCCTGTCGCCCCGGTCGCCACTGGGCAGCCCTTCCCGAGTCTTTTCAGGTGGCTATCGACGCGGTTGATGAATTCCTGAACGAGATTAGACGGGCGCTGCGGACGGAGGCACTGTTCATCCACCCGGGAGCGTCGACACGCCGCTCCACGCCTCGGCCTCATCGAGTGGAGCACGAAGGTGCGCTACTTGGTGTTGACCATACACCACTAGCTCAGCTGGCGACCGGCCGTCAACAATTTGAGGACGAGCAACCCCCCCCTTCTTTTTCGGTCTCTTCGCTCACTCTCTCCTTCCTCTTTCTTCTTTTCACTCAAATCTATTACCTCCTTTATTCCCCTTCCCCTGTAAACCACTGCTGAGGTGTCGCACTTCACTGCAGGCATTTGTAGGGTTCCCTTTTTTTGCAATTCCAAGAAGCACATCCTCCACCTCCGTAAGTACCTGTTCGTCATATCGCGTGGGCGAACGCGATCATCTGATTAACACACACTATACTGATATAATTGCTGCATTTCATGTTAATGTGGCTGCACTTTTGCTATAGCTGCTCCCCTACGGGACTAATCTGACGTCACTGCGAGGTCGCCGAAAACCTATACATCTAGCCAATACAATTACGCAAATTTCCACGCTAACGTACTTTGATGTTATGGCAACGTAGAGAGATCACTCTAGTAAAAACTCCTCAACCCCTGAAGCAATGCAGTCTATTTAGTCGATGCTCAGGAAAAGACCATCGAAGACATCAACTTCATCAGGTGGAATGGCTATCCTTCTCTGGCAGTGTCAGTGCCGATGTGCACGCGCGTCTACAAGGCAAAGGCGGCCCCCGCGGCAATGGTCACCCCTGCGTGGACTGCACGTGGGGTGTCAACACAACTCTCAAAGTGAGCTGTTCGCGAATATTAGTCCACTCTACCAGCTATTCTTACCTGTACATTAGGTACAGCCACTCAGCATTGATTGAAATAAATTACATGACATAATAAGAAGGCACAGCTATTCTGTGGAAGGAAATGAAGAAAAGTACTTTGCGGTGATGCACGCAGTCCTTGTTATGGCTTCGAGTAGTTAGTAGTGATTGAATCTACTGGAGCTCATTGAACTTTAGTACGCAAGATCACGCTTGCAATATAGTTCAGCCTATTGACGAAATGAGTATGTAGATCGTGTCAAGTTATGCACAGTTTGGCGAACAACCATTGAATAATTGATTGATTGGTTGATTGATTCATTGAGTGAGTGAGTGAGTGAGTGAGTGAATATATATTTTCAGTAAAGGCAAATTAGTCACATCTTTGTGAAAACGGGATCTTCAAGCATCTTCTTCAAGATATCGTAACTACAATATAATGCATTATTCTCCAGCGATTGCTAATCAGCTCTTGTTATAACAAATATTGTGGCAGCTAGCTCCGGATTCAGCTACTAAACAGGCATAATAGCTCTCATCTGACCACGTTGCACATCAAATTGTCAGGCAATATACAAACATGTTGATAGCATATGTTGTTAAGCACGTGTATTTAGTCAATGATCCATTTGAATTTTTTCATCACAGTACTGCAACTCCTCGTTGAACCCATAAGTAAATCCAACTGTGGACGCGACCCAAAACGTGGTGGTTAGAACATCTAAAGAAGCAGGGGCCAACGACGTTCTAAGCACGTTTGAATCACAATTCACCATCAACTTCAAAGTAATGCAAGAACACCTTACATATATGCGTCTTCCTTATATTGCTGCTTCAGTGTAATGCGCTGGCATGGAGGCCTGAAAGGGTAAAGAGATTAGTTCTTTACGTTCAGATGGGCTATTCTAAGTCAGAAGCACTACTGCCAATGTGACCAGTTTCTGCACATTTCTTTTTGATTGTGACGACTGCTTAAACATAACGTACTAATTATATCAAACCAGATGCATGCTTCCAGTATTATTTGTCGCTTTACGTTTGTTTGTTTATTTGTGTATCAGTTGTTATGTTTTTGTTTGTTTGTAGGCTAAGGAAAAGGCTTTGATATCACGAAATTGGGCTGATCTCACCGGTTGAATACTGGAAAGAAAATTGGTTACTATAATTCTTTCGTCTTACATGTGTTGAGGCAAAATGATGTTTGATCAGTCAGTTTCACCTATACATGACAATGCGCTAATAGGAGAGATAAAGCTGAAAGGCGGAAAATTTCAACTCTTGCGCCGCATTCTATAAAGCACCACTCATCGCGACCCGACGTGGCAGATCGAGAGATCATGGTCTCTTCTTTTCGAGACCATGTGAGAGATAGAGTGGTTACCTTCGGAGAAATCATGATGCATTATTCTAAGGCCAGACTTAAGTATCCACCACCAGACAAGTCCCTCCGTATGCACCGATCCACTATCTGGAGTCTATTGCAAACACGTACTCTCCCCTTCCATTCAATGTACATCCGTATTCACCCCGCTCTATACACACCAAGATACAATGTGTTTGGTGCACCTCACGCGGAGCTTGACCATACCATATCGGCCTATCCCATAGATACTCACGCGATGTAAAACAGCACCAATCCTATCATCACAATCACAGCGGCTGAGCAGCTGGAGGCTAGGCTGCTCAGGCCGTGCCCGGAGGACCATCTCCGGGCTATCCTCGTCCCAGCCACATCTGATCCCAGCAGATACACCTAATATAGTTTATTCTCTCTCCCTTATTCTCTCTAGAGACAGAGGATGCCACACTTTTCACGCACTGACATGTGCGCACTCATGTCACCTTTTGTAAAGCCTTCCTGTATAAACTAGGAGGATGTATAGAGAACCGCTGGCGTACTCAATGGCCGCTTAGTGCTATCCGCCGTTATCTTTCTAGCACACTTTCAGAGCGGTGGTTAAAGGCATGACAACCAGTCTTCTGGAAAAGCGCGAAGCGGGATTCCCAACACATGCTTGTAGAGGTGAAGCTGGGCTTGCGCAAAGCGTGTTAGTACCGAACTTTGTCTATGGAGGCTATATTTGTCCATTTTCATGTGGTAATTGCGGTGAAGAGAACAGAAGCGTGCGAATATAGTGGAAAGCGCAGCGCTTGTGTTCGTGGCATAAAGCGAACTTTAAGCTTTTCGTTCTTCAATGTGACCGAGAATAAGCGACGAAATTGATTCGATCTCTAAACCTTTGAATACGTTATCGCCATCTTAGCCCATATATTTGACGTGGGAAAAAAAGATGCACCATATTGTTCTACGTTATGAGGAAACCAGTGAATATTCTTCCCGCACTCTTTGACGAGAGCTGCCCACCATCTTGCCACGTTGTAAATTTTCAAGTTGCACCAGAACTGTTAATGTTTGCTGGTCATCTCGAACGTAGCGCATGGTAATTTAACGGTGTGTATAAGAGGCTTAGTAAGCACTACACGACCCATCTCTTGGCTATATCCAGCAAACTTGTTTTACAGTTCTGTGAAATAAACAAGTTGTACGGGAACCTGGACCTTGGCCTGGCCCTGTACGACATTGACTGCAAGGACTTGGAGCTTGGGTGTCTGGCGCCCACCGCTGGCATTTATGAGACAAACAGATTTGGGAACGTCAGCCAACACACACATAAGCTGGCGAATGACGGAGTGGCCAGTGCATGCCCGTAGCTGGTCAGCCCCGCGGAAGTTCCGGCGGCTACGCTTGGTCGTACATTATGAATCTACGACGACGAGATAGCCATGCCGTCACTTAATGCACTCTTTCTCACGGATGCGTGAGCTTGGGACCAGCGAGAAACAAGACTATCCTATGGTGCTTGTTTCTCGACTATAACAGCGCAACCCTGTATTTGCGAATTTCGTAGTAACGCGATAATGTAGCGTTTGTTTCATATTCTGAATACATTTTCATCGCCGTTTGTTTTAGCTTTGAGTAGTCGAGAGTGACCACTGGTGCAAGTTCGTTTACAAACACAGTGCATATGAATTCTATTGTGTACTAGGCGGTGAATATTCGTGCTCTTTTATGAATGTTTTGTGCAGGTTGTAGACCAAATTCAGCTTGCCCACGCGTTCTTCTTGCGTCTGGTCTACGGGCATGCGTGCAGCCCTTGTAATGTACACATTTGCTTCACTTCTTTGCTACGATTGTTTACGGCTGCGTTTTCTGACGCACGAGGTTATCACGTGTTATATGTAAGTGCGCAATGAGATCATAACCAACATTAAGGCAGAGTGACGTAAAATGAGACATGGGGCAAAACACGACATTTTGATTTTGCCGACATGAGTAGCTATTACAAAAGCCACTTCTCTTTGTTAAGTGCTTCTCAGTGATAAGTGCTAGTCATTGTTAATGTTTTCCTGCGTAAAAGTTGATCACTGCTCAGATCGTTCGCGCGGGAAAAATTACGCGGCTGGTCTCACTGCATTCGTGAACCGTCATAAAGGGGTGAAATCCACAAATTCCAGTGGATGAAGTTAAAACCCCTGAAATGGCCAAAAAGAGAAGATGAAGATACGCCGAACATATCCAGTTTCCAATTGTTGAATAATGTAATGAGGTGCAAGCATCCAACAAAGAGCCGAATTACCATGAAGAAGGATTGTTGGTACTTGATCTGCAAGGTGTTTCACGCCTACATAGCACCGCTTTCTTTCTAGATTCAAGGTGTGGATTGCGAAAAAACGGGGCTCATGAAGTATACGTGAGAGTCCACGGAGTAAACTTCAAGCCTTTTTTCACAATGTCATTTTTTACAATCTTCACAATGTCATTTTTTCTAAAATGTCTCTGTTTGCCCTACTCAGCGTGCAGTTTTGCCCTGCCGGTGTGGGCTAACCGAGACATCTAGAGCAGCTATTTGTCTGTTTTTGAAATAATATTATGTATAACGCTAGCAAACCGGCAATATTTATGTAGCTGACACCTTGTATACTCAAATGCAAGCTTCTACGTTGATTTTAAATAAGTATAATATATACTACCTATCTTAAATATTTTATTGCATGTACCCCACACTGCCCTAACCTTCCTACGCATATTCAGTTCCACGAGGGCCTTGTTTTCCTTTATGGCAGCAAGTGTAATGTCATTGTGGTAGTTCTTCGAGTGTGGATTAGATTTCCCTCGTATAACTGTATGCATTTAAAGCTGGTAGTTTTACCTCACGGCACGTGAAGATCGGTGAATATTCGTCAGGTGCGTTACCTTTTGAATGTTTTGGTTTTCGAACGAGCAGTCGAGATAAATGAAGGACGATAACAAACTCTGTAAACGTCCAATTGGCTAGACGGGGGATGATAAGTCTCAAGGGGCTCGAGGCAACCATTTCTCATTTTGTAAGTCTGCAAGTAAATTCACGATTTCGTAGTCTTACAACTTGTCTACCGCAATCTGGACAACAACTTGAACGGGTATAAGCTACATGTTCCGAATAAGACACAGAGAATGGCAGTGAATAATATGAAGGCGAAAGCTATTATTGTCTCATACTTGCTGCATTCATCCGGCTGTCCGTGCTCTGGATTGTGGTAGCTGTGGCCTTTCCTCTTTACAAACACTCATCAATCACGTGGTGGCGCGGCAGCGCATAGCGACACTTGCGCCCCCACAACTGTGACCACTCTCCCTCACACACTTTAAGCAATCATGCGAATGGAGACTGTGTGAGAATCTGAGAAGTCTAGTGAATGATGCATGTAAGAAAAAAGACCAATTCAAGTCATGGCATATACGGTTAAATGGCTTCACGCTTTCGCCGAACATACTTCCGAATTCACAAAGTCTCATTGAAACTTTTAGAATATCAGCGGCTAATGGGAGCATCATCACGAAAAACTAAGAAGTAAGTTGAATCGTAATAATTCTACTGTTCTGTATAAACCGTAGTGGATTTTACTATAACATTAAGGAAAAACCGCGAAGAATGAAACGGCGATTGGCGAGCTAAGAGCTCAGCCTAAATTACATGACATAACGCACCACGTTATTCTATCTATATGAAAATAATGAGTAAATGAAATGGAGAAATTATCTCGTTCTATTTGGCACGTCTTTCTTTCTCTTTGATTTTACATATCTCGTTGCATGTTCTTTTGTACATCTAAAATAGACAAGAACCAGTAATCTGAAATCTGCAACTCGCTGGTTTTGTGGTCACCTCACTTTGGGTGGTTGTAGCGAACAAAAATTAAGTGACCTTGTTAATCTGAAATTGAAAGCAAAATTCACTTTATCGTGTCATATTTTAAGGGATCACACTAGTGGGCACTATTAACGCTATATCGTTAAAGAACTCGTTTAGCGAAATAATGGTGTCAGCGTCAGCGTGGGTTTTGGCGTCGTCATGGCTGTGAGCGAAAATCCATGCTGTTTGCGACCAAAAATATGAAAAAAAATTGTAAATAATTGAACCATTAAAATTGTCGGGTTTCATTGAAGATCAAACCAAGGGCGTCAATCGGTCGAGCAGGTGTCCCACGATAGATCCACGGGATTTGTTACGCCTCTTTGAAGAAAACAAAAATACTATATATGAAAGCCGTCTTGAGCAGTCTCCCTATATCGCATCATATATTGCTTTACAGAAACGTATAGTCACGTTAGGTTCCAAAACAGGAATTGAGCAAGGAGTGGGTTTTTTAAAGGCCTTCGCTAAAGAAATTGCAGCAGGGACAACTATGCTAGCAAAATGCATTCAGTATTTCTTAGCAACAGACAACTCTACGTGCACGGTAGTTTGTTGTTTTTACAGCACGGATGACGCACGCTCCGACAACTCAAGGAGTTTATCAGTTCAGTAGTCGATGTCAACGAGTCCAAATTACGTCATCGCGATTTACTCTGCAAGGAAGAACTCGAGCATCCTCGGATTCATTTTTCGAAGAGGTACAACCTAAAGCCTATGTGATCATGCAATGCTTTGTATTATTCGCGATAGCATGACTTCGGAATGTGTCTTTTGACAATGTATAGACTTACCATTCAAGTGGTCCGGAAGTAAAGAACATACTTGTTAGACTACTGGAAGCACTGTCAACGTCTCGATGTCATTCAAATTTGTTATATGCCGTCCAAAAAATAACTGCATGCCAAAGAAAATCAATATTGCTAGCGTCACACAGACACCAATTATATATATATATATATATATATATATATATATATATATATATATATATATATATATATATATATATATATATTCATGTATATATATATTAAATTTGTAAATTCAAGGTCAAAAGCTATAGCAGCGTCGGTACAGAAGTAGCAAGAGCAGGCCGAGTATACGGGCAGCGTCGCAGCAGCAACCAGGCAGCCTTAGCTCGCGCCTCGCGCTAACGTGTCGTTGTCGCTGCAGTAGTGGGCATTCCTCTTTACTACATTTCGTCCCCCGTCAGAAACAGAGCCATCCTGGCGACTCATGGGGAACAGAGTACGAGCGGATCGTGATAAGATTTCAACCGCTGTACGTGAATGGTTTCACGACCCCGAAAGCGCTGATCTGTGGATGGCGTAACGGGTTCGACGATGTAGTTAACAGGTGACGTCTGCGAGACAATGCGGTAGGGTCCTTAGTATTTTGAAACAAGCTTCGAGGAAAGGCCTGTAGGGACAGCAGGAACCCAAAGCCACACAAGAGTGTCCAGAACAAAGTTAAGATACGGCTGGTTATGGTCACGTCGAGATTTGTCTCCAATGGTCGATGGTTGTAAACGACTGGTCGAGCTTACGGCATTCCTCGGCGCGGCGGGAAGCTTCAGAGATAGGCGTAGACTCGGAGGAATTGGGGTGGTAGTGTATAATGGTATCTAGTGTGGTGGAAGGGTCTCGGCCATATAACAGGAAAAATGGCGAAAATCCCGTAGTCGCCTTTGCAGCAGTGTATTATGCGTAGGTCACAAAAGGCATAATGAGGTCCCAGTCCGAGTGTTCTGAGGCAACATACTCAGATAACATGTCCCCTAGAGTACGGTTGAATCTTTCCGTCAATCCATTCGTCTGAAGATGGTAGGCGGTGGTAGTCCGGTGAAAGATACGGCTTTCGGCAAGGAGTGCGTTGATGACTTCAGAAAGGAATACACGTCCTCTCTCGCTGAGAAGTTCACGTGGTGCGCCGTGACGCAGAATGAAGTTCCGCCGGAGAAAAGATAATACTACGCGTGCTGTGGCAGCAGGCAATGCGGTTGTTTCCGCGTATCGCGTCAAGTAGTCGACAGCGACAATGATTCAACGGTTTCCGGAAGCCGTGAATGGTAGAGGCCCATAGAGATCTATTCCAACGCGGTTGAAAGGCCTGGCTGGGCAAGGGATTGGTTGGATCGGACCAGAACCGTGATGAGAGAGAGCTTTGCGTCATTGGCACTGAGGGCATGACTGAATGTTGTACATGCCTCGCCAATAAAACCGGTAGGAAAGCCGAGCGTATGTCTTGAAGACGCCCGCATGTTCGCACTGAGGGTAGTGTGGAAAGCTGAACATATTGCAGCACGAAGATGGCGAGGTATGACGAGTAACCACTTTCGGCCGTCGGAATTGTAATTCCTGCGATAAAGGAGGCAATCGCGGACCTCAAAGTGAACCGCTTGATGGCACAACGTTCGAGTTAATAGAGACGTTGACGGGTCCGAAAGGAATCACAGAAGAGTGCTGATCCAGTCATCCTTACGTTGTTCGGACACCATGTCGCAGTTTTCTGGGAACACAACCATTTCGTCCACGGCAGATAGACATGCAGAGCTTTTGGAGGACACAGGTGAACATGATAGGGCGTCGGCATCAGTGTGTTGTCGGCCAGACCTGTACACAACACGCATGTCGAACTCTAGCAACCGCAAAGCCCAGCGAGCTAAATGGCTGGAGGGGTCTTTCAATGTGGATAACCAGCAAAGCGCATGGTGATCAGTGACTACGTCGAAGGGGTGACCATTGTTATGCCTGCGAGTCCACACCGAATGTCCATGCCTCTGAAAAAGGCAATCTGTGTCAAGGACAGCACGCAAGCTCACCTGACGCGAACAACTCAACGGCGTCATCACGCAGCGGTGCCTTTCTGTCAGGCACGCACAGGGAGTTCGTCGAAGCAATCGGCGCCTTTCTGTCTGGCGAGTCTGACGCAATGCATGACGACATCACTTGTCCTTGAGTTGCAGCCACGTGCAGCGCAGCGGGTCTGGATTCGATGAGAATGACGCGGCCCAGCGGCGACACCATTGGAGGATTCTGACCTCACGGCCAGTGGCGCTTCTGGTCGGACATTTGGTTACTCAAAGAATCCTCCCGGTGCATATAAAAAAAAGCCCTGAGGCGCGTCGCGAGCAGTAGACCTGTTTGTCAGAGGAGAGAGCTGGGCTATCCGCGTCTCTAAGCTGTCGGCCCCAGTGCCGAATTTGTAACGCCTCCACGTCTATGCTGTACATAAACCTTGTTAACTCACCGTTGTCTCGTCCGCTCGTCTATCAGCTCTGCGAAGAAGCAGTCGCGAGCAGAGAAACCTACGCTACCAAACGGCTGGTGACCTTCCAGGCGGAGGTCGAAGCAGTGGCACCGTCGGGACCGTGTTGGCGTCACCGTCTTTCGTAACAGTGGTTGCAGCGGTGAGATTTCGTGGTGCCCTTCGTAACTTCGTCGGAGGCACGCTTCGTAACAGTGGTTGGCAGCTGCGGAATCGGCCGGCGTCAGCGACATCGATGCGGTGAGTGCCTGATGTTGTCCTCTCAGTTCACCAGACTACTCTAGCACAGGTTATAGTAGTTTAGAGAAGCGCTGTGGGAAGCATTAGAGTGCGCTTTGATCGTTTCAAGCAAAGTCGATTTGATTTGATACCAAAGTTAATGCGGAGGGGGTAAACAGTGTTAAAAATTGCTTGCGCGTCTTGCTTGTAGATTTATAGTGGGTCTGGAAAGTAGACTCTTAACAGGGGCAAACAGCAAAAAGCTAGTGTGAACGATCGAGAACCTTAAAGTGAAGGAACTCATCGAAATTTGTGAGCAACTCGGCAGTACTTTATACCATGCGAAACCAAAGCCAGCGATCCTTGAGATCATGAAGGATGAAGGAGTGTCGGCTAAGGAAGTCGATGAGTCCTGGGTAGATATCAAAGCACGCCACGAGAAGGCTAAAAGGCGAGAAGTTCGCGAACGTGAAGAAGCTGAAAGGCGAGAACGCCGTGAGGAGGCTGAGAGACAGGAGCGCCTTGAGTTGAAACGAATAGAATTGGCAAAGCTGCAGGGTTCGCAGGCACCTGGCGCCCCGCCGCGGTGGTCTAGTGGCTAAGGTACTCGGCTGCTGACCCGCCGGTCGTGGGTTCGAATCCAGGCTGCGGCGGCTGCATTACCGTTGGAGGCGGAAATGTCGTAGGCCCGTGTGCTCAGATTTGAGTGCACGTTAAAGAAACCCAGGTGGTCGAAATTTCCGGAGCCCTCCACTACGGCGTCTCTCATAATCATATGGTGGTTTCGAGACGTTAAAACCCCACAAATCACCAGCACCTGACGTAGCTTCTGCGACAATTCAGGTCAGCGGTCAGAGAATTCGCGACCAACTGCCACCGTTCGTAGTAGGTGAGGACATGACGAAGTATCTCGTCACGTTTGAACACGTCTGTCAGCGAGATGCTTTGGAGCGGTCTCTTTGGGCGCAGAACCTTGTTCCCGGCGAAGTGTCTGGTGCGATAACTTGCTTGTCGAGGGAAGCATTTGAGAGCTAAGAGGAGCTTAAGGAAGTGCTCTTGAGATTTTATTAGTTGTCACCCGAGGCTTTCACGCAAAGGTTCCGGTATGCTAAAAAGTGGAAGGAGTCACACGTTGACTTCGCGTTTCGTCTTAAAGCCAATTTAACTGAATGGCTCAAGGGTGAAGGTGTTTATGACGATCGCGATAATGCGGTTGAATGCATTGCATTGGAGCAATTCTACCGCAGCATCGAGGAGGATGTCAAGCTTTGGCTGCAGGACAAACTTGGTGAAGTACAGCTAAACAAGGCAGCAGAGTTAGCTGAGGAGTATTATACTCGCCGAAAGTTGCATAGCAGGGCAGTGCACGTTAAAAAGGATGAAAGAGGGCTTTTCGAACCAACCTGATCAACGGAAGCCGCGAATCTGCTACAACTGCAGAAAGGAAGGGCACATCGCGATAAAATGTAAGCAAAAGTTTGCTTTTGCAACAATTCGAGAATTGGAAAAGAACATGCGGTTGTTAGAGCCGTATCTCCAAGAAATTAGTGTGAATGGGAAAACGTGTCGAGCACTTCGAGACTCAGCGGCAACCATGGACGTTGTCCATCCTTCGTTGGTGTCTCCGGATGGCTTTACAGGACAATGCGCGTGGATTAGGCAAGTCGCCGAAGAGCAGAGTGCTTGCTTACCAATCGCTACGGTTGTCATTGAAGGCCCGTTCGGTAAGCTTCGCACCGAAGCGGCTGTGTCTGTCACGCTTCCCGATAGTTTTCCTTATCTTTTCTCTAACAACTCAGAGCAGCTTCTCAAAGAGCAGGGTAAATCGTTCTTCTCCAACTTAGCGTACATGGCCCTCACGCGATCGCAAGCGCGGAAGCTTTCGCAGGAGCTTGATCTTGTTCAATGTGGTGAAGCATCAAGTGACCTTGGCGGCGATTCGACGGAACCTCAGAGAGGAAATTCTCCGTGTGAGTCATGTGAACAGTCACTCGAGCGGCCCGTCGTCGAAGCGACTGGCGCGGTTTCTGTAGCAGGAGGAGACCACATGACGCCATTGGGTCAGAGCGAGAGGGGTGTAACGCACTCGCCCGTAGCGAAACGTTGGAGTGAGCGGTTGAGGGTTGATCGAGAAACGTTCATTCGAGAGCAGCGTGAGGACCTCTCGATTAAAGCGCTAATGGAAAGCGTAAACTTGGGAAAAAAGAAAAATAATGTTTCTTTTTTTGAGAAAGCAGGGCTTTTGTATCGGAGCTACACAAATGCGCAAGGAAGCAAGTATGAGCAGCTCTTGGTGCGACAAAAGTATCGTCGCCAAATGTCGGAGCTGGCGCATGAAAACGCATGGGCAGGGCATCTCGGCATAAAAACGACCAAGGCTAGAGTTTCCCTTGAGTTTTATTGGCCGAAATGCTGGAAGGGTATCCAAGACTGTACACTCATGAGACACTTGTCAGAAAGCGGGGAAATCCACGGACAAGTTGATGGCACCCATGAAGCTTTTGCCAATTATCACAGAACCTTTTCGGCGCCTAATAATTGATATCGTCAGGCGCCTGCCAGAGTCAAGGCAACGTTGTCGGTACATCCTGACGGCTCTCTGTGTAGCCACAAAATTTCCGGAAGCGATACCACTTAAGGAGCTCAATTCCCCTCATGTCGTGGATGCACTGCTATCCATATTTGCACGCGTCAGATTTCCTTCTGAAATCCAATGCGACAATGGTAGAGCCTTCACCAGCTGCTTTACCTCTACCTTTATGGCTAAATGTGGAATAAAAGCAGTGCACAGCTCGATCCATCACCCGCAATCTAATCCGGTAGAGCGTATGCATGCCGTTCTGAAACAGATACTGAGAGCTCTTTGCTACGAGCACATATGCGACTGGGAAGCGTGTATTCCTCCCGCTATGTTCGCTTTGAGATTAGCGCCTCATGAGAGCACTGGTTTTAGCCCTGCAGAGCTTGTGTATGGCAGGAGTTTGAGAACACCATTGCGAATGCTACGCGAGTCCCAGGAGGGATTCGATCAGGACCCTAATGTGGTTGCATATGTTCTAGACCTCCTTCAGAGGCTTGGGAAAACGAAAGATCTTGTGGAAAGCCACATGAAAGCTACACAAGTGTTGTCCAAGGGGTACTACGACAAATCGGCGAAGAAGCGTGCTTTTGAAGTAGAAAGTCAGGTAATGCTGCTGCGGCCGTCTAAAAAGAACAAGCTTGAGGTTCATTGGGAAGGGCCAACCAAAGTAGAATCGAAGCTTTCTGATATCAATTATGAAGTGAAATTAGGAAGGCGACCGAACAAAATTTACCACAGTAACTTGATGAAACCATACGTTCAAGGTCAAGTGGTCGTAAATCTGCTGTTGAATGCTTCAGAGGAAGGGGGAGTAGAAAGTTTGAGTTCTAATGATGTAATCGAAAGGGGATTGGAGGTAACCTTGGAGCAGTTGAACCTACAGTCTAGGTTAACTGAAGTCCAGAAGGAGGACCTGAAAAGGATTGTTTCCGAGTTTGGAGACGTGTTTTCGGACCGTCCCGGAAACACGACGGTGATCGAACACGATATCGAGCTAACTTGTGACGAGCCAATCCCTAGCAAGCCATATCATTGTTCCCCTGTGCAACGTCGCAAGTATGAGCAGCTGTTGGTACCGCATAGGTATCGTCGCCTAAATGTGGCCGGTTACTGAGGTAGAGCATGAAACTCCAACAGCACAACTTTGACGTTCGCTATAAAAAAGGAAAGCTAACCACTAATGCAGACGCATTGAGCAGTGCGTTTAGTTAGTACCTTCTCCACCTTTCAGTTTCTCGATAATGATTCGGGGCAAAATTTTGTCCTCATCACGGCCTTAGCTGAGCGCTCTCGCTTAGAGTGATCTCAACGAGCCAACTTTATGTTCTATTCTATTTCGTTACGTTGTTGTACGTGTAAAAAATTGAGTTCTCATTTTAAGAGTCTTGTGTCCCACATGTGCCTCTTGATGTAGAGGGAACCAAATTCTGATGTACACGTAGCTAGGTATATGTTCTAATATACTTTGTCTGGTGTTCTGTCGGGTGATGAGGGCACTTGCTTGTGTCGCGTGTTGTATGTTGTCGAACCACTCTTGACAAGTTGCAGAACCATCGACAAATACTGAAACCAAAGATCGTCAGAAGAGACAAGCGAAGCTGTTCGACAAGTTGTGGCGACAAGCCAGTGGAGCTGGGATCCATCCTCAAGAATGGGATGTGTTCCCGGAACAGAGTCTGGAGCTGCATTCTCCCCAGGACCCTGGATGCGAACCTGGAGGGATCTGGCGAACGAGCGCGCCTGACATCTGAGCCACGTGGAAGCAGCTCGTCTTTCCGGCGCATTGTCTGGCGGCGGAGGTGCTGTTATGCCTGCGAGTCCACATCGAACATCCATGCCTCTGAAAAAGGCAATCTGTATCAATACCAGCGTGCGAGCCCGCCTGACGCGAGCAACTCAACGGCGTCATCACGCGACGGTGTCTTTCTGTCGCGCACGCACAGCGAGTCCGTTGAAGCAATCGGCGCCTTGCTGTCTGGCGAGTTGCTGTCTGGCGATGCGTGGCGACGTCACTCGTTCTTGGCGGCAGCCACGTGCAGCGCAGTGGTTCCAGATTTCATGAGAATGACGCGGCCAAGCGACGACCCTATTGGAGGATTCTGACCTCACGGCCAGCGGTGCTTCTGGTTGGACATTTGGTTACTCAAAGGATCCTCCCGGTGCATATAAAAAAAGCCCTGAGGCGCGTCGCGAGCAGTAGCCCTATGTGTCAGAGGAGAGAGCTCAGCGGTCCGAGTCTCTAAGCTGTCGGCCCCAGTGCCGAATTGGTAACCCCTCTATGTCTTTGCTGTACATAAACCTTGTTTACTTACCGTCGTCTCGTCCACTCGTCTATCAGCTCTGCGCAGAAGCAGTCGCGAGCTGAGAAAACTACGCTACCAAACGGCTGGTGACCTTCCCGGCGGAGTTCGAAGCATTGGCGCCTTCAAAACGCGTGTTGGCGTCGACGTCTTTCGTAGCAGTGGAGTCAGCGGCAAGATTCGTGGCGCCCTTCGTAACGTCGTCGGAGGCGCGCTTCGTAACACCATATAGGTACGGTATAAATTTACCTAGAGCCCATATAATTACCAGACACTCCTTCTCTGCCACAGAATAGTTCTCCGCTTTGGTGAGGGTACAGCTTGCGTATGCGACTACGTACTCCTCGAAGCCGGATTTGCGCTGCGAGAGCACGGCGCCGAGTCCAACACCGCTGGCATCAGTGTGTACCTCAGTCGGAGCATTCGGGTCAAAGTTACGCAAGATTGGCACTGAGGTTAACAGGCGGCGCAACTTTTCGAAAGCATCGTGACATGCGGGTGGCCAAGCGTAACTTTTCGAGTCACTGCGCAGAAGTTCAGTAAATGGGGTGGTGATCATCAAAAAATTCTGATAAAGCGGCGGAAACAGGAGCAGAGGCCAAGAAAGTCGCGCAGATCCTTCGGAGACGCAGCTTTAGGGAACTCTGCAACTGCCCGAAGCTTGGCGGTGTCAGGAAGCATACCTTCTTTGGAGACAAGATGGCCGAGGACGGTGAGCTGATTTGCGCCGAAGCGGCATTTCTTCAGGTTGAACTGAAGGCCGGCGTCAGTTAGGCACTGCAGTACCTAATCTAGCCTGCGGAGATGCGTTGGAAAATCTGGTGAAATTATAACTATGTCATCCAAGTAGCACAAGGATGTTTTCCACTTCAGGCCACGCAAAAGATTATCCATCATCCGCTCGAATGTTGCGGGCGCTTTGCAAAGACCAAAAGGCATGACACAGAATTCGTAAATGCCATCAGGTGTGACAAAGGTCGTCTTAGGCTGATCTTCAGGTGCCAGAGGGACTTGCAGGTAGCCACTCCGTAGGTCAATAGAAGAGAAGTACTCCGCACCTCAGAGGCAGTCAAGGGCATCGTAGATTCTCGGTAAGGGGTAAACGTCCTTTCGAGTTATTTTGTTAGGACGACGGTAGTCAACACAGAACCGAACTGACGTGTCCTTCTTCTTAACGAGAACGACTGGAGATGCCCAGGAGCTATTCGAACGCTGGATGATGCCATGCTTGACCATGTCAGCTACTTGGTCATCGGTATCCTTGCGCTCGGCTGCGGACACGTGATAGGGTCTTTGACGCAATGGCGCTTTGGTACCCGTATTGATGCGGTGACACACAGCGGACATGCGGCCGAGGGGAGTATGCTGGCAGTCAAAGCAAGAACGTAACTTCTCCAGCAGTCGTAGAAGCTGAGCACGTTGCAAAATAGCACGTTGGCCTGGTAGTCTGCGGCGAAGAGGCAAAGGTCACTCCGGCGACTTTGTGTTTGGCGGAAGGACCAGTCGACAAATTGACAATTGCAGAAGGGTCGAGACTGTAAACCCACCCGACACACTTACCCCGAAGTAGTGTTACAGGACATCACAAGAGGTTCGAGATGAGCAGTCTGCTGACGCTGTCATCAAGTTCTAAAAGGGCATAAGGTAGCGGCGAACACTTGCAGCGAACGAAAAGGGCAGATGGCGTAAAAAGTACACTCGGCTCGGCGAGCGAGTTGCAAGATACCATGGTAAGGGCGAAAGAGTGCGGCGGTATGATAAGTCTTCAGCAAAAAATAGTTTGTCCAAGGTTTCAAGAGCATCATTTACCGGAGCGTCGCCAAACACTTCAAATTCTACCTCAGCCCGAGAGCAGTCGATGACGGCCTTATTAGCGGAGAGAAAGTCCCATCCCAAAATGAGGTCATGAGAGCAGGAATCCAAAACTAGTATTTCGACGACATAGGTGAGGCCATCAAACGCAATGCGAGCAGTACAGGCAGTGGCTGGCGTGACGTGCTCTGCGCTCACTGTACGAAGTGATATACTTGCTAATGGCGTCCTAACGTTTTTGAGCAAGTGGCGGAGTCTGGCACTGATCACTGACACTGCGGCACCAGTGTCGACAAGAGCGATTGCAGCGACGCCGTCCACATATACGTCGAGAACATTCTTTGGGGAAGAGAGAGGCCTTGGATTTTTTGCGGGTGACGCAGTTCCTGTCTCTGGAACTGCGGCAATCAGTTTTCCCGCACCGGCGATAAAGGACGACGACTCATCGGGAATAGTGAGCGGCGTCGAGGTGATGACGAGCGGTGGTTAACAGGAGGGCGGTGGTCGGCGTACGACGACATTTGGTCAGGGGGCTGAGAGCCTGTGAACGAAGGGTGCGGTGGCACATAAGGGGCATGTCCGAAGCTCTGGTGGTAGCTCTGGTGGTAGACAGGGACGCGTTGACGGCAGTATTGTGCCATGTGGCCAGGTAGGCTACAGGCAAAGCATATTGGCCGATTGTCGACTGTACGCCATTGTCCACTACTCTGGAGGGACCTTGGCTGAGCGAACCGAGGATTAGGTTACGGTGGAACGGCTGATGGCAGTGACGTGAAATTCTGAAGAGGTGGTCGAGCGGCCACTTCAGCATAGCTTAGAGGTGCATTTACCTCGGCACAGGCAACGGGGGACAGCAACGGTGAACGGTCACGGGCAGATGGCAGAGCCGCGCAAATTTGCTCCTGGATGGCCTGGCGAAGGTTTGCTGGAAGAGGTGACTGTGGTTGGCCGACTGTAGATAGAATTTCTTGATCTGTGATAGCAGGGACTCAAGGTCAGAGGTGATGGTTAGGCTTGACAGCGTGTCATCCGCGACGTTAGGGCGTCGCGTGTGAAGACGTTGTTGTCGGAGCTCGTCGAAACTCTGACGCAACTCCATGAGGTCAGAGACAGTGACATGGTTCTTCGAGAGCAGCATTTGAAAGGCGTCGTCGGAAATTCCTTTCATGATGTGTCATACCTTGTCAGTTTCCGCCATCGTCGGGTCACCAAGCTGGCAGAGGTCGAGGATGTCCTCGATGTAGCTAGTGAATGTCTCACCAGTTTGTTGGGACCGGCTTCGTAGACGTTGTTCTGCGCGAAGTTTGCGCACACCAGGGCGTCCAAAAATATCTGTGATGCAGGCTTTGAAGGTCGTCCAAGTGGGGATATCCGCATCAAAGTTTCTGTACCATAGCTTGGCAACATCTGTTAAATAACACATCACGGTATCAAGCTTCGCGGTATCGTCCCATTTGTTAGTAGCACTGGCTCGTTCATAAGGTTCCAGCCAATCCTCAACGTCTTTCTCATCGGTACCGCTGAAGTTGTCTGGTTCTCGCAAGAGCTGGGCACCGGGACAGCCCCTGCGTGGCTAAGCCGGTGGGGGTGTGGTGAAGACAGCGTCGTCAGGCATGACGAACGGCAGCTTTCGGCTACGCAGCTCCAGGACTAGGGAAGACCGCAGCGGTGTATATAAATATATATATATATATATATATATATATATATATATATATATATATAATGAACTTGCAGATAGCATATTTGAAAAACAAGTTGTTTCTACCAACGTTTCGGCCGTGACACGGCCTTTGTCAGAGCCAAGGCCGAAACGTTAGTAAAGAAAATTTCCTTTTCAAACGTGCCTTCTCTTCAAGTTCTCTCTCTCTCTCTCTCTCTCTCTCTCTCTCTCTCTCTCTCTATATATATATATATATATATATAGGTATATATATATTTATATATTTGTATATATATTCCAGTAGATCTTCCGCGAGCGGTCACAACGTGGTTTATTTCGACGTTTCGACCTAGAGTCTGGCCTTCATCAGGATTAAAACTGCAGTTTGTTGGTGCTCAGCTTTATACAATCTCAAATTAGCGGAAAAGGAAAGAAGAAAAGACAGAAAAAAAAGACAAAAGAAAAAAAACAAAAAAGAGAAAGAAAAGAAGGAAAAAAGAAAAAAAGAGAAAAAAGAATATAGGGTGGACTCCCCTCGGGCGCCCCCCTTCCACTCTTCCTTCCACTTCCACTTCATCTCCCTCCCCTTTCTCCCCTTCACCTTTCTGATGTTAGTGGTCTATGTATGCTTCCTTTCACTAACGCATTCTTCCCGACCAGATGGCGCCTCCTGGCACTGGCGGTTCGGTGTGGGGCAAAAAAGAGCTTTTTTAGGAAGTTCTAAGCCTTTAACTACTCGGAGCGCTGTCAACATTTCGTCGTAGAAAGAGAGGTACCGCGTATTGGGGCACAGGCTGGTAAGCGGGCATGTTAGGAAGTTTTAAGCCTTTAACTACTCGGGGTCCCGTCAACATTTCGTCGTAGAAACAGGGGCTCCGCGTATTGCGGCAGAGGCTGGTAAGCGGGCGCAATGCGAATTCCTTGCCCGCTTCTGGATTACGCGTGCAGTGGGGGCCTCCCGGCTGTGCACAGGGTTGATGTTGGGCATGGCACAATTGATTGCGTAGTAAAATAAAACAGAAAACAGACGACAGCTGCACTTAGGAAGAGTAGTTACACTTGTAATCGTTTTGCGTTGTCCAGTGCCCTTCGCAGCTGCAGTGCCGTGAACTCAGTTACTATTTTCATTATTGCCGTTATTGTTTTCTAATGCTTTAATTACTGCAAGTGTTCCAGGATTTTCATTTATTCCTCTATCGAGGGTGTTAAATCGGTGGATAAGGTATGACTCTCGTTGTTCACGTTCTCGATTTGATTTAAATCCCGTCTCTAAGTGCGTTACTGATAGTTAGTCGAATGCATGGTCGGAAAGATTGAGATGTTTTGATAGAGGTAGACTTGGGGCTGATTTCGCATGGGCTCTGTGATTATTGAAGCAAATCCTAAGTGGTGTTTCTGTTTGTCCGATGTACTGCATACCACACACGTTGCATTCGAGTAGGTATACCACATTAGAGGAATCACATGTTAGGTTTCCTCGTATGTTAATAGAAAACTTGGATTGTGTGCTGGTTGCTTTGTGTGTTTCTCGCATCACCTTACATACAAGACAATGTGGCTTTAAACAAGGTTGGCACGAATTATTGGGGAGTGATGTGTTAATTTGAGAGTGGACAAGTGTGTCTTTGAGGTTACGTGGTCGTCGGTAAACCACGCCTGGCGCTGATGGAAATGCGCGCTTCAGACGTTCACTTTGTTCCAGAATGTTGTATTGTCGTTTAAGGATTTTGTTTACATTGGGGAAGTTTGTGCTGTAAGTCAAGCAGAGGTTTGTTCGTTGTGGGTCTTCTGCAACTGGGAAGTGATGAGCTGGACTTACATTTCAGAAGTCAATCTTCTTTTGGGTGCGGGGATGGCACTGATGAGGTGCGCAGGTTGTAGTTATGTCCGGCAGGCCTTCGTCGATGTAAGGAGGATTTCAGCGTTGGGCTCCCGGCGAACGTGTTCGTAGGCAGTTCCGGGTTCCGCAATAGGGGGACGCAGTGTGTATATATATATATATATATATATATATATATATATATATATATATATATATATATATATATATATATATATATATATATATATATATATATATATATATATATATACTGTTTTATAATCACGTGAACAATTTTCAACACAGATGCAACTATATTAGGCACTTGTCTCCACAGCCATTTTTTTCTGCCAAGGCCGCAAGATTTTTCGAGCTAGGTGACCATTCAGTAGTGGTTAATTAACAAAATATTTATTTTACAAAACTTATTTTCAAATTCAGTGTAGTTTTTGTATCGCTAGTTTCGTTCTACGTTACAATTCAAGGTGAGCCTAAGTTTTGAAAATCGATAATATTGTGCGCAGTGTGAGACATCCTACATGAATTTGCAGAGCGCGATATGGGAAATAGCTAAACTGAACGCAGCGGCTGGGCCGCAGGGGCGTTCCATATGCTGCGTCAAATGTGTTATGGCGCTGTCCAGATACTAAAAGAAAGCAGGATAACGCAACAAGAACGATGGTTTATTGAGCAGCTTCTATTTATACTAAGCACATGTGATATTGCAGTGACCTGCTTTGATAACACTGCATCGCGCTGACACATCAAACCGGTGATCGTAATCGCCTCTCTGGAGGATTGGCTGATACTTTTATATCCTCGGCTAAGTGTTCGTACAGTGTACACGGGATGAAAATAACGGCGAGTGGGCCAACAGAAGGCCTGTTTAAGCCAATGGTAAGTTGGTGCTGAGCGAACAGAAAACTGTCATCATCAGGATGTGCTCTCCCCTTAATTCCTCCTCTTCATATGCTTTGATTCCAGAACCGTTTGTCCAGCCTGAGAAGGAAGATCTTAAATGGGTCTAGGAACGAGTGAAACACACAAAAATCATTTATGAATAAAAATAGAGATAACCAGGGGAATAAAGAAAAACAGATGAAGAGGGAGAAAAAATTGACAAAGAAAAAAGGCCACGACCGCCCGGAACGCGCAGCGCTTTCACTGCGAAAGCTCAAAACCGCCGCTTTTCAGAGCCTTTTATTGACGCTCTTTGAGGGTCTACTACAAGTGCACTTTAGGGTAGCCACTACGCTATAAAATATCAAACCTTTTGTTTCGTAGGCTGGCATACACTCTGCTAGCCTTCGTCATTTTTTAGGGGCGAAGATCCTTAAAGCGGCACTAATTCTTCCCTCGTAGTAGTGCGTAACATGTCTTACGTTTTCACCTTCAAGGTGGTGCCGGTGGGAGGATTCTGCTGTGCGTTGTTGAACAATAAAAAATTCGCAGCATGCGTGTTAACTAAAGTCGAAATTTTCCTATCTCTCATTCCCCATTAGCAGCCATTCGCATGAACTTTGAGCACAATCTGACAAGAAAGGGTTGCTACGTTATACACGCTGGGCGTAAACTCCTTGATTTTAGAAAGATTTAGCGCGCGTTGGGCCACAGTGCCAAGAATACAGTGAACTAGTATATACCATGAACTCGATGTGGTTAGAGGTGGGAAGTAGGCACGAAGCGCTAGCCGTAAGAAAATGTGCATGTGCCACCTCTTGTTTAGTCCTTGGAATGTCCGCTGGATGGCGGTGCTTCTATGTGCGAAATATATGAAGAAAAGATGCCAGATGGTGGTACTTGGAGTGTTGACTAGATGAACGAACGAACACACAGACAGATGCATGGATGGACGCATGGATGACTGCACGGACAGATGGACGCATGGACGGACGCAGGGATGGACGCATGGATGGACATGCGGACGCATGAACAGACGCCCTCACTGACGGATGGACGGACGGAAGCAAGAACAAATGGACGGACGGATGCTTCGCCGCACTCTCCATCATCCACCCCGTGGATATGCTGCAATGTTTTTTAGAAGCATGGTGTCCGCTAGACATTTGCTAGGAATATTTTGCGATATTTTTATGCAGTGGCTGCCGACAATGAAAAAGCATGCCCGAGGTGGTTATGCGCCTTAGTTATTAAGTGAACTAAAATAGACTTTTTTATTGGGTTTTACCATTCGATTGCCTGCTCTATACGTATTTCGCAGTGTGTGACGCCTGGTTGTTCCTTCGATGTTCTAACACAATTTGTTACTCATATTAGCGTGATTCTATTCCCTATATCAAGCCTGCCTATGGACAGTTTTCGATTGACTTTGAAGCACCGGCGTGGCACAGTAGTAAAATACTGGGCTGGCACGTTCATTGTAAAGCAAACAGAAATGGTCGAAGAGAAAAGGCACAGAGAAAAGAGAAAGAAAGGCGTAAACGAGAAAGAGGGATGTATAAACAACGAGGTACAGAACGTAAAACGAAGAAAGACCGAAATACAAAGAAGAGACGCAAGGAAAATATACAAGACAGAGAGAAAAGAAAAGAAAGTGGTAACAAAAAAGAGAAGAATAAATCAAGGCAAATAACCCGGCCACTCACTTTCTTCAGAATTAGCATCCTATGTTGGAAGCTAAGCTTTTTTCTCATTAGGTTGGAATGAGGAACTTCACATTCAATTTCAATTATCAGTTCTCAAATAGTTAAAGACAGCAGAATAGTCGTTACAGTAAACTCTGCAATGTTGAAGAAAATATCTCTGTAGCCTGCGCAACTTTAAACAAGATCAGTTGTTTCATTCCTTTAGGAGTAATCATGTACTTCTTCATCATCAGTGTTTCCCAGTGCTGTTCTGAATGCTGCTCACTCGTATATTCAAGATCATGACGCTCACTATCGCTAGCTCAAAGAAGCGGCATGGGCAATCAGATGGGTAGAAGAAGAAAGAGAAGAAAGAAGAGGCCGATCGATCTGGTCGTCCAAGGGTAAGGTGCATTTTGTGTTATCTTCCTGGGTAATCAAGTGTAGACGGAATCGCAAAAAGCTTCTTTAAACGACTGTGAGAACTTACAAAGTACCTTAGCAGTAGTTGCAATTTTATCAGAACTCCGTGGATTTTCATGCAAGGATATGATCGATATTCCTGACTTCAGTATGCAGCAACATTGCGCTTTCATCGTGACTTGAATTGTACAATTGTTTTTTGTGACGTGAGGACTGGTCGCGCGTTTATTCCCAATTAATCGATTATTTAGAAACACTATCTTAAAGATGGAAATCGATGGTTATGGCAGAAGTTAGAATAAATTCACATTGAAACTTGACTCACTATTTGATAATGGTCAAGTGACTTTCACAGTAATTATTGAAATTTAAAGGGTGAAATTCAGCTAACTTACATATTCGAGGTATTGAGGTAACGGTGTGCAGCTTCAGTCCTAGTAGTTGACTTCCAGGCATTTCTGTTGTAAAGCTACTTAACTTCTGACCTGGAGGTCGCATGATCACATCCCGCCCACGGCGGCCAATATTCCGATGGTGACGAGAACCGTCAATTTCCGTGCATCATTCGATTAATGTGCACAAAAAACAACCCCAGGGGCTCGAAATATTCTGAGTCCTCCACTGCGGCCTCTCTCCTAATCGGGTCCTAATGCCAACAAATATGGCTGTAAGAGCAAAGATGGCTTTTCTCTCCCAATATTCTCAAGCGTATGTGTAAGATACCCTGTGTGTTTTTAAGTTTTATATTAGGCAAATGTTTGCACTTTTTAGTTATTCGGTCAACGGTTAACTTGACCTCGACAACTTCGACTGCCTCGATTCACGGATAACGAAGTTCAACAGGTCGCAGCGCAATTTAATGTCCAGTACCACGTCCGGAAGCTTGTGTAAGTTACATTCGAGTGGCGACGAACATTTTCGGTTGTGCTGATCTTTAACGTGAGCCGCTCTTGCCTGACTTAACAATTGATCTTTTGACTTTGCCATCCTATGCAGCCCAACCCAGCGATTCGAGCTCTCACACGAGCGTGACATCTGGCCCGCAGACCGGATCTTTATGTAAGCTTTCTTGACAACACCCAACGCGTTCCGAATGGTTTCTTATAGCACTAAAAACATTTTATCCGTGAAAACGAAGCCTTACAAGCGCGACCGGCACACCAGCGTTTGCTTGACAGATTCGTTATTTTTGCCGGTGTTTGCAGACACAACAAGATCTACTTACAAATTGCGTAAGTTTGTTTCGTCATGGCTGATGGTAGGAATAGCAGCACTGACTACTTGGGAACTTGACTTTAGGAAATTAACTAAGGAGATGTACTTTGTTTGGACCACAAGATCTTGCGAACTGCACGAACGTCTGCATGGACATGTTTCTTTTTTCAGGAACATCAGTGACCGTGCCGACAGTCGGCGAAGAGAGAGCCGAAGGTGAGGTCTATCCCCGCATTTGAACAAAACAATTGTTTATATGATTCCCTTCATTAACGATGGGTATTCAAACCTTCTAAAGTGAACGTGTTTACATGGTAGCTTAGTTATAATCACCGCTAGCCTTTTTTTTTTGCATGCGTGAACGAAGCTGTAAGGCAAAACTATTCTGTGCTCTAGAGTTAAAATCTCTCTAGCCTTTTTCAATGGTGAAAAAATGTTAGCCGTAGAGAAGTATTTTCGATCTCTACGAGAAATATTTTTGCTTTATATACAAAATGTTGCTTCGGGGATATCACAGTTCGAATTAAGACGTAAATATATTTGTGAGGTAGTTAAAATTGACTTACTTCTAAGCTGCCAGCAAAACCAGAAGTACTAGCAGGAGTGTATCTCATGTAGGCCACAGTGATGAGTTGTGAAACAAAATTAAACTAAAGGTACTGCTTGAAATTATTGACCAGGGATAACCACTATGGATATTTGTTAAGCACTTCCTTAATCACATAAAATTATTCATAAGATTTTTTTAAAAGTGAGTCATAATATTGCGGTGAATGCATCTGTTCCGACTATTTAAACAGTGGCAAAGAAGCATAAATTTATTTAAGATATAAAGCTTCGACTCCGTCTACCTTCAGCTAAACCTAAACGGCGGAGTCGGCTGCGTATAGAGGGAAACGGGGCACGTCACACGAGGGCGCTTACGTGGCTGTGTGAGTGATGGCTACCTAACCACTGGCGACGTGCTTTTTATTTCAGCTTTTGTGTAAGCATTTGGCCTTCCACTCATTCCAACTGATATTAGGAGCGAAGCTCCTTAAGGCGTGGGCTGTGCGTCCCCTGTATGTAGCCACCTCTCGTTCAGTTCTTGCAGTGTTCACTAGATGGCGGTACTTGTAGCTGACGGCATTAAGTATTACGTTAGCCACCGCCCGATCTAAAGGGTACAGCCATATCCATCCGTCCATCCGTCCATCCATCCATTCATCCGTCCGTCCGTCCGTCCGTCCGCCCGTCCATCCGTCCGTCCGTCCGTTCGTCCGTCCATCCGTCCGTCCGTCCGTCCATCCGTCCGTCCGTCCATCCATCCATCCATTCATCCATCCATCCAAAAGATGCAAGATGTTATAAACTAGACGGCGGTACGTGTAGTTGATTATGAAAGATGCGAGGTGTTATAAAATAGGAATGATGCCACATATGGCGCGTGTCATTGTTCGATATAGTGCGGCGACGTACGCTAGGGGGAGCGTTGCAATAAAATCGAGTGGGCAAAATGTACGGAGGATTCATGGTTTACCAGGTTTACCTCCGGAGCTACGCCCACTCATCATCATTCACTTCGTGGATGTGGCGGCACTTTTTTTTGTAATGTAAATATTGCAAATACGATTGTATTTACGCGTATAATATATTCAACAATGAAATGCCTATATTAGTCGCTGATTTTGTAAGCTTTTTTTTCAAAACAACTACCTTTTTTTGCTAAGAAAAAACGCGTCTTTGTGGGCCTTGTTGCCACGAAAGTGCTTTCACGTTGTCTAACTAAAAACTTATTAAAACTTAGTGCTGTTTTTTTTTGTAAAGCCTAAATGTAAATATCTTATCAGTTATGCTTACGTGGCGTAGACCTAGCTCTGCTGTGTGTGCCCATGTTTAAGGAAGAAATCATGTTATCTTGGTACCAATGCTGCGGAATCTACACAGCGGTCACTGACGTGCACGCCACGAACAGCGCCATTGACATCGTTCCTAAGAGACAACCTCTTCCCGAATCTCTGAACGTGATGTATTGTGTTATGAATTGCTATATTTGAATACCAGGTAGCAGCTTTTCTCCGATGCACAGTGTCTCAATCGTGAGCGGAAGCGGTGCACCGCGGATGTTTGTCGCAGTAACGTGTCATTCTGCTCGTTCAGTAAAAAAAAACATATCAGACATGTGACACCTCAAAAATTGGAAAAATATTTTCCAAGGTTTTACGTGGAAAAAAATCATACCAAAAAATCACAATCTAGTCTTTAAACCTGTTCTATAGGTGTGACACTCTAAAATAATTCTAAACCGCTGGTGTACTTCAACATGCGCCCTAATCTAAGTACGCCGTTACTTATGCATGTAGCCCTCATGAAAATGCAACTCCCGTGTACAGCAGCGGTTGCGACGTCTTCGGTTTAAACCATACATCATCTTTTGCGACGCTAAATTGGAAAACGTTTAATCAAGCTTGTCACCATATGTCGCCCACTATTGCTTTGTGCAGAGAAAGTGGCTTTGTGTTCGCCATAAGGGTCGGTTCTGCCCAGGTAGTCTGCGGCCGCAGCCGGTATCGGTAATCGTTACCGCACAAAATCAACAAATAGCGGGTCATAACTACTAAACTTTTTCGACAGATGGGAATTCAAGCCTATAAAGCACCCTCAATAAAGCCTATTTTTTAGCCTAGTAAGCACCGCTGCACGTTTAATACCGCTCCATACTGACCTCAGACAGCCTTCAATCAATAGTGAGCGGTACCGAATCGGTCGTTCAATGATTCCAACCAACCCAACGTACTACGAAAGGCTCTGACATAAGTCATCACCGTCATTCGCAGCATAAACAAAGTATGCATTGCGTATGTGTAGTGGTACCACGCTACTAACAGGAATGACGAATACTAAAAGAATGCTGCATGAATCCCTATTTCACGACAAATATGGTTCATGGCGTACTGGGTGCCGTGCAAGAGTAGCTTCATTAGTTGCCCCAAGAGTGTTTGTAAAAGTCTCTATAAAATCCGCTTTCCCTCCTTTCGCTCTGTCTGTTCTGCGCGTTCCTCGATGGCCTGGTATTTTTTGTCACCGTGAATCATAGTCGTGAATGTTGCTTGCACATCGCAACTTGTATGAGTATAAACGAAGGTATGAGTATGAAGGTATGAGTATGAAACGAAGCAGCAGTTAAACTCAACCCTTACTTCTGATTCTCCGCATAGCGGTAGCACGGTGACAAAAACGCGAGCACCTAGTAATAGACATTTAGCTTTTTCGCATAATAGAAAAAGTAAGGCTTTTTTGTTTGTTTGTTCACAGCCCATCAGCCGCGCACACACCTCCTCCAGATGATCGAGATCCTTAGCGGTACGTGCATGAGCGCCACTATGCAACACAGTGTCAAGTCTTAAAGGCGTTATGGCGCGGTCAGCACGCAATTTTCGTTTTGCTGTGCCTTTGTGTCGTTAACATGCAACTGTCTTTTGCTTCCAAATCATAACCAGATAGAACGAAGACCTCGTGGGCGCTTCTCTTTTTCTTATAACAACAACAGCCACAAGAAAAACAACAAAATAATGAATATTTTGTATAAATTACCTGAAGGACAATCTTACACTATTGAACATGTTTTTACGCACGAGTGAAATAGGCTATTCTTTCTGCATTCAGCAATAATTTGCAGGTGTGTCGTCTTATGCAGCGCATCATTGTGAAGTTATATCAATTTAATGTTGTTTCTTGTGTGTTTGTAATGTGAAGGCCTGCAGTCACTATTATGTGATGCAAAATAAAGTTTTTCTGAGAATCTATGAATGAATGAATGAATGAATAAATAAATGAATGAATGAATTAATTAATTAATTATTGTCAACATATTATATGATGGGTTCTTAAGGCGACATATGTTTTTACGAAAATGAAAAATAAACGCAGATATGGCTTTATGGTGATGGCTACCCAATTCTCCTTCCTTGACATAAAGAAGAAGAATCTTCAGAAATTGTTATCCCACTCTCAAGCAGGCGAGTTTACCTTATGGCGCAAAACGTGAACAGCCTACTAGAATGACATACATGTGCAGTTCATCGCCCTTTTTTATGTGTGTGTACTCGAATGCATCTCAACCGTTAGTGAAGGCACACAACAAAATGGGATCAATCACGATTATTGTACTGAACTGTTTCAGTGACGCTCTCGCTTTCATTGTGTGTCTCTTCTGCATCCTGCTGTTCGTGCTGACTGCACTGACCTTCGTCTCAGTGACTATCAATAAAGGCAAGTGGGCTGCAGTATCTTTCTTTTTTCTTCTTCGTTGGTTTTTTTGTAGGCAAGACGCTTTTGAAAGGCCGTTTTGGCTTTTGCAAGAGAGCTAAGGGTACTTACTAGAGTAACTCTACGCATCGTGGTAAAGGCCGATCTTGCATCTCGCGTTTTCGGTTTCTGAGTTCTTATTTCAAACGACGTTACTGAAACTACCTTGTCTTATCAGATGCATCGAGTAGCATTTGTTACGCCTAGTCTGCTTTTTCTTTATTTGACTGACAATGCTTCATACCATTATAAAGAAATGTTAAAATGTTAAGAATAACTTAGTTTTCTTAGTCGAGCTTTTTTCCTTCTTTTACAAGTATCGCTATGGCTTGCAGGTTACCCTAGTCATTTGCCGTCGACAAACTTTAAGACTACTACAAGATCCATGAATACTTCCACAAACGCTACGACCACAACTACTATGACGACCACTACCACTTCTACCACGACTACCAGTACCAGCACTACGACGACCACTAGCACTACTACAACCTCGACTACCAGTACCACTACGACCACAACTACCAGTACCACCACTACGACGATCACAAGCACTACTACTACTACCACGACTACATCTACCACCACTACGACAACTACTACCACTACTACTACTTCAACGTCTACTGCTACGACTACTACCACGACAACCACTACCACCGCTACGACTACCTCTACGACGACATCTACCACCACTAGCACGACCACTACCACGACTACCACTACAACAACTATTACTATGATGACCACTACTACTTACACTACAACTACCACGACTACTACCACGTATACAACTACAACTACTACCACCACTACTACTACCACTACGACGACATCTGCCACCACTAGCACGACCACTACCATGACTAGCACAACTACTACTACTACGACGACCACTACTACTTCCACGACAACTACCACGTCTACAACTACAACCACGACAAACACTACCACTACTACTGCCACCACTACTACCACTACTACGACAACGACTACTACCACGACGACCACTACCACTACTACTGCCACCACAACCACGACTATTACCACTTCTTCCACCACAACGACTACCACTACTACCACTACTACTACTACGACTACCACAACAACTACAACAGGTAATACGCTTCAGATGATTGTCTCAAGCCCATAGGGTGTTAACACAGCAGGGACTCAGATTACTCACAAGGTAGCAATTAACGTGCACTATTGTATATGATGGAAAAGCCCCGACATAAAAACTTCCCATTAATGAAACCTGGATGGAGCCGCGTAAAAGCTCAATTTTTTATCTTGTTTCGTTAAAGAGGCTCAGACACTTTTCTAAGAAGTCATCGAATGATTTGATTAAAATAATGTATTGCATCGCGAATCTGCCGCCGCAAATATTTTTAGAATACCTCAAATGTGAGGCGAGTTACATTGATTATTCGCACGATCCAAGCCCTTGCTTTCCCTCCGTTCGTTCTAGCGACCACGCTGAAAGCTACCCTGGGGTCGGGTGACAAGGGAGCAAAACCCTACATCCGTTCATCAGAGTGACTCGTCAAATTGAACACAGTCTTTCCTTGCATTCGTCTTTCCTATTTTTAATGACCACTCTTTCTTTTCCTTCTTTTTCTTTTTTCCCTTCGAATGCGCGACTGCACTCTAAAAAAAGAGCGAGTAAAATGGTTGTCTTTTTGTCCCACAACAATAATCCTCATCTATATTGCGTTCTATCTTTGCGCTATCGCCCCGCGCCCGATACCATCCGGTCACGATCGACATGCCCATTATCACGGTTACATTGCATTCTCGATAGGAAAGTGGCCAGCGCCGAATTTTCAAGAAAGGAAGCGCACGAGAGCCTGATGACGATTATTGTTGTGGGACAAAAAGACACACTTTTTACTCGATATTTTTTAGAGTGTGTTATTCAGGGTAAAAGCGAGCTAGCGCATGCATGTGGCGCCATCACGTGGTGGCGGTGGTGGTACTGTGAAGATCACGCTGTTCGAATCAATGAATGTCCACGAATTTTAGGTTTAAGGCACGCTCCTCTTGATTTACGGTATGATTTTGTCGGGAGAACAACCAGCGATATGAGGCTGACTTCGAGAATTTATTGTAAATTTCCGGCCACCTGCTCCGCTATAATATTTGGTTCACATCTTTACCTGAACCTCTGCCGGCGATTGTAAGCGTATTCTGACCGTAAAAAAATAATGACACGGAGCCTTTAAGAAGTGTTTAACCTGAGTCATGCCTATATTCTTTATGTCAGCTTCAATTTCTAGCACAGAGAATATTCTGTGACAAATTGCGAACACTTTTTTTTAATTGCTGATTCTTTTAAACCACTCGTTCAAACTGCTTCTCAGCGTCCTTCACTACGGTCCGACCCATGGGCAAGCACAAGCTGTTCTGCGTTCTTGGCGAGTACGTGCAGTACTACAATGACGTGAACACCGACGGTCTGTGTGACTACGCCTTCTTCACGTTCTACGGCAAACACGGTGTCGCTTCTGAGTACGTCATTGGACCTATCCAGGCGACTTTTATCCATAAATCCAAGCAATCAAAGAGCACAATCTTCGGCATCCACATCCCTCAAGGGCAAGTGCTTCAATGTCGTGGCGCTAGAAATACTACTGCTCATAGAAGGTGGATAATCTTAGTAGATGCACACGCAGTGTTGCAAAAATATAGATCATTAATTGATCATCCCTTGTGCCATATCGCAGGAGCGTGAACATCGCCATGAGAGCCGCGCGTACCAAAGAGGGTGGGGACATTCTGAAAACCTATTGGTACTACCAGAGAATCTGGCATTACGGCGTTCTCAACCTCGAGGTAAAGCCATGGGAAGCGCTGATCATGGACACAAGGATCAAACAAGTCTTCGAATTCCTCAAGGTTCGCCACTTTCGTTGGTGTTCGCCTGTCACTCTGGTCAAAGCAAGAATAGCATTGACGAAGATGCAGTTTTACAACCCACCGCCCGTGAGATGAAATTCTGGCTACACCCCAAAGTAGTAACACACTTTTCAGCCGGCCTTAAAACTGCTCTTGTTAATCGTGAAATTTCCGATCGCGGTAAGGACTGCTATTCGCCGATGGAAGTGAATGCATTATTTGGAGTAGGCTTGACTCCTGAGGAGTGTCTTTGTTTAGCGCGGTGTTTCCTTGTATACCACGGGCGGGCTAATATTAAATGTTTTGATTACAATAGGATGAATTTGATGTTCAATTCACATTGAACTCAAAAACATAATAACCGGGGTCGATTGAATTATTACTTCAACGCTAGCGTACGTTCAAACCTCTAAACGGGTAGGCGCGCAGCAGGGTATTCAAATTGACGCAGTTTTTTCAATCAGGTTGCGGCACACGTTCGGAATGTAGTCATAGAATCGATTTCAGGCCCTCCAGAGGCTGGGCAATGATTGCAGCTTTTTGAGTACCCCCTGCCCATTTCCCTATATTCCTCTCTCCTCATCTTCCTATGCATCCCTGACAAGTCATACGAATGTATAGCAGGCAGATTAATCTGCAATTCAAGCAAGTCCGTTCTTGTAGACTCTGCTTGAGGAAAAATTTCCCATCGTCGAATGAATCATGTATGGTACTAGCTCGTTCGCATGTACGCATTCAATGCCGCACTTGGTATGACCTCTTTTGCAGGAATTGAAAGACCTTCAGGGTAAGTTCAAGAAGGCTCACCCTGATCCCCCTTCACCTCCACGCGGCTTCATAGCCATCGGTGTCCGGGTCTGGCCGGCCAACATGGTACCATTCCTTGCTGCTATCGACGAAGCATTTGAAAAGTAAGCACAGGCAGTACTTCGGAAAGGCGGTATTTTTTCTTCGGTGATAAATGTTTATTTCCACGTTAACGTGCTGGAATAAGCGAAAAGGAATAAAGGTTCTAAATTATGTGAATCCACCATATGTTCACTTGTCATTGTGATACCTTTGTGTGATAACCTTACTCGCTTTTCTTCTAACTTGTCGAATGTATGCGGCCACTAACACAGGTGGTTCCTCCCTGATGGCTTTATCTCGCTAACCCACATCATTGAGGACGAGTTCATCGGCGGCTACAAAGAGTGCTGGATCAGTGGAGGAACGCCGTACCGGCTCGCCCCGCACAGCAACAACCCTTACGTGCTGGGCATGGTGAGGTTCACGATGTTAACCACGAATTTTGTGAGGGCATGCCCGCCTAAACTTAGCAAGTGTTTTCTTCATTTGTGGAGAAAGAAGTAATATGCAAAATAGAACAATGGAACGAACAGCGAATTGTACTTTCTATTGGTCTATAACTGTCTACAGTGAGCAGCTTCCATCAACAGGACGATCAGCCGTGGGTGTGGAAGGGGGAGAGTAAAGGGCGGGGAGGAAAATTTTCAGGATCCGTTCTTATATGGGTAGTATGAAGTCAAGCGAATATTTGCGTGCGTGCAAGCGACCTACTGCTTTTCTTCTTTCCTTACTGTCTCTCTTTCTATCCTTTAGATTTCATAATTTTTCTCTCAGTATCTCTAATTCTTTTTCCGTAAATTTTCTTCTCTTTCTTTCTTTCTTTCTTTCTGTCTACTGGGCTCAAAGTTACTTCCTAATTGTTTTGTTATTCGGTAATGTGCATCGGACTTCTATCAACGTGCTTTCTAGAGCAGCGATTCTGTTGTCATCGACAACAACTACGCTCGTCTGTTCATATTGAAGCAATGACAAACTGAGTCGACACAAGAGTACAGGTGGGATTGATAAATGTTAACACCGTTATTTCTGGCACGGCTCATTGCCAACAACGCTGTGATCGGGAGACCATCATTTATTGCAAAGTGCCGCATACAAGTACGCGAACGACGAGCCCACCCAGATAGCCACATTTATGTACAGACCTCTTCGATGCTTCTAAGCAGAGGCATGCGCGATCGACATACTGAGGTGCTCGTGACGACGCCACGGCGAAGAGGCTCCACCTAGCGCAACCGTCACCAATTATTGGTAAATTCCAATGGCGGAAGCGAATCAAGTTTTTCTGCTCTTTTTGGTGTGTGGCATTGGCAACGTGAGGGCAGGAATCAACTGTTCTATTGAGAGAGCGGCAGGGTACTCAAAGTGGAAGTGACTACGGGGAACAGAAAAAATTGCGAAATCGGTGGAGGGCAACGAATTTCGACTTGAGGCGCGCCCTTTAACACGTTAACCTTCTTTACGACGTTCGCCTGCTTATGTTTCAGCAGTAATGGTGCACGACATGGCAAACTGGGCCACCATGCTTACTCTGCTCTGTAGCAACTGCCTGGAGTCGGAGAGCCTATGCTGTACGAGTCACCAACACTGAAACAACATCGTTCAAGTGGTTGTTCAACAGAATTAGGCAACAGAATTAGCAGAATGGAATAACTGCACCCAAGCTATTCTAGGCGACTGAAGGACTGCCACTTCCTTCTTGCTTTTATGTTTGCTCCGGCAGCACGTATTGTGTTCGAATCGCAGGTTCAGAGGCGTTGCTCTTCACCAGAGTGGAGTGCTCGCTCACAGCGTCCATTGGATGCTCCAACTTTTCATTGTAAAGCAACATATGCTTACGTGACAACTGGCCCGGCTGCTACAAAACTACCTTCGAGTAAAACATAGGGGGTCAGGGAGCCTCGCTGGGCCGCGTTCACGCATGAGGTTCTCTGACAGGCTGTGCTCGGAGGCAGCTTTGCAGCTGCTGGGCCAGTTGCCACGTGATCATAGAAGGGCACAGGCACGCTTTCTACAGGGCTAATCCTGCGCACCGCGACGTGCTATAGGTGCCTCGGTATGTGGTCGACCGCTGTTCACAAATATGTAACGAGTTCATACCCGAGTTGCCCGTACGCCACATCCGGGAATGGGACGACTGAGAATCGCCATGTCTGCCCGCAGCAGTGGTGTAGTGGCCAAGGTGCTCGGCTGCTAACCCGCAGGTCAAGGGATTGAACCCGGCCTTGGCAACCACATTTTCGTTGGAGGCGAAAATGCTTGGACTCAAGTGCTTAGAACATGGCGCACGTTGAACACAAGATAATCTAAATTTTTGGAGATGGCGTCTCTCATAGTCATATAGTGGTTTTGGTACGTTAAACACCAATATGTGACTGCAATTATCACTTCATCGCAGGTAGGAGTATTTTCAAGTTATGTCCAAGTTTTCAATGTTAACTTACGTGATCACGTCTCCTTTTCTGTAACGCCAGCTAGATTCACAGCGATGTACAGCCGACCTTTTCCACTTGAATAGCCTTGTCTCGTGTTGAGGTTAATAGCGCGCTATCTGTGACGAGTCCTCGTTTAACCCTCGAATTTAACGGACGACGTGAACCGTGACTGATCACCGAGCCTACTAGTAGCAGTGCTACGGCCGTTATGACCAGACTACTGCCGCAGCATTAGCGTGATTTCATCGCTCTAAAAAGCGACAAAAAACACACTGGATGCCGTCACAGCGGACGCGCTGTCCACAGAATCGGGAACATTGCTCGAACAGCCTGCCGTTGACGCAGAACCAGAGCGTAATGAACCATCAGCAGTAGATACCATGAAACCGTAGCTCACGAGAGGAAAATAAACAAAGTATTGCAACGCTACCGAAACGAGCAAAACTGCGCTGACGTATTATTATGAGCGAAGGCAGAAGCGTACAAAGGGGGCATTAACGTCTCCCAAACAACGCCAAAGTTTTCCTCACCACGATTTGACACGGGTTGCCAGTTTTCACTACGAAATCTCGCCGAAGCCCATGTTTTTCTTCCACCGGGACAGAGCGTCGTAACTATCCACAATTAGAACGACGACACGCCATGATTGGAGCTGCTTTGCTGCTATGCTCTACACCCATCAGCAGCATGGCGAAGTAGTCATGGCCGTCCAACGACTTGCAGGCTTTCATTTGTGTGACGTGACTTGTCGAAAGCATCACTAGTTGACGATGTCGCCGTTTGTTACGGGAGGCTGGAGATTGGTGCAGCATTCTCACCAATGCGCAGTACCAACGGGTCAACATTCCATCACACATTTCAATTTTCGCTGGGTTACACACACGAGTCGAACCCACAAGCTCTTCGAAGTAGGTCGGACAAAGCGCGGGCACGTTTTCTTTCGCCATATCGCACGAATGACGCCGACAAGCTCCCAACCAGCGGTAAGCTGCACACCCAACCTGACTAGCATCCCTCACTGTCGGCAAACATGGTGGTTGCTCACTTTGCCAGGCGGAATTTACGTCACATGCAACCCAAGTATAGACTATTTTATGGACGGGTATCAGTGCTGCCGTGTTCGACTGTGTACATTTGTGTTTTTCAAGTTTAACAGCTCAGCGAACACTACTACAGAGGACGCCTACACGTGAAAATGGTTCATGTGGTAAATGTTGTCACGCATGCACTAGAGGCCGTGCAGACAAGACAGGAACAGCGAGGAAGTAAGACATTAACGTGTATTATGAACGAAAAGCTAACACACTTCGTCTCTCTCCTTTTCGCCCTGTTTCTCTAGGCAGTGCTTGCCGGCTCCCACACCAGGTGACATGGCCTTAATATTTGACATCGCAATCTACAAAAAACAAGAAAATATCAACTGAACAGCGCAACAATGTGGTGCCCAAAGGTTTCAGGCCCAATATCTATACGCAGAGGCGCCGGTTTACATGGCTGCGACTCCGCCACCGCAGCCACCACCACTGAAACATCGGAATGATGGCAATCTTTGTTTAATAGCTGTGAACTAGTCACATGTCTACATGGATGGACATCACCCTTCATAGTTCGTTTTAGGTGTGACTTTATCGAGAGAGTCTGTCACCTGGTCTCACAGAAGCGAACATCATGTAGAGCACCAGGCCGTCGGAATGCTCAAGGAATCGCCACGCAAAGTTCTATGAGCTTGCGCTGCCTGGCGCCAGAAAAACCAAGCGTGCAGAGCTCATGTGAAATGAAGGAGTGTACCACGTTCGTGTTGAACCCTTAGACTGTAGGCCTGATTGATAGATTGATATGTGGGGTTTAACGTCCCAAAACCACCATATGATTATGAGAGACGCCATAGTGGAGGGCTCCGGAAATTTCGACCACCTGGGGTTCTTTAACGTGCACCCAAATCTGAGCACACGGGCCTACAACATTTCCGCCTCCATCGGAAATGCAGCCGCCGCAGCCGGGATTCAAACCCACGACCTGCGGGTCATCAGCCAAGTACCTTAGCCACTAGACCACCACGGCGGGGCTTAGACTGTAGGCCTACATTGAAAGTTTTCACCTCCTCGATGTCGTGCAAAAGGCCGGACTGCTCGTTATAAACACGGATAGCTGTTGTTTCGCGTGCCGTGGTGTGTCTGACAATGCCATCGACCGGACTTTTATGGGTGGTACCTGTAAGTATGACTGGAAACGGGCACCGGACTCTCAAAGCTCCGACCACCACCCCGTCGTGGTCACACACCCCTCAGCTAACATCAGGTACACTCGGACCGACAGTGTTGTGATGTGGACGCGCTTCAGAGGACAGTATGCTACAGTGCAAGTCTCTGCAGAGTTCTTCACCGCGCTGGCCGAGTGCCCCGACGCACCTACCACCCGCTGCACCGTGTCTGCGGGCACCCCCTCACCGGAAATCAGCCTCCTCAACCCTCACGCTGAGCGTTGCAGGGCGCAGATTGTTGTGTTGCGCTCGCAGAAAGCGAAACATAGGCGTGCCTATAACTGTATTCACGCCTTTTGTTACAGGCACGCCAGACGCCATGCAACCTCAACTGACAGAGCCTCTGCTCGTCACTAGATGACCCTCAGAACCACGCACAAGCCTGGCGCATCTTCGCTGCCGTTCTTTGCACCAGAAAGCCTCGCTGCCCGGTTCTCTGTGTTGCTGTTGCAATGAAGATCGCCACGCATGAGTAGGCTGAGCTGCTGGCAGACATTTTTCTCCTCCTGCTTCCCCACAGCCACCAAAGGGACTACCACCTGTGCTTGCACTCAAAGGGCCTGAGCTGTTCGCTCCCGAGCGCTACCTCTCCACCGAGGGTATTTTGAGGGAGATCCACGCATTTTGCTCGGAAGAGTTAGCTTTCAGCGAACTGACTGCAGTGCTCAACAACCCCACGAAGTGGTCTGCCCCGCGAGGGGACGGCCTCACCTACCAGGTGCTGTGCAATATTGACCCCTCCATGCGGCCCCGGTTGCTGAAGGCCTACAACAAAATGTAGCGCTCAAGTCAGGTGCTTCTCGGCTTGAAAGAGGTGCTCTTGGAACCCATCTTGAAGCCATGGAAGACGGCCACGGAGCTGTCATCCTACCAGTCAGTATATTGCCTCGACTGCAGGAACAGTCGTGGAAGCCATGACACATCGACGCTTTCGCTGGATTGCCACAGCAACCAACGCAATCCCTTCTGAACAGAGCGGATTTCGCCTAAGGCGCTGTGCGCTCCACTCACTGGCTGACGTGATCGCCACGCTCGAGGAGGCCAAGTACCGCGGCGATTACGGCATTCTCGTGCTGCTCGACGTGAGAAGTGCGTTTGACTGTTTGCCCCACGCATCGATTTTGGACGCACTTCGTGAGCTCGGTGTGTGCAGGTGGATGTTTGACTACCTGGAGAGCTTCTTGCGCGACAGCACTCATCGCGTTCCTGATGGCTCTGGAACCAGTTGTCTCCACTCCGTCACCACGGGCGTACCCCAGTGCAGCATATTGAGCCTTTTTTGTTAAATCTGGCTCTTGCCAAGCATCCCGACTTCATCCCACGCCACATGGCGTATGAAGTGCATGTGGTGATTTACGCCGACGACATTGCGTTGCTTGCCTGTGGCCCCAGTCGCTACCGGGCAGTCTTTCCCTAGTTGCTCCAGGTGGCTATCGACACGGTTGACGCATACCTCAACGGGATTAGACTGGCGCTGCAGTCGGAGGCACTTCTCGTCGACCCGCGAGCGTCGACACACCGCTCCATGCCTCGGACCCATCGAGTGGAGCACGAAGGTGCGCTACTTGGGGTTGGCCATAAACCACTGGATTAGCTGGCGACTGGCCATCAACGATTTGCGAACGAGCAAACGCAAGGTACTCGGCGCCGCACGCAGTCTTTTCGCGCGAGGTCACGGCTGCACCTCTGCCCTTGGCCTGCGAGTCTACAACGCAGTCGCATCGGGAGGCGTGATTTACGCGACAAAAGTGGCTTCGTTAAGTGCTTACCACCTCGCTGCCTTGGATGCGGACCATCGCAGCGCCATGCGGGAGTACTACGGACTTCCCCACGCCTCCCATGTGAGCCCCACGCTCGCCGAAGCGGGGGAAACGCCCATCCCTTTGCGGGTGACTCAGTGGACACTAAATTATATACTGCGGCTTAAAACTACTAGGCAGGCTCAGCTGATTGGGAACAAGCTATGCGCTCTACCTCACTCATCCATGGGGCTTCGGGTGAGTGAGCTCTTGACGATTGTACCAGACATGCAGTACCCCAGCTGAACGCCTATCCCACGCTACCGCCACATCCCTCTGGTGATCACCAAGACAATTGGCGGCATCAAAGCGAAGGCGCGCACACCGCTGGCAGCGATGCAGCAGGAGTGCTCCGACTTCCTTCACGAACAGCTGAACGGCCGGCTGCTTGTTTATGTAGACGGGTCAGTGCTCGGCGACAGCTTCGCGGCTACCGCGTGCGTTGTGCCATCAGTTGGCACGGTCTTCAAGTGCCGCCTCCCCACCCTCGCCTCCTCCACTGTGGGAGAACTCGCCGCTATAAATTTGGCAGCCGATTTCGTGAGTGAGGAAGCAATGGTGAGCGCTGCAGCCATCATCAGCGACTCCCGGACAGCCTTGGCCGCGATCTCGCGCAAGGAATACGGCAGCCTCCTTGCGCAGAAAGTTGCTCGGAATCTACACGCCATGCAGCAAACGAGCTGCGACCTTTCGCGACACTGGGTCCCTCCAAACATCGGAATACTCGGCAACGAGGCGGCCGACTGTGCCGAGAGGGATGTGCACGATCCCCACACCGGCGTCACCAACTACGTGTGCTCTGCTGATGCCGGCCATCTCCTCACCGCCCGCTACGTGCGCGAGCGTCATCCCGACCCTCGCGTAGCAGCTTCAAAGCCACTAAGGCGGCTCCCTCTCAAGGAATTACAAAGACGAGACCACGATTTTCTTCTCTGTCTCCGCACCGAAGACAACTGCGGCGCCACTGAAAACATCGGCAATCCGGGCGTGGCAGTCCATACAGCATAGACTGCTGTGACCTGGAGACTCTGGACCACCTTTTCCTTCATTGCCCGGCTGGTTACACGATCAGGCAGGTGATGCTCGCAGCGTACGGAGCCCTCGGCCTTCCTCGGTCAACAACTGAGCACCTCTTGTTCCCGAACAGTGGCCGCACGCATATCACGCATGCCCTTTAAGCGCTGCTCGATTTTGTTGACGGAAGCGAACTGTGTGAGCAAACTGAGAGAATTCGCGCCCCATGATTTTGGTGGACGATATGTGCGTCCCCACGCCCTTCTTTTTCGGTCTCTTCGCTCACACTCTCCTTCCTCTTCCTTCTTTTCGGTCAAGTTCATTACGTCCCTTATTCCCCTTCCCATGGGAACCACCGCTGAGGAGTCGCACTTATCTGCAGACAGTTGCAGGGTTCAGTTTTCTTTTTTTTGCAATTCTAAAACCACATCCCACACCTCCGTAAGCACCTGTTCGTCATATCGCGTGGGCGAATGCGATAACCTGATTAACACACACTATACTGATATAATTGCTGCAATTCATGTTACTGCGTCTGCACTGTTGCTATACTGTTCCACTACTGGACTAATCTGACATCACTGCGAGGTCACCGAGAACCGATACACCTAGCTTGTTTTAATATTAACGCGAACTTCCACGCTAACGCATTTTGATGTTATAGCAACGTAGAGAGATCACTCTACTGAAAAATGCTCAATCCTTGAAGCAATGCAGTCACTTTCTTTCATTTCATCGATGCTCAGGAAAAGACAATCGAAGCCATCAACTTCCCCAGGTGTAATGGATATCTTTCTCTGGCAGTGTCTCTGTCTATGTGCACGCACGTCTGCAAGGCAAAAACGGCCCCCGCGGCAATGAACGCCCCCTGCGTGAACAGCACATGGGTTGTCAACACAACTCTCAATGTGAGCTGTTCGCGAATAATTGTCCACTCTAACAGCTGTTATGACCTGTACAATAGGTACAGCCACTCAGCACTGATGGGAATAAATTACTTTAAATAATATGAAGGCACAGGTTTTTTGTGGAAGGAAATGGAGCAAAGTGCTTTGCGGTGATGCACGCAGTCCTTGTTATGGCGTTCAGTAGTTAGTAGGGATTTACTCTACTGGGGCTCAATGCACTTTAGTGCGCAAGATCACGCTTGCACTTTAGTACAGCAGATTGACTAAATCAATATGTAGTTCGCATCAAGTAATGCACAGTTTGGCGAACAACCATTGATTAATCGGTTGTTGATTGATTCATTGAGTGAGTGAGTGAGTGATTTAGTAAGTGAGTGAGTGAGTGAACTAGTGAAAACATAGGTTCAGTAAATGCGAAATAGTCAAATTGTTGTGAAAACGGGATCTTCAAGCATCTCCTTAAGATATCGTAACTACGAATTAGTGCATTATTGTCCAGCTATTGCTAATCAAATCTTGTTATAACAAATATTGTGGCAGCTAGCTCCGGATTCAGCTAACAAACAGGCATAATAGCTTTCATCTGACAACGTTGCACAACAAATTGTCAGAAATTATACAAACATGTTGATAGCATATGTTGTTTAGCACATGTAGTTAGTCAATGATCCATTTGATTTTTTCTATAACAGTACTGCAACTCCTCGTTGAACCCATATGCAAATCCAACTGTCGACGCGACCCAAAACGTGGTGGTCGGAACGTCTAAACCAGCAGGGCCAAACGACGTTCTAAGCATGTTTGAATCACAACTCCCCATCAACTCCAAGGTAATTCAAGAACACCTTACATATATGCGTCTTCCTTATATTGCTGCTTCAGTGTAATGCACTGGCATGGAGGCCTGAGAGGGTAAAGTGATTAGTTCTTTACGTTCAGATGCGCCATTCTAGGTCAGAAGCACTACTGCCAATGTGACCAGTTTCTGGACATTTCTTTTTGATCGTGACGACTGCTTAAACGTAACGTACTAATTATCACAAACCAGATGCATGCTTTCAGTATTTCTTTTTTAGTCGTTTATGTTAGTTTGTTTTTTTGTGTGTATTACTTATTCAGTTTTTGTTTGTTTATAGGCTTAGGCACACCTTTGATATCACGAAATTGGGCTGATCTCACCACTTGAATACTGCCCTGGAAATTGGTTACTATGTTTCTTTTGACTTACATGTGTTGAGGCAAAACGTTGTTTGATCAATCAGTTTTACCAATACATGACAATGCGCTAACCGGAGAGAGAAGGCTGAAAAGGGGAAAATTTCAACTCTTGCACCACAATTTATAGAACACCACCCATCGTGATCCGACGTGGCTGATGGAGATATGGTGGTCTCCTGTTTTTGATACCATGCGAAAGACAGCGTGATTGCCTTCGGAGAAATTCTATTGCATTATCATAAGGCTAGACTTGAGTACACACGCCCAGACAAGTCCCTCCGTTAGCAGCGATCCACTATCTGGAGTATACTGCACACACGTACTCTCCCCTGTCATTCAATGTACATCCATATTCATCCCGCTCTATACACACCAAGATACCACGCATTTGGTTCACTTCACGCCGAGCTCGACCATACCATATCGGCCTGTCTCATAGCTACTCACGCGATGAAAAACAGCACCAATCCTATATTCACAGTCACAGCGGCTGAGCAGTCGGAGGCTATGCTACTTAGGCCGTGCCCGGAGGACGAGCTCCGGGCTATCCTGGTCCCAGCGACCTTTGACCCCAGAAGAGACTCCTTAAATAGTTTATTCTCTCTCGCTCCCTCTCTCTAGAGACAGTAGATGCCACACTTTTCGTGCCTCCACATATGCGCACTCATCTTACCTTTTGTAAAGCATTCCTGTATAAACTAGGAGGATGTATAAAGATTCGCTGGCGTGCTCAATGGCTGCTTAGTGCTATTCCCCGCTATCTTTCTAGCACACGTTCAGAGCGGTGGTCGAAGGCATGATAACACTCTTCTGGAAAAGCGCGAAGCGAACCGCGAAGCGGGATTCCTAACGCATGTTTGCACAGGTTAAGCTGGGCTTCGCAAAGCGTGTTAGTACCGAACTTTGTCTATGGAGGCTATATTTGTCCATTTTCATGTCGTCAATGCAGTAAAGAGTACAAAAGCATGTGAATGTAGTGGGAAGTTCAGTGCTTGTATTCGTGGCATAAAGCGAACTTTTAGCTTTTCGTTCTTCAATGTGACCGAGAATCAGCGACGAAATTGATTCGATCTCTAAACCTTTGAATACGTTATCGCCATCTTAGCCCATATACTTGACGTAGGAAAAAAAGATGCACCATATTGTTCTACGTTATGAGGAAACCAGTGAATATTCTTCCTGCACTCTTCGACGAGAGCTGCCCACCATCTTGCCACGTTGTAAATTTACAAGTTGCACCAGAACTGTTAATGTTTGCTGGTCATCTCGAACGTAGCGCATGTTGATTTAACGGTGTGTATGAGAGGCTTAGTAAGCACTGCACGACCCATCTCTTGGCTATATCCAGCAAACTTTTTTTACAGTTCTGTGAAATAAACAAGTTGTACAGGAACCTGGATTTTGGCCTGGCCCTGTACGACATTGAGTGCGAGGACTTGGAGTTTGGGTGTCTGGCGCCCACCGCTGGCATTTATGAGACAAACAGATTTGGGAACGTCAGCCAACACACACATAAGCTGGTGAATGACGGAGTGGCCAGTGCATGCCCCTGGCTGGTCAGCCCCACGGAAGTTCCGGCGGCTACGCTTGGTCGTACATTATGGATCTACGACGACGAAATAGCTGTGCCGCCTCCCACTGCACTCATTCTCACGGATGTGTGAGCTTGGGACAAGCGAGAAACAAGACTATCCTATTGTGCCTGTTTCTTAACTATGATAGGGCACCACTGCAGTTTCGAATTTCGTATTAACGTGATACTGTCGCGTTTATTTCATATTCTGAATACAATTTCATCGCTGTTTCTTTTAGGTTTGAGTAGCCGAGAGTGACCACTGGTCCAAGTTCGGTTAGAAACACTGTGCATATGAATTCTATTGTGTATTAGGCGGTGAATATTCGTGCTCGTTTATGAATGCTTTGTGAAGGTAGTACACCATATTCAGATGGCCACGCATTCTTCTTGTGTCTTGTCTATAGGCATGCGTGCGGCCCTTGTAATGTACACATTTGCTTCACTTCTTTGCTACAAATGTTTACGGCTGCGTTTACTGACGCTCATTGTTATCACTTGATATATGTAAGTGCGCAATAAGATCATAACCAACATTAGGGCAGGGTGACGTAAATTGATACACGGAGCAAAACACGCCATTTTGACTGTGCCGACATGAGTAGCTATTACAAAAGGCACTTAAGTGCAAGTCAGTGATAAGTGCTAGTCATCGTCATTGTTTTCCTGCGTAGAAGTGGGTCACTGCTTAGATAGATCGCGCGGGAAAAATTACGTGGCTGGTGTCAGTGTATTTGTGAACCGTCATGAAGGGGTGAAATCCACAAAGCTCAGTAGATGAAGTTAAAACCCCTGAAATACCTTAGAAGTTCTGCATCGAAATGGCCAAAAAAAAGAGATGATTAAGATACGCCGAACATATCCAGTTTTCAATTGTTGAATAATCTAATGAGGTGCCAGCATCCAGCAAAGAGCCGCATTAGCATGAAGAAGGATCGTTGGCACTTGAGCCGCAAGGTGTTTCACGCCTACACAGCACCGCTTTCTGTCTAGATTCAATGTGTGGATTGCGAGAACGGGGCTCATGAAGTCTACGTGAGGATCCACGGAGTAAACTTCAAGCCTTTTTTCACAAGGTGTCGTTTTTTAGAATTTTCACAATGTCATTTTTTTCTCACAATGTCTTTGTTTGCCCCACTCAGCGTCCAGGTTTACCCTGCCGGTGTGGGCTAAACGAGACATCTAGAGCATTTATTTATTTGTTTTTGAAATAATATTATGTTGAACGCTCGAGAAGTGGCGATATTTATGTAGCTGACACCTTGTATACTCAAATGCAAGCTTCTACGTTGATTTTAAATAGGTAGAATATATACTACCTATCTTAATTATTTTGTTGCATTTACCCCACACTGCCGTAACATTTGTACGCTTATTCAGTTCCACGAGGGCCTAGTTTTGCTTCATGGTAGCAAGTGTAATGTCATTGTGGTAGTTCTTCGAGTGTGAATCAGATTTTCCTCGTATAACTGTATGCATTTGAAGCTGGTAGTTTTACCTCGCGGCACGTGAAGATCGCTGAATATCCATCAGGTGCGTTTCGTTTTGAATGTTTTGGTTTCTGAACGAGCAGTCGAGATAAATGAAGGACGATAACAAACTCTGTAAACGTCCAATTGGCTAGACGGGGGATGATAAGTCTCAAGGGGCTTGAGGCAACAATATCCCATTTTGTAAGTCTGCAAGTAAATTCATGATTTCGTAGTCATACAACTTGTCTACCGCAATCTGGACAACAACACGTAACTGGTATAAGCTACATGTTCCGAATGAGACACAGAGAATGGCAGTGAATAGTATAAAGGTGAAAGCTTTTATTGTCTCATACTTGCTGCGTTCATCCGTCTGTTTGTGCTCTGGAATGGGGTAGCTGTGGCGTCTCCTCTTTACACACACCCATCAATCACGTGGTGGCGCAGCGGCGCATAGCGACACTTGCGCCCCCACAACTGTGACCTCTCTCCCTTACACACTTTAAGCAATCATGCGATTAGAGACTGTGTGAGAATCTGAGAAGTCTAGTGAATGATGCGAGTATGTAAGAAAAAAGACCAATACAAGACATGGCATATACGGTCAAATGACTTCACGCTTCCGCCGAACATACTTCCGAATTCACAAGGTCTCATTGAAACTTTTAGAATATCAGCGGCTAATGGGAGCATGATCATGAAAAGGTCAGAAGTAAGTTGAATCGTAATAAGTCTACTGTTCTGTATAAACCGTAGTGGATTCTATTATAACATTAAGGAAAAACCGCGAAGAATGAAACGGCGATTGGCGAGCTAAGAGCTCAGCCTGAATTGCATGTCATAACGCACAACGTTAATCTTTCTATATGTAAATATTGAGTAAATAAAATGGAGAAATTATCTCGTTATGTTTAGCACGTATTTCTTTATCTTTGATTTCACATATCTCGTTGCATGTTCTTTTTTTTGTACATCTAATATGGACAAGAACCAGTCATCTGAAATCTGCAACTCGCTGGCTTCGTGGTCACCTCAGTTTGTGTGGTTGTAGCGAACAAAAATTAAGTGGCCTTGTTAATCAGAAATTGAAAGCGAAATTCACTTTGTCGTGTCATACTTTAAGGGATCACACTAGTGGGCACTTTTAACGCATAGCGTTAAAGATCTCGTTTAGCGAAAAGATGGTGTCAGCGTCAGCGTGGGTGTGGGCGTCGTCATGGTTGTGAGCGAAAATCCATGCTGTCTGCGACCAGAACACTGAAAAAATGTAAATGAACTAACCATTAGAATCGTCAGGTTTAATTGAAGATCAAACCAAGTACGTCAATCGGTCAAGCAGGTGTCCCACGATAGATCCACGGGATTTGTTACGCCTCTTTAAAGAAAACAAAAATACTATATATGAAAGCCGTCTTGTGCAAACAGTCTCCCTATAACGCATCATATATTGCTTTACAGAAACGCATAGTCGCGTTAGGTTCCAAAACAGAAATTGAGCAAGGAGTGGGTCTTTTAAAGGCGCTTTCTGAAGAAATTGCAGCGCAGGGACAACTATGCTACAAAAATGCATTCAGTATTTCTTCGCAACAGACAACTCTACGTGCACGGTAGTTCGTTTTTTTTTACAGCACGGATGACGCACGCTCCGACAACTCAAGGAGTTTATCAGTTCAGTAGTCGATGTCAACGAATCCCGATTACGCCATCACGATTTACTCAGGAAGGAAGAACTCAAGGATCCTCGGATTTATTTTTCGAAGGGGTACATCCTAAAGCCTATGTGATCATGCAGTGCTTTGTATTAATCGCGATAGCATGACTTCGGAATGTCTCTTTTGACAATTTATAGACTTACCATTCAACTGGTCCAGAAGTAAAAAACATACTTGTTAGACTACTGGAAGCACTGTCAACGTCTGGATGTCATTCAAATTTGTTATATGCCAGGCAAAAAAATAACTGCATGCCAAAGAAAATCAATATTGCTAGTGTCACACACACACCTAATATATATATATATATATATATATATATATATATATATTTATATATATTTATATATGTTCCTGCTCACGGCTGGTTATTTTTTCATCTGCGTTTCTTTCTTCTTTCTTCTTGTTTACATTCCATTGGTTCTAATACCTTCCCCTGTACATTCCTTGGCATTACTGTCTGTTAGATCTCATTTATATTGTGTTAAAACACGGAAAAACGAGCCCTTTAGTATACACTTCTTTCCCTTATATGTATATATATATATATATATATATATATATATATATATATATATATATATATATATATATATATTTATATATAGTCCAGTAGATCCTCCGTGAGCGGTCACAACGTGGTTTATTTCGACGTTTCGGCCTAGAGTCTGGCCTTCATCAGGATTAAAGATACAGTTTGTTGGTGCTCAGCTTTATACAATCTCAAATCAGAGGGCAAGGAAAGAGGGAAAAAAGACAGAAAAGAAAAAAGAAAAAGGAAAAAAGAAACAAAGAAAAAGGAAAGAAAAAAAAGAAAAAAGAGAAGAAGAGAAAAATAATATACGGTGGACGCCTCTCGGGTGCCCCCCTTCCAGTGTTCCTTCCACCTCCCCTCTCCACTCTTCCCTCCACTTCCCCCTTCATCTCTCTCCCACTTCTCCCCTTCACCTTTCTGATGTCAGCGGTCTGTGTATGTTTCCGTTCACTAACGCATTCCTCCCGATCAGACGGCCCCTCCTGGCACTGGCGGTTCGGTGTGGGGCAAAAAAGAGCTTTTCAGGAAGTCCTAACCCTTTAACTACTCGCAGTCCCGTAAACAATTCGTCGTAGAAAGAGGGGTGCCGCGTATTGTGGCAGAGGCTGGTAAGCGGGCATTTTAGGAAGTTCTAAGCCTTTAACTACTCCGCCCCATATATATATATATATATATATATATATTTATATATATATATTATAATTTAAATTCGAGGTTAGAAGCGATAGCAGCGTCGGTACAGAAGTAGCAAGAGCAGGCCGAGTATACGGGCAGCGTCGCAGCAGCAATCAGGCAGCCTTAGCTCGCGCCTCGCGCTAACGTGTCGTTGTCGCTGCAGTAGTGGGCATTCCTCTTTACTACATTTCGTCCCCCGTCAGAAAAAGAGCCATCCTGGCGACTCATGGGGAACAGAGTACCAGCGGATTGTGATAAGATTTCAACTGCTGTACGTGGATGATTTCACGACCCCGAAAGCGCTGGTCTGTGGATGGTGTAACGGGTTCGACGATGTAGTTAACAGGTGAAGTCTGCGAGACAATGCGGTAGGGTCCTTGATATTTTAAAACAAGCTTCGAGGAAAGACCTGTAGGGACAGCAGGAACCCAAAGCCACACAAGAGTGTGCAGAACAAAGTTAGAGTACGGCTGGTTATCGTCACGTCGAGATTTTTTTCTCCATTGGTCGATGGTTGTAAACGACTGGGTGAGCTTACGGCATTCCTCGGCGCGGCGGGCAGCTTCAGAGATAGGCGTAGACTCGGAGCAATTGGGGTGGTAGGGTATAATGGTATCTAGTGTGGTGGAAGGGTCTCGGCATTATAACAGTAAAATTGGCGAAAAGCCCGTAGTCGCCTGTGGAGCAGTGTATTATGCGTAGGTCACAAAAGGCAGAACGAGGTCCCAGTCCGTGTGGTCTGAGGCAACATACTTAGAGAACATGTCCCCTAGGGTACCGTTGAATCTTTGTCAATCCATTCGTCTGCAGATGGTAGGCGGTGGTAGTCCGGTGAATGAAACGGCATTCGGCAAGGAGTGCGTTGACGACTTCAGAGAGAAATACGCGTCCTCTGTCGCTGAGAAGTTCACGTGGTGCGCCGGGACGCAGAATGAAGTTCCGCAGGAAAAAAGATGGTACTACGCGTGCTATGGCAGCAGGCAAAGCGGCTGTTTCCGCGTATCGCGTCAAGTAGTCGACAGCGACAACGATTCAACGGTTTCCGGAAGCAGTGAATGGTAGAGGCGCATACAGATATATTCCAACGCGGTTGAAAGGCCTGGCTGGGCAAGGTCTTAGCTGGATCGGACCAGAGCCGTGATGAGGGAGAGATTTGCGTCGATGGCACTGAGGGCATCGGTGCCAACCTATTATACAAGGTATATACGTTAGAACACATGAAAATTCAGAGCACAGCACACCGAACTAACACATTATGAGTCCTGAATATGCATTGAAAAAAATGAACAATGAATGTCCTGAAAATGCACGGAAAAAAAGATGTACACAACTCAGTACAATATTGATTTGGATGCATTGGACCTTTTCACAGAACAATAATGTTCACAAACAATAATGAACAAGAGTTCTACCTCACGTAGTCTTTGAACCTACGCGGCTTCAGCCGCTTCCGCTTATGGCGGGCCCTTTTGGGTGTAGAATCAGGTGTCTCGTCACCTTGGTCACTTGTGCTCTGATGTGGCACATCAAGAGCAGTAGAAGATTGTCAAGGCTCTGAACGAGCGTTAAAAATTGCGGTCTCATCAGAGCTCGCACCATGAGCTTTGAAAGAACTTTGTGCACCGGACTCCGGTTCAACAACCTCAGCCGTATTTGAAGGTTCGAAGTGAACCGTAAGACTTGGTGTACTGGAACCAGCGACATCGACTGGTAACTCCTCCCCCCTTGAAGAAGAAATGCCTGTACATGGAGGCCTCATGTAAAACTCTGATGCATAGTTGAAAAACGTAGACGGAACGTGATTGGGAAGACTTTTAGGTGTTGAAGGCGAATCCGTATGAAAAATAAGAAGGCACGAAGCATTCCAGATGTTACCATCACTTAAGCGAAAAGAAGTGGAGCTAACCTGGCCCTAGACTTTGTAGGGACCCCAATACTTGGGGCGCTTACCTGGCACACGAACCTTGACTAGATCACCAGTGCGAAGTTTGGACTGCTTTGCACCTCTACGGGTGTCGACACACTTTTTCATTGCTTGTTGATGAGAAAAAACCCTGGTACGGATTTGATCAGGAGAAGACACTGCTATGTTACGAAGCAAAGAGACTATGTCAAGAGCAACTCGCGGTTGCCTACCGTGGAGAAGTTGAGCAGGAGACACTCCAGTGGTGCCTTGTGGTGTGAACCTGTACGAAGCTAAACATTCAGTCAAGACTTGCTTAAGGGGACGGTGCTCTAATTGGGCGATCTGTATAGGTTGCTTCAGAACGCGATTAAAGCGCTCAATTTGCCCATTTGATTGGGGATAGAAAACTGACGACCTCAAGTGCTGAATACCTCGTTGTGAAAGAAAAGCCTCGAAATGTTGGTACTGAAAGTGTGGACCATTGTCCGTAACTATGGCATCAGGAAAACCTTCCCGGTTGGAGATTGAAGACAGAAACTCAATGATGACCTCAGAAGTAACCGTATGTGTGAAACAAAGCTCTGGCCATTTGGAATGGTAGTCGGTGAGAGAAACAATGAACCGGGAATTTTGCGAGACATTATGCAAAGGACCGATGATGTCCATACCGAGTTTCTGCCAAGGCCGATAAGGCCACTGGACTGGCTGCAACGGAAAAATGCAGGTTTGGCAGACTTGTCAGCGGCCTGACATATATGGCAGTTGTATACTGCATGCTCGACCTGCTTGTATAAGGCTGGCCACCAGTACCTGTCTCGGAGATTCTGTTTGGTGCGGACGATGCCTGGATGGGCCTCATGGGCAAGCTGTATTAGCTTGTTACGGAAATAAGCAGGGGGAATCACGCGTTCATCGCGGAAAAGCAAGTCCTCGACAGAAGACAGTTCCTGTCGGACTGCGAAGTAAGGCAAGAATTCAAGAGCAAGAGCACATTTGGAAGACCATCCTTCATATAAATATTTGAGAACTTGAGACAAAGTGGAATCTGCAGCTGTAGCTGCCTGAAGCTCAGCTTTAGTAATGCAGGAAGTAACTAATGAAACAACATCCTCATCCCGCTCTTCAGTAACCGGTATCTGAAGAGGAAGGCGCGACAGTGCATCAGCCACCACGTTATTAGAACCTTTACAATATTGAACACTGAAATTATAATACAGGAGTTTGGAACACTAACGGGAAAAGCGAATGGGGCAGCGGCCTTCGGATCCTGCAGAAAGAAGAGCAACTAGTGCTTGGTGGTCTGTACGTAATGTGAAGTGCCGGCCCCACAAGTAAACATGCCATTTCTCACAAGCAAAAAGACACGCGAGAGCTTCACGCTCTCGTACTGAATATTTGCGTTCAGCAGGGGTCAATGTACGAGTTGCAAAAGTGATAGTGATCAGCTGATCACCTCTGAGTTGTTGAAACACTGCTCCCAGTCCAACATCGGACGCATCTGTCGTGATGACGATGGGAAACTTCTCATTGAAAATACCAACAGCTGGCTTTGAGGCCAGTATTGACTTCACTTGAATGAAGCTCTGCTCAGCTCCAGCTGAACAGTTAAAAGGCTGCGCTTGTCGAAGTAGAGTACGCAGTGGGTCAACAACATCAGCATAAAGAGGGACAAACTTGGCATAATAACCAACAAGACCTAAAAAGATTGCAAGGTTTCGGCATCAGTAGGCCGTAGGGCATTGACAATGGCCTGAACTTTAGATTCAACAGGTGCCAAGCCGCGGGAACTGACATTATGTCCTCGAAATTGTAACTCATTTCATACCACATTCACTGATGCGGTTGAGAACAGTATGCAAGTTAGCATCGTGCTCTTCGCGAGTACATCCCCACACCAAAATGTCATCCAAGTAACAAAGGGCGCCATTACAACCCTTAAGAATAATTGACATAATTTCTGAAACACTGCAGGGGCAGATGCAAGCCCGAAACACACGCGGCGAAACCGAAACAAGCCTTCGTGCTATACAAATGTGGTTAAGTTTCTACTGCACACAGAAAGTTCAACTTGGTGATACGCGGACGCGAGGTCCAGCTTGGAGAAACATACCGCTCCAGAGAGCTGATGAAGCAGTTCTTCAATGTGAGGAAGTGAAAACCGTCTATGACGATCGCCTTGTTTGGTTCTCGTAAGTCGACGCATAGTCGAAGTGATCCATCTCTTTTCTTCACGACGACCAGTGGAGAAACCCATTCGGAAGCAGAGAGAGGCTCGATGATTCCGCTGGCTTGAAGGCGAGACAGTTCCGCAGAGACTTGCTCACGAAGAAGAAGAGGAATGCGGCGCAGCTTGGCCCGCACAGGGACCACACCTGGTCGACGCATCACTTTATGCACAAAACCGCGCACACTACCCAGTTCACGGGTGAACAGGTGGTGGAATTCAGAAGGCGCGATGGCCGGAAGATCATCTTGGACGTCGACTTGAGCACACGTCATAGATGCACCGACGATGTTGATGGACAAAGCCCTCATGGCATCACGTCCCAAAAGCGAGCTGCTATTCGCAGTTACATAAAAAGTAAAGGACGCAGTGCGACTTCGATAGGAGACTTGAGCTGTAAAATGACCTAAATTATCAATCGTTTCCTTGGGAATATGTTTGTATAACGACGTGTGAAGGCAAAAGCCGAATGTTGAAAAATGACTATGAAAGTCGGTGGCACTGATTAAAGAGACTGAGGCACCAGTGTCCAAGAGAAATTACAAGGGCACATGGCCCACTGAAGCTACGATGCTGAGCTCGGACGTAGTGTGGAGGCCATGCACATTTAAAACAGTGACCGTATTGGTCTGTGCAGTGCTCGAAGGAACGGACGAACAAACTGGTTCAGGAAGATTTGTGGACGGGAATTGCGTACGGACTGAAAATGTCCGATTTTTCCGCACGCAAGACAATTGCGGTTTCTCGCGGGACACTGCGCAAAATTGGCTAAATGCCGAGCCAAGCCGCAACGAAAGCAATGCGCGGTTGCTTTTGGAGAAGAAAATTGCGAACGCGAGTCAGGAGCTTGGTACTGTTCCTGAAAACCAGAATTTGGGGGAATGGGGTCGCCATAATGCCGGCTTCCTGGCCCCCACGACGCCGAGAGGCCGCCATGTTGGCCGCCACGGAAGGGCTCTGCAGGCGGGCGTCCATGATGGCCACCGCGCCGAGACGAAGATGAAGGGCCACCTTGTTGACGCGTCCAGTGAAACAAAGAGCCACCGCCTTGGCCCCCCGCAGCAGAAAGTTGCTGCACTGAATGCGCAGCGAATTGCTCCAACTGGGAGCGGATAAACTCGTCCTCTCGCGCAATCGAGAGGGCTTCGGATAATGAAATTGATGAGCCTTTTTGAAGCATGCGGCAGCGGACGTTTTGCGAGGCTACCCCGGGGAAAAGCTGATGGCAGATCATTTTGTCCTCGAGCGCGCCGAAGCCGCATGACGCGGCGAGCGTTCGAAGAGAAGTAATGAACTCGGCGACTGGCTCGCCGGGCAATTGTCGCCTTTCTTGAAGTTTTACGTGTGCGAGATAATCGCACAAGACATCTTTAAAATGCTCATCGAAAAAAGCAACAGCATTCTTGAAGGCATCGCCCGACTCTGGCGTCAGCGACGCGTTGGTGGCGTCCTAAGTATAGAAGAGCTTTAACCCGGCAGGGCCGTACGCGTTGAGCAGCAGGACCCTGCGACGCTCGGGCTTGCTGGCGTCCTCCCCGGCCGCGTCTGCGTAGGCCTGAAACACCCATTTCCAGTCAGCCCACGGAAGTGGCGGGTCTCCGGGCGGAGGAAGAAATAGGGGAGGTGGAATAGGAGACGCCATTTCAAGCACAAAGAATGGAGATGTGCAGACGAGAAGAAAATGATGCCAGTACACTAGCTGTTTGAAGAAGAAGACAGAGGCGGCGTAGCTGAATGAAGAAGAAATGAAGCGACGCAGCACGCAGTAGCCATCTTGCTGGGAACAAAGAGCGACATCTATGCGGTGAGTGCCTGATGTTTTCCTCTCAGTTCAACAGACTGCTCTAGCACAGGTTATCGTAGTTCCGAGAAGCGCTGTGGGAAGCATTAGAATGAGCTTTGATCGTTTCAAGCAAAGTCGAAGTGATTTGATACCAAAGTTAATGCGGAGGGGGTAAACACGAGAGAGTTACAAATTGCTTGCACGTCTTGCTTGTAGATTGATAGTGGGTCTGGCAAGTAGATTCTTAACAGGGGAAACAGCAAGAGGCTAGTGTGAACGATGGAGAACCTTAAAGTGAAGGAACTCATCGAAATTTGTCAGCACCTCGGCATTACTTTGTACCATGCGAAACGAAAGCAAGCGATCCTTGAGATCATGAATGATGAAGGAGTGTCGGCTGAGGAAGTCGATGAGGCCTGGGTGGATATCAAGGCACGCCGCGAGGAGGCTGAAAGGCGAGAAGTTCGCGAACGTGAAGAAGCTGAAAGGCGAGAACGCCGTGACGAGGCCAAGAGACAGGAGCGCCTTGAGTTGAAACAAATAGAATTGGCAATGCTACAGTGTTCGCAGGCGCCTAGCGTAGTTTCTGTGACAGTTTAGGTCAGCAGTCAGAGAATTCGCGACCAACTGCCACCGTTCGTAGTAGGTGAGGACATGGCGAAGTATCTCGTGAAGTTTGAACTCGTCTGTCAGCGAAATGCTTTGGAGCGGTCTCTTTGGGCGCAGAACCTTCTTCCCGGCGAAGGGTCTGACGCGATAACTTGCTTGTCGAAGGAAGCGTTTGAGAGCTATGATTAGGTTAAGGAAGTGCTCTTGAGACGTTAAAAGTTGTCACCCGAGGCTTTCAGGCAAAGGTTCCGGTATGCGAAAAAGGGGAAGGAGTCGCACGTTGATTTCGCGTTTCGTCGTAAAGCCGATTTAACTGAATGGCTCAAGGGCGAAGGTGTTTATGACTATCGCGATAAAGTGGTGGAATGCATTGCATTTGAGCAATTCTACCGCTGCATCGAGGAGGATGTCAAGCTTTGGCTGCAGGACAAACTTGGTGAAGTACAGCTAAACAAGGCCGCAGAGTTAGCTGAGGAGTATTACACTAGCCGAAAGTTGCATAGCAGGGCAGTGCGCGTTAAAAAGGATGAAAGGAAAGAGGGCTTTTCGAAGAAACCTGATCAACGGAAGCCGCGAATCTGCTACAACTGCAGAAAGGAAGGGCCAATCGCGATTAACCTTAAGCAAAAGTTTGCTTTCGCAACAATTCGAGAATCGGAAAAAAACAAGAAACAAGAAACAAGATCTCAAAGAAATTAGTGTGAATGGGAAAACTTGTCGAGCACTTCGAGACTCAGCGGCAACCATGGACGTTGTCCATCCTTCGTTGGTGTCTCCGGATGACTTTACAGGACAATGCGCGTGGATTAGGCAAGTCGCCGAAGAGCAGAGTGCTTGCTTACCAATCACTACGGTTGTCATTGAAGGCCCGTTCGGTAAGCTTCACACCGAAGCGTCTGTGTCTGTCACGCTTCCCGATAGTTTTCCTTACCTTTCCTCTAACAACTCAGAGCAGCTTCTCAAAGAGCAGGGTAAATCGTTCTTCTCCAACTTAGCGTACATGGCCCTCCTGTGATCGCAAGCGCGAAAGCTTTCGCAGGCGCTTGATCTTGTTCAATGTGGTGAAGCATCAAGTGACCTTGGCGGCGAGTCGACGGAACCTCAGAGAGGAAATTCTCCGTGTGAGTCATGTGAGCAGTCACTCGAGCGGCCCGTCGCCGAAGCGACTGGCGCGGTTTCGGTAGCAGGAGGAGACGGCCTCACGCCATTGGGTCAGAGCGAAAGGGGTGCAATGCTCTCGCCTGTAGCGGAAAGTTGGAGTGAGCGGTCGAGGGTTGATCGAGAAACGCTCATTCGAGAGCAGCGTGAGGACCTCTCGATTAAAGCGCTAATGGGAAGCGTAAACTTGGGAAAAAAGAAAAAGAATGTTTCTTTTTTTTTGAGAAAGCAGGGCTTTTGTATTGGAGCTAAACGAATGCGCAAGGAAGCAAGTATGAGCAGCTCTTGGTGCCACAAAAGTATCGTTGCCAACTATCGGAACTGGCGCATGAAAACGCATGGGCAGGGCATCTCGCATAAAAAATACCAAGGCTAGAGTTTCCATTGAGTTTTATTGGCCGAAATGCTGGAAGGGTATCGAAGACTTTGTACGCTCAACAGACACTTGTCAGAGATCGGGGAAATCCACGGACAAGTGGATGGCACCCATGAAGCTTTTGCCAATTATCACAGAACCTTTTCGGCGCCTAATAATTGATATTGTCAGGCCCCTGCCAGAGTCAAGGCAAGGTGGTCGGTACATCCTGACGGCTCTCTGTTTAGCCACAAAATTTTCGGAAGCGATACTACTTAAGGAGCTCAATTCCCCTCATGTCGTGGATGCACTGCTATCCATATTGGGACGCGTCAGATTTCTTTCTGAAATCCCATGCGACAATGGTAGAGCCTTTACCAGCTGCCGTACCTCTACATTTACGGCTAAATGTGGAATAAAAGCAGTGCACAACTCGATCCATCACCCGCAATCTAATCCGGTAGAGCGTATGCATTCCGTTCTGAAACAGATACTGAGAGCTCTTTGCTACGAGCACAAATGCGATGGGAAGCGTGTATTCCTCCCGCTATGATCGCTTTGAGATCAGCGCCTCTTGAGAGCACTGGTTTTAGTCCTGCAGAGCTTATGTATGGCAGGAGTTTGAGAACACTATTGCGAATGCTACGCGAGTCCCAGGAGGTATTCGATCAGGACCCTAATGTGGTTGCGTATGTTCTAGACATCCTTCACAGGCTTGGGAAAACGAAAGATTTTGTGGAAAGCCACATGAAAGCTGCACAAGTGTTGCCGAAGGAGTACTACGACAAATCGGTGAAGAAGCGCGCTTTTGAAGTAGAAAGTCAGGTAAAGCTCTTGCGGCCGTCTAAAAAGAACAAGCTTGAGGTTCATTGGGAAGGACCCGCCAAAGTAATATCGAAGCTTTCTGTTATCAATTATGAAATGAAAATAGGAAGGCGGCCGAACAAAATTTACCACAGTAACTTGATGACATCATAGGATCAAGGTCAAGCGGTCGTAAATCAGCTGTTGAATGCTTCAGAGGAAGAGGGAGCAGAAATTTTGAGTTCTAATGATGTAATCGAAAGGGTATCGGAGGCAACCTTGGAGCAGTTGAACCTAGAGCCTAGGTTAAGCGAAGTCCAGAAGGAGGACCTGAAAAGGATTCCTTTCCAAGTTTGGAGACGTGTTTTCGGACAGTCCCGGAAACACGACTGTGATCAAACACGATATCGAGCTAACTTGTGAGGAGCCAATCCCTAGCAAGCCGTATCGTTGTTCCCCTGTGCAACATCGCAAGCATGGGCAGCTGTTGGTACCACATAGGCATCGTCGCCTAAATGTGGCCGGTTACTGAGGTGGAACATGAAACTCCAACAGCAAAAATTTGACGTTCGCTACAAAAAAGGAAAGCTAAACGCTAATACAGACGCATTGAGCCGTGCGTTTAGTTAGTACCTTTTCCACCTTTCCGTTTTTCGCTGGTGATTCGGGGCAAAATTTTGTCCTCATCCTGGCCTTAGCTGAGCGCTCTCGTCCAGAGGGATCTCAACGAGCCAACCTTATGTTCTATTCTATTTCGTTACGTTGTTGTACGTGTAAAAAGTTGAGTTCTTATTTTAGGAGTCTTGTGTCCCGCATGTGCCTCTTGATGTAGAGGGAGCGAAATTCTGATAGACACGTAGCTAGTTGCTTGTTGTATTATACTTTGTCTGGTGTTTTTTCGGGTGACGAAGGCACTTGCTTGTGTCGTGTGTTGTCTGTTGTCGAACCGTTCTTGACAAGTTGCAGAACCATCGACAAGTGCTGAGACCAAAGATCGCCAGAAGAGACAAGCGAAGCTGGTCGACAAGTTGTGGCGACAAGCCGGTGGAGCTGGGATCCGTCCTCAAGAATGGGATGTGTTTCCAGAACAGAGTCTGGAGCTGCATTCTCCCCATGGCCCTGGAGGCGAACTTGGAGAGACCTGGCGAACGAGCGCGCCTGACATTCGAGCCACGTGCAAGCAGCTCGTCTTTCCGGCACATTGATTTGGCGGCGGGGGTGCTGCTATGCCTGCGAGTCCACATCGAACGTCCATGCCTCTGAAAAAGGCAATATGTGTCAGGGCCAGCACACGAGCCCGCCTGAAGCGAACAACTCAACGGCGTCATCACGCGGCGGTGCCTTTTTCTCGCGCACGCACAGCGAGCCCGTCGAAGCAATCGGCGCCTTCCTGTCTGGCGAGTCTTACGCAATGCGTAGCGAGGTCACTCGTCCTTCTGTGCAGCCATGTGCAGCGCAGCGGCTCCGGATTCGATGAAATAGACGTGGCCAAGCGGCGACCCCATTGGAAGATTCTGACCTCACGGCCAGCGGCACTTCTGGTTGGACATTTGGTTACTCAAAGAATCCTCCCGGTGCATATAAAAAAAGCCTTGAGGCGCGTCACGAGCAGTAGACCTATGTGTCAGAGGAGAGAGCTCGGCTGTCCGAGTCTCTAGGCTGTTCGCCTCAGTGCCGCATTTGTAACGCCTCTATGTCTTTGCTGTACATAAACCTTGTTAACTGACCGTCGTCTTGTCCACTCGTCTATCACCTCTGCGCAGAAGCAGTCGCGAGCTGAAAAACCTACGCTACCACACGGCTGGTCACCTTCCCGGTGGAATTCGAAGCCGTGGCGCCTTCGGAACGCGTGTTGGCGTCGCTGTCTTTCGTAACAGTTGAGTCAGCGGCGAGATTCGTGGCGCCCTTCGTAATGCCGTCGGAGGCGCGCTTCGTAACACCATAACGGTACGGTATAAATTTACCTAGAGCCCACATAATTTCCAGACACTCCTTCTCTGTCACAAAACAGTTTTTCTTCGATTTCGTGAGGGTACGGCTTGTGTATGTGACTGCGTACTCCTCAAATCCCGATTTGCGCTGCGCGAGCACGGCGCCGAGTCCAACACCGCTGGCATCGGTGTGTACCTCAGTCGGAGCAGTCGGGTCAAAGTGACGCAAGATTGGCGCCGAGGTTAACAGGCGACGCAACTTTTCAAAAGTATCGTCACAGGCGGGTGACCAAACGTAACTTTTCGAGTCACTGCGCAGAAGTTCAATCAATGGGGTGGTGATCATCGCAAAATTCCGAATAAAGCGGCGTGAATAGGAGCAGAGGCCAAGAATGCCGTGCAGATCCTTCGGGGACGCAGGTTTAGGGAACTCTGCAACTGCCCGAAGCTTGGTGGTGTCGGGAAGAATACCTTCTTTGGCGACAAGAGGGCCGAGGATGGTGAGCTGATTTGCGCCGAAGCGGCATTTCTTCAGATTGAACTGAAGGCCGGCTTCACTTAGGCACTGCAGTACTTAATCTAGCCGGCGGAGATGCGTTGGAAAATCTGGTGAAATTATAACTACGTCATCCAAGTAGCACAAGCATGTTTTCCACTTCAGGCCACGCAAAAGATTGTCCATCATCCGCTGCAATGTCGCGGGCGCATTGCAAAGACCAACAGGCATGACACAGAAATCTTAAAGGCCATCAGGGTGACACAGGCCGTCTTAGGCCGATCTTCAGGTGCCAGAGGGACTTGCAAGTAGCCACTCCGTAGGTCAATAGAAGAGAAGTACTCCGCACCTTGGAGGCAGTCAAGGGCATCGTAGATTTTCGGTAAGGGGTAAACGTCCTTTCGAGTTATTTTGTTAGGACGACGGTAGTCAACCCATAGGCGAATTGACCCGTCCTTCTCCTTAACGAGAACCACTGAATAGCCCAGGAGCTATTTGAAGGCTGAATGACGTCACGCTTGAGCATGTCAGCTACTTGGTCATCGATAACCTGGCACTCGGCTGCGGACACGCGATAGGGTCTTTGACGCAATGGCGCATTGGTACCCGCATTGATGCGGTGACACACAGTGGACGTGCGGCCGAGTGGAGTATGGTGGCAGTCAAAGGAAGAACAGAACTTCTCCAGCAGTCGTAGAAGCTGAGCACGTTGCGAAATGTTTAACGTGTCGGCGATGGAGCTGCTGAGTACGTCAGGCCTGGTAGTCTGCGGCGAAGAAACACAAGTCACTCCGGCGACTTTGTGTTTGGCGGAAGGACCAGTCGACATGTCGACATTTGCAGAAGGGTCGAGACTGTAAACTCACGCGATGGACTCCGCCCGAAATAGTGTTACAGGACATGACAAGAGGTTCGAGATGAGCAGTCTGCTGACGCTGTCATGAAGTTCAAAAAGGGCATAAGGTAGCCGTGAACACTTGCGGCGAACGAAAAGGGCAGATAGCGTGAAAAGGGCACTCGGCTCGGCGAGCGAGTTGCAAGATACCATGGTAAGGCCGAAAGAGTGCGGTGGTACGATGACGTCTTCAGCAACAAAAAGTTTGTCCCCGGTTTCAAGAGCATCATTTAACGAAGCGTCGCCAACACTTCAAATTCTACCTCAGCGTGAGAGCAGTCGGTGGCGGCTTTATTAGCGGAGAGAATGTCCCAACCCAAAATGAGTTCATAGGAGCAGGAATCCAAAACTAGTAATTCGACGACATAGGTGAGGCCTTCAATCGCGATGCGAGCAGTACAGGCAGCGGCTGGCGTGACGTGCTCTGCGCTCACTATACGAAGTGATACACTTGCTTTTGGCATCATAACGTTTTTGAGCAAGCGGCAGGGTCTGGCACTGATCACTGAAACTGCGGCACCAGTGTCGACAGGAGCGAGTGCAGCGATGCTGTCCACATATAGGTCGAGAACATTCGTTGCGGAAGAGAGAGGCCTTGGTCTTTTCGCCGGTGACGCAGTTCTTGCCTCTGTAACTGCGGCAATCAGTTTTCCTGCACCAGCGATGAAGGACGACGACGCATTGGGGATGGCGAACGCCGTCGAGGTGATGACGAGCGACAGTTAACAGGAGGGCGGTCGTCGGCGTACGGTGACATCTGGTCAGGGGGCTGAGAGCCTGTGAACGAAGGGCGCGGTGGCACATAAGGGGTAGGTTCGAAGCTGTGGTGGTAGCTCTGGTGGTATACAGGGACGCGTCGATGGTAGTATCGTGCTATGTGGCCAGGTAGGCCACAGGCAAAACATATTGGCCGATTGTCGACTGTACGCCATTGTCCACTTCTCTGGAGGGACCTTGGCTGAGTGAACCGAGGAGTAGGTCGTGGTGGAACGGCTGATGGCAGTGACGTAAAAGTCTGAAGAGGTGGTCGAGCGGCCACTTCAGCACAGCTTAGAGGTGCATTTTCCTCAGCACAGGCAACGGAGCCGGCAACGGTGAAGGGTCACGGGCAGATGGCAGAGCCGCGCGAATTTGCTCCTGGATGGCCTGGTGAATGTTTGCTGGAAAAGGTGACTGCGGTTGGCCGACTGTAGATAGCAGCGATAGCTGACGAGCGACTTCAGCACGAACAAACTCCTTGATCTGCGATAGCAGGGATCTAAGGTCAGAGGTGATGGTTAGGCTTGACAGTATGTCAACCGCGACATTAGGGCGTCGCGTGTGAATACGCTGTCGTCGGAGCTCGTCGAAACTCTGACACAACTCCATCAGCTCAGAGACAGTGACAGGGTTCTTCGAGAGCAGCATTTGAAAGGCGTCGTCGGAAATGCCTTTCAAGACGTGTCGTACCTTGTCAGTTTTCGCCATCGTCGGGTCGACACGCTGGGAGAGGTCGAGGGTGTCCTCGATGTAGCTAGTGAATGTCTCACCAGTTTGTTGGGACCGGCTTCGTAGACGTTGTTCTGCGCAAAGTTTGCGAACACTAGGGCGTTCAAAAATATCTGCGATGCAGGCTTTGAAGGTTGTCCAATTGGGGATATCCGCTTCAGGGTTTCTGTACCATAGCTTGGCAACATCCGTTAAATAACACATCATGGTACCAAGCTTCGCGGGATTGTGCTATTAGTTAGTAGCACTGGCTCGTTCATAAGATTCCAGTCAATCCTCAACGTCTTTCTCATCGGATCCGCTGAAGTTGTCTGGTTCTCGCAAGAGCTGGGCACCGGGACAGCCCCTGCATGGCGAAGCCGCTAGGGGTGTGAACACAGCATCTTCATACGCAGCTCCAAGACTAGGGAAGACCGCAGCGGTGTATATATATATATATTGTTTATATATAAAACAATATATATATATATTATATATATATATATATATATATATATATATATATATATATATATATATATATATATATATATATATATATATATAGAAGGGAAAGAAGTGTATTATTAAGGGCTCGTTTTTCCGTGTTTTGACACAATATTATTGAGATCTAACAGACAGTAATGCCAAGGAGTGTACAGGGGAAGTTATTAGAACCAATGGAATGTAAATAATAAGAAAGAAAATTGGATGAAAGAATAAGCAGCCAGGAGCAGGATTATATATATATAGAGAGAGAGAGAGAGAGTGAGAGAGATTGAACTTGCAGACAGCACATTTCAAAAGTAAATTGTCTTTACTAACATTTCGGCCGCGGCACAGCCTTCGTCAGAGCCACGGTCGAAACGTTAGTAAAGAAAATTTCTATTTCAAATGTGCTATCTGCATGTTCATTCAATACAGAAAATACCCGGACCTGTCGTGCCTTCCTTTCAATTTCTCTCTCTCTTTCTCTATCTATCTATCTATCTATCTATATATATATATATATATATATATATATATATATATATATATATATATATATATATATATATATACTGTTTTATAAGCACGTGAACGATTTTCAACACATATGCAACAATTTTAAGCACTTGTCTCCGCAGCCATTCTTTCTGCCAAGGGGGCAATATTTTTTGAGCTAGGTGATCACTCAGTAACGATTAATTAACTCAATTTCAGGATAGTTGTTTGTGTGGCTAATTTCGTTCTACGTTACAATTCAAGTTGAGCCTAAGTTTTCAAAATCGATAATATCGTGCGCAGTGCGAGAGATCCTACATGAATTTGCAGAACGCGATATTGGAAATAGCTAAACTGAACGCACCGGCCGCGCCGCAGGGGCGTTCCATATGCTGCGTCAAATGTGTTATGGCGCTGTCCAGATACTACAAGAAAGCCAGATGGCACAAAAAGAACGATGTTTTATTGAGCAGCTTCTATTTATACTAAGCGCATGTGACATTGCAGTGACCTGCTTTGATAACAGTGCATCGCGCTGACGCATCATCTCTCCCCCTTCAAAACCCATAGCGTTCAGGTTGTTTTGTGGCCGACTTGATCTTCGCAAGAGTGGTGGGGCGTTAGGGTTGATTCCATCAACGTTTTTTCTGGGCGGTCTTGCACAGTTTCAGCGGTGGCTTCAAATGGCTCCTGCTTTTGTTTCTGGCCAGGGTCACTGTCCACCGGTTCCGCTCGATGTCTCAGCTGATCTAGGTGTCGTCGGTGCAGTCCCCTAGCACAGTCCACGGTTACCATTCTGGAACCATGATGGTCTTGCGCTACTCCAGAATCCATCTTTGACTTCTTTCAAAACTGCGCATCCAAACCGGGTCACGTGCATTGAACTTTCTTGCACTTGCTGTTGGCGAACCATCACCATGTTTTCCTTTGGGGTTGATGCTGTCTATCTTCGTTCTAGTCTGATAACCCAGCAAACGTTCCAACAGTGACTGCCCATCTTATCCCGGAGTTCGGCAGTATTTGCACAAAAATCGACCCAACCTTGTTATCAAGTCACATCACAGATTTTTCTTTAATCTTTCCTTGAGCATGCGCACCGCTCTCTCGGCTAAGCCATTCGATTGCGGATGATAGGCTGCTGTTAGTTGCTGTATATTGTTACGTGCCAAGAACGCGCAAAAATATGAGCTCACGAACTATGGTTTATTGTCTGACACAAACTTCTTTGGAAGCCCGAACCGTGCAAATATTGAACGCAGAGCTCTGACCGTAGCTTCAGACGTAGCAGTTTTCCTTGGCACCCCTTCAATTCATTTTGTTTCCGAGTCTACGATGACCAAGACCACGTGGCCGTCCACAAGCCCGGCGAAATCAGCATGCAGATGGCTCCAACTGTCCCCGGTCATTGGCCAGGATGCAGGCACCTGAGCAGGCGGCATCATTGAAGCCTGTGCACAAACATCACATGATTTGACCAGTCGCTCAATGTCAGAGTCTAGTCTCGGGTACCAGAATAGCGTCCTGGCGATACTCTTCATGGCAACTAGGCCTGAATGAGTTTTATGCAGCAGGCTTAGTGAGGGTCTTCTTGCTGCTACAGGTACAACGATGTGATGGCCCCAGTACACCAAATTGTCACATAAGGTCAGTTCCATTCTTTTGTTGAAATATGGCCGGTACTGCTCGTGATCTTGGGGTCGGAACCACGGTCATGCCTGTAAAATCCACTCGCTGACCTGTTGAAGAGTAGGGTCCCGATCGGTCATTTGTTTCATCTCTCGAGCGCACATAGCTGTTTCCTCCATCAATTGGGCAAACAAAACATACTCCTGTTCATCGTAATGGCCCTCTCATGGCTCTGTAACCAGCAGTGGCAATCGGCTGTGGAAATCTGCGTTTGAATGCTCACTGCCCTTACGATACTGTACCGTGTAACTATAGCTAGAAACAAGGCCCAACGCTGAATATGAGCGGCTGCCATCGGTGGTACCGCCTTTTTTGGATTTAATATCCCAGTAAGAGGTTTATGGTCCGCCACCAAGTCAAACTGATGACCATACATATAGTCCTTGAACCGTGCAACCCCGAACACAAGTGCTAGGGCCTCTTTTCCAACTGTGAGTAATTGCATTCTGCCTTTGTAAGCTTTCTTCTACGGAAACCAATCGGGTAATCAGCACCATTGACACGGTGGGATAAAACCGCTCCGATACCTACTGGGGACACGTCGCAGTCCAACTTCAATGGCTTATCGGAATAAAAATGGGCCAAAAACTTCAACGCTTCTATTCCCTCTAACTTTCCGGAAACATTCTTTGTGTTCCTGATTCCACTGCCATCTCGCCCCTTTTTGGAGAAACGCGCACAACGGTGCCAGTGTGGTTGCTATGTTCGGCAAGAGTTTGCCGTAATAGTTCACAAGACCCAAAAATGCTTTCAGCTAACTCACCGATGGGGGCTCAGCGGCCCCTCAGCATACGCTCCAGCGATATCCCGAAATTGCACTTCTCCGCCAGCCGCCTGATTTCGGCAATGAAATCCTAACAGATTCACAAACTTTATGTATTCGCAAGAAGATGGCATATCTTGCGGTGGTCTCGTTGGCGTGTGGGGTGTAATGTTCTTCCAAATACCCGACAACTTCATCGTAGCTGAGCTAGTTGACATTCTTCGGATGGCAACGCCCCTGAACGACTCCCACTGCACTGTCCGTTAGTGAAGATATCAAGAGTACCCGTTTCTTCGCTACGTCTAGACGAAGCGAAGAAACGGATCATAACATCGCAGCTGCGATGTTATGACCTTCAAAGCAAGCCTCCAAACCAACACGATACGTTGGCCAGTTATGATCCACCCCTCCGAAATCGGGCGGCCGCCCGGCCCTAATGATTGCGCGGGTTTGCTCGTCACCACTGTTATGGCACTGTCCAGATACTACAAGAAAGCCAGATAAGGCAACAAGGACGATTGTTTACTGAAAAGCTTGTATTTATACTGAGCGCATGTGACGTTGCAGTGACGTGCCTTTATAACACTGCATCGCGCTGACACATCAAAATGGTGATCGTAATCGCCTCTCTGGAGGATTGGCGCGATACTCTTATATCCTCGACTAAGTGTTTGTACAGTGTACACGGGATTATAATAACGGCAAGTGGACCAACAGAAGGTCTGTTTAAGCCAATCGTAAGTTGGTGCTGAGAAAACAGAAAACTGTCATCATCACGATGTGCTCTCCCTTTAGTTCCTCCTCTTCATATGCTTTGATTCCATAACGATTTGTCCGACCTGAGAATCAAGATATTGAATGGGTCAAGGAACGAGTGAAACACACAAAAAACAGATATGTATAAAAATAGAGATAACCAGGGGAATAAAGAAAAACAGATGAAGAGGAAGAAAAAACCGACAAAGAAAAAAGGTCACGACAGCCCGGAACGCGCAGCGCTTTCACTGCGAAAGCTGCGAACCGTGGATTTCAGAGCCTTTTCTTGACGCTCTTTGAGTATCTACTACAAGCACACTATAGATAGCCACTACGCCATAAATAATCAAACCTTTTGTGTAGTAGGCTGGCATACACTCTGCTAGCCTTCGTCATTTTTGAGGGACGAAGATCCTTAAAGCGGCACTATTTCGTCCCTCGTAGTAGTGCGTAACATGTCTTACGCTTCGACCTGCAAGGTGGTGCCGGTGGGAGGATTCTCCTGTGCGCTGTTGAACAATAAAAAATTCGCAGCATGTGTGTTAACTAAAGTCGAAATTCTTCTATGTCTCATTCCCCATTAGCAGCCACTCGCAAGAACTTTGAGCACAATCTGACAAGAAAGCGTTGCTACGTTATACTCGCTGGGCGTAACCTCCTTGATTTTAGGAAGATTTAGCGCGCGTTGGGCCACAGTGCCATGAATACAGTGAACTAGTATATACCATGAACTCGATGTGGTAAAAGGTGGGAAGTAGACACGAAGCGCAAGCCGTAAGAAAGTGTGCCACCTCTTGTTTAGTCCTTGGATTGTCCGCTGGATGGCGGTGCTTCTATATGCGAAATATATGAAGAAAAGATGCGAGATGGTAGTACTTGGAGTGTTGACTAGATGAACGAATGAACACACACACAGATCCGTGGATCGACGCATGGATGGCTGCACGGACGGATGGACGCATGGACGGACGCAGGGATGTACGCATGGATGGACGTGTGGACGCATGAACAGACGCCCGTGTCGACGGATGGATCGACGCGCGGACGGTCACACAGAAAGACGCATAGACGGACGGAAGCAAAAACGAATGGGCGGACGGATGCTTCGCCCCACTCTCCATCATTCACCCCGTGGATATGCTGCAATTTTTTTTAGAAGCATGGTGTCCGCTAGACAATTGCTAGGAATATTGTGCGATATTTTTATGCAGTGGCCGCCGACAAAGAAAAAGCATGCCTGAGGTTTATTAAATGAAGTAGAAGAGGCTTTTTTATTGGGTTGGATCATTCGATTACCTGCTCTATACGTATTTCGCAGTGTGTGACGCCTGGTTGTTCCTTCGATGTTCTAACACACTTTGTTACTCATATTAGCGTGATTCCATTCCCGATATCAAGCCTTCCTATGGACAGTTTTTGAATGACTTTCTAGCACCGGTGTGGCTCAGTAGTAAAATACTGGGCTGGCACGTTCTCTGTAAAGCAAACAGAAATGGTCGAAGGGAAAAGGCAGCGACATATAGAGAGAACGAGAAAGAAAGGCGCAAACGAGAAAGAAAGATGTAAACACAACAAGATACTGAACGTAAAACGAAGAAAGACCAAAATACAAAGAAGAGACGCAAAGAAAAGATACAAGAAAGAGAGAAAAGAAAAGAAAGTGGGAACAAAAAAAGATAAAATAAATCAAGGCAAATAACCCGGCCACTCACTTTCTTGAGAATTTGCATCCTATGTATGAAGCTAAGCTTTTTTTTCATTAGTTGGAATGAGGAACTTTACATTCAATTTAAATTATCAGTTCTCAAATACTTAAACACAGCAGAATAGTCGTTACAGCAACCCCTGCAATGTTGAAGAAGATATCTCTGTAGCCTGCGCAACTTTGAAAAAAAATCAGTTGTTCCATTCCTTTAGAAGTAATCATCATCTTCTTCTTTACCATCAGTTATTCCCAGTGCTGTTCCGAATGCTCCTCACTCGTATATTCAAGATCTTGATGCTCGCAATCGCTAGCTCAAAGAAGCGGCATGAGCCATGAGATGGGTAGAAGAAGAAAGAGAAGAAGAAAGAAGACGCCAATCTACCTGGTCGTTCAAAGGTAAGGTGCATTTTGTGTTATCTTCCTGGCTAATCAAGTGTGGATGGAATCGCAAAAAGCTTCTCTAAAAGACTGTGAGAACTTACACAGTAGCTAAGCAGTAGTTGCAATTTTATCAGAACTCCGTTGATTTTCATGCAAGGATATGATCGATAGGCCTGACTTAAGTATGCACCAACATTGCGCTTTCATCGTGACTTGAATTCTTCAATTGTTTTTTGGTGACGTGAGGGCTGGTCGCGCGTTTATTCTCAATTTAGCGAGTATTTAGAAACACCATTTTAAAGATAGAAATCGATGATTATGGCAGAAGTTACAATAAATTCACATTGGAACTTGACTCACTATATGATAATGGTCAAGCAACTTTCACAGTAATTATTGAAACTTAAAGGGTGACTTATTCAGCTAAATTACATATTTGAGGTATTGAGGTAACTGTGTGTAGCATCAGTCTTAGTAGTTGACTTGCCAGGCCTTTCTGTTGTGAAGCTACTTAACTTCTGACCTGGAGGTCGCATGATCAAATCCCGGTCACGGCGGCCAATATTCCGGTGGTGACGAGAACCTTCAATTTCCGTGCATCATTCGATTAATGTGCACAATAAACAACCCCAGGGGATCAAAATATTCTGAGTCTTCCACTGCGACCTCTCTCCTAATCGGGACCTAATGCCAACAAATATGCTGTAAGAGCAAAGATGGTTTCTTCTCCCAATATTCTCAAGCGTATGTGTAAGATACCCTGTGTGTTTTAAGTTTTATATTAGGCAAAGTTTCGCAGTTTTTAGTAATTCGGTCAACGGTTAACTTGACCTCGACAACTTCGACTGCCTCGATTCTCAAATAACGAAGTTCAACATGTCGAACCGCAATTTATAGTCCAGTACCACGTCCGGAAGCTTGTGTAAGTTACATTCGAGTGGCGACGAACATCTTCGGTTGTGTTGATCTTTAACGTGAGCAGCTCTTGCCTGACTTAACATTTGATTTTTTGACTTCTCCATCCTATGCAGCCCAACCCAGCGAGTCCAGCTCTCACACGAGCGCGACATCTGGCGAGCAGACCGGATCTTTATGTAAGCTTTCTTGACAACACCCAACGCGTTCCGAATGGTTTCTTATAGCACAAAAAACATTTTATCCGTGAAAACGAAGCCTTACAAGCGCGACCGGCACACCAGCGTTTGCTTGACAGATTCGTTATTTTTGCCGGTGTTTGCAGACACAACAAGATCTACTTACGAATTGCGTAAGTGTGTTTCGTCATGGCTGACGATGGGAATAGCAGCACTGAAGATTTGGGAACTTGACTTTAGAAAATAACTAGGGAGATGTACTTTGTTTGGACCACAAGACCTTGGGAACTGCATGAACTTTTGCAAGGACATGTTTTTTTTTTCAGGAACATCAGTGACCGTGCCGACAGTCGTCGAAGAGAGAGCCGAAGGTGCGGTCTATCTTATCAATTGAACAAAACAATTGTATATATGATTCTCTTCATTGCCTATGGGTATTCAAACCTTCTAAATTGAAGGTGTTTACATGGTAGCTTAGTTTTAATCACCGGTAGTCTTTTTTTTTTTTGCATGCGTGAACGAAGCTGTAAGGCAAAAGTATTCTGTGCTCTAGAGTTAAAATCTTTCTAGCCTTTTTCAATGGTGAAAAAATGTTAGCCGTAGAGAAGTATTTTCGATCTCTGCAAGAAATGTTTTTGCTTTATATACAAAATGTTGCTTCGTGGATATGACAGTTCGAATAATAAACGTAATATATATTTATGAGGTGGTTAAAAATGTCTTACTTCTAAGCTGCCAGCAAAACCAAAAGAACTAGCAGGAGTGTATCTCATGTCGGTCACAGTGATGAGTTGTGAAACGAAATTAAACTAAAGGTACTGCTTGAAATTATTGACCAGATGGATATTTGTTGAGCACTTCCTTAATCACATAACATTATTCATTAGATTTTTTAAAAATGAGTCATATTATTGCGGTGAATGCATCTGTTCCGACTACTTAAGCAGTGGCAAAGAAGCATAAATTTATTTAAGATATAAAGCTTCGAATCCGTCTACCTTCAGCTAAACCTAAACGGCGGAGTCGTCTGCGTATAGAGGGAAATAGGGCACGTCAAACGAGTGCGCTTACGTGGATCTCTGAGTGATGGCTACCTAACCACTGGCGACGTGCTTTTTATTTCAGCTCGTGTGTTAGCATTTGGCCTTCCACTCATCCCAACTGATATTTTGTAATGTAAATAAAACAAATACTAGTGTATTTACGCGTATAGTATATTTTACAATAAAATGTCTATATTCGCCGCTGATTTCGTCCAGCCTTTTTTTTTTTCAAATCAACTACCTTTTTTGTTAAGGAAAAAGGCGTCTTTTAGGCCTTGTTGCCACGAAAGTACATTCACGTTGTCTAACTAAAAACCTAATAAAGTTTAGTGCTGTTATTTTTTGTAAAGCCTAAATGTAAATGCCTTATCAATTATGCTTACGTGACGTAGACCTAGCTCTGCTGTGTGTGCCCGTGTTTAAGGAAGAAAAACATCTTATCTTGGTACCAACGCTGCGGAAGCTACACAGTGGTCACTGACGTGCACGCCACGAGCAGCGCCATCGACAGCGTTCCTAAGGGACAACATCTTCCCGAATCTCGGAACGTGATGTCATGTGTTATGAATTGCTATATTTGAATACCAGGTAGCAGCTTTTCTCCGATGCACAGTGACTCAGTCGTGAGCGGTAGCGGTGCACCGCGGATTTTTGTCGCAGTAACGTGTCATTCTGCTCGTTCCGTAAAAAAAAAAACATATCAGACATGCGACACCTCAAAAATTGGGAAATTATTTTCGAAGGTTTTACGTTGAAAAATCAAACCAAAAAATCACAAACTCGTTCTTAAGCCTGTTCTATAGGTGTGACACTCTAAAAATTCTAAACAGCTGGTGTACTTCAACGTGCGCCCTAATCTCAGTACGCCGGTACTTATGCATGAAGCCCTCATGAAAATTCAACTTCCGTGTACCGCATCAGTTGCGACGTCTTCGGTTTAAATCATACATCATATTTTTCGACGCAAAATTGGAGAACGTTTACTCACGCTTGTCACCATATGCTGCCCACTATTGCTCTGTGCAGTGAAAGTGGCTTTAAGTTCACTATAAGGGCCGGTTCTGTCCAGGTAGTCTGCGGCCGCAGCCGGTATTGGTAGTCGTTATCGCACGAAATCAGCAAGAAGCACGTCATAACTACTAAATTTTTTGAACAGATTGGAATTCAAGCCTATAAAGCACCCTCATGAAAGCCCATTTTTTAGCCTAATAGGCACCGCTGCACATTTCCGCTCTATACTGACCTCAAACAGTTTTCAATCAATAATTTGCGGTACCGAATCGGTCTTTTAATGGTTCCCACCAACCCAACGCACTACAGAAGGCTCTGACATAATTCCTCATCGTCATTCGCAGCATCAACAAAGCATGCATTGCGTATGTGTAGTGGCAACCACGCTACTAATAGGAATGACAAATACTAATAGAATGCTGCATGAATACCTATTTCACGACAAATATGTTTCATGGCGTAATGGGCGCCGTGCAAGAGTAGATCTATTAGTCGACCCAAGAGTGTTCGTAAAGGTCTCCATGAAATCTGCTTTCCCTCCTTTCGCTCTGTCTGTTCTGCGCGTTCCTCGATGGCCTGGTATTTTTTGTCATCGTGAACCATAGTCGTGAATGTTGCTTGCACATCGCAACTTGTATGAGTATGAAACGAAGATATATAAAGCAGCAGTTAAACTCAACCCTTACTTTTGATTCTCCGCATAGCGGTAGCACGGTGACAAAAACGCCAGCACCTAGTAATAGACATTTAGCTTTTTGCGCATAATATAAAAAGTAAGGCTTTTTTGTTCGTTTGTTCACAGCCCATCAGCCGCGCACACACCTCCTCCAGACGATCGAGATCCTCGGCGGTACGTGCATGAGCGCCACTATGCAGCACAGTGTAAAGTCTCTAAGGCGTTATGGCGTGATCAGGACGCAATTTTCGTTTAGATGTGCCTTTGTGTCGTTAACATGCAACTGTCGTTTGCTTCCAAATCATAAACAGATAGAACGAAGACTTCGTGGGCGTATCTCTTTTTCTTATAACAACAACAGCCACAAGAAAAAAAAGAAAATAACGAATAGTGCTCATAAATTATCTGAAGGACAATCTTACACTATTGAAGATGTTTTTGCGCACGATATAATGTTGCCCTGAAATAGGCTATTCTTTCTGCAAACGGCAATTATTTGCAGGTCTGTCGTCCTATGCAGCGCATCATTGTCACGTCGTATCAATTTACTGTTCTTTCTTGTGTGTTTGTAATGTGAAGGCCTGGTTACTTTTATGTGATGCAAAATAAACGTTTTATGAGAATTTATGAATGAATGAATGAATGAATGAATGAATGAATGAATGAATGAATGAATGAATGTCACCATCTCGTATGATGTGTTTTTCAGGCGACATGAGTTTTTACGAAACGGACAAATAAACGCAGATATGGTTTTATCGTGATGGCTACCAATTTCTCCTTCCTTGAGATGAAAATGAATCTTCAGAAATCGTTATCACACTCTCAAGCAGGCGAGTATAGCTTATGGCGCAAAACAAGAACAGCTGACTAGAATAATATATACATGTATAGTGCTTCACCTTTTTGTGTGTGTGTACTCGGATGTATCTAAACCGTCAGTGAGGGCACACAACAAAATGGGGTTAATCACGTTTATTGTACTGAACTTTTTCAGTGACGCCCTCGCTTTCATTGTATGTCTCTTCTGCATCCTGCTGTTCGTGCTGACTGCACTGACCTTCGTCTTCGTGACTACCATTAAAGGCAAGCGGGCAGCAGTATCTTTCTTTTTTCTTCTTCGTTGGTTTTTTCATAGGCTGGTAGCTTTTGAACAGGCGTTTCGGCTTTTGTAAGAGAGCTAAGGGTACTTACTAGAGTAACTCTGCGCATCGTGGTAAAGACTGATCTTGCATCTCGCGTTTTCGGTTTCTTAGTTCTTCTTTCAAACGACGTTACTGAATATACCTTGTCTTAGCAGTAGCATCGAGTAGCATTTGTTACGCCAATTCTGCTTTTTCTTTTTTTGACTGACAATGCTTCATAACATCATAAAGAAATGTTAAAATGTTAAGAATAACTTAGTTTTCTTAGTCGAGCTTTTTTCCTTCTTTTACAAGTGTCGCTATGGCTTGCAGGTTACCCCAGTCCTTTGCCGTCAACAAGCTTTAAGACTACTACAAGATCCATGAATATTACCACAAACCCTACGACCACAACTACTATGACGACCACTACCACTTCTACCACGTCTACCAGTACCAGCACTACGACAACTACTACCACTACTACTAATACTACAACGTCTACTACTACGACTACTACCACGACAACTACTACCACCACTACGACTACCACTACGACGACATCTACCACCACTAGCACGACCACTACTACCACTACTACTACTACGACCAGCACAACAACTACAACAGGTACTACACTTCACAAGATTGTCTCAAGGCCATAGGGTGTTAAAACAGCAGAGACTCAGATTGCTCACAAGGTAGCAATTAACGTGCATAATTGTATATGATGGAAGAGCCCCGACTTAAAAACTTCTCATAAATGAAACCTGGGTGGAGCCGCGTAAAAGCTCAATTTTTATCTTGTTTCGTTAAAGAGGCTCAGGTTCTTTTCTTAGAAGTCATCGATTGATTTGATTAAAATATTGTATTGCCTCACGAATCTACAGCCGCAAATATTTTCAGAATACCTCAACTGCGAGCCGAGTTACATTGATTAGTCGCACGATCCAAGCCCTTGCTTTTTCTGCATTTGTTCTAGCGACCACGCTGAAAGCTACCCTGGGTTTGGGTGACAAGAGGACAAAACCCTACATCCGTCCATCAGAGTTACTCGTCACCTTGAGCATGGTCTTTCCTTGTATTTGTTTTTCCTATTTTCATTCATTCACTCTTTCTTTTTCTTTTTTTTTCTCCCTTCGAATGCGCGACTGAACTCTAAAAAAAAGAGCGAGTAAAAAGGGTGTCTTTTTCTCCCACAACAATAATCCTCATCTATATTGCGTTCTATCTCGGCGCTATAGCCCCGCGCCCGGTACATTCCGGTCACGATCTACTTGCCCATTATCACGGTTACATTGCATTCTCGATAGCAAAGTGGCCAGCGCCGAGTTTTCAAGAAAGGCAGCGCACGAGAGCCTGATGACGATTATTGTTGTGGGACAAAAGGCACACGTTTTACTCGATATTTTTTAAGTGTGTTATTCAGGGTAAAAGCAAGCTGGCGCGTGCATGTGGCGCCCTCGCGTGGTAGTGGTGGTGGTACTGTGAAGATCACGCTGTTCGAATCACTTATTGTCGACGAACTTTAGGTTCAAGGAATGCTCCTGTAGATTTACGGTATGATTTTGTCTGGAGAACAACCAGCAATATTTTGCTGAATTCGAGAATTTATTGTAAATTTTCGGCCGCCTGCTCCGCAATAATATTTGGTTCACATCTTCACCTGAACCTCTACCGCCGATTGTAAGCGTATTCTGACCGTGAAAAAAAAAGAATGACACGGAGCCTTTAAAAAGTGTTGAAGTGTTTAACCTGAGTCATGCCTATATTCCTAATGTCAGCTTCAGCTTTTAGCACAGGGAACATTCTGTGACAAATTGCGAACATTTCTTTTTTCAATTGACGATTCTTTTAAACCACTCGTTCAAACTGCTTCACAGCGTCCTTCACTACGGTCCAACCCATGGGCAAGCACAAGCTGTTCTGCGTTCTTGGCGAACACGTGCAGTACTACAATGACGTGAACATCGACGGTCTGTGTGACTACGCCTTCTTCACGTTCTACGGCAAACACGATGTCGCTTTTAAGTGCGTCATTGGACCTGTCCAGGCGACTTTTAACCGTAAATCCAAGCAATCAAAGACCACAATCTACGGCATCCACATCCCCCAAGGGCAAGTGCTGCAATGTCGTGGCGCTAGAAATAATACTTCTCATAAAATTTGAAAATGTTAGTAGATGCGCTTGCAGTGTTGCAAAATTATAGATCATTGATCATCCCTTGTGCCTTATCGCAGGAGCCTGAACATCGCCATGACAGCCGCGCGTACCAAAGAGGGTTGGGACATTCTGAAAACCTATTGGTACCACCATAGAGTCTGGCATTACGTCGTTCTCAACCTCGAGGTAAAGCCATGGGAAGCGCTGATCATAAACACAAGGATCAAAGAAGTCTTCGAATTCCACAAGGTTCGTCACTTTCGTTGGTGTTCGCCTGCCACTCTGGTCAAAGCAAGAATATCGTTTGCGAAGGTGCAGTTTTACAACCCACCACCCGTGAGATGAAATTCTGGCTACACCCTAAATTAGTAACACAACACTTTTCAGCCGACCTAAAAACTGCTCTTGTTAATCGTGAAACTGCCGATCGCGGTAAGGACTGCTATTTGCCGATGGAAATGAATGCATTATTTGGAGTAGGCTTGACTCCTGAGGAGTGTCTTTGTTTAGGGCGGCGTTTCCTTGTATACCGCGGGCGGGCTAATATTGAATGTTTTGATTACAATAGGATGGATTTGATGTTCAATTCATATTGAACTCAAAAACATAATAACCGGGGTCGATTGAAGTATTACTTCATCGCTAGCGTACGTTTAAACCTCTAAACGGGTAGGCGCGCAGCAGGGTATTCAAATTAACGCAGGTTTTTTGCATCAGGTTAGAGCACACGTTCAGAATGTAGCCTCAGAATCGATTTCGGGCGCTCCAGAGGCTGGGGAATGATTGCAGCTTCTTTGTGTACCCCTTGCCCATTTCCCTATATTCCTCTCCCCTCATCGTCCTATGCATTCCTGCCAAGTAAAATGAATGTATAACAGGCAGATTATTCTGCAATTCATGCAAGTTCTTTCTTGTAGACTCTGTTTGAGGAAAAATTTCACATCGTCGAATCATTTATGTATGGTACTAGCTCGTTCGCATGTACGCATTCAATGGCGCATTTCGTATGACCTCTTTTGCAGGAATTGAAAGACCTTCAGGGTAAGTTCAAGAAGGCTCACCCTGGTCGCCCTTCACCTCCTCGCGGCTTCATAGCCCTCGGTGTCCGGGTCTGGCCTGCCAACATAGTACCATTCCTTGCTGCTATCGACGACGCATTTGAAAAGTAAGCACAGGGAGTACTTCGGAAAGGCGGTATTTTTTCTTCGGTGTTAAATGTTTATTTCGACGTTAACGTGCTGGAATGAAGCGAACAGGAATAAATGCTCTAAACTATGTGAATTCACCACATGTTCACTTGTCATTGTGATACACTTGTGTGATAACTTTACTCGCTTTTCTTCTAACTTGTCGAATGTATGCAGCCATTAACGCAGGTGGTTCCTTCCCGATGGCTTTATCCCGCTAACCCACATCATTGAGGACGAGTTCATCGGCGGCTACAAAGAGTGCTCGATCAGTGGATGGGCCCCGTACCGGCTTGCCCCGCACAGCAACAACACCAACGTGCTGGGCATGGTAAGGTTTACGATGTTAACCACGAATTTTGTGAGCGCGTGCCCGCCAAAACTTAGGAGGTGTTTTCTTTATTTGTGTAGAAATAAGTTATATGTAAAAAAGAATAATGGAACAAAGAGCAAATTCTAAGTTCCATTGGTCTATAACTGTCTACACTAAGCAGCTTCCATCAACAGGACGATCAGCCGTGGGTGTGGAAGGGCAACAGTCAAAGACGGGGAGAAAATATTTCAGGATCCATTCCTATATAGGTAGTATGAAGTGAAGCGGATATTTGCGTAAGTGCAAGCGACCTACTGCTTTTCTTCTTTCCTTCCTGTTTCTCTTTCTATCCTATAGATTACATAATTTCTCTCTCAGTATCTCTAATTCTTTTTCCATAAATTTTCTTCTCTTTCTTACTTTCTGTCTACTGTTTGGCTCAAAGTTACTTCCTAATTGTTTTGTTATTCGGTAATGGGCATCGGACTTCCATCAACGTGCTTTCTAGAGCAGCGATTCTGTTGTCATCGACAACAACTACGCTCGTCCGTTCATATTGAAGCAATAACAAACTGAGTCGACACAAGAGTACAGGTGGGATCGATAAATGTTAACACAGCTATTTCTGGCACGGCTGATTGCCGACAACGCTGTGATCGGGAGACCATCATTTATTGCAAAGCGCCGCGTACAAGTACGCGAACGACGAGCCCACCCATATAGCCGCGTTTATGTACAGACCTCTTCGATGCTTCTAAGCGGAGACATGCGCGATCGACATACTGAGGTGCTTGTGGCGACGTCACGGCGAAGAGGCTCCGCCTAGCACAAACGTCGCCAATTATTGTTAAATTCTATTGCCAGAATCGAAGCAAGTGTTTCTGCTCCTTTTGGTGTGTGGCAACGGCAACGTGAGGGCAGGAGTCAAGTGTTCTAATGAGAGAGTGGGAGGGTACTCAGAGTGGAAGTGACTACGAAGAACAAAAAAAATAGCGTAATTGGTGGAGGGCAATGAATTTCGGCTCAGGCGCGCCCTTCAACACATTCGCCTGCTCATGTTTCAGCAGTAATGGCGCACGACATGGCAAACTGGGCAAACACGCTTACTTTGCTCTGTAGCCGGCTAGATTTACAGCGATCTACAGCAGACGTTTTCCACTTGTATAGCCGTGTCTCGTAATTACGTTAATAGTGCAACATCTGTGATGAGTCCTCGTTTAACCTACGAATTTAACGGACGACGCAAACCGTGACTGAGCACCGAGCTTACTAGTTGTAGTGCTACGGCCGTTATGACCAGACTACTCACGCAGCATCAGCGTGATTTCACCACACTAAAAAGCGACAGAAGAACACACTGGATGCAGACACAGTGGACACGCTGTCCACAGAATCAGGAAAATTTTTCGAACTGCCTGCCATAGACGCAGAAACAGAGCGTTATGAACAATCAACAGTAGATCCCACGAAACAGTAGCTCGCGACAGGAAAATAAACCAAGTATTGCAATGCTATTCGAACGAGCAAAACTGCGCTAACATCTGATTATGGGCGAAGGCAGGAGAGTACGAGGGGGGAATTAACGCCTCCAAAACAACGCCAAAATTTTCCCCACCACGATGCAACACGGGTTGGCACTTTTTACTACAAAATCTCGATGAAGCCCATGTTTTTCTTCAACCTCGACAGAGCGTCGTAGCTATCCTCGAATAGAACGATGACACCTCGTGATGGGAGCTGCTTTGCTGCTATGCTCTTCACCCTACAGCAGCATGGCGAACTCTTATGGCCGTCCAGCGACTTGCAGGCTTTCATTTGCGTGACATGACTTGTAGAAATCATAACTAGTTAACGATGTCGCCATTCGCCACAGAAGGCGGTGTAGCATCTTACCGGTGTAGATTGGTGTAGCATTCTTACCGCTGCGCAGTTTGAACGGGTTGATATTCTATCGCACATTTCAATTTTCGCTCGGTCACGCACACTAGTCGATCTTACAAGCTCTTCGAATTAAGACGGACAAAGCGCAGGCACGTTTCCTTTCGTCATATCACACGAATGACGCCGACAAGCTCCCAACCAGCGGTAAGCTGCACGTGCAGCCTGACTAGTCTAACTGAATGTTGGCAAACATGGTGGTTGCTCTCTTTGCCAGGCAGCATTTACGTCACATGCAACCCATGTATAGAATATTTTATGGAGGGGAATCAGTGCCGCCATGTTCGGCTGTGTACATTTGTGTTTTGCAAGTTTAACAGCTCAGCGAACAGTATTACAGTGGACGCCTACACGTGAAAATGGTTCATGTAGTAAATGTTGTCACGCATGTACTAGAGGCCGTACAGACAAGGCAGGAACAGCGAGGAATAAAGACACGAACCTGTATTGTGAACGAAGAGCTAACACACTTAGTCTCTCTTCCTTTCGTCCTTTTTCACTAGCCAGTGCTTGCCGGCTCCAACACCAGGTGACAGTATGATAATTCATGGCCTTAATACTTAATATCGCTGTCTGCAAAAAACAAGAAAACATCAAGTGAACAGCACAACATTGCGGTGCCCACATGTTTCAGGTAAAATATCTATACGCAGAGGTGCCGGTTTACTTGGCGGCGACGCCGCCGCCGCAGCCACCACCACTGAAACATGGGAATGATGGCAATCTTCGTTTTAGTAGCTGAGAAATAGTTACATGTCTACATGGATGGAAATCACGCTTCATAGTTCGTTTTAGGTGTGAATTATCGAGAAAGTCTGTTACCTGGTCCCGCATAAGGGGACATCACGTAGAGCACCAGCCCCGTCACGGTAGTCTAGTGGTTAAGTACTCGGCTGCTGACCTGCAGGTCGCGGGATCGAATCCCGGCTGCAGTGGCTGGATGTCCGCTAGAAGCGGAAATGTTGTGGGCCCGTGTGCTCAGATTTGGGTGCACGTTAAAAAACCCTAGGTGGCCGAAATTCTTGGAGCACTCCACTACGGCGTCTCTCATAATTATATGTGGGTTTTGGGACGTTAAACCCCACATATCAATCATCAATCATCGAGAGCACCAGGCCATCGGGATGCTCGAGGCATCGCAACGCAGCGTTCTATGAGCTTGCGCTGCCTGTACCAGGCAAACCAAGCGTGCAGTGCTCATGTGGAATGAAGGAGTGTACCACGTTCGTGTTGAACACTTGGACTGTATGTCTACATTGAAAGTGTTCACCTCCTCTGCCGTACGAAAGGCTGGACTGCTCTTTATAAATACAAGTAGCTGTTCTCTCACGCGCCGTGGTGTGTCCGACAATGCCATCGACCTGACTTTCGTGGGTGGTACCTGTAGGTATGACAGGAAACGTGCACCGGACTCTCAGGGCTCCGACCACTACCCCATCGTGGTCACACACCCCTCAGCTAACATTAGGTACACTCGGACCAACAGTGTTGTTATGTGGACGCGCTTCAGAGAACGGTGTGCTACAGTGCAAGTCTCTGCAGAGTTATTCACCGCACTGGCCGAGTGCCACGACGCACCTGCTAACCGCTGCACCGTGTCTGCGGGAACACCCACACCAGACATCAGCCTCCTCAACCTCGCGCCGCGCGTCGCATGGAGCAGATTGTGGCGGTGTGCTCGCAGAAGTCGGAACGTTGGCGTGCCTATAACTCTATTGACGCGGTTTGTTACAGGCACGCGAGACGCCGTCGCAATCTGAACTGGCTCAGCCTCTGCTCGTCACTAGATGACGCTCAGAACCACGCCCAAGCCTGGCGCATCTTCGCTGCCGTTCTTCGAATCAGAGAGCCTCGCTGCCCGGTTCTCTGTGTTGCTGTTGCAATGAAGATCGCCACGCATGAGTAGGCTTAGCTGCTGGCAGACATGTTTGCCTTTCCTGCTTGCCCACAGCCACCACAGGGACTACCACCTGTGCTTGCACTCAAACTGCCTGAGCTGTTCGCTCCCGAGCGGTACCACTCCACCGAGGGTATTTTGCAGGAAATCCCTGCATTTTGCACAGTGGAGTTTACTCTCAGCGAACAGTGCTCAACAATCTCACGAAGTGGTCTGCCCCGGAAGGGGACGGCCTCACCTACCAGGTGCTGCGCAATAATGACCCCTTCATGGGGCCCCGGTTGCTGAAGGCCTACAACGAAGTGTGGCGCACAAGTCAGGTGCTTACCGGCTGGAAAGAGGCGCTCGTGGAACCCATCCTGAAGCAACGGAAGACGGCTACGGACCTTTCCTCCTACCACCCAGTATCTCACCTGGACTGCAGGAACAGACGTGGAAGCCATGGGACATCGACACCTTCGCTGGATTGCCTCCGCAACCAACGCATTCCCTCCTGAACAGAGCGGATTTCGCCCAAGGCACTGTACATGCTACTCACTGGCCTACGTGATTACGGCATTCTCGTGCTGCTCGACGTGAGAAGTGTGTTTCGCTGTTTGCCCCATGCATCGATTTTTGGCGCACTTCGCAACCTTGGTGTGTGCGGGTGAATGTTTGACTACCTGGAGAGCTTCTTGCGCGACCACACTCTTCGCATTCGTGTTGGCTCCGCAGTCAGCGGTCTCCACTCCGTCACCACGGGCGTACCCCAGAGCAGCATACTGAGCCCTTTTCTCTTCAATCTGGCTCTTGTCAAGCTGCCCGATTTCATCCCGCGGCACACGGTGTGTGAAGGGCATGTGGTGATTTATGCCGATGACATTGCGTTGTTTGCCTGTGGCCCCGGTCGCCACTGGGCTGCCCTTCCCGAGTCTTTCCAGGTGGCTATCGACGTGGTTGACAATTTCTTGAACGAGATTAGACGGGCGCTGCAGACGGAGGCACTGTTCATCCACCCGGGAGCGTCGGCACGCTGCTCCACGCCTGGGCCCAATGGAGTGGAGCACGAAGGTGCGCAACTTGGGGTTGACCATACACCACTAGCTCCGCTGGCGACCAGCCGTCAACGATTTGAGGACGAGAACCCCCCCCCCTTTCTTTTTCGGTCTCTTCGCTCACTCTCTCCTTGCTCTTTCTTCTTTTCACTCAAATCTATTACCTCCTTTATTCCCCTTTCCCTGTAAACCACTGCTGAGGTGTCGCACTTCGCTGCAGACATTTGCAGTGTTTCCTTTTTTTTTGCAATTCCAAGAAGCACATCCTTCACCTCCGTAAGTACCTGTTCGTCATATCGCGTATGCGAATGCGATCATCTGATTACCACACACTATACTGATATAATTGCTGCATTTCAGGTTAATGTCGCTGCACTGTTGCTATAGCTGCTCACCTACTGGACTAATCTGACGTCACTGCGAAGTCGCCGAGAACCTATACATCTAGCCAATACAATTACGCGAATTTCCACGCTAACGTACTTTGATGTTATAGCAACGTAGAGAGATCAATCTAGTGGAAACTCCTCAACCCCTGATGCAATGCAGTCCATTTCGTCGATGCTCAGGAAAAGACCATCGAAGACATCAACTTCATCAGGTGGAATGGCTATCCTTCTCTGGCAGTGTCAGTGCCGATGTCAACGCGCGTCTACAAGGCAAAGGCGGCCCTCGCGCCAATGAACGCCCCCTGCGTGGACTGCACGTGGGGTGTCAACACAACTCTCAATATGAGCTGTTCGCGAATATTAGTCCACTCTACCAGCCATTATTACCTGTACATTAGGTAAAGCCACTCAGCATTGATTTAATTAAATTACATGAGATGAATTACATGAAACATGACATGAATTACATGAAAGTACTTTGCGGTGATGCACGCAGTCTTTGTTATGGCTTCCAGTTGTTAGTAGTGATTGAATCTACTGGAGCTCATCGAACTTTAGTACGCAAGTTTACGCTTGCACTATAGTTCAGCATATTAACGAAATGAATATGTAGATAGTGTCAAGTTATGCACAGTTGGGCGAACAACCATTGAATAATTGATTGGTTGATTGATTCAATGAGTGAGTGAGTGAGTGAAAATATATTTTCAGTAAATGCAAATTAGTCACATTGTTGTGAAAACGGCATCTTCAAGCATCTCCTTTAAAATATCGTAACTACAATATAATGCAATATTCTCCAGCGATTGTTAATCAAATTTGTTATAACAAATAATGTGGCAGCTAGCTCCGGATTCAGCTACTAAACAGGCATAATAGCTCTAATCTGACCACGTTGCACAACAAATTGTCAGACAATATACAAACATGTTGATAGCATATGTTGTTTAGCACAAGTATTTAGTCAATGATCCATATGAATTTTTTTATCACAGTACAGCAACTCCTCGTTGAACCCATACGTAAACCCAACTGTGGACGCGACCCAAAACGTGGTGGTTGGAACATCTAAAGAAGCAGGGGCCAACGACGTTCTAAGCACGTTTGAATCACAATTCACCATCAACTCCAAATTAATACACGAACACCTTACATATATGCGTCTTCCTTATATTGCTGCTTCAGTGTAATGCGCTGGCATGGAACCCTGAGAGGGTAAAGTGATTAGTTCTTTACGTTCAGATGGGCTATTCTAGGTCAGAAGCACTACTGCCAATGTGAGCAGTTTCTGCACATTTCTTTTCGATTGTGACGACTGCTTAAACGTAACGTACTAATTATATCAAACCAGATGCATGCTTGCAGTATTTTTTGTCGCTTTAAGTTTGTTTGTTTATTTGTGTATCAGTTATTCAGTTTTTGTTTGTTTGTAGGCTTAGGAAAAGGCTTTGATATCACAAAATTGGGCTGATCTCACCGGTTGAATACTGGAGTGAAAATTGGTTACTATATTTCTTTCGTCTTACATGTGTTGCGTAAAATGATGTTTGATCAGTCAGTTTCACCTATACATGACAATGCGCTAACGGGAGAGAGAAAGATGAAAGGCGGAAAATTTAACTCTTGCACCGCATTCCATAAAGCACCACTCATCGCGACCCGACGTGGCAGATCGAGAGATCATGGTCTCTTCTTTTCGAGACCATGTGAGAGATAGAGTGGTTACCTTCGGAGAAATCATGATGCATTATCATAAGGCCAGACTTGATTATCCACCACCAGACAAGTCCCTCCGTAAGCACCGATCCACTATCTGGAGTCTATTGCAGACACGTACTCTGCCCTTCCATTCAATGTACATCCGTATTCACCCCGCTCTATACACACCAAGATACAACGTGTTTGGTGCACCTCACGCCGAGCTCGACCATATCATATCGGCCTATCCCATAGATACTCACGCGATGTAAAACAGCACCAATCCTAACATCACAATCACAGCGGCTGAGCAGCTGGAGGCTAGGCTGCTCAGGCCGTGCCCGGAGGACCATCTCCGGGCTATCCTCGTCCCAGCCACATTTGACCCCAGCAGATACACCTTAATATAGTTTATTCTCTCTCCCTTACTCTCTCTAGAGACAGAGGATACCACGCTTTTCACGCACTGGCATGTGCGCACTCATGTTACCTTTTGTAAAGCCTTCCTGTATAAACTAGGAGGATGTATAGAGAACCGCTGGCGTACTCAATGGCTGCTTAGTGCTATTCCCCGCTATCTTTATAGCACACTTTCAGAGCGGTGTTCGAAGGCATGATAACCACTCTTCTGGAAAAGCGCAAAGCGAACCGCGAAGCGGGATTTCCAACACATGTTTGCACAGGTTAAGCTGGGCTTCGCAAAGCGTGTTAGTACCGAACTTTGTCTATGGAGGCTATATTTGTCCATTTTCATGTCGTGAATGCAGTAAAGAGTACAAAAGCATGTGAATGTAGTGGGAAGTTCAGTGCTTGTATTCGTGGCATAAAGCGAAGTTTTAGGTTTTCGTTCTTCAATGTGACCGAGAATAAGCGACGAAATTGATTCGATCTCTAAACCTTTGAATACGTTATCGCCATCTTAGCCCATATACTTGACGTGGGAAAAAAAGATGCACCATATTGTTCTACGTTATGAGGAAACCAGTGAATATTCTTCCCGCACTCTTTGACAAGAGCTGCCCACCATCTTACCACGTTGTAAATTTCCAAGTTGCACCAGAACTGTTAATGTTTGCTGGTCATCTCGAACTTAGCGCATGGTAATTTAACGGTGTGTATGAGAGGCTTAGTAAGCACTACACGACCCATCTCTTGGCTATATCCAGCAAACTTGTTTTACAGTTCTGTGAAATAAACAAGTTGTACGGGAACCTGGACCTTGGCCTGGCCCTGTACGACATTGAGTGCAAGGACTTGGAGCTTTGGTGTCTGGCGCCCACCGCTGGCATTTATGAGACAAACAGATTTGGGAACGTCAGCCAACACACACATAAGCTGGTGAATTACGGAGTGGCCATTGCATGCCCGTGGCTGGTCAGCCCCGCGGAAGTTCCGGCGGCTACGCTTGGTCGTACATTATGGATCTACGAGGACGAAATAGCTGTGCCGCCTTCCAATGCACTCATTCTAACGAATGTGTGAGCTTGGGACAAGCGAGAAACAAGACTATCCTATTATGCCTGTTTCTTGACTTTGATAGGGCACCACTGCAGTTTCGAATTTCGTATAAACGCGATTATGTCGCGTTTGTTTCATATTCTGAGTACAATTTCATCGCTGTTTCTTTTAGGTTTGAGTAGCCGAGAGTGACCACTGGTCCAAGTTCGGTTAGAAACACTGTGCATATGAATTCTATTGTGTATTAGGCGGTGAATATTCGTGCTCGTTTATGAATGCTTTGTGAAGGTAGTACACCATATTCAGATGGCCACGCATTCTTCTTGTGTCTTGTCTATAGGCATGCGTGCGGCCGTTGTATTGTACACATTTGCTTCACTTCTTTGCTACAATTGTTTACGGCTGCGTTTACTGACGCTCAATGTTATCACTTGATATATGTAAGTGCGCAATGAGATCATAACCAACATTAGGGCAGGGTGTTGTAAAATGGTACACGGGGCAAAACACGCCATTTTGACTTTGCCGACATGAGTAGCTATTACAAAAGGCACTTAAGTGCTAGTCAGTGATAATTGCTAGTCATCGTCATTGTTGTCCTGCGTAGAAGTGGGTCACTGCTTAGATAGTTCGCGCGGGAAAAATTACGTGGGTGGTGTCAGTGTATTTGTGAACCGTCATGAAGGGGTGAAATCCACAAAGCTCAGTAGATGAAGTTAAAACCCCTGAAATACCTTAGTAGTTCTGCATCGAAATGGCCAAACAAAGAGATGATTAAGATACGCCGAACATATCCAGTTTTCAATTGTTGAATACTCTAATGAGGTGCCAGTATGCAACAAAGAGCCGCATTAGCATGAAGAAGGATCGTTGGTACTTGAGCCGCAAGGTGTTTCACGCCTACACAGCACCGCTTTCTGTCTAGATTCAATGCGTGGATTGCGAGAACGGGGCTAATTAAGTCTACGTGAGGGTCCACGGAGTAAATTTCAAGCCTTTTTTCACAATGTGTCGTTTTTTACAATCTTATCAATGTCATTTCTTTCCCACAATGTCTTGGTTTGCCCCACTCAGCGTCCAGGTTTGCCCTGCCGGTGTGGGCTAAACGAGACATCTAGAGCATCTATTTATCTGTTTTTGAAATAATAATATGTTGAACGCTAGCAAAGTGGCAATATTTATGTAGCTGACACCTTGTATACTCAAATTCAAGCTTCTACGTTGATTTTAAATTAGTAGAATATATACTACCTATCCTAAATATTTTGTTGCATTTACCCCACACTGCCCTAACATTCGTACGCATATTCAGTTCCACGAGGGCCTAGTTTTGCTTTATGGTAGCAAGTGTAATGTCATTGTGATAGTTCTTAGAGTGTGAATCAGATTTTCCTCGCATAACTGTGTGCATTTAAAGCTGGTAGTTTTACCTCACGGCACTTGAAGATCGGTGAATATTCGTCAGGTGCGTTTCCTTTTGAATGTTTTGGTATCTGAACGAGCAGTCGAGATAAATGAAGGACGAGAACGAACTCCGTAAACGTCCAATGGCTAGACGGGGGATGATAAGTCTCAAGGGGCTCGAGGCAACAATATCCCATTTTGTAAGTCTGCAAGTAAATTCACGATTTCCTAGTCATACAACTTGTCTACCGCAATCTGGACAACAACACGTAACTGGTATAAGATACATGTTCCGAATGAGACACAGAGAATGGCAGTGAATAGTATAAAGGCGAAAGCTTTTATTGTCTCATACTTGCTGCGTTCATCCGTCTGTCTGTGCTCTGGAATGGGATAGCTGTGGCGTCTCCTCTTTACACACACCCATCAATCACGTGGTGGCGCAGCGGCGCATCGCGACACTTGCGCCCCAACAACTGTGACCTCTCTGCCTTACACACTTTAAGCAATCATGTGATTAGAGACTGTGTGAGAATCTGAGAAGTCTAGTGAATGATGCGAGTATGTAAGAAAAAATGAATACAAGACATGGCATATACGGTCAAATGACTTCACGCTTCCGCCGAACATACTTCCGAATTCACAAGGTCTCATTGAAACTTTTAGAATATCAGCGGCTAATGGGAGCATCATCACCAAAAGGTCAGAAGTAAGTTGAATCGTAATAAGTCTACTGTTCTGTGTAAACCATAGTGGATTCTATTATAACATTAAGGAAAAACCGCGAAGAATGAAACGGCGATTGGCGAGCTAAGAGCTCAGCCAGAATTGCATGTCATAACGCACAACGTTAATCTATCTATATGTAAATATTGAGTAAATAAAATGGAGAAATTATCTCGTTATGTTTAGCACGTATTTCTTTGTCTTTGATTTCACATATCTCGTTGCACGTTCTTTTTTTTTGTACATCTAATATAGACAAGAACCAGTCATCTGAAATCTGCAACTCGCTGGCTTTGTGGTCCCGTCACTTTGTGTGGTTGTAGCGAACAAAAATTAGGTGACCTTGTTAATCAGAAATTGAAAGCAAAATTCACTTTGTCGTGTCATACTTTAAGGGATCACACTAGTGGGCACTATTACCGCTTAGCGTTAGAGATCTCGTTTAGCGAAAAGAAGGTGTCAGCGTCAGCGTGGGTGTGGGCGTCGTCATGGTTGTGAGCGAAAATCCATGCTGTCTGCGACCAGAACTCTGAAAAAATTGTAAATAAACTAACCATTAGATTTGTCAGGTTTAATTGAAGATCAAACCAAGGACGTCAATCGGTGGAGCCGGTGTCCCACGATAGATCCACGGGATTTGTTACGCCTCTTTGAAGAAAACAAAAATAATATATATGAAAGCCGTCTTGAGCAGTCTCCCTATATCGCATCATATATTGCTTTACAAAAACGTATGGTCGCGTTAGGTTCCAAAACAGGAATTGAGCAAGGAGTGGGTCTTTTAAAGGCCTTTGCTGAAAAAATTGCAGCGCAGGGACAACTATTCTAGCAAAATACATTCAGTATTTCTTTGCAACAGACAACTCTACGTGCACGGTAGTTCGTTTTTTTTTACAGCACGGATGACGCACGCTCCGACAACTCAAGGAGTTTATCAGTTCAGTAGTCGATGTCAACGAATCCCGATTACGCCATCACGATTTACTCTGGAAGGAAGAACTCAAGCATCCTCGGATTTATTTTTCGAAGGGGTATATCCTAAAGCCTATGTGATCATGCAATGCTTTGTATTAATCGCGATAGCATGACTTCAGAATGTCTCTTTTGACAATGTATAGACTTACCATTCAACTGGTCCAGAAGTAAAGAACATTCTTGTTAGACTACTGGAAGCACTGTCAACGTCTCGATGTCATTCAAATTTGTTATATGCCATGCAAAAAATAGCTGCATGCCAAAGAAAATCAATATTTCTAGTGTCACACAAACACCTAATATATATATATATATATTGTAAGGACGAGAAATAAGACACAACGCCTTTGCTGCAGGCCGGCTGTTCTTATTCTGCTTCGTCTTCCTCCTCTTCCTTCCTAGCATGCGAGTCTGTGCCAGAGAGAGTTCCAGTTTCGGTTTTCGTCATTACACTCGGCCATGACTGCTAGCATTGTCGTTGGGCCAAACGACAATGTTCTGGTAGGTAAGGCTAGCTGCAGCAGTTGACAGTGCTTCAGGTGGGCGAGGTTGGCTACATCGTCGTGGTCGGTCTCGACCACGCTGGAAGTTTGTCGAAATTGGCTCCGGCGGCCGACACTGGCTATGTCGTCTGGGTCGTTCACCGTGTCGTGATGGAGACTGGGTCCTGTGCGCGCGCGGAGCTGGCGGTAAAGTTTTTGGTGGGTGGGCTTGACTTTGTCGCCGTGGTCGAACTCGTCCATGATGCAACGTTTCCTGACAACTCGTAGAATGCAGTTCAGGTGGACGGCCCTGACTGTTCCGGCAAGGTCGCAGAGTAACCTGGAAACGCTGGTGTTTGTCCCACCGTCGCTGGTGGACTGAACTGCAGCGGGATGCCCTGCGAGGCAGCCATGATGACGTTTGGGCCATTTCTTGAAATGAGATGGGACGCAGCTCATGGTTGGGCATAAATACCACAGCAGAACTCCCAGACGTAGTCGAGCCGGTGGCTTCTGGCGAACTGTCATGTGCAAACATCGTATGCTGGGAGGAAACAGCAGGAGGGCTGGTCCTCGGCAAGTTCTCGATGGCAGTGGCCTCAGCGTAGCTAGGTATCTGGGCTTTCTCGAAGGAAACGTTCCTTGGTAGCCGAGTGTCTGCGTGGCTGAGCATGATCGTGGTCTGGTAGGGTTCAGTTGTGTCTAATACAATAGGATTGAGTGCCTCGATGTCCTCAGACGACGAGCGCGAGGGCCGTATCTCCGGACGAAGGTCTGGTGGGGGTATTTTCAGGTCGAATACCGATGCAGAGTCCGGGACCTGTAGTGTAGGATTCCAGCCACTTCGGTCAGGGTCAGCAGCAGGGAACTCCTGGCAGCATTCCGTTGACGAGCTGCAACGAACGATTGCAGCCTCGAGGCGGGGCGCTGCCTGGGCTCCATCCTCGGCCTCGGGGAAGATCGAGCTGGACTTGCTGGAGTCACAGGAAATCCGTCCGAAAGCGGCAATCAGGGCTGCACTCCATTCTGCCCAGGACTGCTGCCTGACGCCTTCGTACCTGTGCCATGCTGCGGCAGCATCCCGCAGGCGATCTATGGCCATGTCCCACTTCTGCTCTTCAGTCGTTCCGAGAGCGTTGACGGTTGCCACCCATTCCTCGGCGTCGTCCTGGAAGCCGCGAAATTCCGGTAGCGCGAAGGAAATCGGCGATGGCGGGACGGCGGGCAGAACTCCGAAATGTGCCCCCGCCAAGCAGTTCACTTGCTCCGATACCTCCGCGAGAGAACGCCGAAGATTGCGACGGTTCTCGGGCGAGCTTACCTCGAAGTTTTGTGCGGCGGCCGCAGCCAACATGGCATTGAGTGCGCACAATGTTGGCAAGATGGCAGGACATAGCTTGGAACTCGACGCTATGAGGGCGTTGGTCGTGACACGGAGTTGCGCGATGGTATGCTGCAGCTCCGCTGCGCTGTCGTGTGATCCGCACGAAGAGCCAAGGCCCGCCTCTGCGGAGGATACAGTGACTGCGGTATTCGAGGTGGTACAATTCTTGACCAAGGACGCGTGGACGGCGTCCCTTGGAAATCCAGCTGTGGTCGGATTCGTGGACATGGGTTCCAGGGCGCTGGAAGCGTCAACGACGTTCCCAGGCAAGCGGAACCCGTGTGATGAGTTGTGACCTGGTACTGTGGCGTAGATGAAGCGGTCTTGCGCCGCCGGGTAGGCCTCGACGCCGTACACGGTGGGTGCTTGAAGCGCCGACAGGTTGCCAGGTATGGAGGAGGCATGTACGCCATCCCTAGGTGAGAGAGGCCCGTGCGCATGGTTGCCGCGACGTGTCGCGTCCCAGGACAAGTTTCCCGGAACCACAACGGAGGCCTGGACGCCATCCGTCGGTGCTGGGATCGATGCTGGCCGCGACGGACGCCTTGCGGGTCCCATCAGCGAAGAAGCGTGACGGCGAGGAGGCCTTGACGCCGTCCCCGAACGGTGGTGTCAGTAAACAGCTGCCGAGGAGGGCTTGACGCCGTCCTCAAGCGACGCTTACCGCGGCTGCACGTCGGCGGGCGTTCTGGATGACGAAACCGAGACGTAAGCCGTTTTCTTCGTCGACTGCGCCATTGTAAGGACGAGAAATAAGACACAACGCCTTTGCTGCAGGCCGGCTGTTCTTATTCTGCTTCGTCTTCCTCCTCTTCCTTCCTAGCATGCGAGTCTGTGCCAGAGAGAGTTCCAGTTTCGGTTTTCGTCATTACAATATATATATATATATATATATATATATATATATTCCTGCTCACGGCTGGTTCTTTTTTCATCCACTTTTCTTTCTTCTTTCTTCTTATTTACATTCCATTGGTTCTAATACATTCCCCTGTACTTTTTTTGGCATTACTGTCTGTTAGATCTCATTATTATTGTGTTAAAACACGGAAAAACGAGCCCTTAGGTATACAATTCTTTCCCTTATATATATATATATATATATATATATATATATATATATATATATATATATATATATATATATATATATATATATATATAGTCCTGTAGATCCTCCGTGAGCGGTCACAACGTGGTTTGTTTCGACGTTTCGGCCTAGAGTCTGGCCTTCATCAGGATTAAAGATACAGTTTGTTGGTGCTCAGCTTTATACAATCTCAAATCAGAGGGCAAGGAAATAGGAAAAAAAGACAGAAACGAAAAAGGAAAAAAACACAAAGAAAAAGGAAAGAAAAAGAAGAAAAAAGAGAAGAAGAGAAAAATAATATACGGTGGACGCCTCTCGGGTGCCCCCCTTCCACTCTTCCTTCCACCTCCCCCCTCCACTTCCCCCTTCACCTCTCTCCCCCTTGTCCCCTTCACCTTTCTGATGTCAGCGGTCTGTGTATGTTTCCGTTCACTAACGCATTCCTCCCGATCAGACGGCCCCTCCTGTCACTGGCGGTTCGGTGTGGGGCAAAAAAGAGCTTTTCAGAAAGTCCTAAGCCTTTAACTACTCGGAGTCCCGTAAACAATTCGTCGTAGAAGGAGGGGTGCCGCGTGTTGTGGCAGATGCTGGTAAGCGGGCATTTTAGGAAGTTCTAAGCCTTTAACTACTCCGCGCCCTATATATATATACATACATACATACATACATATATATATATATATATATATATATATATATATATATATATATATATATATATATATATATATATATATATATATTAATGTATATTCAAGGTCAGAAGCGATAGCAGGGTCGGTACAGAAGTAGCAAGAGCAGGCCGAGTATACGGGCAGCGTCGCAGCAGCCATCAGGCAGCCTTAGCTCGCGCCTCGCGCTAACGTGTTGATGTCGCTGCAGTAGTGGGCATTCCTCTTTACTACATTTCGTCCCCCGTCGGAAAAAGAGCCATCCTGGCGACTCACAGGGAACAGAGTACCAGCGGATTGTGATAAGATTTCAACCAATGTACGTGGATGATTTCACGACCCCGAAAGCGCTGGTCTGTGGATGGCGTAACGGGTTCGACGATGTAGTTAACAGGTGAAGTCTGCGAGACAATGCGGTAGGGTCCTTGGTATTTTAAAACAAGCTTCGAGGAAAGGCCTGTAGGGACAGCAGGAACCCAAAGCCACACAAGAGTGTCCAGAACAAAGTTAAGATACGGCTGGTTATCGTCACGTCGAGATTTTTGTCTCCATTGGTCGATGGTTGTAAATGACTGGGTGAGCTTACGGCATTCTTCGGCGCGGCGAGCAGCTTCAGAGATAGGCGTAGTCTCGGAGGAATTGGGGTGGTAGGGTATAATGGTATCTAGTGTGGTGGAAGGGTCTCGGCCTTGTAACAGTAAAAATGGCGAAAAGCCCGTAGTCGCCTGTGGAGCAGTGTATTATGCGTAGGTCACAAAAGGCAGAATGAGGTCCCAGTCCGTGTGGTCTGAGGCAACATACTTAGATAAAATGTCCCCTAGGGTACCGTTGAATCTTTCTGTCAATCCATTCGTCTGCAGATGGTAGGCGGTGGTAGTCCGGTGAATGATACGGCATTCGGCAAGGAGTGCGTTGACGACTTCAGAGAGGAATACACGTCCTCTGTCGCTGAGAAGTTCACGTGGTGCGCCGTGACGCAGAATGAAGTTCCACAGGAGAAACGATGATACTACGCGTGCTATGGCGGCAGGCAAAGCGGCTTTTTCCGCGTATCGCGTCAAGTAGTCGACAGCGACAACGATTCAACGTGAATGGTAGAGGCCAACGTGAATGGTAGAGGCCCGGAAGCCGTGAATGGTAGAGGCCCATACAGATCAATTCCAACGCGGTTGAAAGGCCTGGCTGGTCAAGGGATTAGCTGGATCGGACCAGAGCCGTGATGAGGGAGAGCTTTGCGTCGTTGGCACCGAGGGCATCGGTACCAACCTATTATACAAGGTATATACGTTAGAACACATAAAAATTCAGAGCACAGCACACCGAACTAACACATTATGAGTCCTGAATATGCATTGAAAAAAATGTACAATGAATGTCCTGAAAATGCACTGAAAAAAAGATGTACACAACTCAGTACAATATTGATTTGGATGCATTGGACCTTTTCACAGAACAATAATGTTCACAAACAATAATGAACAAGAGTTCTACCTCACGTAGTCTTCGAACCTACGTGGCTTCTGCCGCTTCCGCTTAGGGCGGGTCCTTTTGGGTGTAGAATCAGGTGTCTCTGCACCTTGGTCACTTGTGCTCTAATGTGACACATCAAGAGCAGTAGAAGATTGTGAAGGCTCTGAACGAGCGTTAAAAGTTGCGGTCTCATCAGAGCTCGCACCATGAGCTTCGAAAGAACTTCTTGCACCGGAGTCCAGTTCAACAGCCTCAGCCGTATTTGAAGGTTCGAAGTGAACCGTAAGACTTGGTGTACTGGAACCAGCGACATCGACTGGTAAACCTCCCCCCTTGAAGAAGAAATGCCTGTACATGGAGGCCACATGTAAAACTCTGAAGCATAGTTGAAAGACGTTGACGGAACGTGATTGGGAAGACTTTTAGGTGTTGAAGGCGAATCCGCATGAAAATTAAGAAGGCACGAAGCATTCCAGATGTTACCATCACTTAAGCGAAAAGAAGTGGAGCTAACCTGGCCCTAGACTTTGTAAGGACCCCGATACTTGGGGCGCTTACCTGGCACACGAACCTTGACTAGATCGCCAGTGCAAACTTTGGACTGCTTTGCACCTCAACGGGTGTCGACACACTTTTTCATTGCTTGTTGATGAGAAAAAACCCTGGTATGGATTTTATCAGGAGAAGACACTGCTATGTTACGAAGCAAAGAGACTATGTCGAGAGCAACTCGCGGTTGCCTACCGTGGAGAAGTTGAGCCGGAGACACTCCAGTGGTGCCTTGTGGTGTGAACCTGTACGAAGCTAAACATTCAGTCAAGACTTGCTTGAGGGGACGGTGCTCTTATTGGGCGATCTGAATATGTTCCTTCAAAACGCGATTAAAGCGTTCGATTTGCCCATTTGATTGCGGATAGAAAACTGACGACCTCAAGTGCTGAATACCTCGTTGTGAAAGAAAAGCCTCGAAATGTTGGGACTGAAACTGTGGACCATTCTCCGTAACTATGGCATCAGGAAAACCTTCCCGGTTGGAGATTGTAGACAGAAACTCAATGATGACCTCAGAAGTGACCGTATTTGTGAAACAAAGCTCTGGCCATTTGGAATGGTAGTCGATGAGAGAAACAATGAACCGGGAATTTCGCGGGACATTATGCAAAGGACCGATGATGTCCATACCGAGTTTTTGCCAAGGCCGATCAGGCCACTGGACTGGCTGCAACGGAAAAAATGCAGGTTTGGCAGACTTGTCAGCTGCCTGACATATATGGCAGTTGTAAACTGCATGCTCGACCTGCTTGTCTAAGGCTGGCCACCAGTACCTGTCTCGGAGATTCTGTTTGGTGCGGACAATGCCTGGATGGGCCTCATGGGCAAGCTGTATTAGCTTGTTACGGAAGTAAGCAGGGCGAATCACGCGTTCATCGCGGAAAAGCAAGTCCTTGACACGAGACAGTTCCTGTCGGACTGCGAAGTAAAACAAGAATTCAGGAGCAAGAGCACATTTGGAAGACCATCCTTCACATAAATTTTTGAGAACTTGGGACAAAGTGGAATCTGCAGCTGTAGCTGCCTGAAGCTCAGCTTTAGTAATGCAGGAAGTAACTAATGAAACAACAACCTCATCCCGCTCTTCAGTAACCGGTATCTGAAGAGGAAGGCGCGACAGTGCATCAGCCACCACGTTATTAGAACCTTTACAATATTGAACACTGAAATTATAATACAGGAGTTTGGAACACTAACGGGAAATGCGAATGGGGCGGCGGCCTTCGAATCCTGCAGAAAGAAGAGCAACTAGTGCTTGGTGGTCTGTACGTAATGTGAAGTGCCGGCCCCACAAGTAAACATGCCATTTTTCACAAGCAAAAAGACACGCGAGAGCTTCAGGCTCTCCTACTGAATATAAGAGTTCAGCAGGGGTCAATGTACGAGATGCAAAAGTGATAGTGATCAGCTGATCACCTCTGAGTTCCACTGCTCCCACTGCTCCCAGTCCAACATCGGACGCATCTGTCGTGATGACGATGGGAAGCTTCTCATTGAAAATACTAACAGCTGGCTTTGAGGCCAGTATTGACTTAACTTGAATGAAGCTCTGCTCAGCTTCAGCTGACCAGTTAAAAGGCTGTGCTTGTCGAAGTAGAGTACGCAGTGGGCCAACAACATCAGCATAGTGAGGGACAAACTTGGCATAATAACCAACAAGACCTAAAAAGATTGCAAAGTTTTGGCATCAGTAGGCCGTGGGGCATTGACAATGGCCTGAACTTTAGATTCAACAGGTGTCAAGCCGCGGGAACTGACATTATGTCCTAGAAATTGTAACTCATTCACAGAAAAATGCACTTGTTATTAAGTTTCATACCACATTCACTGATGCGGTTGAGAACAGTATGAAAGTTAGCATCGTGCTCTTCGCGAGTACGTCCCCACACCAAAACGTCATCCATGTAACAAAGGCCGCCATTACAACTCTTAAGAATAATTGACATCATTTTCTGAAACACTGCAGGGCAGATGCAAGCCCGAAACACACGCGGCGAAACAGAAACAAGCCTTCGTGCTATACAATTGTGGTTAGGTTTCTACTGCACTCAGAAAGTTCAACTTGGTGATAAGCGGACGCGAGGTCCAGCTTGGAGAAACATACCGCTCCAGAGAGCTGATGAAGCAGTTCTTCAATGTGAGGAAGTGGAAAACCGTCTATGACGATCGCCTTGATTGGTTCTCGTAAGTCGACGCATAGTCGAAGTGATCCATCTCTTTTCTTGACGACGACCAGTGGAGAAACCCATTCGGAAGCAGAGAGAGGCTCGATGATTCCGCTGGCTTGAAGGCGGGACAGTTCCGCAGAGACTTGCTCACGGAGAAGAAGAGGAATGCGGCGCAGCTTGGCCCGCACAGGGCACACACCTGGTCGACGCATCACTTTATGCACAAAACCGCGCACACAACCCAGTTCACGGGTGAACAGGTGGTGGAATTCAGAAGGCGCGTTGGCCGGAAGATCATCTTGGACGTCGACTTGAGCCCAAATCATAGACGCACCGACGATGTTGATGGACAAAGCCCTCATGGCATCACGTCCCAAAAGCGAGCTGCCATTCGCAGTTACATATTGGTTTTGGGACGTTAAACCCCACATATCAATCAATCAATCGCAGTTACATAAAAAGTAATGAAAGCAGTGCGACTTCGATAGGAGTCTTGAGCTGTAAAATGACCTGAATTATCAATCGTTTCCTTGGGAATATGTTTGTAGAACCACGTGTGAAGGCAAAAGCCGAATGTTGGAAAATGACTATGAAAGTCGGTGGCACTGATTAAAGAGACTGAGGCACCAGTGTCCAAGAGAAATTACAAGGGCACATGGCCCACTGAAGCTACGATGCTGAGCTCGGACGTAGTGTGGAGGCCATGCACATTTAAAACAGTGACCGTATTGGTCTGTGCAGTGCTCGAAGGAACGGACGAACAAACTGGTTCAGGAAGATTTGTGGACGGGAATTGCGTACGGACTGAAAATGTCCGATTTTTCCGCACGCAAGACAACTGCGGTTTCTCGCGGGACACTGCGCAAAATTGGCTAAATGCCGAGCCAAGCCGCAACGAAAGCAATGCGCGGTTGCTTTTGGAGAAGAAAATTGCGAACGCGAGTCAGGAGCTTGGTACTGTTCCTGAAAACCAGAATTTGGAGGAATGGGGTCGCCATAATGCCGGCTTCCTGGCCCCCACTACGCCGAGAGGCCGCCATGTTGGCCGCCACGGAAGGGCTCTGCAGGCGGGCGTCCATGATGGCCGCCGCGCCGAGACGAAGATGAAGGGCCACCTTGTTGACGCGTCCAGTGAAACAAAGAGCCACCGCCTTGGCCCCCCGCAGCAGAAAGTTGCTGCACTGAATGCGCAGCAACTTTCAACGCAGCAACGCAGCAACTGAATGGAGCGAATTGCTCCAACTGGAAGCGAATAAACTCGTCCTCTCTCGCAATCGAGAGGGCTTCAGATAATGAAATTGATGAGCCTTTTTGAAGCATGCGGCAGCGGACGTTTTGCGAGGCTACCCCGGTGAAAAGCTGATGGCGGATCATATCGTCCTCGAGCGCGCCGAAGCCGCATGACGCGGCGAGCGTTCGAAGAGAAGTAATGAACTTGGCGACTTGCTCGCCGGGCAATTGTCGCCTTTCTTGAAATTTTACGTGTGCGAGATAATCGCACGAGACATCTTTAAAAAGTTCATCGAAAAAAGCAACAGCATTCTTGAAGGCATCGAACGATGCTGGCGTCAGCGACGCGTTGGTGGCGTTCTAAGTATAGAAGAGCTTTAACCCGGCAGGGCCGAACGCGTTGAGCAGCAGGGCCCTGTGACGCTCGGGCTTGCTGGCGTCCTCCCTGGCCGCGTCTGCGTAGGCCTGAAACACCCATTTCCAGTCAGCCCACGGAAGTGGCGGGTCTCCGGGCGAAGGAAGAAATAGGGGAGGTGGAATAGGAGACGCCATTTCAAGCACGAAGAATGGAGATGTGCAGACGAAAAGAAAATGATGCCAGTACACTGTTTGAAGAAGAAGACAGAGGCGTCGTAGCTGAATGAAAAAGAAATGAAGCGACGCAGCACGCAGTAGCCATCTTGCTGGGAACAAAGAGCGACATCTATGCGGTGAGTGCCTGATGTTTTCCTCTCAGTTCAACAGACTGCTCTAGCACAGGTTATCGTAGTTTAGAGAAGCGCTGTGGGAAGCATTAGAGTGAGCTTTGATCGTTTCAAGCAAAGTCGAAGTGATTTGATACCAAAGTTAATGCGGAGGGGGTAAACACGGGAGAGTTACAAATTACTTGCACGTCTTGCTTGTAGATTGATAGTGGGTCTGGCAAGTAGATTCTAACAGGGAAACAGCAAGAGGCTAGTGTGAATGATGGAGAACCTTAAAGTGAAGGAACTCATCGAAATTTGTCAGCACCTCGGCATTACTTTGTACCATGCGAAACGAAAGCAAGCGATTCTTGAGATCATGAATGATTAAGGAGTGTCGGCTGAGGAAGTCGATGAGGCCTGGGTGGATATCAAGGCACGCCGCGAGGAGGCTGAAAGGCGAGAAGTTCGCGAACGTGAAGAAGCTGAAAGGCGAGAACACCGTGACGAGGCCAAGAGACAGGAGCGCCTTGAGTTGAAACAAATAGAATTGGCAATGCTACAGTGTTCGCAGGCGCCTAGCGTAGTTTCTGTGACAGTTTATATCAGCAGTCAGAGAATTCGCGACCAACTGCCACCGTTCGTAGTAGGTGAGGACATGGCGAAGTATCTCGTGAAGTTTGAACACGTCTGTCAGCGAAATGCTTTGGAGCGGTCTCTTTGGGCGCAGAACCTTCTTCCCGGCGAAGGGTCTGACGCGATAACTTGCTTGTCGAAGGAAGCGTTTGAGAGCTATGGTTAGGTTAAGGAAGTGCTTTTGAGACGTTAAAAGTTGTCACCCGAGGCTTTCAGGCAAAGGTTCCGGTATGCGAAAAAGGGGAAGGAGTCACACGTTGATTTCGCGTTTCGTCGTAAAGCCGATTTAACTGAATGGCTCAAGGGCGAAGGTGTTTATGACTATCGCGATAAAGTGGTGGAATGCATTGCATTTGAGCAATTCTACCGCTGCATCGAGGAGGATGTCAAGCTTTGGCTGCAGGACAAACTTGGTGAAGTACAGCTAAACAAGGCAGCAGAGTTAGCTGAGGAGTATTATACTAGCCGAATGTTGCCTAGCAGGGCAGTGCGCGTTAAAAAAGATGAAAGGAAAGAGGGCTTTTCGAAGAAACCTGATCAACGGAAGCCGCGAATCTGCTACAACTGCAGAAAGGAAGGGCACATCGCGATAAACTGTAAGCAAAAGTTTGCAACTATCCGAAAATCGGAAAACAAACGGAAGCCGCGAATCTCCTACAACTGCAAAAAGGAATGGCCAATCGCGATAAAATGTAAGCAAAAGTTTCCTTTCGCAAAAATTCAAGAATCGGAAAAAAACATGCGGTTGTTAGAGCGGTATCTCCAAGAAATTAGTGTGAATGGGAAAACTTGTCGAGCACTTCGAGACTCAGCGGCAACCATGGACGTTGTCCATCCTTCGTTGGTGTCTCCGGATGGCTTTACAGGACAATGCGCGTGGATTAGGCAAGTCGCCGAAGAGCAGAGTGCTTGCTTACCAATCGCTACGGTTGTCATTGAAGGCCCGTTCGGTAAGCTTCACACCGAAGCGTCTGTGTCTGTCGCACTTCCCGATAATTTTCTTTACCTGTTCTCTAACAAATCCGAGCAGCTTCTCAAAGAGCAGGGTAAATCGTTCTTCTCCAACTTAGCGTACATGGCCCTCACGCGATCGCAAGCGCGGAAGCTTTCGCAGGCGCTTGATCTTGTTCAATGTGATGAAGCATCAAGTGACCTTGGCGGCGAGTCGACGGAACCTCAGAGAGGAAATTCTCCGTGTGAGTCATGTGAGCAGTCACTCGAGCGGCCCGTCGTCGAAGCAACTGGCGCGGTTTCCGTAGCAGGAGGAGACGACATGACGCCATTGGGTCAGAGCGAGAGGGGCGCAACGCTCTCGCCTGTAGCGGAAAGTTGGAGTGAGAGGTCGAGGGTTGATCGAGAAACGCTCATTCGAGAGCAGCGTGAGGATCTCTCGATTAAAGCGCTAATGCAAAGCGTAAACTTTGGAAAAAAGAAAAATAATGTTCCTTTTTTTGATAAAGCAGGGCTTTTGTATCGGAGCTACACAAATGAGCAAGGAAGCAAGTATGAGCAGCTCTTGGTGCCACAAAAGTATCGTCGCCAACTATCGGAACTGGCGCATGAAAACGCATGGGCAGGGCATCTCGGCATAAAAAAAGACAAAGGCTAGAGTTTCCCTTGAGTTTTATTGGCCGAAATGCTGGAAGGGTATCGAAGACTTTGTACGCTCATGAGACACTTGTCAGAGAGCGGGGAAATCCACGGACAAGTGGATGGCACCCATGAAGCTTTTGCCAATTATCACAGAACCTTTTCGGCGCCTAATAATTGATATCGTCAGGCCCCTGCCAGAGTCAAGACAAGGTTGTCGGTACATCCTGACGGCTCTCTGTGTAGCCACAAAATTTTCGGAAGCGATACTACTTAAGGAGCTCAATTCCCCTCATATCGTGGATCCACTGCTATCCATATACAGACGCGTCAGATTTCCTTCTGAAATCCAATGCGACAATGGTAGAGCCTTTACCAGCTGCCTTACCTCTACCTTTATGGCTAAATGTGGAATAAAAGCAGTGCACAGCTCGATCCAACACCCACAATCTAATCCGGTAAAGCGTATGCATTCCGTTCTGAAACAGATACTGAGAGCTCTTTGCTACGAGCACAAATGCGACTGGGAAGCGTGTATTCCTCCCGCTATGATCGCTTTGAGATCAGCGCCTCATGAGAGCACTGGTTTTAGTCCTGCAGAGCTTGTGTATGGCAGGAGTTTGAGAACACCATTGCGAATGCTACGCGAGTCCCAGGAGGGATTCGATCAGGACCCTAATGTGGTTGCGTATGTTCTGGACCTCCTTCACAGGCTTGGGGAAACGAAAGATTTTGTGGAAAGCCACATGAAAGCTGCACAAGTGTTGTCGAAGGAGTACTACGACAAATCGGTGAAGAAGCGCGCTTTTGAAGTAGAAAGTCAGGTAATGCTCTTGCGGCCGTCTAAAAAGAACAAGCTTGAGGTTCATTGGGAAGGACCCGCCAAAGTAATATCGAAGCTTTCTGTTATCAATTATGAAATGAAAATCGGAAGGCGGCCGAACAAAATTTACCACAGTAACTTGATAAAACCATACGTTCAAGGTCAAGCGTTCGTAAATCTGCTGTTGAATGCTTCAGAGGAATAGAAGCAGAAATTTTGAGTTCTAGTGATGTAATCGAAAGGGGATCGGAGGTAACCTTGGAGCAGTTGAACCTAGAGCCTAGGTTAAGCGAAGTCCAGAAGGAGGACCTGAAAAGGGTTCTTTCCGAGTTTGGAGACGTGTTTTCGGACCGTCCCGGAAACACGACGGTGATCAAACACGATATCGAGCTAACTTGTGAGGAGCCAATCCCTAGCAAGCCGTATCGTTGTTCCCCTCCTGTGCAACATTGAAAACATGGGCAGCTGTTGGTACCGCATAGGCATCGTCGCCTAAATGTGGCCGGTTACTGAGGTGGAGCATGAAACTCCAACAGCAAAAATTTGACGTTCGCTACAAAAAAGGAAAGCTAAACGCCAATACAGACGCATTGAGCCGTGCGTTTAGTTAGTACCTTTTCCAACTTTCCGTTTCTCGCTAGTGATTCGGGGCAAAATTTTGTCCTCATCATGGCTTTAGCTGAGCGCTCTCGCCCAGAGTGATCTCAACGAGCCAACCTTGTGTTCTATTCTATTTCGTTACTTTGTTGTACGTGTAAAAAGTTGAGTTCTCATTTTAGGAGTCTTGTGTCCCGCGTGTGCCTCTTGATGTAGAGGGAGCGTAATTCTGATAGACATGTAGCTAGTTACATGTTGTAATATACTTTGTCTGGTGTTTTGTCGGGTGACGAAGGCACTTGCTTGTGTCGTGTGTTGTCTGTTGTCGAACCGTTGTTGACAAGTTGCAGAACCATCGACAAGTGCTGAGACCAAAGATCGTCAGAAGAAACAAGCGAAGCTGGTCGACAAGTTGTGGCGACAAGCCGGTGGAGCTGGGATCCGTCCTCAAGAATGGGATGTGTTTCCAGAACAGAGTCTGGAGCTGCATTGTCCCCATGGCCCTGGAGGCGAACTTGGAGAGACCTGGCGAACGAGCGCGCCTGACATCCGAGCCACGTGCAAGGAGCTCGTCGTTCCGGCGCATTGATTTGGCGGCGGGGGTGCTGTTATACCTGCGAGTCCACATCGAACGTCCATGCCTCTCAAAAAGGCAATCTGTGTCAGGGCCAGCACCCGAGCCCACCTGACGCGAACAACTCAACGGCGTCATCACACGACGGTGCCTTTTTCTCGCGCACGCACAGCGAGCCCGTCGAAGCAATCGGCGCCTTCCTGTCTGGCGAGTCTTACGCAATGCGTAGCGACGTCACTCGTCCTTGGGTGCAGCCATGTGAAGCGCAGCGGCTCCGGATTCGATGAAAATGACCTGGCCAAGCGGCGACACCATTGGAGGATTCTGACCTCACGGCCAGCGGCACTTCTGGTTGGACATTTGGTTACTCAAAGAATCCTCCCGGTGCATATAAAAAAAGCCTTGAAGCGCGTCACGAGCAATAGACCTATGTGTCAGAGGAGAGAGCTCGGCTGTCCGAGTCTCTAAGCTGTCCGCCTCAATGCCGAATTTGTAACGCCTCTATGTCTTTGCTGTACATAAACCTTGTTAACTGACCGTCCTCTTGTCCACTCGTCTATCAGCATTGCGCAGAAGCAGTCGCGGGCTGAAAAACCTACGCTACCACACGGCTGGTCACCTTCTCGGCGGAATTCGAAGCCGTGGCGCCTTCGGAATGCCGCGTCGCTGTCTTTCGTAACAGTGGAGTCAGCGGCGAGATTCGTGGCGCCCTTCGTAATGCCGTCGGAGGCGCGCTTCGTAACACCATAACGGTACGGTATAAATTTACCTAGAGCCCACATAATTTCCAGACACTCCTTCTCTGTCACAGAACAGTTCTCCGATTTCGTGAGGGTACGGCTTGTGTATGCGACTACGTAGTCCTCAAATCCCGATTTGCGCTGCGCGAGCACGGCGCTGAGTCCAACACCGCTGGTATCGGTGTGTACCTCAGTCGGAGCAGTCGGGTCAAAGTGACGCAAGATTGGTGCCGAGGTTAACAGGCGATGCAACTTTTCAAAAGCATCGTCACAGGCGGGTGACCAAACGTAACTTTTCGAGTCACTGCGCAGAAGTTCAATCAATGGGGTGGTGATCATCGCAAAATTCCGAATAAAGCGGCGGATATAGGAGCAGAGGCCAAGAAAGCTGCGCAGATCCTTCAGAGACGCAGGTTTAGGGAACTCAGCAACTGCCCGAAGCTTGGCGGTGTCAGGAAAAATACCGTCTTTAGAGACAAGATGGTCGAGGATGGTGAGCTGATTTGCGCCAAAGCGGCATCTTTTCAGGTTGAGCTGAAGGCCGGCATTACTTAGGCACTGCAGTACTTAGTCTAGCCTGCGGAGATGCGTTGGAAAATCTGGTGAAAATATAACTGCGTCATCCAAGTAGCACAAGCATGTTTTCCACTTCAGGCCACGCAAAAGATTGTCCATCATCCGCTCGAATGTCGCGGGCGCGTTGCAAAGACCAACAGGCAATACACAGATTTCTTGTAGGCCATCAGGTGTGACACAGGCCGTCTTAGGCTGATCTTCAGGTGCCAGAGGGACTTGCAAGTAGCCGCTCTGTAGGTCTATAGAAGAGAAGTACTCCGCACCTTGGAGGCAGTCAAGGGCATCGTAGATTTTCGGTAAGGGGTAAACGTCCTTTCGAGTTATTTTGTTAGGACGACGGTAGTCAACACATAGGCGAATGGACCCGTCCTTCTTCCTAACGAGAACGACTGGATAGCCGAGGAGCTATATGAAGGCTGGATGACGTCACGCTTGAGCATGTCAGCTACTTGGTCATCGATAACCTGGCACTCAGCTGCGGACACGCGATAGGGTCTTTGACGCAATGGCGCATTGGTACCCGCAATGATGCGATGACACACAGTGGACGTGCGGCCGAGTGGAGTATGCTGGCAGTCAAAGGAAGAACAGAACTTCTCCAGCAGTCGTAGAAGCTGAGCACGTTGCGAAATGGTTAACGTGTCGGTGATGGAGCTGCTGAGTACGTCAGGCCTGGTAGTCAGCGGCGAAGAAACACAGGTCACTCCGGCGACTTTGTGTTTGGCGGAAGGACCAGTCGACATGTCGACAATTGCAGAAGGGTCGAGACTGTAAACTCACCCGACACACTCAGCCCGAAGTAGTGTTACAGGACATGACAAGAGGTTCGAGATGAACAGTCTGCTGACGCTGTCATGAAGTTCAAAAAGGGCATAAGGTAGCGGTGAACACTTGCGGCGAACGAAAAGGGCAGATGGCGTGAAAAGGGCACTCGGCTCGGCGAGCGAGTTGCAAGATACCATGGTAAGGCGAAAGAGTGCGGTGGTATGATGGCGTCTTCAGCAACAAAAAGTTTGTCCCCGGTTTCAAGAGCATCATTTAACAAAGCGTCGCCAAACACTTCAAATTCTACCTCAGCGTGAGAGGAGTCGATGACGGCTTTATTAGCGGAGAGAAAGTCCCAACCCAAAATGAGTTCATAGGAGCAGGAATCCAAAACTAGTAATTCGACGACATAGATGAGGCCATCAATCGCGATGCGAGCAGTACAGGCAGCGGCTGGCGTGACGTGCTCTGCGCTCACTCTACGAAGTGATACACTTGCTTTTGGCGTCATAACGTTTTTGAGCAAGCGACAGGGTCTGGCACTGATCACTGCAACTGCGGCTCCAGTGCCGACAAGAGCGAGTGCAGCCATGCCGTCCACATATACGTCGAGAACATTCGTTGGGGAAGAGAGAGGCCTTGGCCTTTTCGCGAGTGACGCAGTTCCTGCCTCTGAAACTGCGGCAATCAGTTTTCCCGCACCTGCGATTAAGGACGACGACGCATCGGGGATGGCGAGCGGCGTCGAGGTGATGACGAGCGACAGTTAACAGGAAGGCGGTGGTCGGTGTACGGCGAAATCTGGTCAGGGGGCTGAGAGCCTGTGAACGAAGGGCGTGGTGGCACATAAGGGGCAGGTTCGAAACTCTGGTGGTAGCTCTGGTGGTAGACAGGGACGCGTTGATGGTAGTATCGTGCTATGTGGCCAGGTAGGCCACAGGCAAAACATATTGGCCGATTGTCGACTGTACGTAATTGTCCACTACTCTGGAGGGACCTCGGCTGAGCGAACAGAGGAGTAGGTCGTGGTGGAACGGCTGATGGCAGTGACGTAAAAGTCTGAAGAGGTGGTCGAGCGGCCACTTCAGCACAGCTTAGAGGTGCAGTTACCTCGGCACAGGCAACGGGGGCCGGCAAAGGTGAAGGGTCACGGGCAGATGGCAGAGTCGCGCAAATTTGCTCCTGGATGGCCTGGTGAAGGTTTGCTGGAAAATGTGACTGCGGTTGGCCGACTGTAGATAGCAGCGATAGCTGATGAGCGACTTCAGCACGAACAAACTCCTTGATCTGCGATAGCAGGGATCTAAGGTCACAGGTGATGGTTAGGCTTGACAGTATGTCAACCGCGACATTAGGGCGTTGCGTCTGAATACGCTGTCGTCGAAGCTCGTCGAAACTCTGACACAACTCCATCAGCTCAGAGACAGTGACAAGGTTCTTCGAGAGCAGCATTTGAAAGGCGTCGTCGGAAATGGCTTTCATGATGTGTCGTACCTTGTCAGTTTCCGCCATCGTCGGGTCGACACGCTGGCAGAGGTCGAGAGTGTCCTCGATGTAGCTAGTGAATGTCTCACCAGTTTGTTGGGACCGGCTTCGTGGACGTTGTTCTGCGCAAACTTTGCGCACACTAGGGGTCAAAAAATATCTGCGATGCAGGCTTTGAAGGTCGTCCAAGTGGGGATATCCGCCTCAGGGTTTCTGTACCATAGCTTGGCAACATTCGTTAAATAACACATCATTGTACCAAGCTTCGCGGGATCGTGCCATTAGTTAGTAGCACTGGCTCGTTCATAAGATTCCAGCCAATCCTCAACGTCTTTCTCATCGGTACCGCTGAAGTTGCCTGGTTCTCGCAAGAGCTGGGCACCGGGACAGCCCCTGCATGGCGAAGCCGCTGGGGGTGTGAAGACAGCAGCGTCATATGCAGCTCCAGGACTAGGGAAGACCGCCGCGGTGTATATATATATACTGTTTATATATAAAACAGAATATATATATATATATATATATATATATATATATATATATACACTCCGACGAAGGCAGGTCCACCTGCCGAAACATTAGTAAAACTAGTGTTTTTCGCACGTTTGTCGACCTCTTTTTCTACCGTATATATATATATATATATATATATATATATATATATATATATATATATATATATATATATATTTAAAAGAAAGAAGTGTATACTTAAGGGCTCGTTTTTCCGTCTTTTGACACAATATTATTGAGATCTAACAGACAGTAATGCCAAGAAATGTACAGGGGAAGTTAATAGAACCAATGGAATGTAAATAAGAAGAAAGAAAATTGTATGAAAGAATAAGCAGCCAGGAGCAGGATTATATATATATATATATATATATATATATATATATATATATATATATATATATATATAGAGAGAGAGAGAGAGAGAGAGAGAGAGGGAGAGAGAGAATGAACTTGCAGATAGCACATTGGAAAAGTAAATTGTCGTTACTAACATTTCAGCCGCGGCAGAGCCTTTGTCAGAGCCACGGTCGAAACGTTAGTAAAGAAAATTTCTATTTCAAATGTGCTATCTGCATGTTCATTCAATATAGAAAATATCCGGACCTGTCGTGCCTTCCCTTCAATTTCTCTCTCTCTGTCTCTCTCTCTCTCTCTCTCTATATATATATATATATATATATATATTTATATATATATATATACATATATATATACTGTTTTATAAGCACGTGAACAATTTTCAACACATATGCAACAATTTTAAACACTTGTCTCCGCAGCCATTCTTTCTGCCAAGGGCGCAAGATTTTTCGAGCTAGGTGATCACTCAGTAACAATTATTTAACTCAATTTCAGGGTGGTTATTTGTGTGGCTAGTTTCGTTCTACGTTACAATTAAAGTTGAGCCTAAGTTTTAAAAATCAATAATATCGTGCACAGCGCGAGAGATCCTACATGAATTTGCAGAACGCGATATTGGAAATAGCTAAACTGAACGCACCGGCCGCGCCGCAGGGGCGTTCCATATGCTTCGTCAAATGTGTTATGGCGCTGTCCAGATAGTACAAGAAAGCCAGATGACCCAACAAGAACGATGTTTTATTGAGCAGCTTCTATTTATACTAAGCACATGTGACATTGCAGTGACCTGCTTTGATAACACTGCATCGCGCTGACGCATCATCTCTCCCCCTTCAAAACCCATAGCGTTCAGGTTGTTTTTGTGGCCGACTTGATCTTCGCAAGAGTGGTGGGGGCGTTAGGGTTGATTCCATCAACGTTTTTTCCGGGCGGTCTTGCACAGTTTCAGCGGTGGCTCAACTGGCTCCTGCTTTTGTTTCTGGCCAGGGTCACTGTCCACCGGTTCCGCTTGATGTCTCAGCTGATCTAGGTGCCGTCGGTGCAGTCCCCTAGCACAATCCACGGTTACCATTCTGGAACCTTGATGGTCTTGCGCTACTCCTGGAATCCATCTTCGACTTCTTTCAAAACTGCGCATCCAAACCGGGTCACGTGCATTGAACTTTCTTGCACTTGCTGTTGGCGAACCATCAGCATGTTTTCCTTTGGGCTTGATGCTGTCTATCTTCGTTCTAATCTGATAACCCAGCAAACGTTCCACCAGTGACTGCCCATCTTCTCCCGGAGTTCGGCGGTATTTGCACAAAAATTGATCCAACCTTGTTAACAAGTCACATCCCGGATTTTTCTTTAATCTTTCCTTGAGAATGCGCACCGCTCTCTCGGCTAAGCCATTGCATTGCGGATGATAGGCTGCTGTTAGTTGCTGTATATTGTTACGTGCCAAGAACGCGCAAAAATATGAGCTCACGAACTGTGGTTTATTGTTTGACACGAACTTTTTCGGAAGCCCGAACCGTGCAAATATTGAACGCAGAGCTCTGACCGTAGCTTCAGACGTAGCAGTTTTCAATGGCACCACTTTAATTCATTTTGTTTCCGAGTCTACGATGACCAAGACCAAGTGGCTGTCCACAAGCCCGGCGAATTCAGCATGCAGATGGCTCCAGCTATCCCCGGTCACTGGCCAGGATGCAGGCACCTGAGCAGACGGCATCGTTGAAGCCTGTGCACAAACATCACATGATTTGACCAGTCGCTCAATGTCAGAGTCTAGTCCCGGGTACCAGAATAGCGTCCTGGCGATACTCTTCATGGCAACTAGGCCTGGATGAGTTTTATGCAGCAGGCCTAGTGAGGGTCTTCTTGCTGCTACAGGTACAACGATGTCATGGCCCCAGTACACCAAATTGTCACATAAGGTTGGTTCCATCCTTCTGTTAAAATATGGCCGGTACTGCTCGTGATCTTGGGGTCGGAACCACGGTCATGCCTGTAAAACCCACTCGCTGACCTGTTGAAGAGTAGGGTCCCGATCGGTCATTTGTTTCATCTCTCGAGCGCACATAGCTGTTTCCTCCATCGATTGGGCAAACAAAACATACTCCTGTTCATCGCAATGGCCCTCTCATAGCTCTGTAACCAGCAGTGACAATCGGCTGTGGAAATCTGAGTTTGAATGCTCACTGCCCTTACGATACTGTACCGTGTAACTATAGTTAGAAACAAGGCCTACGCTGAATACGAGCGGCTGCCATCCGTGGTATCGCCTTTTTTGGATTTAGTATCCCAGCAAGAGGTTTATGGTCCGCCACCAAGTCAAAATGATGACCATACAAATAGTCCTTGAACCGTGCAACCCCGAACACAAGTGCTAGGGCCTTTTTTTCCAACTGTGAGTAATTGCATTCTGCCTTTGTAAGCTTTCTTCTACGGAAACCAATCGCGTAATCAGCACCATTGACACGGTGAGATAAAACCGCTCCGATACCTACTGGGGACACGTCGCAGTCCAACTTCAATGGCTTATCAAAATAAAAATGGGCCAAAAACTTCAACGCTTCTATTGCTTCAAACTTTCCGGAAACATTCTTTGTGTTCCTGATTCCACTGCTATCTCGCCCCTTTTTGGAGAAACGCGCATAACGGTGCCAGTGTGGTTGCTACGCTCGGCAAGAGTTTGCCGTAATAGTTCACAAGACCCAAAAATGCTTTCAGCTAACTCACCGATGGGGGCTCAGCGGTCCCTCAGCATACGCTCCAGCGATGTCCCGAAATTGCACTTCTCCGCCAGCCGCTTGATTTCGGCAATGAAATCCTAACAGATTCACAAACTTTATGTATTCGCAAGAAGATGACCTATCTTGGGGTGGTCTTGTTGGTGTGTGGCGTGTAATGTTCTTCCAAATACACGACAACTTCATCGTAGCTGAGCTAGTTGACATTCTTCGGGTGGCAACGCCCCTGAACGACTCCCACTGCACTGTCCGTTAGTGAAGATATCAAGAGTACCCGTTTCTTCGCTTCGTCTGCGATGTCATGATCTTCAAAGTAAGCCTCCAAACGAACACGATACGTTGGCCAGCTACGATCCACCCCTCCGAAATCGGGCGACCGCCCGGCCCTAATGATTGCGCGGGTCTGCTCGTCACCACTGTTATGGCGCTGTCCAGATACTACAAGAAAGCCAGATAACGCAACAAGGACGATCGTTTACTGAGCAGCTTGTATTTATACTGAGCGCATGTGACGTTGCAGTGACGTGCCTTGATAACACTGCATCGCGCTGACACATCAAAATGGGGATCGTAATCGCCTCTCTGGAGGATAGGCGCGATACTATTATATCCTCGACTAAGTGTTCGTACAGTGTATACGGGATTAGAATAACGGCAAGTGGACCAACAAAAGGTGTGTTTAAGCCAATCGTAAGTTGGCGCTGAGAAAACAGAAAACTGTCATCATCACGATGTGCTCTCCCTTTAGTTCCTCCTCTTCATATGCTTTGATTCCATAACGATTTGTCCAACCTGAGAATCAAGACATTTAATGGGTCTAGGAACGAGTGAAACACACAAAAACAGATATGTATAAAAATAGAGATAACCAGGGGAATGAAGAAAAACAGATGACGAGGGAGAAAAAATCGACAAAGAAAAAGGTCACGACAGCCCGGAACGCGCAGCGCTTTCACTGCGAAAGCTGCGAACCGTGGCTTTCAGAGCCTTTTCTTGACGCTCTTTGAGTATCTACTACAAGCACACTATAGATAGCCACTACGCCATAAATAATCAAACCTTTTGTGTAGTAGGCTGGCATACACTCTGCTAGCCTTCGTCATTTTTGAGGGACGAAGATCCTTAAAGCGGCACTAATTCGTCCCTCGTAGTAGTGCGTAACATGTCTTACGCTTCTACATGCAAGGTGGTTCCGGTGGGAGGATTCTCCTGTGCGCTGTTGAACAATAAAAAATTCGCAGCATGTGTGTTAACTAAAGTCGAAATTCTTCTATGTCTCATTCCCCATTAGCAGCCACTCGCATGAACTTTGAGCACAATCTGACAAGAAAGCGTTGCTACGTTATACTCGCTGGGCGTAACCTCCTTGATTTCGGGAAGATTTAGCGCGCGTTGGGCCACAGTGCCATGAATACAGTGAACTAGTATATACCATGAACTCGATGTGGTAAAAGGTGGGAAGTAGACACAAAGCGCAAGCCGTAAGAAAGTGTGCCACCTCTTGTTTAGTCCTTGGAATGTCCGCTGGTTGGCGGTGCTTCTATATGCAAAATATATGAAGAGAAGATGCGAGATGGTGGTACTTGAAGTGTTGACTAGATGAACGAATGAACACACACACAGATGCATGGATCGACGCATGAATGGCTGCACGGACGGATGGACGCATGGACGGACGCAGGGATGTACGCATGGATGGACGTGTGGACGCATGAACAGACGCCCGCGTCGACGGATGTATCGACGCGCGGACGGTCACACAGAAAGACGCATAGACGGACGGAAGCAAAAACGAATGGGCGGACGGATGCTTCGCCCCACTCTCCATCACTCACCCCGTGGATATGCTGCAATTTTTTTTAGAAGCATGGTGTTCGCTAGACATTTGCTAAGAATATTGTGCGATATTTTTATGCAGTGGCCGCCGACAAAGAAAAAGCATGCCTGAGATTTATTAAATGAACTAGAAGAGGCTTTTTTATTGGGTTGGATCATTCGATTGCCTGCTCTATACGTATTTCGGTGTGTGACGCCAGGTTGTTCCTTCGATGTTCTAACACACTTTGTTACTCATATTAGCGTGATTCCATTCCCGATATCAAGCCTGCCTATGGACAGTTTTTGAATGACTTTCTAGCACCGGTGTGGCTCAGTAGTAAAATACTGGGCTGGCACGTTCTCTGTAAAGCAAATAGAAATGGTCGAAGGGAAAAGGCAGCGACATATAGCGAGAAAGAGAAAGAAAGGCGCAAACGAGAAAGAAAGATGTAAAAACAACAAGATACTGAACGTAAAACGAAGAAAGACCAAAAGTGCAAAGAAGAGACGCAAAGGAAAGATACAAGAAAGAGAGAAAAGAAAAGAAAGTGTGAACAAAAAAAGAGAAATTAAATCAAGGCAAATAACCCGGCCACTCACTTTCTTCAGAATTAGCATCCTATGTAAGAAGCTAAGCTTTTTTTTCATTAGTCGGAATGAGGAACTTTACATTCAATTTCAATTATCAGTTCTCAAATACTTAAACACAGCAGAATGGCCGTTACAGTAATCCCTGCAATGTTGAAGAAGATATATCTGTAGCCTGCGCAACTTTGAAAAAAAAAATCAGTTGTTCCATTCCTTTAGAAGTAATCATCATCTTCTTCTTCATCATCAGTTGTTCCCAGTGCTGTTCTGAATGCTCCTCACTCGTATATTCAAGATCATGATGCTCACAATCGCTAGCTCAAAGAAGCGGCATGAGCCATGAGATGGGTAGAAGAAGAAAGAGAAGAAGAAACAAGCCAATCTACCTGGTCGTCCAAGGGTAAGGTGCATTTTGTGTTATCTTCCTGGTTAATCAAGTGTGGATGGAATCGCAAAAAGCTTCTCTAAAAGACTGTGAGAACTTACACAGTACCTAAGCAGTAGTTGCAATTTTATCAGAACTCCGTTGATCTTCATGCAAAGATATGATCGATAGGCCTGACTTCTGTATGCACCAACATTGCACTTTCATCGTGACTTGAATTGTTCAATTGTTTTTTGGTGACGTGAGGGCTGGTCGCGCGTTTATTCTCAATTTAGCGAGTGTTTAGAAACATCATTTTAAAGATAGAAATCGATGGTTACGGCAGAAGTTAGAATAAATTCACATTGGAACTTGACTCACTATATGATAATGGTCAAGCGACTTTCATCGTAACTATTGAAATATAAAGGGTGACTTATTCAGCTAAATTACATATTTGAGGTATTGAGGTAACTGTGTGTAGCTTCAGTCCTAGTAGTTGACTTGCCAGGCCTTTCTGTTGTAAAGCTACTTAACTTCTGACCTGGAGGTCGCATGATCAAATCCCGGCCACGGCTTCCAATATTCCGATGGTGACTAGAACCGTCAATTTCCGTTCATCATTGATTAATGTGCACAATAAACAACCCCAGGGGCTCGAAATATTCTGAGTCCTCCACTGCGACCTCTCTCCTAATCGGGTCCTAATGCCAACAAATATGGCTGTAAGAGCAAAGATGGTTTCTTCTCCCAATATTCTCAAGCGTATGTGTAAGATACCCTGTGTGATTTAAGTTTTATATTAGGCAAAGTTTCGCAGTTTTTAGTTATTCGGTCAACGGTTAACTTGACCTCGACAACTTCGACTGCCTCGATTCGTACATAACGAAGTTCAACATGTCGCAGCACAATTTATAGTCCAGTACCACGTCCGGAAGCTTGTGTAAGTTACATTCGAGTGGCGACGAACATCTTCGGTTGTGTTGATCTTTAACGTGAGCCGCTCTTGCCTGACTTAACATTTGATTTTTTGACTTCTCCATCCTATGCAGCCCAACCCAGCGAGTCGAGCTCTCACACGAGCGCGACATCTGGCGAGCAGACCGGATCTTTATGTAGGCTTTCTTGACAACACCCAACGCGTTCCGAATGGTTTCTTATAGTACAAAAAAACATTTTATCCGTGAAAACGAAGCCTTACAAGCGCGACCGCCACACCAGCGTTTGCTTGACAGATTCGTTATTTTTGCCGGTGTTTGCAGACACAACAAGATCTACTTACGAATTGCGTAAGTGTGTTCCGTCATGGCAGACGGTGGGAATACCAGCACTGACTATTTGGGTACTTGACTTCAGGAAATAACTAGGAAGATGTACTTTGTTTGGACCACAGGACCTTGCGAACTGCATGAACTTTTGCATGGACATGTTTTTTTTTTTTTCAGGAACATCAGTGACCGTGCCGACAGTCATCGAAGAGAGAGCCGAAGGTGCGGTCTATCATATCATTTGAACAAACCAATTGTATATATGATTTCCTTCATTACTATGGGTATTCAAACCTTCTAAAGTGAACGTATTTACATGGTAGCTTAGTTATAATCACCGCTAGTCTTTTTTTTTGTATGCGTGAACGAAGCTGTAAGGCAAAACTATTCTGTGCTCTAGAGTTAAAATCTCTCTAGCCTTTTTCAATGGTGAAAAAATGTTACCCGTTGAGAACTATTTTTGATCTCTGCAAGAAATATTTTTGCTTTATATACAAAATGTTGTTTCGGGGATATGACAGTTCGAATTAAAACGTAAATATATTTATGAGGTGGTTAAAAATGACTTACCTCTAAGCTGCCAGCAAAACCAAAAGAACTAGCAGGAGTGTATCTCATGTCGGTCACAGTGATGAGTTGTGAAACGAAATTAAACTAAAGGTACTGCTTGAAATTATTGACCAGAGATATTAACCACTATGGATATTTGTTGAGCACTTCCTTAATCACATAACATCATTCATTAGATTTTTTTAAATTGAGTCATGATATTGCGGTGAATGCATCTGTTCCGACTATTTAAACAGTGACAAAGAAGCATAAATTTATTTAAGACATAAAGCTTCGAATCCGTCTACCTTAGCTAAACCTAAACGGCGGAGTCGTCTGCGTATAGAGGGAAACAGGGCACGTCACACGAGCGCGCTTACGTGGCTCTGTGAGTGATGGCTACCTAACCACTGGCGACGTGCTTTTTATTTCAGCTCGTGTGTTAGCATTTGGCCTTCCACTCATCCCAACTGATATTTCGTAATGTAAATAAAACAACTACTACTGTACTTACGCGTATAGTATATTTAACAATAAAATGTCTATATTCGCCGCTGATTTCGTCCAGCTTTTTTTTTAAAATAACTACCTTTTTTGTTAAGGAAAAAGGCGTCTTTGTGGGGTTTGTTGCAACGAAAGTACATTCACGTTGTCTAACTAAAAACCTAATAAAATTTAGTGCTGTTGTTTTTTGTAAAGCCTAAATGTAAATGTCTTATCAATTATGCTTACGTGACGTAGACCTAGCTCTGCTGTGTGTGCCCGTGTTTAAGGAAGAAAAACATGTTATCTTGGAACCAACGCTGCGGAAGCTACACAGTGGTCACTGACGTGCACGCCACGAGCAGCGCCATTGACAGCGTTCCTAAGGGACAACTTCTTCCCGAATCTCTGAACGTGATGTCATGTGTTATGAATTGCTATATTTGAATACCAGGTAGCAGCTTTTCTCCGATGCACAGTGACTCAGTCGTGAGCGGTAGTGGTGCACCGCGGATTTTTGTCGCAGTAACGTGTCATTCTGCTCGTTCCGTAAAAAAACATATCAGACATGCGACACCTCAAAAGTTGGGAAATTATTTTCCAAGGTTTTACGTGGAAAAATCGAACCAAAAAATCACAAACTCGTTCTTAAGCCTGTTCTGTAGGTGTGACACTCTAAAAGAATTCTAAACAGCTGTTGTACTTCAACATGCGCCCTAATCTAAGTAGGCCGGTACTTATGCATGTAGCCCTCATGAAAATTCAACTTCCGTGTACCGCATCAGTTGCGATGTCTTCGATTTAAACCATACATCATATTTTTCGACGCAAAATTGGAGAACGTTTTATCACGCTTCTCACCATATGTTGCCCACTATTGCTCTGTGCAGTGAAAGTGGCTTTAAGTTCACTATAAGGGTCGGTTCTGCCCAGGTAGTCTGCGGCCGCAGCCGGTATCGGTAATCGTTATCGCACGAAATCAGCAAGAAGCACGTCATAACTACTACATTTTTTTAACAGATTGGAATTCAAGCATATAAAGCACCCTCATGAAAGCCCATTTTTTAGCCTAATAGGCACCGCTGCACATTTCCGCTCTCTACTGACCTCAAAAAGCCTTCAATCAATAATTAGCGGTACCGAATCGGTCTTTTAACGGTTCCCACCAACCCAACGCACTACGAAAGGCTCTGACATAATTCCTCATCGTCATTCGCAGCATCAACAAAGCATGCATTGCGTATGTGTAGTGGCAACCACGCTACTAATAGGAATGACAAATACTAATAAAATGCTGCATGAATACCTATTTCATGACAAATATGTTTCATGGCGTAATGGGTGCCGTGCAAGAGTAGATCTATTAGTCGACCCAAGAGTGTTCGTAAAGGTCTCCATAAAGTCCACTTTCCCTCCTTTCGCTCTGTCTGTTCTGCGCGTTCCTCGATGGCCTGGTGTTTTTTGTCATCGTGAACCATAGTCGTGAATGTTGCTTGCACATCGCAACTTGTATGAGTATGAAACGAAGATATGAGTATGAAGATATGAGTATGAAACGAAGCAGCAGTTAAACTCAACCCTTACTTCTGATTCTCCGCATAGGGGTGGCATGGTGACAAAAACGCGAGCACCTAGTAATAGACATTTAGCTTTTTCGCATAATAGAAAAAGTAAGGCCTTTTTGTTTGTTTGTTCACAGCCCATCAGCCGCGCACACACCTCCTCCAGACGATCGAGATCCTTGGCGGTACGTGCATGAGCGCCACTATGCAGCACAGTGTAAAGTCTCTAAGGCGTTATGGCGTGATCAGCACGCAATTTTCGTTTTGCTGTGCCTTTGTGTCGTTAACATGCAACTGTCTTTTGCTTCCAAATCATAAACAGATAAAACGAAGACCTCGTGGGCGTATCTCTTTTTCTTATAACAACAACAGCCACAAGAAAAACAAAAAAAATAACGAATAATGTGCATAAACTATCTGAAGGAAAATCTTACACTATTGAAGATGTTTTTGCGCACGATTTAAAGTTGCCCTGAAATGGGCTATTCTTTCTGCAATCGGCAATTATTTGCAGGTCTGTCGTCCTATGCAGCGCATCATTGTCACGTCGTATCAATTTATTGTTCTTTCTTGTGTGTTTGTAATGTGAAGGCCTGGTTACTTTTATGTGATGCAAAATAAACTTTTTATGAGAATTTATGAATGAATGAATGAATGAACGAATTACTGAATGAATGAATGAATGAATGAATGAATGAATGTCACCATCTCGTATGATGTGTTTTTCAGGCGACATGTGTTTTTACGAAACGGACAAATAAACGCAGATATGGTTTTATCGTGATGGCTACCAATTTCTCCTTCCTTGAGATAAAAATGAATCTTCAGAAATCGTTATCACACTCTCAAGCAGGCAAGTATAGCTTATGGCGCAAAACAAGAACAGCTGACTAGAATAACATATACATGTATAGTGCTTCACCTTTTTGTGTGTGTGTACTCGGATGCATCTAAACCGTCAGTGAGGGCACACAACAAAATGGGGTTAATCACGTTTATTGTACTGAACTTTTTCAGTGACGCCCTCGCTTTCATTGTACGTCTCTTCTGCATCCTGCTGTTCGTGCTGACTGCACTGACCTTCGTCTTCGTGACTACCATTAAAGGCAAGCGGGCTGCAGTATCTTTCTTTTTTCATTTTCGTTGGTTTTTTCATAGGCTGGTAGCTTTTGAACGGCCGTTTCGGCTTTTGTAAGAGAGCTAAGGGTACTTACTAGAACAACTCTGCGCATCGTGGTAAAGACTGATCTTGCATCTCGCGTTTTCGGTTTCTTAGTTCTTCTTTCAAACGACGTTACTGAAACTACCTTGTCTTAGCAGTAGCATCGAGTAGCATTTGTTACGCCTATTCTGCTTTTTCTTTATTTGACTGACAATGCTTCATAACATCATAAAGAAATGTTAAAATGTTAAGAATAACTTAGTTTTTTTAGTCGAGCTTTTTTTCTTCTTTTACAAGTATCGCTATGGCTTGCAGGTTACCCCAGTCCTTTGCCGTCAACAAGCTTTAAGACTACTACAAATCCATGAATACTACCGCAAACCCTACGACCACAACTACTATGACGACCACTACCACTTCTACCACGTCTACCAGTACCAGCACTACGACAACTACTACCACTACTACTAATACTACAACGTCTTCTACTACGACTACTACCACGACATCCACTACCACCACTACGACTACCACTACGACGACATTTACCACCACTAGCACGACCACTACTACCACTACTACTACTACGACCAGCACAACAACTACAACAGGTAGTACACTTCACATGATTGTCTCAAGGCCATAGGGTGTTAAAACAGTAGAGACTCAGATTGCTCACAAGGTAGCAATTAACGTGCATAATTGTATATGATGGAAGAGCCCCGACTTGAAAACTTCCCATAAATGAAACCTGGATGGAGCCGCGTAAAAGCTCAATTTTTATCTTGTTTCATTAAAGAGGCTCAGGTTCTTTTCTTAGAAGTCATCGAATGATTTGATTAAAATATTGTATTGCCTCACGAATCTACAGCCGCAAATACTTTCAGAATACCTCAAATGCGAGGCGAGTTACATTGATTAGACGCACGATCCAAGCCCTTGCTTTTTCTGCATTTGTTCTAGCGACCACGCTGAAAGCTACCCTGGGTTTGGGTGACAAGAGGGCAAAACCCTACATCCGTCCATCAGAGTTACTCGTCACCTTGAGCACGGTCTCTCCTTGTATTTGTCTTTCCTAGTTTCATTCATTCACTCTTTCTTTTTCTTTTTTTTTCTTCCTTCGAATGCGCGACTGCACTCTAAAAAAAAAGAGCGAGTAAAAAGGGTGTCTTTTTGTCCCACAACAATAATCCTCATCTATATTGCGTTCTATTTCGGCGCTATAGCCCCGCGCCCGGTACATTCCGGTCACGATCGACTTGCCCATTATCACGGTTACATTGCATTCTCGATAGCAAAGTGGCCAGCGCCGAGTTTTCAAGAAAGGCAGCGCACGAGAGCCTGATGACGATTATTGTTGTGGGACAAAAGGCACACTTTTTACTCGACATTTTTAAGTGTGTTATTCAGGGTAAAAGCAAGCTGGCGCGTGCATGTGGCGCCATCGCGTGGTAGTGGTGGTGGTACTGTGAAGATCACGCTGTTCGAATCACTTAATGTCGACGAACTTTAGGTTCAAGGCATGCTCCTGTAGATTTACAGTATGATTTTGTCTAGAGAACAACCAGCAATATGTTGCTGACTTCGAGAATTAATTGTAAATTTTCGGCCGCCTGCTCCGCAATATTTGGTTCACATCTTCACCTGAACCTCTACCGCCGATTGTAAGCGTATTCTGACCGTGAAAAAAAAAGAATGACACTGAGCCTTTAAAAAGTGTTGAAGTGTTTAACCTGAGTCATGGCTATATTCTTAATGTCAGCTTCAGTTTTTAGCACAGTGAACATTCTGTGACAAATTGCGAAAATTTCTTTTTTCAATGGACGATTCTTTTAAACCACTCGTTCAAACTGCTTCACAGCGTCCTTCACTACGGTCCAACCCATGGGCAAGAACAAGCTGTTGTGCGTTCTTGGCGAGTACGTGCAGTACTACAATGACGTGAACATCGACGGTCTGTGTGACTACGCCTTCTTCACGTTTTACGGCAAACACGATGTCGCTTTTAAGTGCGTCATTGGACCTGTCCAGGCGACTTTTATCCGTAAATCCAAGCAATCAAAGACCACAATCTACGGCATCCACATCCCCCAAGGGCAAGTGCTGCAATGTCGTGGCGCTAGAAATACTACTTCTCATAAAATTTGAAAATGTTAGTAGATGCGCTTGCAGTGTTGCAAAAATATAGATCATTGATCATCCCTTGTGCCATATCGCCGGAGCCTGAACATCGCCATGACAGCCGCGCGTACCAAAGAGGGTTGGGACATTCTGAAAACCTATTGGTACCACCATAGAATCTGACATTACGTCGTTCTCAACGTCGAGGTAAAGCCATGGGAAGCGCTTATCATGGACACAAGGATCAAAGAAGTCTTCGAATTCCACAAGGTTCGTCACTTTCATTGGTGTTCGCCTGCCACTCTGGTCAAAGCAAGAATATCGTTTGCGAAGGTGCAGTTTTACAACCCACCACCCGCGAGAAGAAATTCTGGCTATACCCTAAAAATAGTAACACATCACTTTTCAGCCGACTTAAAAACTGCTCTTGTTAATAGTGAAACTGCCAATCGCGGTAAGGACTGCTATTCGCTGATGGAAATGAATGCATTATTTGGAGTTCCCAACAAGCTCCCAACTAGCGGTAAGCTGCACGTGCAGCCTGACTAGTCTAACTAAATGTTCCCAAACATGATGGCTGCTCTCTTTGCCAGGCAGAATTTACGTCACATGCAACCCATGTATACACTATTTTATGGAGGGGAATTAGTGCCGCCATGTTCGGCTGTGTACATTTGTGTTTTGCAAGTTTAACAGCTCAGCGAACAGTATTACGGTGGACGCCTACACGTGAAAATGGTTCATGTAGTAAATGTTGTCACGCATGTACTAGAGGCCGTACAGACAAGACAGGAACAGCGACGCAGTAAGACACGAACCTGTATTGTGAACGAAGAGCTAACACACTTAGTCTGTCTTCTTTTCACCCTTTTTCGCTAGCCAGTGCTTGCCGGCTCTAACACCAGATGACAGTATGAAAATCCATGGCCTTAATACTTGATATCGCAGTCTACGAAAAACAAGAAAACATCAAGTGAACAGCACAACATTGCGGTCCCCACAGGTTTCAGGTAAAATATCTATACGCAGAGGCCCCGGTTTACTTGGCTGTGACGCCGCTGCCGCAGCCACCACCACTGAAACATGGGAATGATGGCAATCTTCGTTTTAGTAGCTGTGAAATAGTTACATGTCTACATGGATGGAAATCACGCTTCATAGTTCGTTTTAGGTGTGACTTTATCGAGAAAGTCTGTCACCTGGTACCGCAGAAGGGCACATCAAGTAGAGCAGCAGCCCCGCCATGGTGATCTAGTGGCTAAGGTACTCGGCTGCTGACCCGCAGGTTGCGGGATCGAATCCCGGCTGCGGCGGCTGGATGTCCGATGGAAGCGTAAATGTTGTAGGCCCATGTGCTCAGATTTGGGTGCACGTTAAAGAACTCCATGTGGCCGAAATTTTCGGAGCCCTCCACTACGGCGTCTCTCATAATCATATGGTAGTTTTGGGGACGTTAAACCCACATATCAATCATCAATCATCGAGAGCACCAGGCCATCGGGATGCTCGAGGCATCACAACGCAGCGTTCTATGAGCTTGCGCTGCCTGGCACCAGACAAACCAAGCGTGCAGTGCTCATGTGGAATGAAGGAGTGTACCACGTTGGTGTTGAACAGTTGGACTGTAGGTGTACATTGAAAGTGTTCACCTCCTCTTTGCCGTGTGAAAGGCTGGACTGCTCGTTATAAACACAAGTAGCTGTTCTCTCGCGTGCCGTGGTGTGTCCGACAATGCCATCGAGCTGACTTTCGTGGGTGGTACCTGTAGGTATGACAGGCAACGTGCACCGGACTCTCAGGGCTCCGACCACTACCCCATCGTAGTCACACACCCCTCAGCTAACATTAGGTACACTCGGACCGACAGTGTTGTGATATGGGCGCGCTTCAGAGAACGGCGTACTACAGTGCCTGTCTCTGCAGAGTTCTTCACCGTGCTGGCCGAGTGCCACGACGCACCTGCTACCCGCTGCACCGTGTGAGCGGGAACACCCACACCAGACATCAGCCTCCTCAACCTCGCGCCGCGCGTCGCACGGATCAGATTGTGGCGGTGTGCTCGCAGAAGGCGGAACGGTGGCGTGCCTATAACTCTATTGACGCGGTTTGTTACAGGCACGCTAGACGCCGTCGCAACCTGAACTGGCAGAGCCTCTGCTCGTCACTAGATGACCCTCAGAACCACGCCCAAGCCTGGCGCATCTTTGCTGCCGTTCTTCGCACCAGAGAGCCTCGCTGCCCGGTTCTCCGTGTCGCTGTTCAATGAAGATCGCCACGCATGAGTAGGCTTAGCTGCTGGCAGACATGTTTGCCTTTCCTGCTTGCCCACAGGCACCACAGGGACTACCACTTGTGCTTGCACTCAAAGGGCCTGAGCTGTTCGCTCGGGAGCGAACAGCTCAGGCCCTTTGAGTGGCCCACCGAGGGAGCGGCACCTCTCAGGAGAGGTACCGCTCCCTCGGTGGAGAGCGGTTCCTCTCCACCGAGGGTATTTTGCAGGAAATCCCCGCATTTTGCACGGAGGAGTTTACTCTCAGCGAATAGTGCTCAACAACCGCACGAAGTGGTCTGCCCCGGCAGGGGACGGCCTCACCTACCAGGTGCTGCGCAATAATGACCCCTTCATGCGGCCCCGGTTGCTGAAGGCCTACAACGAAGTGTGGCGCACAAGTCAGGTGCTTACCGGCTGAAAATAGGCGCTCGTGGAACCCATCCTGATGCCACGGAAGACGGCCACGGAGCTTTCACCTACCAGCCAGTATCTCACCTCGACTGCAGGAGCAAACGTGGAAGCCATGGGACATCGACACCTTCGCTGGATTGCCACCGCAACCAACGCATTCCCTCCTGAACAGAGCGGATATCGCCCAAGGCGCTGTACATGCTACTCATTGGCTGACGTGATCGCCACCTTTAGAGGAGGCCATATACCGCGGTGATTACGGCATTCTCGTGCTGCTCGACGTGAGAAGCGTGTTTGGCTGTTTGCACCACGCATCGATTTTGGACGCACTTCGCGACCTTGGTGTGTCGGGTGGATGTTTGACTACCTGTAGAGCTTCTTGCGCGACCACACTCTTCGCATTCGTGTTGGCTCCGCAATCACCGGTCTCCACTCCGTCACAGCAGGCGTACCCCGGAGCAGCATATCAATCCCGCGGCACACGGCGTGTGAAGTGCATGTGGTGATTTATTCCGATGACATTGCGTTGTTTGCCTGTGGCCCCGGTCGCCACTGGGCAGCCCTTCCCGAGTCTTTCCAGGTGGCTATCGACGCGGTTGACGAATTCCTGAACGATATTAGACGGGCGCTGCAGACGGAGGCACTGTTCATACACCCGGGAGCGTCGACTGTTCATACGCCGGGATCGTTGACGGCCGGCGACCGGCCGTCAACGATTTGAGGACGAGCAACTCCCCTCCCCCCTTCTTTCTCGGTCTCTTCGCTCACTCTCTCCTTTCTCTTTCTTCTTTTCACTGAAATCTATTACCTCCTTTATTCCCCTTCCCCTGTAAACCACTGCTGAGGTGTCGCACTTCGCTGCAGGCATTTGCAGGGTTCCCTTTTTTTGCAATTTCAAGAAGCACATCCTCCACCTCCGTAAGTACCTGTTCGTATATCGCGTGGGTGAATGCGACCATCTGATTAACACACTATACTGATATAATTGCTGCATTTCATGTTAATGTGGCTGCACTGTTGCTATAGCTGCTCCCCTACTGGACTAATCTGACGTCACTGCGAGGTCGCCGAAAACCTATACATCTAGCCAATACAATTAACGCCAATTTCCACGCTAACGTACTTTGATGTTATAGCAACGTAGAGAGATCACTCTAGTAAAAACTCCTCAACCCCTGAAGCAATGCAGTTCATTTAGTCGATGCTCAGGAAAAGACCATCGAAGACATCAACTCAGATGGAATGGCTATCCTTCTCTGGCAGTGTCAGTGCCGATGTGCACGCGCGTCTACAAGGCAAAGGCGGCCCCCGCGGCAATGGACGCACCCTGCGTGGACTGCACGTGGGGTGTCAACACAACTCTCAATGTGAGCTAATCGCGAATATTAGTCCACTCTACCAGCTATTCTTACCTGTACATTAGGTACAGCCACTCAGCATTGATTGAAATAAATTACATGAGATAATAAGAAGGCACAGCTATTCTGTGGAAGGAAATGGAGAAAAGTACTTTGCGGTGATGCACGCAGTCCTTGTTATGGCTTCCAGTAGTTAGTAGTGATTGAATCTACTGGAGCTCATTGAACTTTAGTACGCAAGATCACGCTTGCACTATAGTTCAGCCTATTGACGAAATGAATATGTAGATCGTGTCAAGTTATGCACAGTTTGGCGAACAACCATTGAATAATTGATTGATTGGTTGATTGATTCATTGAGTGAGTGAGTGAAAATATATTTTCAGTAAAGGCAAATTAGTCACATCTTTGTGAAAACGGGATCTTCAAGCATCTCCTTCAAGATATCGTAACTACAATATAATGCATTATTCTCCAGCGATTGCTAATCAGCTCTTGTTATAACAAATATTGTGGCAGCTAGCTCCGGATTCAGCTACTAAACAGGCATAATAGCTCTCATCTGACCCCGTTGCACAACAAATTGTCAATCAATATACAAACATGTTAGCATATGTTGTTTAACACAAGTATTTAGTCAAAGATCCATTTAAATTTTTTAACACAGTACTGCAACTCCTCGTTGAACCCATAAGTAAATCCAACTGTGGACGCGACCCAAAACGTGGTGGTTAGAACATCTAAAGAAGCAGGGGCCAACGACGTTCTAAGCACGTTTGAATCACAATTCACCATCAACTCCAAAGTAATGCAAGAACACCTTACATATATGCGTCTTCCTTATAATGCTGCTTCAGTGTAATGCGCTGGCATGGAGGCCTGAGAGGGTAAAGTGATTAGTTCTTTACGTTCAGATGGGCTATTCTAGGTCAGAAGCACTACTGCCAATGTGACCAGTTTCTGCACATTTCTTTTTGATTGTGACGACTGCTTAAACGTAACGTACTAATTATATCAAACCAGATGCATGCTTGCAGTATTTTTTGTCGCTTTACGTTTGTTTGTTTATTTGTGTATCAGTTATTCTGTTTTTGTTTGTTTGTAGGCTTAGGAAAAGGCTTTGATATCACGAAATTGGGCTGATCTCACCGGTTGAATACTGGAGTGAAAATTTGTTACTATATTTCTTTCGTCTTACATGTGTTGAGGCAAAATGATGTTTGATCAGTCAGTTTCACCTATACTTGACAATGCGCTAACGGGAGAGAGAAAGCTGAAAAGCGGAAAATTTCAACTCTTGCGCCGCATTCCATAAAGCACCACTCATGGCGACCGGACGTGGCAGATCGAGAGATCATGGTCTCCTCTTTTCGAGACCATGTGAGAGATAGAGTGGTTACCTTCGGAGAAATCATGATGCATTATCATAAGGCCAAACTTGAGTATCCACCACCAGACAAGTCCCTCCGTAAGCACCGATCCACTATCTGGAGTCTATTGCAAACACGTACTCTCCCCTTCCATTCAATGTACATCCGTATTCACCCCGCTCTATACACACCAAGATACAACGTGTTTGGTGCACCTCACGCAGAGCTCGACCATACAATATCGGCCTATCCCATAGATACTCACGCGATGTAAAACAGCACCAATCCTATCATCACAATCACAGCGGCTGAGCAGCTGGAGGCTAGGCTGCTCAGGCTGTGCCCGGAGGACCATCTCCGGGCTATACTCGTCCCAGCCACATTTGACCCCAGCAGATACACCTTAATATAGTTTATTCTCTCTCTCTTACTCTCTCTAGAGACAGAGGATGCCACACTTTTCACGCACTGACATGGGCGCAGTCATGTTACCTTTTGTAAAGCCTTCCTGTATAAACTAGGAGGATGTATAGAGAACCGCTCGCGTAATCAATGGCCGCTTAGTGCTATCCGCCATTATCTTTTTAGTACACTTTCAGAGCGGTGGTTAATGGCATGATAACAAGTCTTCTGGAAAAGCGCAGTGCGAACCGCGAAGCGGGATTCCCAACACATGCTTGCAGAAGGGAAGCTGGGCTGCGCAAAGCGTGTTAGTACCGAACTTTGTCTATGGAGGCTATATTTGTCCATTTTCATGTGGTGAATGCAGTGAGGAGAACAGAAGCGTGCGAATATAGTGGAAAGCGCAGCGCTTGTGTTCGTGTCATAAAGTGAACTTTTAGCTTTTCGTTCTTCAAATTGACCGGGAATAAGCGACGAAATTGATTCAATCTCTAAAACCTTGAATACGTTATTGCCGTGTTAGCCCTTATATTTTACAAAGGAAAAAAAGATGCACCATCTTGTGCTACGTTATGAGGACACCAGCGAATAAAGCATTTTTCTTGCACTCCCTGACGAGAGCTGCACACCATCTGGCCACTTCGGAAATTAACAAGTTGCACCAGAACAGTGAAAAAATGCTGGTTATTGCGAACGTAATGCGTGTCAAGTTGGCGTTTTGTGTATGAGTGGCATGTTGACTTGGTAAGCACTACCGGCCCATCTCGTGGCTATATAAAGCAAACTTGTTTTACAGTTCTGTGAAATAAACAAGTTGTACGAGAACCTGCACCTTGGCCTGGCCCTGTACGACATCAAGTGTGAAGACTGGGAGCTTGGGTGTCCGCCGCCCACCGCTGGCATTTATGCGACAAACAGATTTGGGAACGTCAGCCAATACACACATAATCTGGCGAATGACGGAGTGGCCAGTGCATGCCCGTAGCTGGTCAGCCCCGCGGAAGTTCCGGCGGCTACGCTTGGTCGTACAATTTGGATCTACGACGACGAGATAGCCATGTCGTCACTTAATGCACTCTTTTTCACGGATGCGTGAGCTTGGGACCAGCGAGAAACAAGACTATCCTATGGTGCCTGTTTCTCGACTATGACAGCGCAACCCTGTATTTGCGAATTTCGTATTAATGCGATAATGTAGCGTTTGTTTCATATTCTGAATACATTTTCATCGCTGTTTGTTTTAGCTTTGAGTAGTCGAGAGTGACCACTGGTGCAAGTTCGTTTACAAACACAGTGCATATGAATTCTATTGTGTACTAGGCGGTGAATATTCGTGCTCTTTTATGAATGTTTTGTGCAGGTTGTAGACCAAATTCAGCTTGCCCACGCGTTCTTCTTGCGTCTGGTTTACGGGCATGTGTGCAGCCCTTGTAATGTACACATTTGCTTCACTTCTTTGCTACGATTGTTTACGGCTGCGTTTTCTGGCGCACAAGGTTATCACGTGTTATATGTAAGTGCGCAATGAGATCATAACCAACATTAAGGCAGAGTGACGTAAATTGAGACACGGGGCAAAACACGCCATTTTGATTTTGCTGACATGAGTAGCTATTACAAAAGCCACTTCTCTTTGTTAAGTGCTAGTCAGTGATAAGTGCTAGTCATTGTTAATATTTTCCTCCGTAAAAGTTGATCACTGCTCAGATCGTTCGCGCGGGAAAAATTACGTGGCTGGTCTCACTGCATTCGTGAACCGTCATAAAGGGGTGAAATCCACAAAGCCCAGTGGATGAAGCTAAAACCCCTGAAATGGCCAAAAAGAGAAGATGAAGATACGCCGAACATATCTAGTTTCCAATTGTTGAATATTGTATTGAGGTGCAAGCATCCAACAAAGAGCCGAATTACCATGAAGAAAGATTGTTGGTACTTGATCTGCAAGGTGTTTCACGCCTACATAGCTCCGCTTTCTGTCTAGATTCAGTGTGTGGATTGCGAGAACGGGGCTCATGAAGTCTACGTGAGGGTCCACGGAGTAAACTTCAAGCCTTTTTTCACAATGTGTCATTTTTTACAATCTTCACAATGTCATTTTTGCCAAAATGTCTCTGTTTGCCCCACTCAGCGTCCAGTTTTGCCCTGCCAGTTTGGGCTAACCGAGACATCTAGGGCATCTTTTTATCTGTTTTTGAAATAATAATATGTTTAACGCTAGCAAAGCGGCAATATTTATGTAGCTGACACCTTGTATACTCAAATGCAAGCTTCTACGTTGATTCTAAATAAGTAGAATATATACCACCTATCTTAAATATTTTGTTGCATGTATCACACACTGCCCTAATATTCCTACGGATATTCAGTTCCACGAGGGCCTTGTTTTCCTATATGGTAGCAAGTGTAATGTCATTGTGGTAGTTCTTCGAGTGTGGATCAGATTTCTCTCGTATAACTGTATGCATTTAAAGCTGGTAGTTTTACCTCACGGCACGTGAATATCGGTGAATATTCGTCAGGAGCGTTTGAATGTTTTGGTTTCCGAACGAGCAGTCGAGATAAACGTAGGACGAGAACGAACTCCGTAAACGTCCAATGGCTAGACGGGGGATGATCAGTATCAAGGGGCTCGAGGCAACCATAACTCATTTTGTAAGTCTGCGAGAAAATTCACGATTTCGTAGTCATACAACTTGTCTACCACAATCTGGACAACAACACGTAACGGGTATAAGCTACATGTTCCGAATAAGACACAGAGAATGGCAGTGAATAATATAAAGGCGAAAGCTATTATTGTCTCATACTTTCTGCGTTCATCCGGCTGTCCGTGCTCATGAATGTGGTAGCTGTGGCCTTCCCTCTTTACAAACACTCATCAATCACGTGGTGGCGCGGCAGCGCATAGCGACACTTGCGCCCCCACAACTGTGACCACTCTCTCTTACACACTTTAAGCAATCATGCGATTGGAGACTGTGTGAGAATCTGAGAAGTCTAGTGAATGGTGCATGTAAGAAAAAACACCAATTCAAGTCATGGAATATATGGTCAAATGGCTTCACGCTTTCGCCGAACATACTTCCGAATTCACAAAGTCTCATTGAAACTTTTAAAATATCAGCGGCTAATGGGAGCATCGTCACGAAAAAGTAAAAAGTAAGTTGAATCGTAATAATTCTACTGTTCTGTATAAACGGTAGTGGATTCTACTATAACATTAAGGAAAAACCGCGAAGAATGAAAAGGCGATTGTTGAGCTAAGAGCTCAGCCTAAATTGCATGTCATAACGCACAACGTTAATCTATCTATATGAAAATAATGAGTTAATGAAATGGAGAAATTATCTCGTTCTACTTGGCACGTCTTTCTTTCTCTTTGATTTTACATATCTCGTTGCATGTTCTTTTGTATATCTAAATAGACAAGAACCAGTCATCTGAAATATGCAACTCGCTGGTTTTGTGGTCACCTCACTTTGGGTGGTTGTAGCGAACAAAAGTTAAGTGACCTTTTTAATCAGAAATTGAAAGCAAAGTGCACTTTGTCGTGTCATATTTTAAGGGATCACACTAGTGGGCACAATTAACGCTATATTGTTAAAGAACTCGTTCAGCGAAAATATGGTGTCAGCGTCAGCGTGGATGTGGGCGTCGTCATGGCTGTGAGCGAAAATTCATGCTGTTTGCGACCAAAAAATTGAAAAAAATTTTAAATAATCGAACCATTAAAATTGTCGGGTTTCATTGAAGAACAAACCAAGGGCGTCAATCGGTCGAGCAGGTGTCCCAAGATAGATCCACGGGATTTGTTACGCCTCTTTAAAGAAAACAAAAATACTATATATGAAATCCGTCTTGAGAAGTCTCCTTAAAACGCATCATATATTGCTTTACAGAAACGTATAGTCGCGTTAGGTTTCAAAACAGGAATTGAGCAAGGAGTGGGTCTTCTAAAGGCCTTCGCTGAAGAAATTGCAGCGCAGGGACAACTATACTAGCAAAATGCATTCAGTATTTCTTTGCAACAGACAACTCTACGTGCACGGTAGTTTGTTGTTTTTACAGCACGGATGACGCACGCTCCGACAACTCAAGGAGTTTATCAGTTCAGTAGTCGATGTCAATGAATCCCGATTACGCCATCGCGATTTACTCTGGAAGGAAGAATTCGAGCATCCTCGGATTTATTTTTTGAAGGGGTACATCCTAAAGCCTATGTGATCATGCAATGCTTTGTATTAATCGCGATAGCATGACTTCGGAATGTCTCTTTTGACAATGTATAGATTTACCATTCAACTGGTCCGAAAGTAAAGATTATACTTGTTAGACTACTGGAAGCACTGTCAATGACTCGATGTCATTCAAATTTGTTATATGCCGTCCAAAACATAACTGCATGCGAAAGAAAATCAATATTGCTAGCGTCACACAGACACCAATTATATATATATATATATATATATATATATATATATATATATATATATATATATATATATATATATATATATATTAAATTGTAATATATATATATATATATATATATTAAATTTGTAAATTCAAGGTCAAAAGCGATAGCAGCGTAGAAGTAGCAAGACCAGGCCGAGTATACGGAAAGCGTCGCAGCAGCAACCAGGCAGCCTTATCTCGCACCTCGAGCTAACGTGTCGATATCACTGCAGTATTGGGCATTCCTCTTTACTACATTTCGTCCCCCGTCGGAAAAGGAGCCATCCTGGCGACTCGCGGGGAACAGAGTACAAGCGGTTTGTGATAAGACTTCAACCGCTGTACGTGAATGGTTTCACGACCCCGAAAGCGCTGGTCTGTGGATGGCGTAACGAGTTCGACGATGTAGTTAACAGGTGAAGTCTGCGAGACAATGCGGTAGCGTCCTGGTATTTTAAAACAAGCTTCGGCGAAAAGCCTGTAGGGACAGCAGGAACCCAAAGCCACACAAGAGTGTCCAGAACAAAGTTAGGGTACGGCTGGTTATGGTCACGTCGAGCTTTTTGTCTCCATTGGTCGATGGTTGTAAACGACTGGGCGAGCTTACGGCATTCCTCGGCGCGGCGGGCAGCTTCAGAGATAGGCGTAGTCTCAGAGGAATCGGGGTGGTAGGGTGTAATGGTATCTAGTGTTGTGGAAGGGTCTCGGCCTTACAACAGGAAAAATGGCGAAAAGCCCATAGTTGACTGTGCAGCAGTGTATAATGCGTAGGTCACAAAAGGCAGAATGAGGTCCCAGTCCGAGTGTTCTGAGGCAACATACTTAGATAACATGTCCCCTAGGGTACGGTTGAGTATTTCCGTCAATCCATTCGTCTGAAGATGGTAGGCGGTGGTAGTCCGGTGAATGATACCGCAATCGGCAAGGAGTGCGTTGACGACTTCAGAAAAGAATACACGTCCTCTGTCGCTCAGAAGTTCACGTGGTGCGCCGTGACGCACAATGAAGTTCCGCCGGAGAAAAGATGATACTACGCGTGCTGTGGCAGCAGGCAAAGCGGTTGTTTCCGCGTATCTCGTCAAGTAGTCGACAGCGACAGCGATTCAACGGTTTCCGGAAGCCGTGAATGGTGGAGGCCCATACAGATCAATTCCAACGTGGTTGAAAGGCCTGGCTGGGCAAGGGATTGGCTGGATCGAACCAGAGCCGTGATGAGGGAGAGATTTGCGTCGTTGGCGCTGAGGGCATGACTTAATGAATTTGAGCAAAAGGGTGTACTAGCCTCGCCAATAAAACCGGTAGGAAAGCCGAGCGTATGTCTTGAAGACACCCGCATGTGCGCACTGAGGGTAGTGTGGAAAGCTGAACATAATGCAGCACGAAGAATGCGAGGTATGACGAGTAACCACTTTCGGCCGTCGGACTTGTAATTCCTGCGATAAAGGAGGCCATCGCGGACCTCAAAGTGAACCGCTTGATGGCACAACGTTCGAGTAGATGGAGATGCAGACGGGTCCGAAAGGAATCGCAGAAGAGCGCTGATCCAGTCATTCTTACGTTGCTCGGACACCATGTCGCAGTTTTCTGGGAAGATAACCATTTCGTGCACGTCAGATAGACATGCAGAGCTTTTGGAGGACACAGGGGAACATGACAGGGCGTCCGCATCAGTGTGTTGTCGGCCAGACCTGTAGACAACACGCATGTCGAACTCTAGCAACCGCAAAGCCTAGCGAGCTAAATGGATGGAGGGGTCTTTCAATGTGGATAACCAGCAAAGCGCATGGTGATTGGTGACTACATCGAAGGGGTGACCATTTTTATGCCTGCGAGTCCACATCAAACATCCATGCCTCTGAAAAAGGCAATCTGTGTCAATGCCAGCATGGGAGCCCGCCTGACGCGAACAACTCAACGGCGTCATCACGCGACGGTGCCTTTCTGTCGCGCACGCACAGTGAGCCCGTCGAAGCAATCGGCGCCTTGCTGTCTGGCGAGTCGGACGCAATGCGTGGTGACGTCACTCGTTCTTGGGTGCAGCCACGTGCAGCGCAGTGGTTCCAGATTCCATGAGAATGTCGTGGCCCAGCGACGACCCTATTGGAGGATTCTGACCTCACGGCCAGCGGTGCTTCTGGTTGGACATTTGGTTACTCAAAGAATCCTCCCGGTGCATATAAAAAAAGCCCTGAGGTGCGTCGCGAGCAGTAGACCTATGTGTCAGAGGAGAGAGCTCGGCGGTCCGAGTCTCTAAGCTGTCGGCCCCAGTGCTGAATTTGTAACACATATATGAAGGGCTGCTTCTGAAATAAAAATTAGTTGCGAGTGTAGCGAGTGTCGTGTTTTCTTGTCCTCTTCGTCCCCATGAATTTGCGCTACTACACCATATGGGTAAATGTTGTAACACCTCTAAGTCTGCTGTACATAAACCTTGTTAACTTACCGTCGTCTCGTCCACTCGTCTGTCAGCTCTGCGCAGAAGCAGTCGCGAGCTGAGAAACCTACGCTACCAAACGGCGGGTGACCTTCCCGGCGGAGTTTGAAGCAGTGGCGCCTTCGAAACGCGTGTTGGCGTCGACGTCTTTTTTAACAGTGGAGTCAGTGGCGAGATTCGTGGCGCCCTTCGTAACGTCGTTGGAGGCGCGCTTCGTAACACCATATAGGTACGGTGTAAATTTACCTAGAGCCCATATAATTGCCAGACACTCTTTCTCTGTCACAGAATAGTTCTCCGTTTTGGTGAGGGTACGGCTTGCGTATGCGACTACGTACTGCTCGAATCCCGATTTGCGCTGCGCAAGCACGGCGGTGAGTCCAACACCGCTGGCATCGGTGTGTACCTCAGTCGGAGCAGTCAAGTCAAATTTACGCAAGATTGGCGCCAAGGTTAACAGGCGGCGCAACTTTTCGAAAGCACTGTCACAGGCGGGTGGCCAAGCGTAACTTTTCGAGTCACTGCGCAGAAGTTCTGTCAATGAGGTGGTGATCATCGCAAAATTCTGTATAAAGCGGCGGATATAGGAGCAGAGGCCAAGAAAGCTGCGCAGATCCTTCAGAGACGCAGGTTTAGGGAACTCTGCAACTGCCCGAAGCTTGGCGGTGTCAGGAAAAATACCGTCTTTAGAGACAAGATGGTCGAGGATGGTGAGCTGATTTGCGCCAAAGCGGCATCTCTTCAGGTTGAGCTGAAGGCCGGCGTTAGTTAGGCATTGCAGTACTTAGTCTAGCCTGCGGAGATGCGTTGGAAAATCTGGTGAAACTATAACTACGTCATCCAAGTAGCACAAGCATGTTTTCCACTTCAGGCCACGCAAGAGATTGTCCATCATCCACTCGAATGTTGCGGGCGCTTTGCAAAGACCAAAAGGTATGACACAGAATTTGTAAAGGCCATCAGGTGTGACAAAGGTCGTCTTAGGCTGATCTTCAGGTGCCAGAGGGACTTGCAGGTAGCCACTCCGTAGGTCAATAGAAGAGAAGTACTCCGCACCTTGGATGCAGTCAAGGGCATCGTGGATTCTCGGTAAGGGGTAAACATCCTTTCAAGTTATTTTGTTAGGATGACGGTAGTCAACACATAGGCGAATGGACCCGTCCTTCTTCTTAACGAGAACGACTGGACATGCCCAGGAGCTATTCGAAGGCTGGATGACGCCACGCTTGACCATGTCAGCTACTTGGTCATCGGTATCCTGGCGCTTGGCTGCGGACACGCGATAGGGTCTTTGACGCAATCGCGCTTTGGTACCCGTATTGATGCGGTGACACGCAGCGGACATGCGGCCGAGGGGAGTATGCTGGCAGTCAAAGGAAGAACGGAACTTCTCCAGCAGTCGTTGAAGCTGAGCACGTTCCGAAATGGTTGATGTATCGGCGATGGAGCTGCTTAATACGTCAAGCCTGGTAGACTGCCGCGAAGAGGCAAAAGTCACTCCGGCGACGTTGTGTTTGGCGGAAGGACCAGCCGACATGTCGACAATTGCAGAAGGGTCGAGACTGTAAACCCACCCGACGCACTTACCCCGAAGTAGTGTTACAGGACGTGACAAGAGGTTCGAGATGAGCAGTCTGCTGACGCTGTCATGAAGTTCTAAAAGAACATAAGGTAGCGGCGAACACTTGCAGCGAACGAAAAGGGCAGATGGCGTGATAAGGACACTCGGCTCGGCGAGCGAGTTGCAAGATACCATGGTAAGGGCGAAAGAGTGCGGCGGTATGATACGTCTTCATCAAAAAATAGTTTGTCCCCGGTTTCAAGAGCATCATTTAACGGAGCGTCGCCAAACACTTCAAATTCTACCTAAGCGCGAAAGCAGTCGATGACGGCCTTATTAGCGGTGAGAAAGTCCCAACCCAAAATGAGGTCTTGGGAGCAGGAATCCAAAACTGGTATTTAGACGACATAGGTGAGGCCATCAATCGCAATGCGAGCAGTACAGGCAGTGGCTGGCGTGACGTGCTCTGCGCTCACTGTACGAAGTGATATACTTGCTATTGGCGTCCTAACGTTTTTGAGCAAGTGGCAGAGTCTGGCACTGATCACTGACACTGCAGCACCAGTGTCGACAAGAGCGAGTGCAGCGACGCCGTCCACATATACGTCAAGAAGATTCATTGGGGAAGAGAGAGGCCTTGGTCTTTTCGCGGGTGACGCAGTTCCTTTCTCTGGAACTGCGGCAATCAGTTTTCTTGCACCGGCGATGAAGGATGACGACGCTTCGGGGATGGCGAGCGGCGTCGTGGTGATGACGAGCGGCGGTTAACAGGAGGGCGGTGGTCGGCGTACGATGAAATCTGGTCAGGGGGCTGAAAGCCTGTGAACGAAGAGTGCGGTGGCACATAAGGGGCATGTTCAAAGCTCTGGTGGTAGCTCTGGTGGTAGACAGGGACGCGTTGACGGCAGTATCGTGCTATGTGCCCAGGTAGGCCACAGGCAAAGCATATTGGCCGATTGCCAACTGTACGCCATTGTCCACTACTCTGGAGGCACCTTGGCTGAGCGAACCGAGGATTATGTTGCGGTGGAACGGCTGATGGCAGTGACGTGAAAGTCTGAAGAGGTGGTCGAGTGGCCACTTCAGCATAGCTTAGAGGTGCATTTACCTCGGCACAGGCAACGGGGGTCGGCAACGGTGAAGGGTCACGGGGAGATGGCAGAGCCGCGCAAATTTGCTCCTGGATGGCCTGGCGAAGGTTTGCTGGAAGAGGTGACTGTGGTTGGCCGACTATAGATAGGATTCTTTGATCTGCGATAGCAGGGACTGAAGGTCAGAGGTGATGGTTAGGCTTGAGAGCGTGTCATCCGCGACGTTAGGGCGTCGCGTGTGAAGACGCTGTCGTCTGAGCTCGTCGAAACTCTGACACAACTCCATGAGGTCAGAGGCAGTGACAGGGTTCTTCGAGAGCAGCATTTTAAAGGCGTCGTCGGAAATTCCTTTCATGATGTGGCGTATCTTGTCAGTTTCCGCCATCGTCGGGTCGACACGCCGGCAGAGGTCGAGGATGTCCTCGATGTAGCTAGTGAATGTCTCACCAGTTTGTTGGGACCGGCTTCGTAGAGGTTGTTCTGCGCGAAGGTTGCGCACACCAAGGCGTCCGAAAATATCTACGATGCATGCTTTGAAGGTCGTCCAAGTGGGGATATCCGCATCAAGGTTTCTGTACCACAGCTTGGCAACATCTGTTAAATAACACATCACGGTACCAAGCTTTGCGGGATCGTCCCATTTGTTAGTAGCACTGGCTCGTTCATAAGGTTCTAGCCAATCCTCAACGTCTTTTTCATCGGTACCGCTGAAGTTGTCTGGTTCTCGCAAGAGCTGGCCACCGGGACAGCCCCTGCGTGGAGAAGCCGGTGGGGGTGTGAAGACAGCGTCGTCAGGCATGACAGACGGCAGCTTTCGGCTTTCGGCTACGCAGCTCCAAGACTAGGGAAGACCGCAGCGGTGTATATATATATATATATATATATATATATATATATATATATATATATATATATATATATATATATATATATAGAATGAACTTGCAGATAGCACATTTGAAAAAGAAATTGTCTTTACCAACGTTTCGGCCGTGGCACGGCCTTTGTCAGAGCCACGGCCGAAACGTTAGTAATGAAAATTTTCTTTTCAAACGTGCCTTCCCTTCAATTTCTCTCTCTCTCTCTCTCTCTCTCTCTCCATATATATATATATATATATATATATATATATATATATATATATATATATATTTCAGTAGATCCTCCGTGAGCGGTCACAACATGGTTTATTTCGACGTTTCGGACTAGAGTCTGGTCTTCATCAGGATTGAAAGTACAGTTTGCTGGTGCTCAGCTTTATACAATCTCAAATCAGAGGGAAAGGAAAGAGGAAAAAGACAAAAAAAAGAAAAAAGAAAAAAAGAAAGAAAAGAAGGAAAAAGAAAAAAAAGAGAAAAAAGAATATAGGGTGGACTCCCCTCGGGCGCCCCCCTTCCACTCTTCCTTCCACTTCCACTTCATCTCTCTCCCCTTTCTCCCCTTCACCTTTCTGATGTCAGTGGTCTGTGTATGCTTCCTTTCACTAACGCATTCTTCCCGACCAGACGGCGCCTCCTGGCACTGGCGGTTCGGTGTGGGGCAAAAAAGAGCTTTTTTAGGAAGTTCTAAGTCTTTAACTACTCGGAGCCCTGTCAACATTTCGTCGTAGAAAGAGAGGTACCGCGTATTGGGGCATAGGCTGGTAAGCGGGCATGTTAGGAAGTTTTAAGCCTTTAACTACTCGGGGTTCTGTCAACATTTCGTCGTAGAAAGAGGGGTTCCGCGTATTGCGGCAGAGGCTGGTAAGCGGGCGCAATGCGAATTCCTTGCCCGCTTCTGCATTACGCGTGCAGTGGGGGCCTACCGGCTGTGCACAAGGTTGCTGTTGGGCATGGCACAATTGATTGGGTAGTAAAATAAAACAGAAAAAACGACAGCTGCAATTAGGAAGAGTAGTTACACTTGAAATTGTTTTGAGTTGTCCAGTGTCCTTCGCAGCTGCAGTGCCAAGAACTCAGTTACTATTTTCATTATTGCTGTTATTGTTTTCTAATGCTTTAATTACTGCAAGTGTTCAAGGATTCTCATTTATTCCTCTATCGAGGGTGTTAAATCGGTGGATAAGGTATGACTCTCGTTGTTCACGTTCTCGATTTGATTTAAATCCCGTCTCTAAGTGCGTTACTGATAGTTGGTCGAATGCATGGTCAGAAAGATTGAGATGTTTTGATAGAGGTAGACTTGGGGCTGATTTCGCATGGGCTCTGTGATTATTGAAGCGAATTCTAAGTGGTGTTTCTGTTTGTCCGATGTACTGCATACCACACACGTTGCATTCGAGTAGGTATACCACATTAGAGGAATCGCATGTTAGGTTTCCTCGTATGTTAATCGAAAACTTGGATTGTGTGCTATAAGGCGTTGATACGTTTGGTTCACATATGACATATATCTGGAGAACAGTTTGTGGTCTTCGCTCCTTTCGTTTATACGTTATATACGCGTGATACGCGTGATACGCGTTGATACGTTAGGTTCACATATGACATATATCTGGAGAACAGTTCGTGGTCTTTGCTCCTCTCGACAACAACGGCACCCCTTTAAAGCTTTGGCACTCCATCATGGAAAAACAGAACTCGAGGTGGCTGAATAATTTTGCACGAGAGTTGCCGGGAATATTATGAACGAGAGCATCGACGCCGTGATCGTTCCTGAGACGCGATTACCAGAAATGGACAATCCGTTCACCATGGAAGAACTGGAAGGTGCGTTAGTCGCTTCTAAGCGCATGTCACCGCCAGGTCCTGATGGTATTACTTATAGTGCGTTGGGACACCTTGGACAAAAAGCCAGAAAAGAACTTTTAACATGCTTCAACAACTCCTGGCTCAGTGGCAGTGTTCCCCGAGAATGGAAAATAAGTCGATTAATACCTCTTTTGAAATTGGGAAAATCACCATTGGACTTGACAGCGTATCGCCCTATCGCCCTCGCGAGCAGCCTCGGAAAAGTTATGGAAAGAATGGTTCTATTTCGTCTCGAGTGGTACTTGGAACGATACACCAAATACCCTTCTTGCATGGCAGGCTTTCGTCGGGGCCGCTCCTCCATTGACTGTGTCCTTGACTTATCGACATTTGTTCAACAAGAAAAAAGTCGCAAGCGCATATCAGTGGCACTCTTTCTTGACGTGAAGGGTGCATATGATAATGTAGCTCACGATGCCATCCTCACTTCTCTCGCAGCAATGGGCATTGGTGGACGAATGTTACAATGGATAAAAGATTATATAACTGGCAGGGGTTTCTTTGTACAAACATATGAGGGTACAACTGCCCAACATTACACCTACTGCGGAGTACCTCAGGGAGGTGTTTTAAGCCCCACATTGTTCAATGTGGCCCTCATTGGTCTGGTTAAGGTTCTGCCATAGTCGGTGTGCCTATCCATATACGCCGATGATATTTGCCTCTGGAGTGCTGCAGTTACTCGCCCTCAGGTGCGTGCACGAATACAGCGGGCAGCAACCCTCACAACAGCCTACCTTCAGAAACAAGGCCTAAATATATCAACTGTGAAGTGCGCGTTGATGGCGTTTACACGCAAACCAATGACGCCATACCCTGTTTACATCAATGGGCAGAGTGTCAAATATGCACGGACGCATCGTTTCCTGGGCATAAGAATCGACAGAAGTCTTTCGTGGAGCCCACATTGTGCGTACTTGAAGAAGAGACTGCTATCTATTGTGCATATCATGAAATTCTTGTGCGGTAAAGCATGGGAAACTTCTGTGGCCTCCATGCTACAGCTGTACAGGGCCCTATTTCTGGGTCTATTGCGCTACAGCTTATCGGTACTGACTAACACTTGCAAATCTAATACTCATTCATTGGAGAGTTTGCAGGGTCAGGCACTGCGTATCTGCCTAGGACTGCCCCGATGCGCTTCTACTTATGCCACAATCATGCTTGCCAAAGACCATCCGGTCAGGACATATATAGTTGTGGATTGCCTCAGAGCGCACATTCGACATGCTAGCCGTGTCCCCGAGCACCACTTGGCCCTTCTACCTTCCGGAAGACCACGTGCTAAGTTTTCAGACGTCATAGCCAAGCACCTAAACAGCATTCCATCAGGATATACGCCAGCTGCGAGAACGGCTCGTCCTTTGTGGTGCCTCGACCAGCCGCAAGTACGTCTAGAAATTCCGGGAATCAAAAAGAAAAGCAGTCAGTCCAGAGTTGCATTGAAGCAAGCAACACTGCTATTATTACATGAGTTGTACCTAGACCGAACGCAGATATACACTGATGGGTCCGTCTCATCCAGCAGCTCATCAGGTGCCGCTGTAATTCCGGCTGCAGAAATGACAATCAAGTTTAAGTTGTCGCATATGACTACATCTACGGCATCAGAGCTTGCTGCTATAAGGGCTGCTTTACAATATCTCGTTCAAGAACGTCCAGAAAAATGGGTCGTATTCTGTGATTCGAAGGCAGCGCTTCAGAGTTTGCAGTCTGCCATGCGTAGGAGGAGTCATGACCAACTGGTACAAGAAATAAGACATTGCCATCATGAAGCTCTAGCACGAGAGCATGATATTATATATCAATGGCTGCCTGGACATATCGGTATTACCGGAAATCAATTAGCCGATGATGCAGCCCGCTCAGCCCATGAAGAAACCCGTGTAGTCCCGATTCCTCTATCAAGGAATGATGCAGCAAGACAACTTTACCAGCTGGCTCGAGATTTCACACGCACGTTCTGGTCGTCTACCAGCTTCCAAAGGTGTCAATTTTATAAACGGGATCCTTCCCTCAAGCTAAAGCTACCATCACAACTTTCCCGCTCCGATGCGACACTGTTATGCCGCCTTTGGTTGAATGTTGCATTTACAAAGGTGTACTCCTTTCGCATTGGTATGGCAGACACTCCTACATGCGACTACTGCGGAGCTGAAGAGACCATCGAACACGTCCTGTGCAGCTGCGCTTGCTACGACACACAGCGATGCCAGCTCCGGATGGTTTTGAATCGACTTGACCCCGGACCATTTTGTGTGCAGAAGATACTAGGACCTTGGGCATCTGCCTCAGTTGCGCAAAAAGCAACTAAAGCACTGCTACTTTACCTCAAGTCAACAAACCTGAGCGACCGCCTGTAGACTGTGTTTGCTCCCCGAGTGTGCTCGTGATTGTGTGTACCTTCTCATCTTTCTGCAACCTCTTTTCTCCCTTTTATCTCTTCCCCAGTGCAGGGTAGCAAACCGGATGTGCGTCTGGTTAACCTCCCTGCCTTTCCTTGCATCTTTATCTCTCTCTCTCTCTCTGGATTGTGTGCTGGTTGCTTTGTGTGTTTCTCGCATCACCTTACATAGAAGACATTGTGGCTTTCAACAAGGTCGGCATGAATTATTGGGGGGTGATGTGTTAATTTGAGAGTGGACAAGTGTGTCTTTGAGGTTACATGGTCGTCGGTAAACGACGCCTCGAGCAGATGGAAATGCGCGTTTCAGACGTTCACTTTGTTCCAGAATGTTGTAATGTCGTTTAAGGATTTTGTTTACATTGGGAAAGTTTGTGCAGTAAGTCAAGCAGAGGTTTGTTCGTTGTGGGTCTTCTTGCGGTGGTCGCTTCATAAGTAAGTCTTCACGCTTTAGTTTTCTCGCTTTTTGAACAGCGTCATCAATTACATGTGGGGGGTATTTTGGTTTCTCGAGCATAGGTTTTAGCCTCTGTGAGCTCGTGTCAAATTCAGTGTCTCTACAGCAGATTCGCTTAAAACGGTGAGCCTGGCTGTATGGAATACTGTTTTTACAGTGGCGTAGGTGATCGCTTTGGTAATGGAGGTATTGTTGTCGATCCGTTGGTTTGCGATATAGGGTTGTAGAGAGCTTCTCTTCTTCTATCGTTATGGTAACAGGAAGAAAATTTACGGTTACTTGCGAGTATGTGTGTGTGAAGTGTATGTTCGGATGTACAGCATTGTAAGTGTCGATAAAGCTGAGAAGTTCGTGCTCGCTGTGGGTCCAAATAAGAAAGATGTCGTCTATGTATCTTCTGTATAACATTGGTTTCAAGGAACTTTGTGCAAGAAATTCAGATACTCTTTTATAATCACGTGAACTATTTTCAACACAGATGCAACTATATTAGGCACTTGTCTCCGCAGCCATTTTTTTCTGCCAAGGCCGCAAGATTTTTCGAGCTAGGTGATCATTCAGTAGTGGTTAATTAACAAAAATATTTTACAAAACTTATTTTCAATTTCAGGGTAGTTTTTGTATGGCTAATTTCGTTCTACGTTACAAATCAAGGTGAGCCTAAGTTTTGAAAATCGATAATATTGTGCGCAGTGTGAGACATCCTACATGAATTTGCAGAGCGCGATATGGGAAATAGCTAAACTGAACGCAGCGGCTGGGCCGCAGGGGCGTTCCATATGCTGCGTCAAATGTGTTATGGCGCTGTCCAGATACTAAAAGAAAGCAGGATAACGCAACAAGAACGATGGTTTATTGAGCAGCTTCTATTTATACTAAGCACATGTGATATTGCAGTGACCTGCTTTGATAACACTGCATCGCGCTGACACATCAAACCGGTGATCGTAATCGCCTCTCTGGAGGATTGGCTGATACTTTTATATCCTCGGCTAAGTGTTCGTACAGTGTACACGGGATTATAATAACGGCAAGTGGACCAACAGAAGGTCTGTTTAAGCCAATCGTAAGTTGGCGCTGAGAAAACAGAAAACTGTCATCATCACGATGTGCTCTCCCTTTAGTTCCTCCTCTTCATATGCTTTGATTCTATAACGATTTGTCCGACCTGAGAATCAAGATATTTAATGGGTCTAGGAACGAGTGAAACACACAAAAAACAGATATGTATAAAAATAGAGATAACCAGGGGAATAAAGAAAAACAGATGAAAAGGGAGAAAAAATCGACAAAGCGAAAAGGTCACGACAGCCCGGAACGCGCAGCGCTTTCACTGCGAAAGCTCAAAACCGCCGCTTTTCAAAGCCTTTTATTGACGCTCTTTGAGTGTCTACTGCAAGCACATTTTAGCATAGCCACAACGCCATAAAGTATCAAACCTTTTGTGTAGTAGGCTGGCGTACACTCTGCTAGCCTTCGTCATTTTTTAGGGGCGAAGATCCTTAAAGCGGCACTAATTCTTCCCTTGTAGTAGTGCGTAACATGTCTTACGTTTTGACCTGCAAGGTGGTGCCGGTGGGAGGATTCTGCTGTGCGTTGTTGAACAACGAAAACTTAGCAGCATGCGTGTTAACTAAAGTCCAAATTTTCATATCTCTCATTCCCCATTAGCAGCCATTCGCATGAACTTTGAGCACAATCTGACAATAAAGGGTTGCTACGTTATACTCGCTGGGCGTAACCTCCTTAATTTTAGAAAGATTTAGTGCGCGTTGGGACACAGTGCCATGAATACAGTGAACTAGTATATACCATGAACTCGATGTGGCTAAAGGTGGGAAGTAGGCACGAAGCGCAAGCCGTAAGAAAGTGTGCATGTGCCACCTCTTGTTTAGTCCTTGGAATGTCCGCTGGATGGCGGTGCTTCTATGTGCGAAGTATATGAAGAAAAGATGCCAGATGGTGGTACTTGGAGTGTTGACTAGATGAACGAACGAACACATAGACAGATGCATGGATGAACGCATGGATGACTGCACGGACGGATGGACGCACGGACGGACGCAGGGATGAACGCATGAATGGAAATGCGGACGCATGAACAGACGCCCACACCGACGGATGGTTGGACGCACGGACGCCCACACAGAAAGACGCATGTACGGACGGAAGCAAGAACGAATGGACGGACGGATGCTTCGCCCCACTCTCCATTAGCCATTCCGTGGGTATGCTGCAATTTCTATTTAGAAGCATAGTGTCCGCTAGACATTTCCTAGGAATATTGTGCTATATTTTTATGCAGTGGCTGCCGACAATGAAAAAGCAAGCCTGAGGTGGTTATGCGCCTTAGTTATTAAGTGAACTAAAACAGGCTTTTTATTGGGTTGGATCATTAGATTGTCTACTCTATATGTGTTCCGCAGTGTGTGACGCCTGGTTGTTCCTTCGATGTTCTAACACAATTTGTTACTCATATTAGCGTGATTCCATTCCCGATATCATGCCTGCCTATGGACAGTTTTTCAATGACGTTGAAGCACCGGCGTGGCACAGTAGTAAAATACTGGGCTGGCACGTTCATTGTAAAGCAAACAGAAATGGTCGAAGAGAAAAGGCACAGAGAAAAGAGAAAGAAAGGCACAAACAAGAAAGAGGGATGTATGAACAACGAGGTACAGAACGTAAAACGAAGAAAGACCGAAATACAAAGAAGAGACGCAAGGAAAAGGTACAATAAAGAGAGAAAAGAAAAAAAAAGTGGTAACAAAAAAGAACAATAAATCAAGGCAAATAACCCGGCCACTCACTTTCTTCAGAATTAGCATCCAATGTTGGAAGCTAAGCTTTTTTTTCATTAGATTGGAATGAGGAACTTCACTTTCAATTTCAATTATCAGTTCTCAAATACTTAAACACAGCAGAATGGCCGTTACAGTAATCCCTGCAATGTTGAAGAAGATATATCTGTAGCCTGCGCAACTTTGAAAAAAAAATCAGTTGTTCCATTCCTTTAGGAGTAATCATATTCTTCTTCATCATCAGTGTTTCCCAGTGCTGTTCTGAATGCTCCTCACTCGTATATTCAAGATCATGACGCTCACAATCGCTAGCTCAAAGAAGCGGCATGAGCCATGAGATGGGTAGAAGAAGAAAGAGAAGAAGAAAGAAGAGGCTCGTTCGTCTCGCACGCTTGCTTGCTCTGGGGGTTTGGCTGAAATCTGAGTAGCCTCTACTGAATTTCTTCTTGGATAGGCGTATCTAAAGCCTTAGCATTGATTAGCTAGTACCCTTCTGGCTAGTCAATCCAGACAGATGCCGCTTTCTTCGCCTGGACCAGGGACTTATCTCTGGTCTGCTTCTCTTTCACCGCAGGAGCTACCAGTGGACCAGTTCCTACGCAATGGCGTCGCTTCCGTTCCTGTGGCCCTAGTCCCAAGCAACGACGGAGTCATTAAGATGAAAAACCCTAAAGTGATCCAGTCGGAACTCAAAGCAGCGACAACTCACTATCACACCATCACAGAGGTCCGGCAGTTTGGCAAGGGAGGCATTGTCTGCTTTTCTCCTGACCAGCTCTGTGTCAAAGACTTACTTAAATGCTCGATGTTCGCTACCAATCCGGTGAGCGCCTTCATTCCTCCTCACCTAGCATGCGTCAGAGGTATTGTCCGAGGCGTAGACATCAACATGACTCCAGCTGAGGTCCTAGAGATGTTCTCTGAGGCAGGTGCTATTGCAGTTTATAGATGCTCACGAGTTGTAGAACAGACAAAGATCCCTACTGAGTCTGTAATTGTCACATTTGCCGGGTCGATTCGCCCCACTGAAATCAAGGCGTGGCCTTTAATATTCAGAGTCGAACAACTGTCACCTCGTCCCCTCCAGTGTCAGAAATGTTGGCGCTATGGACACACTTTAAAAGGATGTAGGTCAGCTCCCAGATGCCGAAAATGTGGTGAGGCACATACTGCAAATGAATGCAATTGTACTGAAGAAAAGTGTTGTCTTTGTCATGAGCAGCACTGCGCAGATAACGCTAATTGCTCAGCCAAAGCGCGGGAGACTCAAATTATGGAAATTGTTGATCGCAGACGCTGTTCACGAAAAGACGCCATCGCTGAAATTCAGGCAAGAACCCAGGGATATGCTGGTGTTGCAGCCCGACATAATGCAACTTTAGAAGCTTCTCTTTCAGTGTCCATTGCAGACATGATTGAAAAAGCGATGGAGAAAGCTATAGATCGCCTGGCCACCACCCTTTGTGACTCCTTATCTCATATTGTAGCCACTCAGTTGACGCAAATATATGGGACACCAAGAGATATGAAGGATACTTCCCAAGACAACGTAACTCTCCCACCAAGTGAAGCAGACGCAGAGTCATCTCCTTCAGGGGTACAGGCTGCAGGGCCCTCTTGTACAGACAACCAGAGGATAGGTGAAGACATACTAGAGGATGATCAGGTTTATGATGATATGGACATGGACATCAAATCCCTAAAGCGCACTCGATCCCCTGTCTCCAAAAATACTGGCTCTTCAAAACATTCAAAAAACAAAAAATACCAGAAGGAGAACCTATCGAAGAGCGATTTTCTTAAAGACAGCATTTTAGATAAGGTAGTTGCCGAAACAATTCTGTCAAAATGATAGGTTCTATCAAAATTCTTCATTGGAACTGCCGATCTATTCATTCAGCTAGTACAGATTTATTGTATTTATCTTGTAAATTCAATCCAGACATTATTGCACTGCAAGAAACGTGGCTGTCAGCACATAATTCGTTTTATCTACCTAATTTCCGGTCTTTTCGCCTGGATCGCCCATCCAAAGGTGGAGGTTTAGCGTTCTTTGTCAATAATAAAATTAGTTCAAAGATCAAAACTTCGTACAAAAGTATATCCCCCGAATGTGAAATTTTCGCTTTAGACATCACCTTGCCTGGATGCTCTCCCTTCTCTCTGGTAAATCTTTACTTTCCTCTGGGTGTACAAGACACGCGATGTTTAGACATGGCTGTTAGTTCGTGGTGCACAGAAAAAATTATGGTTGGAGATTTTAATTCTCACCACACTAGTTGGGGTTTTAGGACTGATCAATGTGGACAACGCTTGTGGGACTGGTCTATAGACCATAATTTATCATGCCTCAACGCTAGAACTCCCACATTTATCCGAGACCGATCCCGCTCTGCCTTAGATTTGAGTTTTATAAGCTCGGGTATTTCTAGCGTATCTTGGACTACTCTAGACTGCGCCACCAACAGTGACCACTTACCAGTACTGTTTGAAATTTCTTGCCCCATTATTCCATCTTACTCCCAAGCTCGAACCTTTATCAATTATTCCAAATTTAAAAATGACCTAGAAGTTGCTTTGACTACCCCCACTGAAGACAACGATGAAAATAAAGCCATGAAATTAAGTGCGGTAATTAAAAGAACGTTCAAAAAAGCAGAATTTTCTATTGAGTCTGATACGAGAAAGCCTTGTAGCCAGTGGTGGAATTCTGAGTGCTCTCGTGATCATAGACGACGACAAGCGGCTTGGAAGCAGCTAATTCATAATCAGTCCCCCAAAAATTGGGCAGATTACAAGTTTATTGCTGCTACATTTAAGCGCACCGTGGCTAAAGCTAAAGAAGACTATGACAAAAAACATTTCGACTTTCTTTCCAAACCTAGAAATAAGAAAGCGTTATTCCGATATATGAGATCGCGCAAAATTCTGCCGTCTCTACCTAACTCTGATTATGACAGGTTATCGACGGAAGAAATGACTAATTCGTTAGAGGCAATCGGAAGAGGTTTAGCTAACAGATTTTCGTCGACTTTGACAATCAACTGGCAAAAGTCCTCTATAAAGACTGACTACGAAAAAGTGACATTGTCCGAAATGTCAAGCGTAATTAGAAACTTACCCTCTTCGGCTCCTGGTCCTGACGGTATAACAGTTCCTATGATTAAAATTTTATTCCAGATATCACCCGGCGACGTCCTCAACCTTATAAACTATTCCTTAAGCAATGCCTGGATACCACATGACTGGAAAATAGCTAGAGTGATTCCCATATTAAAAAAACAAGGGTCAGGTTTTAACATTGACAACATCAGACCAATCTCTCTAACATCTCACCTGATCAAAATTATAGAGAGAGTTCTCAATAATAGAATAAAAGGTTGGATGGCTGACAAGCTAATATTGAAACCATTTCAAATAGGTTTTCGTAGCGAATGCTCAATTTGGTGTGCTCATGCCGACTTAGAGAGCCGAATACAGCTTGCCCGAAAAAGACGACAATACGCGGTACTAGTAACACTAGACATAGCTAAAGCTTATGATAGCGTTGAGCACTCAATTTTATTGAATTCTTTACACGAATGTGACTTTCCGCGTTATATTGTTGATTGGGTAGCAGAGTTTCTAAAATCGAGAGAATTTTATTGTGCAAAGGATGGATGTCACTCATCTAAATTCAAACAGCAACGTGGAGTACCTCAAGGGGCGGTCCTATCTCCGCTGTTATTCAATGTGTTGATGAGCTCAATTCCCATTGAACGAGATATCACTGTCTACATTTATGCAGACGACATTGCATTTTTCGTTGCAGATAGTGACATTTATTCTTTGCATCAAAAATTGCAAAAGTACATGTATTCTCTTGAAATTTGGCTGCATTCAATTTCATTGTCTCTAAACATAAGTAAAAGTGCGCTCCTGGTGTTCCCTATAGCAGATTCTATTCAAATTTCAGTACTTTATAATCAGGAACCGATTCCACAAGTAGAGTCTATCAAATATTTGGGCATTATTTATAACGAGAAACTTAACTGGAGCCCTCACATAGACTATAACGTGGCAAAGGCACAACGAGCTTCAGGCTTATTGCGAAGGTTGAGCAACAGAAAATATGGGTTACGTAGACACACATTATTAATGATATATAAAATGTACATGCGCCCAATACTCGAATTTGGGTGTATATTATTTTCGGGTGGCCCTACGTACAAAATTAAACCGTTAGTTCTATTAGAGCGAGAAGCGTTACGGTTGTGTTTGCGACTCCCCAGGTATGTCTCTATTAATGTACTATATCAGGAAGCTCGCATACCAACTATTCTTTGCCGATTCCGTATCTTAACAGTACAAACATACTTGAAATTTTACGGCTTATCAGCGAGACGGTCTGCATATGCCTTTATTAGTGACCCCGACGCCTTCTTCCTCGCTCACTGGCCACGCTTTCGTACTCCCCAGATTATTTTTGTACAAAAGAAACTTGAAAGCATAAAGGTGGATATCAGATCGGTAATTGGAACCAAAGCATTAAATCACAATATTACGATAGAATGTGATGAAATTTTTCCCCCACTATCTAAGTTTCAATCTTCGAGTTACTTAAATGACAGGTTAGAAGACTACATAGCTCATGCGGAAATAAAGAACATAATAGCCACAGACGCTTCTGTGAATAAAGAAAAGGCAGCAGTAGGAATCGTCTCAGATTACCTCGGTTGGTCATTCTCGGTAAGACTACCAGACTTCACTCCGGTTTTCGAAGCTGAGCTCCTGGCTATTATTTTAGCGCTACGAAAACTTCCTTCAAACGAAGAGAGTGCAATGATAATTACTGATTCTCTTTCGCTGTGTACTACTCTCACAGCTTCAGAACAATCAAGAGCTCTAGCGACATTACAAACATTAGTTCCACCTCATGTGAAGTTCCTGAAGTTAGTCTGGGTCCCGGGACACTGTGGCATACGGTTGAATGAAATAGCCGATTCACTATCTCGAGCCACACTTGATGGCCCTGTGATCTCGGTACTACCAGAATCGGAACACATAGTGTCGATCAGATATAGAAAATGGGCTATTTATACGGATATTATGGAAAATATTACTAAATATACGGACTATCAGCACCTAACATACCCCTGGAAACCTCAGTGGAGTCAATCTAAAAAGTTAGAAGTTATTTTAACCAAATTTCGATGTCGTGTCCCTCCATTAAACTTTTACTTGCACAGAGCTGGTCTGGCGATATCCCCCCTGTGTCCATTCTGTGAAGAAACGGAAACAATAGAGCATTACTTTATAACATGTAAAAACTATTCATTAATTAGGAAAAGACTTTTAATTGTTCCGTTTCAAGCAGTAGGTTTAAATTTAACTGCAGATAATGTTCTAAGTTTCGGTGCCTTTAGCTTGGGACATTGCCACAGGAGCGTATTCGATGCTGTATGCAATTTCATTCGAGAATCAAAGCGCATGTCATAATATTGCCAGCTTAAATATATTTCTGAAGACACTTGTCTAATTTTGAATGAAATTTGCATATTCATTTGATTGTGACCGGGTGAGATAAGCTCGATTGTCTGGTCTACTCAAAATTTCTGTCTTCCACTGTAGTATTACCTCACCTTTTCTCTTCTTGATTCAATCTTCAATTATTTGTTTAGTTTAATATTCCTTTTTAGTTAATTATTATTTTCTATTACATCATTAGTTTTTTCATTAAGGATAAACCTTTTAATATATCTCATATAGGATACTTCTAGATTTCATGGCCAATCCCCCATAGTGGGTATGTGCCAGTGCGAAGGGGCAACAACAACAACAACAAGAAGAGGCCGATCTACCTGGTCGCCAGAGAGTAAGGTGCATTTTGTGTTATCTTCCTGGCTAATCAAGTGTGGACGGAATCGCAAAAAGCTTCTCTAAACGACTCTGAGAACTTACAAAGTACCTAAGCAGTAGTTGCAATTTTATCAGAACTCCGTTGATTTTCATGCAAGGATATGATCAATATTCCTGACTTCAGTATGCAGCAACATTGCGCTTTCATCGTGACTTGAATTGTTCAATTTTTTTGATCACGTGAGGGCTGGTCGCGCGTTTATTCTCAATTAATCGAGTATTTAGAAACACTATCTTAAAGATGGAAATCGATGGTCATGGCAGAAGTTATAATAAATTCCCACTGGAACTTGACTCACTATATGATAATGGTCAAGCGACTTTCACAGTAATTATTGAAATTTAAAGGGTGACTTATTCAGCTAACTTACATATTCGAGGTATTGAGGTAACGGTGTGCAGCTTCAGTCCTAGTAGTTGACTTCCAGGCATTTCTGTTGTAAAGCTACTTAACTTCGGACCTGGAGGTCGCATGATCACATCCCGCCCGCGGCGGCCAATATTCCGATGGTGACGAGAACCGACAATTTCCGTGCATCATTCGACTAATTTGCACAAAAAGCAATCCCAGGGGCTCGAAATATTCTGAGTCCTCCACTGCGACCTCTCTCCTAATCGGGTCCTAATGCCTACAAATATGGCTGTAAGAGCAAAGATGGCTTTTCTCTCCCAATATTCTCAAGTGTATGTGTAAGATACCCTGCGTGTTTTTAAGTTTTATATTAGGCAAATGTTTGCAGTTTTAGTTATTCGGTCAATGGTTAACTTGACCTCGACAACTTCGACTGCCTCGATTCACAGATAACGAAGTTCAACATGTCGCAGCGCAATTTAATGTCCAGTACCGCGTCCGGAAGCTTGTGTAAGTTACATTCGAGTGGCGACGAAGATTTTCGGTTGTGCTAATCTTTAACGTGAGCCGCTCTTGCCTGACTTAACATTTGATCTTATGACTTTGCCATCCTATGCAGCAAAACCCAGCGAGTCGAGCTCCCACACGAGCGCGACATCTGGCCCGCATACCGGAACTTTATTTAAGCTTTCTTGACAAAACCCAACGCGTTTCGAATAGTTTTTTATAGTACAAAAAACATTTTATTCGTGAAAACAAAGCCTTACAAGCACGACCGGCTCACCAGCGTTTGCTTGACATATTTGTTATTTTTTCAGGTGTTTGCTGACACAACAAGATCTACTTCCAAATTGCGTAAGTTTGTTTCGTCATGGCTGACGGTAGGAATAGCAGCACTGACTATTTGGGAACTTGACTTCAGGAAATTAACTAGGGAGATATACTTTGCTTGGACCACAACACCTTGCGAACTGCATGAACGTCTGCATGGACAAGTTTTTTTTTTGTTTTTTTTCGGGATAATCAGTGACCGTGCCGACCGTCGTCGAATAGAGAGCCTAAGGTGAGGTCTATCCCCTCATTTGAAGAAAATAATTGTTTATAAGATTCCCTTCATTAACGATGGGTGATCAAACCTTCTAAAGTGAACGTCTTTACATGGTAGCTTAGTTATAATCACCGCTAGTCCTTCTTTCTTGCATGCGTGAACGAAGCTGTAAGGCTAAACTATTCTGTGCTCTAGAGTTAAAATATGTCGTGCCTTTTTCAATGGTGAAATAATGTTACCCGTAGAGAAGTATTTTCGATCTCTGCAAGGAATATTTTTGCTTTATATACAAAATGTTGCTTCGGGGATATGACAGTTCGAATTAAAACGTAAATATATTTGTGAGGTAGTTAAAATTGACTTACTTCTAAGCTGCCAACAAAACCAGAAGTACTAACAGGAGTGTATCTCATGTAGGCCACAGTGATGAGTTGTGAAACGAAATTAAACTAAAGGTACTGCTTGTAATTATTGACCAGAGATAATAACCACTAATGATATTTGTTAAGCACTTCCTTAATTACATAAAATTATTCATAAGATTTTTTAAAAGTGAGTCATAATATTGCGGTGAATGCATCTGTTCCGACTATTTAAACAGTGGCAAAAAAGCATAAATTTATTTAAGATATAAAGCTTCGACTCCGTCTACCTTCAGCTAAACCTAAACGGTGGAGTCGTCTGCGTATAGAGAGAAACAGGGCACGTCACACGAGCGCGCTTACGTGGCTCTGTGAGTGATGGCTACCTAACCACTGGCGACGTGCTGTTTATTTCAGCTCGTGTGTAAGCATTTGGCCTTCCACTCATCCCAACTGATATTTTGTAATGTAAATTTCACAAATACGATTGTATTTACGCGTATAGTATATTTAAGAATAAAATGTCTATATTAGCCGCTGATTTCGTCCAGCTTTTTTTTTTTTTCAAAATAATTACCTTTTTTGATAAGGAAAAACGCGTCTTTGTGGGCCTTGTTGCCACAAAAGTGCTTTCACGTTGTCTAACTAAAAACTTATTAAAATTTAGTGCTGTTTTTTTGTAAAGCCTAAATGTAAATTTCTTATCAATTATGCTTACGTGGCGTAGACCTAGCTCTGCTGTGTGTGCCAATGTTTAAGGAAGAAAAACATGTTATCTTGGTACCAATGGTGCGGAAGCTACACAGCGGTCACTGACGTGCACGCCAGGAGCAGCGCCATCGACGTCGTTCCTAAGAGACAACCTCTTCCCGAATCTCTGAACGTGATGTAATGTGTTATGAATTGCTATATTTGAATACCAGGTAGCAGCTTTTCTCCGATGCACAGTGTCTCAATCGTGAGCGGAAGCGGTGCACCACGGATTTCTTTCGCAGGAACGTGTCATTCTGCTCGTTCAGTAAAAAAAAAAAACATATCAGACATGCGACACCTCAAAAATTGGGAAAATATTTTCCAAGGTTTTACGGGGAAAAATCATACCAAAAAATTACAATTTAGTCTTTAAACCTGTTCTATTGGTGTGACACTCTAAAATAATTCTAAACAGCTGGTGTACTTCAACATGCGCCCTAATCTAACTACGCCGGTACTTATGCATGTAGCCCTCATGAAAATGCAACTTCCGTGTACAGCAGCGGTTGCGACGTCTTCAGTTTAAACCATTCATCATCTTTTTCGACGTTAAATTGGAAAACGTTTCATCACGCTTGTCACCATATGTCGCCCACTATTGCTTTGTGCAGTGAAAGTGGCATTAAGTTCGCCATAAGGGTCGGTTCTGCCCAGGTAGTCTGCGGCCGCAGCCGCAATCGGTAATCGTTACCGCACGAAATCAGCAAAGAGCGTGTCAAAACTACTAAATTTTTTCGACAGATTGGAATTCAAGTCCATAAAGCACCCTCATTAACGCCAATTTTTAGCCTAATAGGCACCGCTGCACATTTCCGCTCTATACTGACCTCAAACAGCCTTCAATCAATAATTAGCGGTACTGAATCGGTCGTTCAATGGTTCCAACCAACCCAACGCACTACGAAAGGCTCTGACATAATTCATCATCGTCATTCGCAGCATAAACAAAGTATGCATTGCGTATGTGTAGTGGAAACCACGCTACTAACAGGAATGACAAATACTAAAGGAATGCTGCATGAATCCCTATTTCATGACAAATATGGTTCATGGCGTAATTGGTGACGTGCAAGAGTAGCTCCATTAGTTGCCCCAAGAGTGTTCGTAAAAGTCTCTATAAAATCCGCTTTCCCTCCTTTCGCTCTGTCTGTTCTGCACATTCCCCGACGGTCTGGTGGTTTTTGTCATCGTGAATCATAGTCGTGAATGTTGCTTGCACATCGCAACTTGTACGAGTATGAAAGATATATAAAGCAGCAGTTAAACTCAACCCTTACTTCTGATTCTCCGCATAGCGGTAGCACGGTGACAAAAACGCGAGCACCTAGTATTAGACATTTAGCTTTTTGCGCATAATAGAAAAAGTAAAGCTTTTTTGTTTTTTTGTTCACAGCCCGTCAGCCGCGCACACACCTCCTTCAGACGATCGAAATCCTTGGCGGTGCGTGCATGAGCGCCACTATGCAGCACAGTGTAAAGTCTCTAAGGCGTTATGGCGTGATTAGCACGCAATTTTCGTTTTGCTGTGCCTTTGTGTCGTTAACATGCAACTGTATTTTGCTTCCAAATCATAACCAGATAGAACGAATACCTCGTGGGCGCTTCTCGTTTTCTTATAACAGCAACAGCCACAAGAAAAACAACAAAATAACGAATTATTTGCATAAATTGCCTGAAGGACAATCTTACACTATTGAAGACGTTTTTGCGCACGAGTTAAAGTTGCCCTGAAACAGGCTATTCTTTCTGCATTCAGCAATTATTTGCAGGTGTGTCGTCTTATGCAGCGCATCATTGTGAAGTCATATCAATTTAATGTTGTTTCTTGTGTGTTTGTAATGTGAAGGCCTGCAGTCACTATTATGTGATGCAAAATAAAGTTTTTCTGAGAATCTATGAATGAATGAATGAATGAATGAATGAATGAATGAATGAATGAATGAATGAATGTCAACATATCATATGATGTGTTCTTAAGGCGACATATGTTTTCACGAAAATGAAAAATAAACGCAGATATGGATTTATGGTGATGGCTACCCAATTCTCCTTCCTTGACATAAAGACGAATCTTCAGAAATCGTTATCCCACTCTCAAGCAGGCGAGTTTACCTTATGGCACAAAACAAGAACAGCCTACTAAAATGACTTATACATGTGTAGTGCTTCGCCTTTTTTTTATGTGTTTGTACTCGAAGGCATCTCAACCGTCAGTGAAGGCACACAACAAAATGGGATCAATCACGTTTATTGTACTGAACTTTTTCAGTGACGCCCTCGCTTTCATTGTATGTCTCTTCTGCATCCTGCTGTTCGTGCTGACTGCACTGACCTTCGTCTTAGTGACTATCTATAAAGGCAAGTGGGCTGCAGTATCTTTCTTTTTTCTTCTTCGTTGGTTTTTTTGTAGGCAAGTAGCTTTTGAACGGCCGTTTCGGCTATTGCAAGAGAGCTAAGGGTACTTACTAGAGTAACTCTACGCATCGTGGTAAAGGCCGATCTTGCATCTCGCATTTTCGGTTTCTTAGTTCTTATTTCAAACGACGTTTCTGAAACTACCTTGTCTTAGCAGATGCATTGAGTAGCTTTTGTTACGCCTAGTCTGCGTTTTCTTCATTTGACTGATAATTCTTCATAACATCATAGACAAATGTTAAAATGTTGAGAATAACTTTGTTTTCTTAATCGATGGTACGCGACTATTATGCGACCGAGCTTTTTTCCTTCTTTTACAAGTTGATCGCTATGGCTTGCAGGTTACACCAGTCATTTGCCGTCGACAAGCTTTAAGACTACTACAAGATCCATGAATACTTCCACAAACCCTACGAACACAACTACCATGACGACCACTATCACTTCTACCACGACTACCAGTACCAGCACTACGACGACCACTAGCACTACTACAACCTCGACTACCAGTACCACTACTACCAAAACTACCAGTACCACCACTACGACAACCACAAGCACTACTACTACTACCACGACTACATCTACCACCACTACGACAACTACTACCACTACTACTACTACAACGTCTACTGCTACAACTACTACCACGACAACCACTACCACCACTACGACGACATCTACCACCACTAGCACGACCACTACCACGACTACCACTACAACTACTATTACTATGATGACCACTACTACTTACACAACTACCACGACTACTACCACGTATACAACTACAACCACTACCACCACTACTGCTACCACTACGACGACATCTACCACCACTAGCACGACCACTACCATGACTAGCACTAAAACTACTACTACTACGACGACCACTACTCCTTCCACGACAACTACCACGACTACGACCACGTCTACTACTATAACCACTACCACCACTACGACTACCACTACGACAACATCTACCACCACTAGCATGACCACTACCATGACTTCCACTACAACTACTACTACTACGACGACCACTACTACTTCCACGACAACTACCACGTCTACTACTACAACCACTACCACCACTACGACTACTACCACTAGCACGACTACCACTACCATCACCACTACAACCACGACAACCACTACCACTACTACTACTACAACTACTACCACTACTACGACAACGACTACTACCACGACGACCACTACCACTACTACTACCACCACAACCACGACTATTACCACTTCTTCCACCACAACGACTACCACTACTACCACTACTACTACTACGACCAGCACAACAACTACAACAGGTAATACGCTTACGCTTCAGATAAGGTAATACGCTTACGCTTACGCTTACGCTCAAGCCCATAGGGTGTTAAAACAGCAGGGACTCAGATTACTCACAAGGTAGCAATTAACGTGCATTATTGTATTTGATGGAAGAGCCCCGACATAAAAACTTCCCATTAATGAAACCTGCATGGAGCCGCGTAAAAGCTAAATTTTTTATCTTGTTTCGTTAAACAGGCTCAGACACTTTTCTAAGAAGTCATCGAATGATTTGATAAAATAATGTATTGCATCGCGAATCTGCCGCCGCAAATATTTTCAGAATACCTCAAATGTGAGGCGAGGCACATTGATTAGTCGCACGATCCAAGCCCTTGCTTTCCCTCCGTTCGTTCTAGCGACCATGCTGAAAGCTACCCTGGGGTCGGGTGACAAGGGGGCAAAACCCTACATCCGCCCATCAGAGTGATTCGTCACATTGAACACAGTCTTTCCTTGCATTCGTCTTTCCTATTTTCAATGATCCACTCTTTCTTTTCCTTCTTTTTCTTTTCTCCCTTCGAATGCGCGACTGCAATCTAAAAAATGAGCGAGTAAAAAGGTTGTCTTTTTGTCGCACAACAATAATCATCACCTATATTGCGTTCTATCTTTGTGCTATCGCCCCGCGCCGATACAATCCGGTAACGATCGACATGCCCATTATCACGGTTACATTGCATTCTCGATAGGAAAGTGGCCAGCGCCGAGTTTTCAAGAAAGGAAGGGCACGAGAGCCTGATGACGATTATTGTTGTGGGACAAAAAGACACACTTTTTACTCGAAATTTTTTAGAGTGTGTTATTCAGGGTAAAAGCGAGCTAGCGCATGCATGTGGCGCCATCATGTGGTGGCGGTGGTGATACTGTGAAGATCGCGCTGTTCGAATCAATGAATGTCCACGAATTTTAGGTTTAAGGCACGCTCCTTTTGATTTACGGTATGATTTCGTCGGGAGAACAACCAGCGATATGTTGCTGACTTCGAGAATTTATTGTAAATTTTCGGCCGCCTGCTCCACAATAATATTTGGTTCATATCTTTACCTGAACCTCTGCCGGCGATAGTAAGCGTATTCTGACCGTAAAAAAAGAATGACACGGAGCCTTTAAGAAGTGTTTAACCTGAGTCATGCATATATATTTATGTCAGCTTCAACTTTTAGCACAGAGAATATTCTGTGACGAATTGCTAACACTTTTTTTAATTGATGACTCTTTTAAACCACTCGTTCAAACTGCTTCTCAGCGTCCTTCACTACGGTCCGACCCATCGGCAAGCACAAGCTGTTCTGCGTTCTTGGCGAGTACGTGCAGTACTACAATGACGTGAACATCGACGGTTTGTGTGACTACGCCTTCTTCACGTTCTACGGCAAACACGGTGTCGCTTTTAAGTACGTCATTGAACCTATCCAGGCGACTTTTATCCATAAATACAAGCAATCAAAGAGCACAATCTACGGCATCCACATCCCCCAAGGGCAAGTGCTTCAATGTCGTGGCGCTAGAAATACTACTGCTCATAGAAGGTGGAAAATCTTAGTAGATGCGCACGCAGTGTTGCAAAAATATAGATCATTGATCATCCCTTGTGCCATATCGCAGGAGCGTGAACATCGCCATGAGAGCCGCGCGTACCAAAGAGGGTGGGGACATTCTGAAAACCTATTGGTACCACCAGAGAATCTGGCATTACGGCGTTCTCAACCTCGAGGTAAAGCCATGGGAAGCGCTGATCAAGGACACAAGGATCAAACAAGTCTTCGAATTTCTCAAGGTTCGCCACTTTCGTTGGTGTTCGCCTGTCACTCTGGTCAAAGCAAGAATAGCATTGACGAAGATGCAGTTTTACAACCCACCGCCCGTGAGATGAAATTCTGGCTACACCCTAAATTAGTAACACATCACTTTTCAGCCGACCAAAAAACTGCCTTTTTTAATCGTGAAACTGCCGATCGCGGTAAGGACTGCTATTTGCCGATGGAAATGAATGCATTATTTGGAGTAGGTTTGACTCCTGAGGAGTGTCTTTGTTTAGGGCGGCGCTTCCTTGTATACCACGGGCGGGCTCATATTGAATGTTTTGAATAAAATAGGATGGATTTGATGTTCAATTCACATTGAACTCAAAAACATAATAACCGGGGTCGATTGAATTATTACTTCAACGCTAGCGTAGGTTCAAGCCTCTAAACGGGTAGGCGCGCAGCGGGGTATTCAAATTGACGCAGTTTTTTCAGTCAGGTTGCGGCACACGTTCGGAATGTAGTCATAGAATCGATTTCAGGCGATTTCCTGGAGGGGGAAATGTTCTAGGCTCGTGTGCTCAGATTTGGGCGCACGTTAAAGAACCCCAGGTGGTCAAATTTTCCGGAGCCCTCCACTACGGCGTCTCTCATAATCAAATAGTGGTTTTGGGACGTTAAGCCCCACAAATCAATCAATCATTTCAGGCGCTCCAGAGGCTGGGCAATGATTGCAGCTTCTTTGTGTACCCCCGGCCCATTTACCTATATTCCTCTCCCCTCATCGTCCTATGCATCCCTGCCAAGTAAAACGAATGTATAGCAGGCACATTATTCTGCAATTCATGCAAGTCCTTTCTTGAAGACTCTGTTTCACATCGTTTTCACATCGTCGAATCGATTTCACATCGTCGAATCAATCATGTATGGTACTAGCTCGTTGGCATGTACGCATTCAATGACGCATTTGGTATGACCTCTTTTGCAGGAATTGACAGACCTTCAGGGTAAGTTCAAGAAGGCTCACCCTGAACCACCTTCACCTCCTCGAGGCTTCATAGCCCTCGGTGTGCGGGTATGGCCTGCCAACGTGGTTCCATTCCTTGCTGCTATCGACGAAGCATTTGAAAAGTAAGCACAGGCAGTACTTCGGAAAGGCGGTATTTTTTCTTGCGGTGATAAACGTTTATTTCCACTATAACGTGCTGGAATGAAGCGAAAAGGAATAAAGGGTCTAAATTTTGTGAATCCACCACATGTTCACTTGTCATTGGGATACCTTTGTGTGATAACCTTACTCGCTTTTCTTCTAACTTGTCGAACGTATGCGGCCGCTAACACAGGTGGTTCCTTCCCGATGGCTTTATCTCGCTAACCCACATCATTGAGGCCGAGTTCATCGGCGGCTACAAAGAGAGCTGGATCAGTGGAGGGGCGCCGTACCGGCTCGCCCCGCACAGCAGCAACACCAACGTGCTGGGCATGGTGAGGTTCACGATGTTAACCACGAACTTTGTGAGCGCATGCCCGCCTAAACTTAGCAGGTGTTTTCCTCATTTGAGTAGAAAGAAGTAATATGTAAAAAAGAACAATAGAACAAAGAGCAAATTTTACTTTCCATCGGTCTATAACTGTCTACAGTGAGCAGCTTCTATCAACAGGACGATCAGCCGTGGGTGTGGAAGGAGGATAGTAAAGGACGGCGAGGAATATTATTCAGGATCCGTTCCGATATGGGTATTATGAAGTGAAGCGAATATTTGCGTGCGTGCAAGCGACCTACTGCTTTTCTTTCCTTACTGACTTGCTTTCTATCCTACATATTTCATATTTTCTCTCTCAGTATCTCTCTTTCTTTCTCCTTAAATTTTCTTTTCTTTCTTTTTTTCTTTGATTCTGTCTACTGTATTGCTCAGTGTTACTTCATAATTGTTTTGTTATTCGGTACCGGGCATCGGACTTCCATTAACGTGCTTTGTAGAGATTTGGGTGCACGTTAAAGAACCCCAGGTGGTCAAAATTTTCGGAGCTCTCCACTACGGTGTCTCTCATAATCATATGGTGGTTTTGGAACGTTAAACCCCACATATCAATCAATCATCGTGCTTTGTAGAGCTGCGCTTCTGTTGTTATCGACAACAACTACGCTCGTCCGTTCATATTCAAGCAATGACAAACTGATTCGACGTGAGAGTACAGGTGGGATCGATAAGTGTTAACACGGCTACATGTGGCACGGCTGATTGCCAAACCGCTGTGATCGGGAGACCATCATTTATTTCAAAGCTCCGCGTACAAGTACGAGAACGACGAGCCCACCCAGATAGCCACGTTTATGTACAGACCTGTTCGATGCTTCTAAGCAGAGGAACGCGCGATCGACATACTGAGGTGCTCGTGACGACGCCACGGCGAAGAGTCTCCGCCTAGCGCAACCGTCACCAATTATTGTTAAGTTGCAATGGCGGAATCGAAGCAAGTTTTTCTGCTCCTTTTGGTGTGTGGGAATGGCAACGTGAGGGCAGGAGTCAAGTGTTCTAATGAGAGAGTGGTAGGGTACTCAGAGTGGAAGTGACCACGAGGAACAGAAAAAATTGCAAAATCGATGAAGGGCAACAAATTTTGACTTGAGGCGCGCCCTTTAACACGTTCACCTGCTTTAACACGTTCACCAGCTCACGTTTCAGCAGTAATGGTGCACGACAAGGCAAACAGGGCCAACATGCTCACTCTGTTCTGTAGCAACAGCCTGGAGTCAAAGAGCCTTATGCTGCACGAGTCACCAACACTGGAACAACATCGTTTAAGTGGTTATGCAACAGAATTAGGCAACGGAATCAGCGGAATGGAATAACTGCACCCAAGCTATTCTAGGCGACTAAAGAACTGCCGCTTCCTCCTTGCTTTTATGTTTGCTCCGGAAGCACGTATTGTGTTCGAATCGCAAGTTCAGAGGCGTTGCTCTACGCCAGAGTTCAGTGCTCGCTCACAGCGTCCACCGGCTGCTCAACTCTTCCATTGGAATGCAACATATACTTACGTGACAACTGGCCCAGCACCTCTTAAGCTGCCTTCGAGCACATCGAATGGGGTCGGGGAGTCTCCCTGTTCCGCGTTCAAGCGCGAGCCTTCCCGACAGGCTGTGCTCGGAAGCAGCATTGCAGCTGCTGGGCCAGTTTCCACGAGATCATAGAAGGGCACTGGTGCGCTTTATGCTGGGCTAATCCGGCGCACCGCGACGTGCTATAGGTGCCTCAATATGTGGTCGACTGCTGTTCACCAATATGTAATAGGTTTATACCTGAGTTGCACGTACGCCACATCCGGGAACGGGACGACTGAGAACCGCCATATCTGCCCGCCGCGGTGGTCTAGAGGCCAAGGTGCTCGGCTGCTTATCCGCAGGTCGAGGGATTGAACCCGGTCGTGGCGACCACATTTTCGTTGGAGACGAAAATGCTTGGACTCATGTGCTTAGAATATGGCGCACGTTTAAGAACACCAGATATTCTAAATTTTTTGAGCACTCAACTACAGCGTCTCTGATAGTCATATAGTGGTTTTGGTACGTTAAACACCAATATGTGACTGCAGTCGTCACTTCATCACAGGTAGGAGTATTTTCAAGTTATGTCCAAGTTTGTCATGTTAACTTACGTGACCAGCTCGCCTTTTCTAATGCCAGCTAGATTCATAGCGACGTACAGCCGACCTTTTCCACTTGAATAGCCGTGTCTCGTGCTGAGGTTAATAGTGCAACATCTGTGACGAGTCCTCGTTTATCCTCGAGATTAACGGACGACGCGAACTGTGACTGAGCACCGAGCCTACTAGTTGCAGTACTATGGCCGTTATGACCAGTCTACTGCCGCAGCATCAGCGTGATTTCACTGCTCTAAAAAGCGACAAAAGAACACACTGGATGCAGTCACAGCGGACACGCTGTCCACAGAATCGGGAACATTGCTCTAACAGCCAGCCGTAGACGCAGAACCAGAGCGTAATTAACCATCAGCAGTATATCCCACGAAACCGTAGCTCATGAGCAAAATAAACCAAGTATTGCAACGCTGCTAAAACGAGTAAAACTGCGCGGACGTCTGATGATGGGCGAAGGCAGGAGCGTACAAAGGGGGCATTAACGCCTCCCAAACAACACCAAAACTTTCCCCACCACGATGCAACACGGGTTTCCGCTTTTCACTACAAAATCCCGCCGAAGCCCATGTTTTTCTTCAACCAGGACAGAGCGTCGTAACTATCCTCGATCAGAACGACTACACGCTGTGATGGGAGCTGTTTCGCTGCTATGCTCTTCACCCATCCGCTGCACGGCGAAGTAGTCATGGCCGTCCAGCAACTTGTAGGCTTTCATTTACGTGACGTGACTTGTCGAAAGCATCACTAATTGACGATGTCACCGAAGGCAGGAGATCGGTGTAGCATTCTTACCGATGCGCAGTTTTAACGGATCGATATCCCATCACACATTTCAATTTTCGCTCGGTCACACACGAGTCGATCCCACAAGCTCTTCGAAGTAAGACGGACAAAGCGCGGGAACGTTTTCTTTCGCCATATCGCACGAATGACGCCGACAAGCTCCCAACCAGCAATAAGCTGCACGCGCAGCCTGACTAGCCTCCCTCGACGTTGGCAAACATAGCGGTTGCTCACTTTGCCAGGCGGAATTCACGCCACATGCAACCCATGTATAGACTATTTTATGGAGGGGTATCAGTGCCGCTGTGTTGGGCTGTGTACATTTGTGTGTCGCAAGTTTAACAGCTCAGCAAACAGTGTTAGGGAGAACGCCTACACGTGAAAATGGTTCATGTGGTAAATGTTGTCACGCATGCACTAGAGGCCGTACAGACAAGACAGGAACAGCGAGGCAGTAAGACACGAACGTGTATTGTGAATGAAGAGCTAACACACTTAGTCTCTCTCCTTTTCGCCCTTTTTCGCTAGCCAGTGCTTGCCGGCTCCAACACCAGGTGACAGTGTGATAATTCATGGCCTTAATATTTGACATTGCAATCTACAAAAAACTAGAAAACATTAACTGAACAGCACAACATGGAGGTGCCCAAAGGTTTCAGGTGAAATATCTATACGCAGAGGCGCTGGTCTACTTGGCTGTGACACCGCCGCTGCAGCCACCACCACTGAAACATGGAAATGATGGCAATCGTCGTTTTAGTAGCTGTTAACTAGTTACAGGTCTACATGGAGGGAAATCACGCTTCACAGTTCGTTTTACGTGTGACTTTATCGAGAAAGTCTGTCACCTGGCCCTAGATCACCTAGGTCACCTAGATCCTTCAACCTCTCCACCACCTGCTGGCCACTTCATGAAATGTCTCAGACACCCTCTAATGTTCTCAAGAAGCAAAAGAAGCCTTTTGAGAGGTGAAGGATGCTTTGGCAAACGCCACACTGCTTGAATACCCCAGGTCCGGTTCCCCGCAGAGTGTAATGGTGAATATTTCCGATACAGCCGTTGGGGCTGTACTACAGCAGCTCGTTGGGAAAATCTGGCGCCCGATTTCCTTCTTTTCGAAGAAGCTAACGCCTACCGAGCGCCGCTACAGCACCTTCGGGAGTGAACTAGCTGCTGGCCGTGTACGCGGCCATATGACATTTTCGCCATTTCCTGGAAGTTGTAGAGTTTTTTATCCTCACCGACCACAAGCCACTTACTTATGCATTGCGCTCGCTAAGCTTCGTCGATGGAACGCACACAGCACGTGTGTAACGTGTCGGGTGTCTGACAAAGGACCGAGGCAAATATACATGTTCACGGGAACAAGAAGAACTGCAAGGTTTATTAACACGTCTTTATATAGGCGGTGGAGGCGGGGCAGTCGCAGTAATAAACGCACGGATCACGATAACACAGTCAACACGCTGACACGGTAACACAGACAGCGCATGTCCGGTACATACCCTGGGGGTAATGAAAACAACAGTTCAGGGCAGTTGATTCAAAAAAGCATCGTAATGAAGTCTCTTTGGAGGCTTGACTTTTCGGGCAGACCTTCGTGCGCCCGGTGTACGACCTGGAGAAGTTGGCGACTCGTGGCGCACAGCACATGTGGGTGCTATGCTGTCGGTGGTGGACTGTTGTCACGGCGAGCGGCCTGGTGATCGTGCTGGGGCTGCTGGTGATACGTCTGGAGTTGGTGAGGCAGGGTGATCTGGCTCACCCTCGGAATAACTGTCGTCGCTGACGTCTACAGCACACCTCTCACTAGTTTGCAGAAGATGACGCCTGTTGCACCTGAACAGCCAACGATCTTCGGTTAGAACTTTGTAGGACCTGGGCGCAGCAGTTGCGACGACTTGTCGTTTCTATGTCCATGTTTTGTTTCCTAACCTCACAACCGATTCCTTAGCCAAAGGCGGTAGGGGCTTTCCGCTGCTCTTCTGCTGGTGCTTCTTCACGACAGTTGTTGGCACTACAGAAAAATCAAGAAGATTAGCTCTCGGGAATCTGCCCTGCAGAAGTTCCGCTGGCGATCGGTCGTCCTCCAGTGGCGTACAGCGGTAGGCGAGCAGACCCAGCCAGAAGTCTTCATGTGCGTGCACACATTTCTTCTCTATGCGCTTGACAACCTAGACCCCTTTTTCCGCTAGGCCATAAGATTGTGGGTAGCGAGGGCTGGACGTAACATGAGTAAAATCGCATTTCCTTGCAAAGGCTGCTAACTCGTGACTTACAACTTATGGCCCTTCGTCGGTGCACACTTCCAATAATTCCGCAAACAACGCGGCTCACACATCGCACCAAGAACAGCACACCATTCCGATTCCTTTGTCAAGGACCAACGCTGCAAAGCAACTTTGTCACCTGGCACGTAGTCTGAGTCTGCAGGAGTGAAACACCCCAAGCATAAGGCATACGAGACTATACCAAATAAACCCTCGACTGGAACTTCGACCTCAATCCGGGCTTCGTCGACGTGAAGCTTCACTTGTTTCTCGCCTTTGGTTGGGGGTCGACTTCACAAAAGCATATAGAACCCTCATCAGATTGACCAACAATGCGGAGTGCGACGTCTGCTGCACCAAAGAAGACATCGACCATCTGATATGCCATTGCCCTCAATTTGCCTCTGAAAGACAGAAGCTTTCGGACGCATTGCGACAATTGCACGATCGGCCACTCTCTGTGCAGATGCTACTGGAACACCGTCGTCGCCTTTCGTCGGCTCAAAAAGCAGTCCTACGTGACCACCTTTAACTTTTGTGTAGTGCCACCGCCGCATACGCGCCAGCCGATTGACTGACAATCCTCTTTTTTTATCTCTCTCTCTCTTTCTCTTCTCTTTTCTCTCTTTCTCTCATCTTTATGCCCCCTTCCCATTCCCCAAGCGTAGGGTAGCAAACCGGGCATGTGCCTGGTTAACCTCCCTGCCTTCCCTCTTGTTGTTTATCTCCCCCCTCTATTGTTACCCCGTACTGTGCGAACATGGCACTCAGTGCCGTGACGGTCGTCTTCGCAATGGCATCGGCAAGTTTCTCGACTCTAGGGAAGTTACCAAGTGCATCGATCGCCACAATGTATGAAGTTCATGCGAAAGAAAAAATACCTATACACCAACTCAATAACATGCCCAAGTTGGTGAGGCAGGGTCATCTGGCACTGGGCGGGGCAGTCTCTCTGCACTGGGCACATCAGCAGTGGCTCGTGCTGTTGCTTATAAGCGTAATCACAACACGTGGGGCAACTCTGTATCATAGTAGTGATATCATGGCTGATGCCAGGCCAAAAAAAAAACAAGACGACGGGCCCTTTATTTGCATTTCTGAAGACCCAGATGCCCCGCATGACTATCACGGCGCATGCGATATCACGGTGCATGCGTCTTGGTATTATCACTTTCATGCCTTTTAGCAATTCGCCATTTACAAGAGGAAGTTCAGAGGAGAACGGCTTTAGCTCGCCTTCAATCTTGTCGCTAGATGAGAGGCAAGAGATGATTGTCCGCAGGTAGTCCTCCTTTGCCGTTTAATTCACCAGTTTCTGGCACGTCTCTTCAGTGACCAGGTAACCCAGGACTGCAACTGCGTGTACTTCGACGTCGTCTTTAGCCCCACTGGTGTCGACCTGAGGAGCCAGAGATGATCGTGACAGCATGTCTGCCAGGATAAGCTGCTTCCCTGAGACATACTGTAAAACAAAGTCATAGTTTAGAAGTCTCAAAAAGAACTTTTGCAGACGGGGGGGGGGGGGGCATGTCGCAAAATTTTTCGCAGCGATAGACAACACCAGTTTGTGGTCCGTCTCGATGAAAATCTTCTGTCCGTAAACAATCTGATAAAATTTGTCGCAGCCGAAAGAAATGCTAAGCGCCTCCTTTTCCATTTCAACACGAGCTGCATATGCCACTGGCCGCCAGTGGCCATTGTGACACTGCAAAAGCGCTGCACCAACGCCGTCTTTTGAAGCGTCGCTAGTTATCTTTGATTGCTTCCTTGGATCAAAGATGGCTAGCACTGGAGTTGTGCTTAGAATCTACACAATGCTTTTCCACTCCCTTATGTGGTTGTCACTCCATTGGAACTGTACATGTGATTTCATTAGCGCTCGTAGAGAAGCCGTGCTCTCAGACAGGCGTGGCAGGAAAATAGTTTAGAACACCAAGCATGCGCTACACATCTGATTTGTCTTTAGGTACGGACGTTTCAATCAGACTTTTTACAAGTTTAGAGTTTGGTAATATGCCTTCGAGAGTGATGATGTCACATAGGAACTGCACTTCAGTGACACCAAACCGGCATTTTTCCGCATTGAATGTGAGGCCTGCTTTTTCAGCCGCTTTCATGACTGCCACTAGTCTTTGGTCCTGTTCTTGTTTGGTTGCCCCCCACACCAAAATATCGTCGATGTACACGTGTACACCAGGAAGGCCACCAAAGATCTCGCTCATTTGTTTTTGAAAAACTTCGGGGGCCGACGAAATGCCGAACGGCTACCACAGTTAACAATATTTCCGAGAGGGGGTTGCAAAGGTACATATTTTTGACGTTTCCTCGTCCCGCGAAATCTGGTGAAAACCAGAATTTGCGTCTAGACAGCTTAAATAGGCTGCACATGCCAACTCCCCTTGCATGTCCTCGTGCTTTAAGAGCTGATAATGCTGCCTTTTGACATGCTCGTTTATGTTTCTCGGGTCTAGGCAAATGCGAAGCCTGCCATCTTTTTTTTAGGAAAACCAAGGGACTTGCGCAGTCTGTGGGGCCATCCTCTTTCATGATGATGCCTTCACGCTCCATTCTTTGAAGCTCGTCTCGGAGTGGCTCTCGCAGAGACAGTGGGACCCGCCGGGCTGGTTGGACGACTGGCGTGGCCGAAGGTTCCATGACTATATATGCTGTCGGACTTCTTTAGGCAGCCTAGCCCCTAGAATACGTGTTTGTAATCCCTAATTGATTCGTACTCTGAAGCCTTAACACTGGTAACCGTCTGTTGAACGAGTCCCAACACTTAGTTTGCCTCCAATCTCAGTAAGGCTTGGCGGCCATTCTTCGCGTCGAAAAAATTCACTGTGGTGGAAGAGTTACCGAGAGTGATTTTCAGTTGCGCCGTTCCAAAGTGAGTAATCACGCCCCCGGTGTAAGCTCGCAGCACCGCACCTGTGGGCGTTAACTTTTCCGCCCCTGAAATCTTGCGGTACACTGAGAACGGTAGGAGGTTAACCAGTGAACCAGTGTCCACCCTAAAGGCGATGTTTCTTCCAGTAATTTGAGCATTCATCCTCCAATTTTTGCTGCCTTCTCCATCAGTTATAATTTCTAGAACGTCAAAATCATCGTCACTGCTGTCCTTCCTTACCTGGCCGACACTCGAAATCTCTCGACAACAAACCACGAAGTGGTGAGGTTTTCGACATTCATTGCATCTTTTACCGTAACTTAGACACTTTCTTGGCACGTGTCGTCGATTGCACTTTTTGCAATGGTACTGTTTGCAATCCTCATCACTTTTGCCTCGCGATGTTGTCGCGTGCCTTGAAACAGCATCGACGCGGTTTTTCGTGGCGTTCCAGACTTCTTTTTGTTGTGCCAATGATTCTGCCACCTTGCACAGTTCTTCCGCTTTCAGCGACGTTAAAGACTTTTCTCGAGGCATTTTTTTCTCGCAGCTTCGAGTCCTTCGTGCCAAACACCATGTGATCCCTTGATTGATTGATTGATTGATATGTGGGGTTTAACGTCCCAAAACCACCATATGATTATGAGAGACGCCGTAGTGGAGGGCTCCGGAAATTTAGACCACCTGGGGTTCTTTAACGTGCACCCCACCATGTGATCCCTGATCAGTGAATCTCGCTGCTCTCCAAAGTTGCATTGCGCGGCTTCACTTTTGAGTTCGCGGACAAACTTCTCGAAAGGTTCTCCCTCCCCCTGATTCGCTTCCTTGACCAAAACACGTAGTGCTCATGAACTTCGTTCTCACCTCAGTACAGTAGGACTCGAATTTATCAGCAAGCGTTGCGTAGTCGTTCTTGCTTTCGTTTTCCTCGAACGTGAACGTGTTAAACACGTCGAGCGCTTCATCACTGACTAGGTTTAGCAGCACCGCCGCTTTCGCAGCTTCGCTTCGAGGATGCTCCGTTGTCGTCGCCTGCAGGTACAGGTCGAACTTCTGCCTGAAGTGCGTCAAATTTTCCGAGAGGTTACCGGTCAGTTTTAAGGGGGCAGAGCCTTGAGAAGTTCCATGGTTCTCGCTGACACTTCTGACACCTTGTAAGGTTGCGGGTGTCTGACAAAGGACAGAGGCAATTACATGTTGACGGGAACAAGAACTGCAGGGTTTTTAACGCGTCTTTATATAGGTGGTGGGGGCGGGCAGTCTCAGTGATAAACGCACGAATCACGATAACACAGTCAACACGCTGACACGATAACGCAGACAGCACATGTCCGATACACGGCGCGAAATTTCCTATATATCAGAGTTAACGACTGATATCCGCCAGGTCAAAGGTGGCGACAACGAGGTAGTAGACGCCCTCTCACAGAATCCTGTGAATGCCATTTTGCTTACACTACCGGTTGATTTTCCCGCTTTCGCAGCCACTCAACGTGAAGATGACGAACTGAAGCACCTGTTGTTCGCGACCACTGCCCTGAATCTTGAGTGAATCCTCAATCCCGGATCCGAGGACAAGGTTTGCTGTGCCACAAGCGTCAGTAAAACTCGCCCGTTCGTGCCCGTGAGCCTCCGTTGCCATGTGTTCGAGTCCTTGCACAAAATTTCTCATGCGGGGATGAGAGCCACCCAAAGACTGGTGACGGCAAGATTTGTGTGGCCAGGCGTAAATCTGGAAGTCCAACGTCGGGCACGTGAATGTGTAGCTTACCAACGCTCTAAGATACAACGCCATACTTCGACAGCACTGGGAACACTCCCCACTCTAGATTCTCGCTTTGATCATGTCCACCTGGACATACTCGGCCCACTTCCACCTTGCCACGGACAGGTTTACCTGCTGACATATGTCGACAAGTTCACCCACTCTGCGGAAGCCATCCCTATCGCGGGAATCACTGCCGAGACGGCTGCTAGTGCTTTCGTCTACTATTGGGTAGCCCGTTTCGGGGTGCCCTCCACGGTAACAACAGACCATGACCGACAGTTCGAATCAGCCCTTTTAACTGCCATCAGTCAGCTCATGGGCACCTCACGCATACGTACGATGGCGTACCATCCCATGAGCAATCGCATGGTGGAGTGCTTTCACCGCCAGCCGAAGGCTGCCTCACGGCAACCGAAGAACACAACTGGGTGGAGGCCCTCCCACTCGTTCTTTTGGGTATACGGTCCACCTTGAAAGAGGACAGTGGCTGCAGCGCCGCTGAGCTGGTCTATGGCACGATGCTCAGGCTGCCGGTAGAGTTCTTTGCGCGCGGCTTAAAGGAGACATACATAGCTTGCAGCGACTATGCACATCGCCTACGCAACGTCATGAGCAAACTGCGCATGGTACCTCCATGGCCCGCAGGGTCGCGTGTGGTGCACGTCTACCCAGAGCTCACATCGTGTCCATATGTGTTTGTACGACACGACGCGGTTTGGCGACCTCTTCAGCCACCCAATGATGGGCCGTTCCAAGTCCTCCGCCATGGCAACGAACAATTCACAACCAAGAGAAGCGGCCGTGAGGAGGTTGTGTTGTTGGACCGCATCAAGCTAGCACACAAGGAACGTGACGACGCCGTATTGCTTCCGCTAAGAGAAACATCGCCAGGGCCCCTAGCTTCAATTCCAGCCCAAGTCCACGAGGTGCCTTCCCGGCTGACGCACAGCTGGCGGCTATCAAGAGCACCCGCTCGCCTAGACCTCTAACTTCGTTTGCAAACTCACTAAGGGGTGAGTGCTGGGGCGGAAACCAAGCCAAGCCAAGGATGTTGAGCTAAGCCACCAGGCAGCGCCACCCTCCGCTGCTCTCCGGAACCCGAATAAAACCAGTTGACGTTTGGGATTCACGCCGCGTGGTTGTCTCCTTCTACCGCGCGTACACGCGTCCAAACAAGCGTTTACCAGGCAAACATTAATGATAGCTCTTTTCAGCAATTAATAATTAGCTGAGTAAAAAGGTAGAAGAGTTTACCAGTTCTCGGTAAAAAGAGCCAGCACAAAAGAGTGCTCCGAAAACAAAGTGTTAGGCCTAAAAACCTAGTCGAATTACCAGACGGTAGCTCATAAGTAAGTTCCATCTGATACAGGTGCGTCTTAAACAAATCCAGAAGACTAGGGACCACAACTTCAAAAACAGAATCGAAACAATCAACAAATACAATCGAATCATCAACAAACCTACACACCTTCACAGCAAGAGACAAGTCGAGACTACGAGACAGCCGAGACTGCGGCTGCGTGCTCCACTTTGAGAGTTGCAAGGTATTAGGCAAGCACCACTCGCAGGCCACGTGCGAAGTATTTGAAGCCTATCAAATAACTAAATTTGACGGTAAATGTGTAAGTTGCCCATCGGTTGCATTGTTGCAAAAAATGATTGCGTATCTCGATTTTTTTAAGCTACATATGTATTTATTTTCAGCTCATTGAACAAGAGAGAAGAGTTTTGCTGACATTGTAATGCAGTGGTTGCTCCTGCATCCTTCTACGCATGCCCATTTTCTTCTTTTTTCTCCTATATATGTACACGACTGCGATAATAAATCTTTGTTGAAAGTCATGCTATTTTCTGTCCTTGTTTTTTTTTTGTCTCCGTAGTTATGCAGTAACAACTTCTAGGTTGCACTATTCGTACATTCAGTTCGAAGAAGGTAAGTGATATCCACACATTTCTCCCACTCATCATCATTCAATGCATGAATATTCTGCGATTTTTTGCTTGGTTTTGCAAGTACACCACGAGCTCAGCATGAATATAAATGCTCAAAAATGCTCAATGTTTTACGAATTGCAATCAATTCTCGTAGCGACGAAGGTGATGGCGCTATACCAGAGGCGCAGAAGCAATCAGATTGTTTTAGACGGGTATGTGAATACGTTTTTATTTGCTGATCTGGCGTTTTCGCTTGTTTTTTTTAATACTATAAAGCTCGACAGCGCCTAAAGCAGGGACAGACGACAACAAAAACGCTGCGACTCGTAGAGGGGTGATCATGATAATTATCCTTGGAACATTGGCACCTACCCACTCAGGGGGTTGGCCAAGAGTCGGGCGGGTCATACATGCTGGATTTATGATTATTATTTTGTAAGAGATAAAATATCTTTGACATATTTTTAATGTGACGTTAATTAATAATGATGGGAATATTAGTTTCACTATTTTGTGTAACCTCCTAGTGACTGAGGATCTTCTTACTAGAAAGACTGAATAAAGAATCGTTAGTACTGGATACACCTAATAATCTATTCGAGTCGCATATAAACTTTTCGTCAGCTTTGAAAATATTCCTGTCCGAGTGTCCCAGCGCATATGTCCCAAATAATTTTTCTGATGAGGTATGCATAAATTCGTATATGCATGAGAAAAAGAGCACCTAAGAGAGAAAGAAAGGGAAGGTATAGGCAGAAAGATATGAAATACGGATAAAACAGACAGGTAATGAAATAAAAAAGAGAGAAAGTGATAAACAAAATTGAGTGAGAAACAGAGCAAAATAGATAACAATCTGGCGCGAGAAAGTGGAAGAGAAAGAAAAAACAAAAAAAAGAGTTTGAAACAACGTATGAACCAAGAAAAAAAAGACGATGAAAAAAAGAAAGCTTGACCCCACCATCTATTTTTCTTGTCTTCCTTTTTTCTCTTTCCTTTTCTCCCTCGTCTTTCTTTGTGCCTGTTCTTCTGTAACTCGCAACAGTAAATGCGAAGCATTTGTTAACTATGGCGAGTTTAAGCGTATCTATCAATCAATCTATCTATCTATCTATCTATCTATCTATCTATCTATCTATCTATCTATCTATCTATCTATCTGTCTATCTATCTATCTATCTATCTATCTATTTATCTATCTATCTATCTATCTATCTATCTATCTATCTATCTATCTATCTATCTATCTATCTAGCCACTTACGTTTGGGTGTTCTCATGGTCCCCCCCTTAACAAGGCGTGAACCAAAATTCGCATTCATTCATTTTTATAAAGTACTCCAGCCTATAAAGATGGCCCAAGCAGGAGTGGGAGTTGGTACAATAATGATATGACCAAGTAATAGATGTACAATTGCAGAGAAAGAAAAAAAAACAAAGAAAACAACAAGAACGACAGAACAAATAAATCAGACTGGTGTTCAATATATTCGCGGGTTTCATAACTCGCACTTCAAAGCAATTTCTAGAGATTTAAGTACATTTAGATAACTCACACTTCAATGTAATTTTCTAGTGATTTTAGTACATTTGTAGACTCAAAACTATGGTGCGGCAGCTCGTTCCAGTCAGTTATTGTGTGAGGGGAAAAAGAGTACTTGAAGTTGCTAGTGCGCGCAAAGGCAGGTATGCATTTGTAAGAATAGTATCCTCTTGTAGGACGTGAACATAACAGAGTGAGGACGTGCGAAAGGTCTATGATAGCGTTTTTCTTGGATAAGTGAAAAAGAAATTTAAGTCTAGCTAGTTTCTTTCGGGATTCTAAAGTTGGAAGATTGTTATTAATTATTAGTTCTTTCAGAGAGTCAGACTGGCGGAAGCGATTTTCAATAAACTGAACAGCTAATCGTCGAACTTTCTCAAGATTATTAGTATTTTTTTTAGTGTGCGAATCCACAACTTGAGACGCGTTCTTTAAACAAAGCCGGAATTTTGTGTTAAAAGCGAGGAGTTTAGTTTTAGAGGGAGAGCTTTTGAGGGTGCGCCTTAGTAACCCTAATTTTCTACGGGCAGAAGAGCAAATCTTTTCAATGTGGCAGGACCAAGTTAAGTTGGTGATTGTGACGCCAAGATATTTATAACTTTGTGTAAGGAAAGCTGGAGTTCCTTCAATACCGTATGAGTAAATTAGGGGCCGTTTGTGTTAGTAATGCGCATAGATACAGTTTTCTCTGGGTTTACGTGCATGTCCCAGCCCTCACACCATGTATTTACTGCATCAACACTTTCGTTCAATAACACTTGGTCATAAGAGGGTAAGACGGTTTGACGAATATGACATGCTGGTAAGGACATGAATAATCTCTAAGTACCGTCGCGTACATCGTCAAGCACTTTTCGCAAGACAGGGGCACATACCAACGGGCGGGTATATGCCGCTGGTGTGCGGGTATGTGTCAATAGTGATTGACACTTGGTATCTACCCAGGAATGACGAGAACAGACATGGGCCAATTCAATGCACGTGCGTTAAGGAATGCCCGACATCGGTAGCGTTGACCCGACGAATGAAAAGAATAAATGCAAAGGTCTCACCTGCAAATGAATCCAAGCAATTTGCCTGGTGATGAGGCATTTTATCACAGAGCTACACCAGGTCACAGAGCTACTTCTCGAATAGACGCTAATGTTCGTAAAACGTCAATAGTGGTTGCAGTGCTGCCTAATAAATTTTATAACCATTCCATATATGTTCTCCTTTATTACATCCGTCACCTCAGGTTTACGTATATTGTGGTTAGTTGCCATGCGCTAAAGTTAATTTTTCTAGCAGTATTCAGGGCCAGCATCTTCGCGAGCATCAGCTCTTCATATCAGCCTTTGGTGTTTCTTACACGCATGTTCTAGTTGGCGTCTTTGCGCAAGTGCACAAAAGCGGTTATATAAACATCTGCAACTTTTCAATATATGTCTGTGCGTGCTAATTTTGTCAGCCACGGCCACGTCGGTGTAGGGAACGCTAACAGCTGTATTTTTCTCTGCGGGGTGAAACCTGTGAACAGTTTCAGGCTGTCACGTGGCCAGCCTGACAACTAGGCTGTGCATGCTCCTGATACACCACTTCTGAGCCCAAAACTGCCTCAAGTTTGCGGCCCGCAGAGCGAAAATCGGCTGCTCGAGTGCTCTACACAGACGTGGCTGCGGCTTGTTGCGATCGGCAAGCCAACCCTTGTCGAGGGCACCGAGAAGGAAGAAAGGCAGCCACCGATAAGGAGGAACGCGAAGATTGCCGTTTATTGTTCATCTCCATATTGGGAGGTGCGTGGTTGTGATTACTCCTCGCAGCGCGGCTGTTGCTTGTGACGGCGCGGAAATGTGACTCGTGGCGCCGTTGTGCACCGAAGTCGCAGCGCTGTTTCCGCAAAAGATGGACCACAACGCTGTGCGTCTCTGGCTAATAAGTCACTGGCGCTAAGAACAACGCCAGATAATCAAGCACATGTACTTGGAGTTGCCTGGCCTGCGACCACCGTTCGACCGTATGGGGGGTCAGCCCGAGCAGTGACCCGACGGACACATTACATTCCGTTTTCTGGCAGCATGATTCTCCGGATGCGACAGGGTGGCCGGAACAATACCTGCTTTGGGTTGTGTGTGTGTGCGTGTGGTGGGGGCGGTGCCGGAAATGACTCTTAACTGTGGTGACCTGATTGGGTGAAAACGGCTTTCCTCGTTTCCCTAGGCCTGCCCTCTAGGCACTGTGAAAGGACAAAACGCGGCAAGCGAATGTCTGAGCGTCGATTCCTGATTAGAGTTCTCTTTCTGTAAATATGTAATTAAACCTCTTCTACTCTTCTTGGGCTCATCAGTCCGACTCCCTCCTGCAGCAGCTCGTCGAGAAAGCGATGTTTGCGACGGCCTGCCTGGCTGCGGAGAGACCTGGGCAGTCGATCGGACCTAAACTTCAATAGGCTGTACAATATTTAGCGTCAGTTCGTGACGTTCCACTCAATAAAAATTGCAACACGGTCTCCTTCCGTCCACATAATTGGCATAACGTCCATCCTCAGGTACATGGTATCTGCCGAGTTTTTAGGGGCGAAGCTCCTTAAGCTCGAGCAAAGTCTCCTGTTCGTCCGTACGACATGCTTGACACATACCTGCTCTACAGTGGGTATGCGCCACAGGGAATGCGAGATGGTGGTACTTGGAGTGTTTACTAGATAGAAGTAGAGACGGACGGACGGCCAAACAGAGTTGCAGATGGGCGGACGGAAGGACGCATGAACGGATGGACAGACGAATGGACGTATGCACGGACGGACAGATGGATGAACGTACGCACAGAAGGACGGATGGACTCATGAACGAACGTACAGTTGGTCGCGTGGAGGGACGGAAGCAAGAGCGAACGGACGGATAGGCCGACGCCCTTTTCGCCCCATTGAAAACATATCCACAGAATAAATAATGACAATTTTTGCACTTATAAAATTATAACTTTCTCTCTCATCTCTCTTGCTTTTTTTCAAATATTTTGTTCATTTTTTGTCACCTTTTTCTCTGCCTGGCTATTTTCTTTCTCTTTCGATAAGCGGCCGCAGTGTTGTGGTGCTTGACTGCTGACCCGGAGGTCGCGGGATTCAATCCCGGCAGTGGCAGCCGTGTTTTGATGTGAAGGAAAAAGCGTGAGGACAGTGTACTTATATTACGGCGCACGTTCATTAACCCCACATGGTTGAAGTTACCGGAGCCATCAAGTACGGTGTCTTTCATAATCACACCATGTTTTTCGGACGTAGAACCGCAACAATTATTATCTTATTTTCTCCCTTTTTTGTCTTGCTTCTCGTTCTTCATCCGTATTCTATTCTCTTTTTATTTGTCTCTCTCTCCGTACTCGATCTGTTGTCCATCAATGCTACTGAACCTCACTCCAGACAAGTCGGCGCACATTTTCTGGCAGAGAAGCAGAAGATGAAAAAATCTAAAGAGAGGTCGAAAAGAGCGTGCACTGGTTCATGATGACGGCAACTTTTTTTTAACCGCCAAAGAACTATCTTTGAACGGTAGAGCTTTTCTGTTAAAACCATCCATTTAAGGTACCTGTGCACCCTGGAGAATATTTGTTGGAGCATGGAGGGACATTTACGTGCAGTCCTTCATAGTAAGTTTAAGCAGATAACAAAGGTGGTTACCAGCGATATACGTATATATATAGTGCTTGTATGACCGAGTTACAGAAGTGTGTTTACACTGGCTTCATGGTCCTTGTGAAATCCTTGCCCTAATTTTGAAAAATAGTCTGAACAGCAATTAAACACAAGTAATCCAAGCAACTATAAAACTGTATTTAAGCTGCCACGACGTCACTTTCGGGCTTTTTACGAGAAAGTCAAATGACCTATAGTGCAATAAACTGTCTATTGGGACTGATTGTGTGCTGTGCAACAATGAAGGGCCATAATAGATTAGGATGTCGGGGTGTGTGCGAGTTAGTTGTATAGTATACAAGAAATATCCAAAAAACGAGCGCGCTGAATCGCCATTATTTTTTTTATGATTTGGGCCTTATGAAAAAAATGTTTGAAAGTAACATTAGCGCGGAGAGCAAAATCATAGGAGCGCAGGTCAAGCCGACCATCGAGTAGGCCCGGAAACACGAAGGTGGTCGTTCGCTTCAGCCTCCTCAGAGACCAACTGCATCGAGCTTCGGTAACTGCAGCAGATACAAAGTCTTCGACGAGAAGCTGGACTACTTCCTGCAGTCAGAAGCATTCACGGCCTCCGGGTTATGAATGTTTCCTGCGTGTTGCAGAACCGGCGCCCTTTAGAGACAGCGTACTTGCTGCTCACCTGCATGCAGAGCTTTAGTGCTTCGAATCTTGTCTCTTTTATCTTGAGTGAAGGGCGACCCTGCCTCAGATACGCTGGGCAGCATCCATTGACATCTTTTCAGAGCAGTGCAGCGTAGTCTGCAGTGATTTTGAACAGGTGAATGTAGCGGAGGTGCTGGAGCCAGCTCTCGAGGTTGACGCATCAAACATTCTCGGCTCCGGAGCGTCATTGCGGTGTCTTTTACAACGCCGTCGTGCCTTGCCATTGGACGATCTTGAGGTGATGAAGATCCTCTGGACGTTCCGACGACCACTCTCGCATACATAGGCAGAGTGTAACGCCACTGAATGAAAACACTCTTCTTGTACGACTCCAACAGTTGCTGCATATGAAAAACAGTGACTGATTGATGATGATAATGATGATGATGAGCCTTTTGGTTTGTTGGCACTCGCCCACAAAGGGGGATCGGCCAAGAACCGGGTTGCAGAATCCTCAAGTTAGTTAGTTATTCATTTAAAATCAATGAATGAAATTTCAGTGTAAAGCAAAAACAAATCGTAAAAACACATAAAATAGATACACGAGCTTGTGGCCAGGCATTTAGATAGTCTCGGAGTTGAAAATGATAATAACAATAGGTTAACAAGGTACTCTTTTTGTTAGCATTATGTACTAAGACAGCGCAGAGCAAACCTCAATGTGGCATTACCCTAATGCAATCCCTTCAAACAAGAAAATTGCTGCCACGCTTATTTTTAAACCTAGCTTCTCAATTGGTTCGACCAGGTATTTTTTACAATACTATCGGTTACAGAATAAAAAGAAATGATCTGTTGTTTCTAATTCCTTGCAAACGAGGCATAACGAAGAAGCTGTGAGTCCAGCTTCAGGTAAGTATTAATTCTGGTGCGGAATTCTGCATCGTAATCCGATGATTGTAATTTCTATCTGCCTGGGTATATGCGCAACTGTTTCTTCCAGCAAAATCTTAGATGTACGAAGTCGCTGACTTTATCCAGTGATAATTTGTCTATTTCCTTGTGCAAACAAGCAATTATATATTTGAGGGCTGTTTCAAAAGCGAAATCAAGTAAACTAGGTAAGAGTGGTTCGCTTAAAGATACTTTGGCTAACGAGTCTGCCACATCATTCGGATAAGTCCCACCCTGGTCAGGTACCAATAGCAAGTGGAATCTTCTGAAGTTTGCTGGTACTCTACTACTACTCATACTATATAATGTTAAATATTTTGCTGCAGTTAGCGCAGTAAATACTGAGAGAGAATCAGTAAGTATGTCTGCTTCTGATTCCCTTCCAGGAAGTTTACGAAGTGCTAGAATTAGAGCAAATAATTCAGCAATGAATATAGGCGTATAATCTGGTAATCGAGCTGAAAAAGACCAGTGAACGAGCTCGAGCTGCACAAGGACGCGTGGCTTGGAATTCCTTCACGTTTAAAACAGCGTGCTTGAAACTGGAGAAGAAAAGAAATAGTTTTTTACCAGAAAAGAATAATTTGCATGGTGTAATAAATTTGCAGCACTCAACACTCTTCTTTTCTTTCAGACAAACACTTTCTTCAAATTTGCACAGTGTATCTATTCAAGCTCAGAGAAAGTTCATTAGTCGCAAAGGAAAACTATAATTTTCAAGAGCCAACACGTGCCAGATCTCTTCGTCATCTTCTTTATATTTTACTTTGCCCCCATGAGACCTGTGCTGATTTGTCTGGCGTGCATTATCTTAACTCTGTTGGGCGAGAGGACTAACAAAGACAGATGAAAAGAAAGATTACTCAAAAACAGAGGTTAAAAGGATAGCCGTCTAGGCCTCCGAAAAACTCTGTTAATTGTTGTCAGGTTTAGTCATGATCAGAAACCGGTATGCACTCTACACGTCGACTTTTTCCTCTGCGTCCACTTCTTCATCTTCTCTCTCAGGCCACGTGTGACGATTCTTCTGATGTGGTATAGAAAGACAGATACAAAACTTCATTCGGTCCTGAGAAACGCTACTCTTTTAGAGCAACGTCTCGGGCAACTCTCACGTAGGAACGGGGAAGGCTACCGTCACTACCGCTTGGTGTTCTCTATGGACAGCCCGTAATTGTGGTAGTAACTCTGTACTTCGTAAGGCAGAGGACCAATCCTATTTGTGAGCCGGCTTGAGTCCTGTAACAAGGGGCACCGCCAGAGTATATGTTCGAAGTCACTAATATCACCCCAACCAGGACAAGTAGTGTCTAGAACAGCACTTCATCTCATTTTTTCAATGCTAGTCAGATGCGACAAATCCGGCAGTTCACCATATTCTCTTTCAGCGCTTTCTTATCCTTATCCTCGCCCATCAATTAGCCTTCACGAGCGCTTGGGCTAGAGAACCCTTTAAATGGCGTCTCAAAAAGCAAATCAGGGAAATAAACCTTTCGTTCAGTTGTACGAGGCGGCTTCTTGCATTCTTGATGTTCACCATGTTGGCGGTCACTGGCTCTGACACGAATTTTTATATGGTGCGTCTCTCTTAATGGCGCAAGGAAAGAGCGCGATTTGCGTCCAGAAGCCGACCTTTTCTTCGTTTTCATTTTCTGTTATGGCCCTTCTTCATATCCCTTTTTTGTGCCCTCGTGAACAAAAGCTAAAATGGACGAGCACGTGTGTCTAGCCTCCATCAGCCAACCTTCTGAAAAGCCACTCCCCTTCACGAGCCTCTCGTTCTTCATATGTAGAGCCTACCTGTCAGTATGCTCCTGTACCACTTTTTATGGCTTATGTTCAAATGTTCATTTGTTGTTCTCTCCTAGTTTTTCGCTTCTATAGCTACTTTTTAAGTACAGTTGGCTACTTTTTTGCGAGCTTTCTTCTAATTTGTAAATATTTTTCGGCGTGGTGACATTGGTCATATATATTCTCTCTATAGGGGACCTCACCCATGGATGTTGTGTCACATCATTGATACCTAATTCAAGTAGTAGTATGTCATTACACTTGAGTGGCTATTCTAGCATACTCATTCGTACTTCTTTGATATAAACGGCCACTTTTACCAAGCTGTGACGAACATTTGCGCAGCTCGCAAGTCTTGTTCAAGTTATGATGCAACAGCACGAGATACGGTAATGCAGTTTGAATGGGTTACTGGAATGTTTCGGCACTCCACTCGAAAGGTAAAACATTTCATGATGGCTTACTGACGTATCGTCCCTAGACAGCGTTCCCTTCAATGATTGCTTAAAACTGACCGTCGAATAATTTTTGGGGGAGGTTTCAAACTGTGGAGGTGCATGCAAATGTTGTTTTATAGTTTTCAATTTAACTCTCAACTGCAGGATTGCGTAATCCGGGCAGCTGGGAAAAGCAACGAGGCCAATCTTCTTTTGTCAGAAAAAAATGACCCCATTTAACGGCGCGCCTTCTACGTCTCTAAAAGCTTTAGCGTGGCCCATACGGTCAATTTAAGTCCAACCGATAGCGAAAACAAATCTATCTTTTCATTTATACAAGGAGTCGCTTGGTGAACTGCTCCTTCAAATATGTCATGACGTTTTACGGCAGTGCCAGCGAAATACACGGTGCTTGTTGCACACATTATCCTACGAAAAGATGTCCTCTAATTTCCACATGCACATAGTAAACATTGGACTCAGTAAGCTACAGATCACGACCCTGCGAGAAAGTAAGACTTCGTGTATTGGATAATATATCTGATGTCTCCGTGGGTCAAGGTTTCTTCAAAAACTTGTAGCAGGTACTCATGCTGTACTGCCTGCTTCTGTAGCAGTGTTTCCCGAGAAATTTTATTCGTGTAGTCAGTCTCTGTGCTATGTGTCAACGAATGCAGAGCGATTTTGGTTATGTAAACATCGTGCAGAAATATTGTTAAGACCAACAACGTTTCCAGCGAGGGCCTTTTCTAGAGTTGTCTCTTTTCTCTGAGAAATCAAAATTGTCTCTTTTCTCTGAGAAATCAATCACTGCTCTGACGCAGTGATTGATTTTTGAACAAGCTTCTGTGTCTCTTCCATCAAAGACTCAAGTGACTAGCGCATATCCAAGATGAACAATGTCAGGTGCATATGAATGATTTGGCGGAGACAGAAACCTGACATTTTCGAAGTGAGACAATCCGAATCGGATATCTATTGCGGGACGAGAAAACATCGTAGCACAGGTTCCGACTCGATGGTGTTAATATAGATTGAATTTTAGCAGTCGTTCTTGAAGATGAGATTGATACGGGGATCACGTTCTCAGAAGTATGAAGTGAAAAAAAGCTCAGCCATGATAGGGCTCTAACCTGCAATCTTCTGATCCCGAATCAGACGCCTTGTCCCTTAGGCCACGCGGACAATATTGTCATGGGGCTCCGACATGATTGCTTTATGGTAAGTTTCCTAGTCCTTCTCTTTTCCTTATTTATCACGTGATTTTATGAATGGACTGGACAAATTACATTTGGCGATACATCACACTTTACACGCAATAGATAAGTTCTATGTTGTAAAGTACATCATAACAACTGAAGCGAAAGTTAATACTGCAGCGAAGCAGAAGAGGAAGAGCATATTTATTGAGAAGAAGTTGGAGGGGCTGGCCCGGCAGCGAGTTTACGAAGGCGAGCGGATAGACCCACCCACAATTCACTGCGCCTGGCGCTCTTACAAGGCTCTCGGAAGCTGCGCGCTCATTGGTTCGTGCGTGATGTCGTCAGCAAACATGGCAGCGCCCATGACGATGCTGCAGGCAGCTGGCAGGCAAGACTTCGCGCGCTCTATTTGCTGAGGTGATCTTGATCGAGAAAAACGCCTTCCGAACATTCGGAGGGACGCGCAGAAATGTCAAGTGTGCCGAAAAACGCTGTGAGTGTGCCTCTACCGAAGCTGCACTTCACTGCCGCCGGCAGTGATGGTCCGCTTTCAACGACTGCAGGAGACACCAAGAAGTGGACCGTAGTATCCAGTAAAGGTTAAGAAGACGTCCAGACGCTGGTCTTGGTAAGTTCTATTTTTCAGTACCGAACACAGCCATAAAATGCTTGCTTACGAGACCGTCGGTGCGCTCAAGTTCGCGAACGATGCTCGAGCAGGCACAGCTTAGGTTACTACGCTACCCAGCGCGAGCACGACTATTGCTGCTGTTGCACAGTGCATTTAGTGCGCATAGACTTCAGTGGAATAATTTAAAGCACAACAAAAAGAAAATTAAACTGCAACCCACAGCTTTGAGTGTTTGTCGAAAGCTATAAAATAATAAAAAAAAGTACGCACTCGTTACTTGAGGCTTCACTGCAGAGCTGCTATATATTTTGGGGAAGGCATGTGGGAATCTTTACGATCGCATGCCCAGAGTAAGCATTATGTTGCAAATCACTGCAGTTATTGTGGGAAAGAGTGCAGTGTGTACATCACAACTGCAATCCGGAATCGTTAGCGGTTTGAGCTTGCATTCTTTACACGTAAATAATTGAAAATATCCTGTGAATGAAGACAATAACCAGCTGCAGCTAAGTTGCGCGTAGTGTTAAAAAATGCACCCTGCTTGGCATTCCCTTTTTCAGAGAATGCATGTTCGCGTAAAGCAAATGAATTATGATTGTGTGCCGAGTGCACGTGACAGGGAATGCTACACTAGCTGTATGGCTGTGAATGATCAATTTATGAACAGTTTGTAATATGTTTGCAGCGCCTTGCTGAGAAATTCCTTGTGCCCTTTGGAACACTGCTAGCTTTGGCTCCATGAAAAAAATAAGAAAACATGATTGCACCTCAGGTTGACAGGTAATGTTTGATTTGTACAGATTATGCTAACATTCTTACTATAATTATACTCAAAGGTGTAACTAACAATATGGTACAATGCTATGCTATTGACACATATTTGTTGTGCTTTGCTTAAAAATTTTAACATTGAGAAATTTTGGTGATCTTGCAAAAGTTGGTTCACATTTTTCCTTCAATGCAGACTTCCCTTGGCCTATCGTACAAGTTACTAACAGGTGGTATGTAAAAAGACTGCACATAATACAGAGACACATTCTCTTCTTGTCATCATTTCTAACTTCTCTATTTAATACCTCAGTCCTCCTAGTTGCCTATGCAAGAAATCATTTGTCTTTTGCAACTGCTTAATCTTGCTGCACTTCCGCAGCACTTGTTTTCTAACCTCCATGAATAATAAGGGGTACTAACTGCAAAACTTTTTACTTTCTTGCGTGAAATGAAAGGCCCAACTTTCAAGCATCTGGAAAATGTACTGCAAAGTGCGACTGCACTCCGCAAAAGTAATAACAGTATCATTTTAAAAGCTAGTTTCCGTATCTACAGTGCCCTGACATCGTAACAAAATATGAGCTCCTCGTCATGTGCTTGTGCGAGAAATCGTGAAACTCGCTCGACTGCGACGCACTGTGGCTCCATTGCCAACCCATTAGCAGTCAGTTTAATAGATTTTGTGACGCTGAGTGGCCGTTTTGGTACCTGATGTCATCACAACTAGCCAGATTGCAGCATGAAGTCCCTGGAATTGCCTAATGTGCCACGGGAAACCTGAATTTAATATAAGAAATAATATATCTTATCACGATTTTATTTGCTTCTCACTTGCTCAGAGTGATCTTTGTATCCATAAAATTTGCATGGCAGGGTAAACTCACCTTTGAAAAGTGGTGTCGTACTCCTTTATAATGTTGGCTGTGGAGGCCAATTCGAAGGAGCTATTGAGGCTAACGTATCTGGCAATCTTTAAATGTCCCTGCTGGCTTGCCATTTTGAGAAAAGAGAATGGCCCTCAGTGGCTCGCTGCCGAGTTTCGCAATTCTTTCATCGCTAGCACCAAGTCCTAAACCTCAATTCTTGGTACACCTGTATTCTGTTTTTTGTCAAAGTTCCTTTTCACTCTCTTTCAGTACTTAGCTTCACCCTCTTTAGTTCTCTCTTCTGTCAGGCTGATCAGCATTTGAACCCACAGCCACGTTGGCTGGTAAATATGTTGCTTTGCAGGAGCAGTCAAAAGTCCGTTCATGAATGTTTATTTTTGTTCTCGATTTCCCCCATTCCTGCAATAGCTTCTTTGAGGCTGCAGTATGTAAAAATGCATTAAAAGTGTGCACCCAAGAGATGCTTTTTAGGACTGTGCACGATGAGCTACGTCATTTAAAGACAGCTCTTCCATCCTTCTGGAAAGTCTGGACACATGCTTAAGTGTGAAAATATGTCTTAATTAAGTGGCTTCACTAGCCCCTAACTGCTGAATTACATGGAGCAGTAAACCTGAGCGCAATTCGCTGTTGGCTTGCTTGTTTAATGGGTTGATGTCTCTGTGAATCTGGCTCACTGTCTCACTAATACTGACGTTTTGTTAGACATCTTTTAGTTTAGAAAGGAAATCAGACTGTTGGTTTGGCCTTTTCTGCTTTTGCTGCCACCAACCTTTACCAAGACTTAACCTTTGGATTGTTTTTACAAAATTTTCCTAAGTCAATGTCAGTGACCTCCAATGGTGCAGAAAAGTGTTGTGATTGTACCATATGTTGAGTCAGCTGCCTAAAGTTTACTTTATTAATCTGGCACTCGTGATATGATTATCTTGTTGTTTCTTCTTTTACGCCAGATCATGTGAACTGCTTGGTTAGCTTCATGTATGTCCACTGGATGCCGTCATGACCACCCAAATGACAGCAGTTATGATAGAGATACGATATTTTTAATTAGTATGGATGGCACTGTGATCAATCCTGCTTGTGTCAGTTTTAGAGCTTCAGTTTCTTCTCAAAGCTTACAGCATATACTGTTTTACACATCAGCTAGTGGGATCCCATATACAGATACTGCACCACCGTCTTTCGTGGAAGCTTCTCGGTGCCTTTAGTATGGCCGGTGCTTCTTTCTTTGTTGTCGTGCAATTCACTCTCGCTTTGTTAAACGTGTAGCTGCGGAAACCAACCATGCAAAGTTAGAAACTACTTGGCAGTCTTTCATCTCGCTATTAGAGTATCGCTCCTATTCACTATTGTGATTCATGTGTATTCAGCTTGAATAGTAAAGCAGTCTAGTAGACTAAATACGTGATTATGTCCTATAATTTTTAAACAATGCAAACCTCTCTCTGCTTCCATTCCTTGCATTCAGTCTTTGATTTAGCCACTTGTGCAGCTGTCGGTTTTGTACTCGATGCAATCCCTTCTCTGTGACTTGCTCTGTGATCTTGACACACCTAAATGTGCAGACTTCTTCGCATGCAACTGTCCTAAAACAGAACTATAAATGTCGCTAGACAGCAGGTTGCTGAACTCAAAATTTAAAATCATTTTGTGTTATCTTCTGCTATTTCTAGGCTTGCCCCTGAAGCAATGTGGATAAGTGACCGGAGCTGGGATGCTGCCGCGTACTGCTGCTCGGCTCAGTGTGGACAAGTACTGCAATAAGGACAGCATCCGCCTTGATGGACGTTTTCTGAAGGCGTTTAGTACACATAATTTCTTATTTTGCTTGACAAGAAACTGTTGTGCAACATAACCTTTACTAAGATTTGAAAATGTAAAATGAATCCATGAATTGCGAGAGCAAACCTGTTCCCATGGAGACTTCATATTAACTTTGAATAAAAAAATCGCAAATACAGTTTTAGTGCTGGATGTTTTCACCTGCACTTAACCTAAAACAAGCGAAATCTGGTCTGTTAGGTCATCTGCAAGCACGGTTACACCACAGTACTGTGTCATCAAAGGTGAAATCAAAGTCGAAACCACCTCAACTTTTTGAGGGCTGGGTATACTTTCCACTGCGCTATGACTTCAATTTCTAGCACGTTCATAATCCTTGAATTAAAATGCTTTTTGCTGGTGACATTTTGAACTATTAGAATTCCATAAGGTAAGCCATTCGGTCTGTCCTGTCTTTTGTCTGGTGTGGTATGGCTATGTAGGTCACACGGTCAAAAATGTCTATGTGTTGCAAAATACGTAAACGAATAAGGGTTAGTATATACAGAAGGAGGTCCCATAGCACAAGGCTTAAAGGCTCAAGGCTCCTGTCAAAAGTATACATGTTGATAACTATAGAAAAATGGCAACTAAAAAGTGGCAAGTTATTACGATAGAAATAAAGACAAGGCGAACTTGTATTTGAAATTCCAGCTGAAATGGTAATAAAATAATCTTCAGTAATTATACATGGCTATGAAAAAGATGGCGGTAGAATATTGAACATAAACGATTTCAAATAATGATACACCAGACATTTCGAATCTACGTAAAAGTATTGAATGACAATTGTTTAGTACATAGTGGTATTTAATTTCAAAAATGTATGGCAGCAAATATGGTAGTGCGTTTGCCGTATTCAGTGCGTGTATGTGGTAGTAAAGAATCGTTGTTATTTCATGATTAGACACACATACAGAATATCGGTGTATTGTTATGTTGCCTCAGATGTGCGGAATAATTGCTTTTCACTTGAGAATTGCCCAAGTATAAACACACACTGATTCTTGAGCAATAGTGCTGGGTGCTGCGGATGGGACCGGCCGTTCGAGGTATCGTCTGGCGCCTTTTAGGGTTCCGTTAAGGAACAACAAACAGGCAAATGTACAGACAGACAGACAGACAGACAAACAGACAGACAGACTAGACTTTTTGCGTCGAAAGTCTCCAAGGAAGACTGTCGTCTTTAAAATATACAAGAAATGACATTAGTATGTGTCTCATCTTGTATTTCCGCATGTCTTTTAAACCTGTAAATGTATAGGTTATCGGTGTTATGCAAATTGGTAATTGTTAAAGTTATTAGCCATTATTCATGTTGTATTCGTCCATTTTAAAGCATGAGCCTATAAAAAAGTGGAATTATCATTACAAAAAGAAAAGAATTTCAGCCTCTCCATCTCATCACGACAGAAATTGATCTTAGTGTGTTGGTTGTTCCTTAGCGACGTGGCGCAACGCACGGCAGTGATTGGCCATGAAACGGGTGGTACTTTATTTTAGAGATGACACTGTTTTACAGTTCTAAATGTCTAAGAATGTGTGACTTGAAGAGAGATATTAAGGATCTCCGTTGTCTTCTTCAGTGTCAAGCACACTGTACTAGACGATGCGAAAGAATCAAAAAGCGCGTATCTCCACCCTGGTCTAGTTTGTTCATCGTATTTCGTAATACTTGAGAAAAAAGTGTTATGGCATCATAAGAAGGGTAATGTGCCTAGCCGTAGTTGTAAGCCGCCGGTGTTCGTAATCAATATCGCACGAAATGAGAAAAAAGATTAGTCAATAAGTACACCAATGTCCCAATGGGATTCGAACTGGAACCCCTGCGTGCCAACTGAGTATTCTACCACTGAGCGATGCTGCTGCTTGTGACCACTTTGAAAACTGGCCTTAGGCAGGCTTGATGTCGTGAAAGGAATCGCGTTCTAATGAGTCATAATGCGTTTTAGAGCTGCAATTAAGGCAGAACAAGTTATCACACAATGCGAATTTCGCAACAAGTGTGTCGTCCAATGCTCTCACTCATTACAAAATCTTGATCTTTGTCACCTATAAGGGTGGTGCACAACCAATGGGAGGAGGGGTATAGTGGCCTGGATTATAAAGCCTTTGTCATATTTATTCATAGTCTTCAGCCACTGCATAAAACTATTGCACAAAATTGCTTGCAAGTGTTCCACAGGTATCTTCCTTTTTCGAAGAATCCAAAGATTGGCATAGTGAAAGCCTGCCTACTGCACAATGATTGATGGCGTAGTGGGTACTTTGCAAATGTGCTTGCAGCTGCTGCCCAAAAGTGTTAAAAGAGACTTTGAAAGACCCCTCTTGCAGCTTTCGTCGTGACAGTGCTGCGCGTTTTGCGAAGGCGTGGTGGTTTTTTCCTAGAACGAGCAACCGGTGTGGTCACCGTAGACAGCCATCCTGATAATTGGCATTGGACGCAGTTAACAATGCGAACTCGCATGGACATCGAAATGCGCGGGGTATCTGCATCTCTTCTTCTGGTGGAAAAGCATGCAGGCGTTGTGAGGAACGCTGCAATGAGGCGCAGGAGCCGGAAACGCCCGATGCAGTATGACCAACCTCGATTGTCTATGCTGTCCTGTCCAGAGTCAACGAAGTCTACTCAGCACACCAAGAATGGGCGCTTCTGGCTACCACCCTTGTCCCCGATGTGCATGGTCAAACTTCGTTTAAGTTGAAAGGGGCAGGATTCGAAGCACGGAGGCCTGTCAGGTGAGCAACAAGTACGCTGTTTCGAAATCGTGCATGCGTTGATCGTGTGCAGCTCGCAGGACGTATCTGTGATAGTGAAGTCACGGATGCTTGTCACTACAGGAAGTGTTCCAGCGTATCCGCAAGGACAACGCGGCATCATCTGAGCATGCAGCGCCTGCTGCTGCTGCTTTATCAAGCTGCTGACGCTCCTGCTTCGGATAAGCCTCGAAAATCTAAACGTGGTGGCTAAGGACCTTAGCCCGCACACTGTATATTTTACTTCCTTCATTAACGTGAATTTCGATGTATTTTAATAGACTACTTTACACAACTGAAGAATCGCGATTTGACACTTTGGTCTCTGGGATATACATATCTTTCATGCTAAGGATCTTACTCAAAACCATTCAGACATTTTATGCTGCCTGTAGTCTTCACTGCGTTTCGAAGCAGAGGCTGCTTTTCTTTGAATTTTTAACCGTAACGAATACAAATTGCGTAGCGATAACACGGAATCGAATACATCACGATTTTCGAAGTAGCCCTAAATTGATATCGTTTTGGAAACAAGCCATTATTTAAAAAATGCTTAAAGTAAATATGCGCTAGGTTTTACAAAAACATTACGATTACTTTTAAATGATAAAAATACGAATACTTGTCTGAAGGAAGCTCGTATACAGCCACTAGATCTTCCGAAAGTTTCTGTAAGTTCAGGCTGAAATACCGTAATGATTCCGCATTCAATGTGGTACCTTTTCAATATATTTGAAATAAAGTTCTTATATCGAACAATATGAGCGGAGATCGTCATTAATGTAAAGTTAAAAGTATAGAGTACGTGTTGTGATGACCCTTTCATTCTGGTGATATCGGAGTTTTAAGCAAACAGGTCATCCTGCTATGGTTAATTTAGAGTCGACAGATCCACAAAAAAGTTTCGCTACGTTCACTTAGGTTATTCTACGATGCCTTTCTTTGAATGTTTTCATCAGTGCAATTTATTCCAAAACTCTTTGAAAAGTAATTGGTGTTTCCAATGCTCAAGCAGATTCGAGCATAGAATCTAATATAGGACTTTTAGATTTGTTATTCGAAATTTTTGAATATTTGCACACCCAAGCTTTGCTGAATGAGAAATAATACATGAATGTTTTGTATCAAACGGGTAATAAATATCGCAGCAATCCTTACAGTTTCGTTGCCGCTTCAGCCACTTACAGTGTAAAAACGTCGATTGGACGAGACGCCTTCAAGTGCAATCAGACTGTGGATGAGTGAAGCACCTGTTAGTCTGGTTTACGTCACACTGAGGACAAGGTAATCACAAAGATAAGAAAACCAAATCACAAATATAAATCACGAAGATAAGCAACCACTTAAAACTTAAACCGAACCGTCTTACAAGCTCTATATGTGTTCTTGTGACCGGTTCACATGCATTCCACTGTAAGGCGCTAAGAAGTATGGGACGTGAATATCAGTCAGGACTCCAAACAATACCCCGAAAGGTGAAAAATACTTTTAAATAGAAGCTTTTGCTTAGAAGCTGTTTAATCTCGAGGGAAGTTCGTAGGCTGTGAACAAAGTCGGTCATCATCAAGAACCGGCACGCGCTCTTTTCATCCTGTTCTTCGACTTCTGCTTCGCTCCCAGAACACGTGCATTGATTAGTCCGGTGTGAGACGCATTAGCTCTGATGGACAATAGAACGAGTAGAAAGAAAGAGATGAAGAGAGAAAGAAAAAGATAGAAAGAAAAGCAAACGAAGGGAGAAAAGAAAGAAAGACACAACAAATAAAGTTCTAGAAAAATTAGACCGGAAGAGGAAGAAATAGAAAAACAGAGGCAGGCAGATAAAAAAAGTAAAACAAATGAATAAGCAATAAAATAGAAAAGGCGAGGAGCAAAAAGATATTTAAACATAAATATATCAGTCGAAATCAATTGGGATAAAAAACCACAGAGAAAAACAGAAAGAAAAAAAGAGCGAAAAACAGATTGAAAAACACAAAGAAAAATTGAGAAGTGTGAGAGTGAAAGAGAAATATAAAGATAAACAATAGAAACATGTCCAAGGTACCTAATAATAATGCTATTGTAATAATATTAGGAACAATAATATTATTGTTATAATAATCAATTAATAATAATAATAATATACGGTTAGTTCATTATTGATAATAATAATAATAATAAGAGTAATAATAAAAAATAATAATGATAATAATAACAATGATATTGTTATTATTATTATTATTATTATTATTATTATTATTATTATTATTATTATTATTATTATTATTATTATTATTATTATTATTATTATTATTATTATTATTATTATTATTCAGTGTCTCGCGGCATTCGGCGGCGAGACACTGGCCTGTAAACTGATAATCCGTCTTTTGACAGATTTCCCGGCTCTCCTGAGGCTTTTCCTGCTTGGGTGGTAAGCTGCGGTTCCGTCGACGCAGCTTATCACAGGGTTTAGTACCAATAATATGACCGATATCTGTGACTTCATGAACAGTAGGGTGTCGTCTGTCGTTTAAGAATATACTTTGACTAAAGACAACGTCTAGAAGTCTTGCGTTAAGGTTTCAGTTCCAATATTATGACCGATATGTGACTTCATGAACAGTTGGGTGTCGTTTGTCGTCTTAGAGAATACTTTGGCTAGAGACAACGTCCAGAAGTCTTGCATTAAGGTTTCAGTTTAATATTATGACCGATATCTGTGACTTCATGAACAGTTGGGTGTCGTTTGTCGTTTTACAGAATACTTTGACTAACGACAACGTCCAGAAGTCTTGCATTAAGGTTTCAGTTCTAATATTATGACAGATATCTGTCACATCATGAAGTGTCACGCACAGTTATTTGCATTAGAGCACCTTTCGACTATGGAAAATGCCCGAAGGCATTCTACGCAGTATTTGGTTCCTATCTTATGACCAAGATTTCTTGTATCATAAAGAAACAGGTGTGCTTTGTGGCATTAGAGGATATTTCGAACACACACACATCAGCCGAAAGCCTGCTACTCTGGCCTCAATTGTAGTCTTATGACTGACTTAAATCTGTCAGATCATGAAGTTTCAGGCGTGATTATTAGGTTGAGTGCTATAAAATATGGTGTGTATATACTGAAGGTACCAGCATATTCAAGATATTGTTAATAAATTTTGTAGTGCAGGTATAGAAACCCGGTGGTTTGTAAACCTGATCAGGAGGGCAGCCGCCGCTTCATTCCTTAAAGAGAGGAGGAGGGGGGGGCTCAATGTCAACTCCATATACTAATATAATGGTGAGGGGGCGCTAAGTCAGCCCCTACATGGAGGGGGGCACCGCGACAAACTTTTGCCCCCTTCCTCCTCCTTAAGGAGAACTCTGCACACGCCTATGATAGACGTACAGTATGCTTGACGCGAATGTTCATTCGCGGGAGTGGCACGCGCACCGATATTAATTCCTGGTGAATACCACTGTAGTTACTTTGTGCACTGGAATGTCAATTACTTCTAAAATAGTCTAAAATGTGGTGGGTGAAGCACTATCAAATTTTAACGTGTTCTCATATCCTCTAAAACATATAAACCCGCTCCAGTTAGGAATGTGCCGTTCTGTACTGAACTTGGACAGTTCTAAGCCAAGAGGTCAAGCAACATTGTGCATCGGCCTTGGACGCGTGGGCGTCAACGCGGTTGACGCGTGCCGAAGGTTGCGCTCCCTTTTCCTCCACAGGCGCGACTAGACGCTTTTGACGCGTAGGCGCGTGCCAGTGGTTGGCACTTTACGACGCATGGGCAGTGGCAGCGACTGCACCGCATGGCTCGCAGTGCGCTATTCTAAAACTTGCAATTATAACGCAGCACGCGGCCTGTAATTCACAATAAATTATCAAATCCAGCTAAAAATTGCATTTTATTTTCTCGACATATGACAGATTACCACTGAAAAATCCCTCGTACACAGTCCATCTATCAGCAAATAAATGATTTGAACACGGCACACTTGGTGGTTACGGAGATCACGGCTGGAAGAAGCGACTAGTACACGCGTGCACGGGCTATCACCCTGAAAAAGCCACGCATTCAAAATAAATAGCTCAAGGTCACTAGACGTGGGCGACGGATTTTCTTTGCCCTTGCCATCCCTCCCTGTTTAGCTTCCAGTGCTTTTGCTGGGCAAGAGAAAAAAGAACGCAATCGCAGCACGCGACAAATATTTATAGCTTCACTCGCACTGGACGGATTCTTCAATTTTTTCGGTGTTGAATTCGTGAGGCAATAAGCTCTTCTAGTGAATGCATTCTATGGTTACTTATTATAGTGTTTCAGGGCCCATTTAAACATGGTCATCGTCTTCTTCTTCAGCTGTGCAGCACAAACTATAATATCTACATGTCTTTTGACAGACTCTACACCTTTGTATATATATATATATATATATATATATATATATATATATATATATATATCATCATCATCATCATCATATATATATATATATATATATATATATATATATATTTATATATATATATATTTATAGGTATGGGATATGGCACAATGGGAGCGTTGTCAACAAGGATAAATATATTTATTTCCCAACAGTTTCGGGAGGGGACCTCCCTTCATCAGGGGATGAGTTATACTGACATGAGCTTCCAAACTTCCTTGCTGCCGCGTCCCTGTCGCCTTGAAAGACGTTTGCGAGAGTGAGAGGGAACTGGAAGAAGGGGAAAAGAAGAGAGAAAAAAGACGAAAAAAGAAAGAAAAGAAAGAAAGTAAAAAAGAGGAAGAACCACTGTCAACACTGAGAACGAAGCCAACTGTCCGTCTACATCCACCTACGGTTCATATCACGTGCTGTTCAGTTCTTGGCGTGTGTCGGGCCACCCAAAATTGTCGCCGCGGTGCCGGGAAGGTCCGGGACGGCGTGCCTAAAGAAAGGGGTTTCCCCGTAATTGGTCGTTCGGCGGGCGGCGGGCGGTGTGTGTAAAGGAAAAGTTTCTCGTTAATAGGTCGGTCGGCTATTTACCTTTAATCTTCGTCCGTTTCCCTTCAACCGTCATGAAGTGGTAGGCGAACGTAAACACTTTGTATGTGCATGTGAAAAAAAAAAGGGACAGTGTACACGTACGAGTCAGTCAGAAAAAAACATGGTCTCCAGCTATCAATCTTTGTCACCAATTTTCTCCTGGCTTACTTCTCGGAGGCAGTTGAGTTTTCCGGGGTCCTCGTTGATACCGGCTACTAATGTACGAAATTTGAAAATAAAATTTGCCTCACGCTGTTCGCGCTCGCGTCTGTTTGAAAAACCGGACTGCAAAAGAGTTACGCTAATATTTTTAAAACTGTAGTTTGGCAGGCGCAGATGTCAAGATGAAGGTAGCTTCGGCAGTGAAGTGGCGTGGTACCGGTGATTATTGAACCGCAGCCGAAATGGCGTGTCTGTTTGGCCGATATATTCTTGTCCGCAGATGTTGCAATGTAGCATGTATATTACGTTACTGGAGTCACAATTAATGCTTTCAGTTATGCAGAATTTGAAATCCGAGAAGTTCGCTTTGGATTCACGTGTTGTGAGCATCTGTGGGCATACCTTGCATCGAGATTTTCTGCAGGGATGGCACCCTGATTGAATTTTGGGGGTGTTTGTTTTTGCCCTGACAAGAATGTCCTTCAGATTTTTATCCCGGCGGTACACCACGTGAGGTGGCTTCGCGAAAATAGAAGTTAGTCGTTTGCTTTGCCTGATTATGTTGAAATGGCGGGAAAGTATGTTGTTGATTCGTGGCGCTGATGAGGAGTAAGTTAGTACAAGGTTCGTTTGGGAAGTCGTTTTAGGTACTTTGTTTGGTCCCTTAATTATATCATTCCTGTTCACGTTGCGAGCACGTAGTATGGCATCGTCAATAATGTCTTCCGGATAATTTTGTTTCAATAAAGAATGCTTTAGGTGTTCCGCGTGTCTGTCAAATTCCCGCATATCGGTGCATATTCTTCGGTACCGGTAGGCCTGAGAATATGGAATACCCGTTTTGCAATGCTTTGGGTGGCTGCTGTTGAAATGTAGGTACATTTGACGGTCTGTAGGCTTTTTGTAAAGGTTTGTTGACAAGCGGTCATTTTCGACCGTGACAGTAACGTCCAAAAAGTTAATGCTAGTTTTGGAAATTTTGTGCGTGAATTTTATTGACGGGTGGCATTTGTTAAAATCCTCTATGAAGCGGAAAAGACTTCCCTCATCATGGTTCCATATCACAAAAATATCGTCTAAGTATCTTCCGTAGTAGAAAGGTTTCAAGGTGCGTCCCTCAATGAATGGGATTTCAAGCGAAGCCATAAAGGTGCTCGCGAAGTTTGGGGCCATTTTCGTGCCCATTGCAGTGCCACTGACCTGAAGGAAATGCTTGCCGTTGAACTCAAAATGGTTATATTTTAGTACAAGTTCAAGAAGTGTAAACAGTACCTCGCCACTTACACTAGTTGATGAGTCAGATTTTACATATTCAGAAACCATAGCCGCTATTCCGTCATGGTGGGGTATGTTGGTGTACAGTGAGCAGACGTCCATGGTCACCAGAAAACTGCCGCCTGGGATGTCGAGACTTGAAGTTTCGCAGATGAAGTGGTTTGTGTCCTTTAGGTAATAGGGAAAATTTGGGGGGATGTTTTTATTAAGGAATTGATGAATTCTGATATATTTTCTGTTGATGTGCTGTTACTGGATACTATCGGACGTCCCGGATTACCTGCCTTGTGTATTTTGGGGAGCAAATAGAATCGACCGGGAACAGAGTGGGCCGGTAACATTGCTTGTAACATTTTGCCGGTAATTTTCTCGTCCCGGCGGAGATTGTTTAGGGTTACTTTTATCTCCCTTTCAAATTCGGGAGTCGGGTCCGTTGGAAGTTCTTTGTAGAATTTTGTGTCTGATAGCTGTCGTTCCCCTTCCTTTAAGTAGTCCGACGTATTTAGAATTACTATGCAGCCTCCTTTATCAGCCGGTTTGATAGTGATTCCAGTGTTTTTTCGTAGTTCATCGAGTGCCCTTCGTTCTGACTTTGATATGTTGTTTCGAAATGGCCGATTTTTTCCATACGCTCTGATGATATCTTTTTGAACTGCTGATATATACATATCGAGGTGTTTGTCCCTCTGCTCACCCGGACACCATGATCTGTCACCACCAATCACTCTATTCTCGATCGTACAGTCCTTGCGACCATGAAAGTATTCACGGAGGCGGAGATTACGCGCAAAGCTATCGAGGTCTTGGTACAGTTCAAATTCATTGACCGGATGATGGACAAAAGGTCAAGCCTCTCGACAAAAGTTGAAGCTGAGCGGGTGTGAGTGTTGTGTTTGACAGATTGAGGACATTTTCCTCATAAGTTTTCGGCTGGTCTTGGCTATCACGTGGCACGGGAGTGTCAGCGTCATATTCGAGAGTAAGGATGTTTTGATTAGGATTGCACTGTGGTTCTGAGTTCCCATTTTTCTCCTCAAAGTTAGGTTGAGGTACGGGTGGTCCCCGGTGTTCTTGTACGGCCTCATTCCTATTTTCCTGTTGCAGAGCAGTGGAGCTACTGCAATCCCGCTTGAATTTTCTATCTTTTACTACTGAAATTTCGCCTCTCTTCTTGAGTTCATATCTTTCCAGTTCTCTTGCCTCATGCTCTCCGAGATTAGATAGCAATTTCTGCGTGGCCTCCATGACACTGTGTTCGGCGGCCTTACGCTCACAATGGTCCGCAATGACCCGAGTCAGTTGCAAGGACGCTTCTAGTAATATTTTTTTCCCACTTCCCCCTTTCTACTTCACTTAGTGTAGACATTGAGGGGTTCCAGGCTAGGCGGAGACCCTTAGGTGCAATTCCGTGAGATAGATATTTGTTTAGTTGTTCTGCGTGTTTTTCGTATTGCACCCGCTTTTCAATGATTTTCCTAATCGATAGAAATGAGTGGGACCATGCGTGTTTAAGACTGCCGTACCTTTTGTTTCCCCGTGTCATTTGGAAGCCGCCGCCTTGGTCTTCGCCGCATTCGTCCGCCTGGTGTTGTAAGGCCTCGCTGGTGGGAGTGGCGACGTCGTCACTGCTGGGACCCTGGATGGCTCTTTGTGTCCCTCGGCTCCCTGTTGTTGAGTGGGTTTGGCACTGGAGTTTGCCGTGCAAGCCATGTTTTTTTCTGACTGACTCGTACGTGTACACTGTCCCCTTTTTTTTTCACATGCACATACAAAGTGTTTACGTTCGCCTACCACTTCATGACGGTTGAAGGGAAACGGACGAAGATTAAAGGTAAATAGCCGACCGACCCATTAACGAGAAACCTTTCCTTTACACACACCGCCCGCCGCCCGCCGAACGACCAATTACGGGGAAACCCCTTTCTTTAGGCACGCCGTCCCGGACCCTCCCGGCACCGTGGCGACAATCTTGGGTGGCCCGTCACACGCCAAGAACTGAACAGCACGTGATATGAACCGTAGGTGGATGTAGATGGACAGTTGGCTTCGTTCTCAGTGTTGACAGTGGTTCTTCCTCTTTTTTACTTTCTTTCTTTTCTTTCTTTTTTCGTCTTTTTTCTCTCTTTTTTCCCTTCTTCCAGTTCCCTCTCACTCTCGCAAACGTCTTTCAAGGCGAGAGGGACGCGGCAGCAAGGAAGTTTGGAAGCTCATGTCAGTATAACTCATCCCCTGATGAAGGGAGGTCCCCTCCCGAAACTGTTGGGAAATAAATATATTTATCCTTGTTGACAACGCTCCCGTTGTGCCATATCCCATACCTTCGCGAAGACTAACTGGCCCATTGAATTATTACTCCCACTATATATATATATATATATATATATATATATATATATATATATATATATATATATATATATATATATATATATATATATATATATATATACATATAGAGGCTTTTTAGAGGCATGAAACTTCTCGCTTTCGAGGGCTTGTCGAATCTGTTGTTCATTTTTCACGTACGTTCCTAACGTTCTCCGCTTCACGTTGTACTTGGTCATAACCTGCTGTCGCGATTCGCCGTTCTTCAGTGCTTCCGAAATTTCCACTTTAGTCGCCCAGCTCTTCGCGTCATAGTTCTGCTGCTTTTTCGGCGTTGCCATCATTCTAGCGCGCGATGGCGGTGGCATGCAAATACGTTCACAATGAAAGAAGAAGAAGAGAACTCCACAAGAAGAGATGGTTCCGACACGACAACACAAGGCAAAATGGCGTCGGAGGCGCTGAGTGGAGAAGAAAGAAGACGCCGACGTTCGGTAACGCTGCGATCGCCCCCACTAGTTGATAATGATGGCGATGCCACTAAGGTTTCGGTTTCACTCCAGTGGGGCCAGCGCTACTTTATCACTTTTGTGTAGCAGCAGCCGTCAGCATTTGTCCGAATGAAGCGGTGCGGAGCCGAATTCCGACGAAATAACGAAGGTTTGGTCCCATAGATGAACATGCACTTTGGCCAGGACCAATAGAGCCGTCCGAATTACCCGAATATCCGAATTAACGGGTTTCGAATTAACGAGCTTTTACTGTATATATATATATATATATATATATATATATATAGAATAGAGAAAAGAGTACATATATATGCATATAAATATATTGCTTTTACAGTGTTATGTATCCCCAAATGTATTTTTCCCAGTCGATTCATAAAATCACGGAAGGAAACAAGGGAAGACAAAGACGAAGAACCATATACCATAAAGCAATTAAGTAGGAGCATTCTAAGCATGTCGTCCGCGTGGCCCAACGGATAAGGCGTCTGACTCCGGATCAGAAGATTGCGGGTTCGAATCCTGCCGCGGACGAAGTTTTTTGCCACAAAAAACTGTGCTTGCAGGCCACATGCGGGCCACCATCACCGCCCGTAGCCTCGAAACCAGCGCTTGCGGGCCACTTGCAGGCCGCCATCACCGCACGCTATTTCAGATTTTTTGCGTGCGGTCCGCGAACGCGAACTCCGACTCGCGTAAAGTGCCAACCACTGGCACGCGTATGCTCGCGTCTACGCGACAAAAGCGTCAAATGCACCTCTCGGCATCGGAGACGCATACGCGAGGATGCGCGAGGGATCAAGCCGGGCCAACGCCACCTCTAAACAATGCCAGGGTAATGGCTCGCGCTCGCAGCGGAGTTGGCCTGCCTTAAATTTTGAGCAAGCGCCACGTGGTGGCGCTCGCGACCGAGACTATTATGGTAGTTATAAATTGGAAAAATAGGTATCCAAGCCTGCAGAGGTAAAACGGGGGCTTAGGCAGGGATGTCCCCTGTCACCTTTATTATTCGTGATGTACCTACAAGGATTAGAGACCAAATTTGAGGGAAGTGGACAGGGCTTCAACCTCTCTTTAGTCAAACAGGAAAAACTCATTCATCAGGCACTACCAGCATTAATGTACACAGATGATATAGTGCTAATGGCCAACAACAAGGAAGATTTGCAGAGATTGATGAACATCTGCGGTAATGAGGGAGATAGGTTAGATTTTAGATTCAGCAAGGAAAAATCAGCAGTCATGATTTTCAATGAGAACGACGGTAGTGAGTTTAGAATACAGGAGGGCACGCTAGAGATAACAGAGAAATACAAATATCTGGGCGTATGGATAAGCAATGGGACCGAATACTTGAGGGAACACGAAATATACGTAACGACTAAGGGTAACAGGAATGCAGCAGTGATGAAAAATAGGGCACTGTGGAATTACATTAGGTATGATGTTGTGACAGGAATATGGAAAGGGGTCATGGTTCCTGGGCTCACGTTTGGCAATGCGGTCTTGTGCATAAGATCAGAAGTTCAAGCGAGATTAGAAATTAAGCAACGTGGAATAGGTAGGCTTGCTTTAGGAGCTCACGGGAATACACCAAATCAGAAAGTACAAGGTGATATGGGATGGACATCTTTTGAGGGCAGGGAAGCTAGCAGCAAGATAAAATTTGAGAAGCGATTGAGAGAAATGGGGGAGGAGCGTTGTGCTATGAAGGTTTTCAGCTACTTGTACATGAAGAATGTCGATACAAAATGGAGGAAGCGAACCAGGAAATTGACTGGCAAATACTTAGAAAACAGCAGGTGGCCAAACCAAAAAAGAACTATCGGTTAAGAAGAAAGTGAAGGAAACGGAGACTGGCATGTAGAGAATGGGCATGATTAAGAAGTCCGCACTGGAGATCTATCGAATTTTTAAGCAGGAAATCGCCAAGGAAAGGATCTATGATAATACTCGGGGTAGGTCTCTACTGTTTGAGGCCAGGACGGGAGTACTGCGAACCAAGACATATCGGGCCAAATACGAAGGGGTAGACACAGTATGCAGTGCGTGGGGAGAGGAAAAAGAAACTGCCGAACACTTCATAATGTTCTGTAAAGGGCTTCACCCTATAGTTCAGGATGAAGACGCAAAGTTTTTCAAACCACTGGGGTTTAGGGACCGGGAGGGCAAAATAGACTTTAAGCGGGTAGACTTAACTAGAAGGATGTTATCTGATTGGTGGGTAAAGTCAAGGCACGAGTGAAAATTAAACCCTTCGCTGCAAATTACGAATCCTCGAACTCCCCTTTGAAAGAAAAAAGAATAAATCTAGTTTTCGGTTCATTAAGCATTACGGCTTAGTGGCGCTAGCCAGCGCCCGATTGAAAGGGCACAGCCATAACCATCTATCCATCCATCTATCCATCCATTCATCTATCCATCCATCTATTATCACGGCAGCGGGCGGTACCAGCTGGGCGTTCTTCATCTGCGGCCCATAGGGGCGCGGCAGTCGAGAGTTGTTCGAGGCCTGCAACTGTACACCGCTATTTCGGAGGCTGTGCAAAGTGTTGCGTTGTTGCATCGTCCACCACAGGTGACGCTAGCGACCGAGAACATATTAAAATAAAGGAGGGAAAGTGTGTGGCAGCCGTTTTTCTTCTCATGCGGCAGGCATCTTCTAGAGGAGGTGTTGGCCGGGCTTGATATTTTTGCCACGCGTATGCTACGTCACCACGCGTACAGCGGTGCCAACCAACCAGAAGCCGCGATGCCTCGAAACGTTATGCCTGATGGCCGCCGCTTCGAAGGCACAGCCGAGTGCTGAAAGCAAGCACGGAAACTACTCAAAACGTTCCGGAATGACAGCTTCGTAATCTATAACGACAACGACACTACGAACGACTGCGAGTGCAACCAGCGTGACGTCGTTTCGTGCCGAGTTCGAGCGACGCCGACAAATCCAGCGGATGCCGGCCGGCTATGCTTCCGCCGGTCCCAAGTGCGATCGTCGGCCGAGCGAAAACATCGCACAGACTACTCGAACATGTCGGTGTTGTTGTGCTTTGATCTGTGATTTTTTTTTGCTAAAAACGAGTGTAAACAGACTTCGTATGTTCGAAACTTTAAGCGTGTGCCCTCGCCTACCTCGGAGGCAATTCACAGCGGTGTCATCTGCATTCAGCGTAGGCCTCTACCCTCTAGTTCGTATGAACCAGCACATGCGAGGAACATCGGCTGAAAAAATCTACGGTAGTCTCCGTCGCAACATAGACACCATATACAACGCCCGAAACATTGCGTAGTGCATACGGAGGAGTTTTTATGTGCATTGTGTTTATTTACAAAATCGTATTCATCATCGCTGAAAGCGAAAGTCGCACTGGCCAGCACATTTCTGTGATGTGAAATCGTACGTACTAATATAAGTGTATTCGCGAATTGTATGACGCTGAAACATTCGTTGGCTTCGGTGCTGATCGTTTTCGTGTGTTGCCAAGCCAATAACAAGCGTGCGCTGGTTGGTAGCAGTGTGATGTGACTTCGTGTCGGGTACCAGAGACGCTGACACATTCAGCTGTCAGCGGTCTCATTTCCATTCACGTACAAGATAGAAACTCGAACGTGGGTTGCTGTGGTGATAGGAAAAAAATTGCATGATTAGGTGCTGCTGGTATTGCCTGCTAAATCACTTCTCTCTTGTTCTGTTTTGCCGCCATGCTCAGTAGCAGATACGTGGTTTGGAGGAATTCTAACACACATTCTTAATTAATAGTTCATTCTGATACTCATAGCTATAAGCCTACAATGGCGCTTCTCCATCGTTTTACAGTTTACTATATAAACGCGTTTTTTTACAGCTGAACAGATAACTTAAACCTTGTGAGAAGCACATGATTTTGAATCAGCTGCACGATGACACGATAGTAGGAAGAGAAGGTCACCACATGTATGCACAGAAAGAATGAAAGTGCACTAATACTGTACTGCACTTTGTATAGAAGAAATGCAAAAAGTACCTCATGTGACTTACTACCTTTCAGAACTGTGCATGTATTTATCTGTTTTTCCAGACTGTAATGAACTGAAGATATTATTAGACGGTTACGAACATTGAATCTTTGTATTGTTCCCAAGGACTGCTTCATTTCTGTTCAGTTTTTTGTATACACATTAACATGGACTATATATACATGCACTTGAGCATATTGAAAATATCAAGATATTCAGTTTAGCTATGTTAGAAAACTTGCCAAAACTTCTGTGCGGTGCTCTGGTGCAATTTTATGACAGGTATCTGTTGCATCAAAATTTTGGGCATGCTTTATTGCATTATAGGGCATTTTGACTAATGATGACATGTGAAAGCCTTTTACACAGTGTTTGGCCGCAATCCCAAAACCAATGTCTGTCTCATCAAGAAGCATCAGATGCATTTTATAGATGTTAAAGGATATTTAAACTAACAGCAAAGTGCAGAAAACTTCAACACAGCACTGATCTGCAATCACAATCTAGCTTAGAAGCAATTTGTAGTGCTCTCTAACACGTTCGAATAAAGTTATCAAACACTGGAATGATCTACTTGGTTTGGTTCGTGATACCAGTGTGTCTGATTTTTTGGAGGCACTTGTATCATAATATTGTTCTATTTCTTTCATTTCTTACCAGGGTGCTCTCAGGGGGTGGTGATATTTGTTTACGTTGGCACACTTATTTTGATATTACTGTTTAAATGCTTTCATTTTGTATATATCTACACCACTCCTGCAGTAGCCTCACATTGGGCTGCCAATTTGAAAATAAATAAATATACCATCCGAAAGTGTTCTACGCTGTGCTCAGTTCCAATATGATCACTAATATTTGTTGCATTGTGAAGTGTTGGGTGAGATTTATTGCAATGGACAACATCTTAGCTGCCTTTCATACCGGGTTCAGTTCCAGAATTATGACTGATATTTGTGACTCCATGAAGAGTTGGGTGAGGTTTGTTGTTTTAGAGAATACTTTAACTACAGACAACGTCCAGAAGTCTTCCATACAGGGTTCAGTTGCAGTAATATGACCAATATCTGTCTTATCATGAAAGTTTCAAGTACACTTAGTTGTATCACAGCATATTTTGACAACAAAAAATGCCCAGATACATTCTACGTAGTGCTTGGTTCCATTCGTATGACCAGTATCTGTTGTATCATTAGGAGCCAGATGCGGTGTCTTGCATTACAGGATACTTTTAATACCCTTATCATTCAAAAGCCTTCCGCACAGGGCACCATTACCGCCTCATGACCTAAATCCGTCACATCATGAAGAGTAGGGTGTGGGTTGTTGCATTGGATAACATTTCGGCTCCAGACAACGTTCAAAAGCCTTCTATTCAGGGTTCAGTTCTAATATTATGACCGATATATGTGACTTCATGAACAGTTGGGTGTCGTTTGTCGTTTTAGAGAATACTTCGAATAAAGACAACGTCCAGAAGTCTTCCATACAGGGTTCACTTCCAATTTTATGAGTGATATCTGTGACTTCATAAACAGTTGTGTGTCGTTTGTCGTTTTAGAGAATACTTGGACTGAAGACAAGGCCCAGAAGTCTTCCATACAGGGTTTAATTCCCATATTAGGACCGATATCTGTGACTTCATGAACAGCTGGGTGTCGTCTGTCGTTTTAGAAGATACTTTGAATAAAAACAACGTCTAGAAGTCTTACATTAAGATTTCAGTTCTAATATTAGAACCAATATATATGACTTCATGAACAGCTAGGTGCCGTTTGTCGTTTTAGAGAATAGTTTGACTAAAGACAACGTCCAGAAGTCTTGCATTAGGTTTTCAGCTCTAATATTATGACCGATATCTGTCACTTTATGAACAGTTGGGTGTTGTCTATAATTTTAGAGAATACTTTAACTAAAGACAACGTCCAGAAGTCTTGCATTAAGGTTTCACTTCTAATATTATGACCGATATCTGTCACTTCATGAACAGTTGGATGTCGTCTGTCGTTTTAGAGATCACTTTCACTAAAGACAACGTAGAGAAGTCTTGCATTAGGGTTTCAGTTCTAATATTATGACCGATAACTGTGACTTCATGGACAGTTGGGTGTCATTTGTCGTTTTAGAGAATACTTCGGTTGAAGACAACGTCCAGAAGTCTTTCATACACGGTTCAATTCCAATTTTATGACTTATATCTGTGACTTCATAAACAGTTGTGCGTCCTTTGTCGTTTTAGAGAATACTTGGACTAAAGACAATGTCCAGAAGTCTTGCACTAAGGTATCAGTTCTAATAATATGACCGATATCTGTGACTTCGTGAACAGTTGGGTGTCGTCTGTCGTTTCAGAGAATACTTTGACTGAAGACAACGCACAGAAGTCTTCCTTACAGGGTTTAGTTTCAATATTATGAACGATATCTGTGACTTCTTGAACATTTGGGTGTCGTCTGTCGTTTTAGAATATACTTTGAATAAAGACAACGTCTAGAAGTCTTACATTAAGATTTCAGTTCTAATATTAGGACCGATATATGTGACTTCATGAACAGTTGGGGTTCGTTTGTCGTTTTAGAGAATACTTTGACTAAAGACAACGTCCAGAAGTCTTGCATCAAGGTTTCAGCTCTAATATTATGACCGATATTTGTCACTTTATGAACAGTTGGGTGTTGTCTGTCATTTTAGAGAATACTTTAACTAAAGACAACGTCCAGAAGTCTTGCATAAAGGTTGCAGTTCTAATATTATGACGTATATCTGTCACTTCATGAACAGTTGGGTGTCGTCTGTCGTTTTAGAGAATACTTTGACTTAAGACAACGTAGAGAAGTCTTGCATTAGGGTTTCAGTTCTAATATTATGCACGATAACTGTGACTGTGACTTCATGAACAGTTGGGTGTCATTTGTCATTTTAGAGAATACTTTTACTAAAGACAACATGCAGAAGTCTTACATACAGGGTTCAGTACCAATATTATGACCGATATTTGTGACTTCATGATCAGTTGGCTGTCGTCAGTCCTTTTAGAGAATACTTTGACTGAAGACAACGTAGAGAAGTCTTGCATTAGGGTTTCAGTTTTCATATTATGACCGATAACTGTGACTTCATGAACATTTGGGTGTCATTTGTCATTTTAGAGAATACTTTTACTAAAGACAACATACAGAATTCTTCCATACAGGGTTCAGTACCAATATTATGACCGATATCTGTGACTTCATTATCAGTAGGATGTCATCCGTCATTTTAGAATATACTTTGACTAAAGACAACGTTTAGAAGTCTTGCATTAAAGTTTCAGTTCTAATATTATGACCGATGTATGTGACTTCGTGAACAGTTGGGTGTCGTTGGTCGTTTTAGAGAATACTTTGACTAGAGACAACGTCCAGAAGTCTTGAATTAAGGTTTCAGTTCTAATATTATGACCTCTATCTGTGACTTCATGAACAGCTGGGTGTCCTCTGTCATTTTAGAGACTACTTTGACTAATGACAACGTCCAGAAGTCTTGCATAAAGGTTTAAGTTCTTATAATATGACCAATATCTCTGATTCATGAACAGTTGGGTCTCGTCTGTCATTTAAAAGAATACTTTAACCAAATACAACGTTCAAAAGTCTTGCATTAAGGTTTCAGTTTTAATATTATGACCGATAACTGTGACTTCATGAACAGTTTGGTGTTATTTTAGAGAATACTTTCTTGCATTAAGGTTTCAGTTCAAATATTATGACCGATATCTGTGCTTTCATGAACAGTTGGGTATCATTTGTCATTTTAGAGAATACTTTTACTAAAGACAATATCCAAAAGTCTTGCAAACAGGGTTCAGTACTAATAGTATGACCAATATCTGTGACTTCATGAACAGTAGGGTGTCGTCTGTCGTTTTAGAATATACTTTGACTAAAGACAACGTCTAGAATTCTTGTATTAAGGTATCAGTTCTAATATTATGACCGATATCTGTGGCTTTGTGAACAGTTGGGTGTCTTCTGTCGTTTTAGAGAATACTTTGACTGAAGACAACGCCCAGAAGTCTTCTATACAGGGTTTAGTTCCAATACTATGACTGATAACTGTGACTTCATGAACAGTTGGTTGTCGTCTGTCGTTTTAGAAGACACTTTGAATAAAGACAACGTCTAGAAGTCTTACATTAAGATTTCAGTTGTAATATTAGGACCGATATATGTGACTTCATGAACAGTTGGGTGTCGTTTGTTGTTTTAGAGAATACTTTGACTAAAGGCTACGTCCAGAAGTCTTGCATTAAGGTTTCAGCTCTAATATTATGACCGATATCTGTCACTTTATGAACAGTTGGGTGTTGTCTGTCATTTTACAGAATACTTTACCTAAAGACAACGTCCAGAAATCTTAGATAAAGGTTTTAGTTATAATATTATGACCTATATCTGTCACCTCATGAACAGTTGGGTGTCGTCTGTCGTTTTAGAAGATACTTTGAATAAAGACAACGTCTAGAAGTCTTACATTAGGATTTCAGTTGTAATATTAGGACCGATATATGCGACTTCATGAACAGTTGGGTGTCGTTTGTCGTTTTAGAGAATACTTTGACTAAAGACAACGTCCAGAAGTCTTGCATTAAGGTTTCAGCTCTAATATTATGACCGATATTTGTCACTTTATGAACAGTTGGGTGTTGTCTGTCATTTTAGAGAATACTTTAACTAAAGACAACGTCCAGAAGTCTTGCATAAAGGTTTCACTTCTAATAATATGACGTATATCTGTCACTTCATGAACAGTTGGGTGTCGTCTGTCGTTTTAGAGAATACTTTGACTTAAGACAACGTAGAGAAGTCTTGCATTAGGGTTTCAGTTCTAATATTATGCACGATAACTGTGACTGTGACTTCATGAACAGTTGGGTGTCATTTGTCATTTTAGAGAATACTTTTACTAAAGACAACATGCAGAAGTCTTACATACAGAGTTCAGTACCAATATTATGATCGATATTTGTGACTTCATGATCAGTTGGCTGTCGTATGTCGTTTTAGAGAATACTTTGACTGAAGACAACACCCAGAAGTCTTCCATACAGGGTTTAGTTCCAATATTATGACCGATATCTGTGACTTCGTGAACCGTTGGGTGTCGTATGTCGTTTAAGAAGATACTTTGAATAAAGACAACGTCTAGAAGTCTTACATTAAGATTTCAGTTCTAATATTAGAACCGATATATGTGACTTCATTAACAGTTAGGTGTCGTTTGTTACTTTAGAGAATAGTTTGACTAGAGACAACGCCCTGAAGTCTTGCATTAAGGTTTCAGCTCTAATATTATGACTGATATATAACTTCATGAACAAATGGGTGTCGTTTGTCGTTTTAGAGAATACTTCGACTAACGACAACGTCTAGAAGTCTTGCAATAAGGTTTCAGTTCTAATATTAGACAGATATCTGTCACATCATGAAGTGTCAGGCACAATTATTTTCATTAGAGCACCTTTCGACTATGGAACATGCCCGAAGGCATTCTACGCAGTATTTGGTTCCTATCTTATGACCAATATTTGTTGTATCATAAAGAAACAGGTGTGCTTTGTGGCATTAGAGGATATTTCAAACACACACACATCAGCCGAAAGCCTGCTACTCTGGCCTCAATTGTAGTCTTATGACTGACTTAAATCTGTCAGATCATGAAGTTTCAGGCGTGATTATTAGGTTGAGTGCTATAAAATATGATGTGTATATACTGAAGGTACCAGCATATTCAAGATATTGTTAATAAATTTTGTATTGCAGGTATAGAAACCCGGTGGTGTGTAAACCTGATCAGGAGGGCAGCCGCCGCCTCATTCCTTAAAGAGAGGAGGGGGGGGGGCTCAATGTCAACTCCATATACTAACATAATTGTGAGGGGGCGCTAAGTCAGCCCATACATGGAGGGGGGCACCGCGACAAACTTTTGCCCCCTCCCTCCTCCTTAAGGAGAACTCTGCACACGCATATGATAGACGTACTACGGTATGCTTGACGCGAATGTTCATTCGGTGGCACGCGCACCGATATTAATTCCTGGTGAATACCACTGTAGTTACTTTGTGCACTGGAATGTCAATTACTTCCAAAATAGTCTAAAATGTGGTGGGTGAATCACTATCAATTTTTAACGTGTTCTCACATACTCTAAAACAAATAAACCCGCTCCAGTTAGGAATGTGCCGTTCTGTACTGAACTTGGACAGTTCTAAGCCAAGAGGTCAAGCAACATTGTGTATCGGCCTTGGACGCGTGGGCGTCAACGCGGTTGACGCGTGCCGAAGGTTGCGCTTGCTTTTCCTCCACAGGCGCGACTAGACGCTTTTGACGCGTAGGCGCATGCATACGCGTGCCAGTGGTTGGCACTTTACGACGCATGGGCAGTGGCAGCGACCGCACCGCAATGGCTCGCAGTGCGCTATTCTAAACTTCCAATTATAACGCAGCACGCGGCCGGTAATTCACACTAAATTATCAAATCCAGCTAAAAATTGCTTTTTATTTTCTCGACAAATGACAGATTACAACTGAAAAATCGCTCGTACACAGTCCATCGATTAGCAAATAAATGATTTGAACATGGCACACTCGGTCGTTACGGAGATCACGGCGGGAAGACGCGACTAGTCCACGCGTGCACGGGCGATCACCCTGAAAAAGCCACGCATTCAAAATAAATAGCTGAAGGTCACTAGGCGTGGGCGAGGTATTTTCTTTGCCCTTGCCATCCCTTCCTGTTTAGCTTCCAGTGCTTTTGCTGGGACGAGAGAAAAGAGAACGCAATCGCAGCACGCGACAAATATTTATAGCTTCACTCGCACTGGACGGATTCTTCAATTTTTTCGGCGTTGAATTCGTGAGGAAATAAGCTCTTCTAGTGAATGCATTCTATGGTTACCTAATATAGTGTTTCAGGGCCCATTTGAAAATGGTCATCGTCTTCTTCTTCTGCTGTGCAGCACAAACTATTATCACTACATGTCTTTTGACAGACTCTACACCTTTGTATATATATATATATATATATATATATATATATATATATATATATATATTTATTTATTTATTTATTCTACAGTAAAAGCTCGTTAATTCGGATTGCACGGGACCTGAATAACTGTCCGAATTATCCGAATGCCGAATCAACGAACGAACAGGGAAAAAAACATTGAAAATCAAGCTGGAGAAGCATACCATTATTTGTTGAAGTTTTTTGTAATTGTCGTCTGCGTTTTCGCGCAGATTCCGGCTGACATCACAATTTTTCTTAACTGTTCCAACGGCCAACAGCACGCAAGCTGTTGGGAGTGTTCAGGCAAGCGTCCTATAACATTAACAGTGCCTCCGAGACTTCCCATGAGGTGCGATCTCCTCGCATGTTTCTTCGTCGGAATCGTGGTCTTCATGGGCGCCCGTGACATCAATAATAATCTCTTGATCGGTCAGGAGACCACTCGTGGCGACATCATGATCAATCGCAATGTAGTCCTGAAAGGTCGCATCTTTGGGAAGGACAGCATCGAAAGTCGGGCAGTCATCGTCGGTGGAGTCGGCTGACACCTCCTCGATGCCATCGTCAGCTACTGCTGCATGCTCGGGCCTCACAAAACCACTGTGCCGAAAACAGTTGGCGATAACTTGCGGCGGAGTGTTTTTCTACACGTGGGCGATGGTGTGCACTGCGCCGAGTAAATCCACTTGATACAACTTTCCAGCTTCTAAGCATAGGATCATTCGCTCTAGCATGTGCTTGCGGTACTTCGACTTCACGTAGTGAATGATACCCTGGTCCATCGGCTGAAGAGCAGTCGTAGTGTTGGGCGGCAAATAAACTACTTTGATGTTCTTCAATTCGACTGTACAGGTATGGGCTCTGCAGTTGTCAACAACCATAATTATCTTGCGGTCCTTCGACGTGAAGTGCCGGTCCAACTGCTGCAGCCAGCCGCGAAAAATGTCCGATGTCATCCATGCCTTCTTGTTCGCTGTGTACTCGACAGGAAGGCTTTTGACGCTCTTAAAACAACGTGGCTTAAGCGCCTTCCCGACGGATGGATGGATGGGTAGATGGATGGATGTGGCTGTACCCTTTAGATCGGGCGGCGGCTAACGCCACCTAGCCGTAATACTTAGTGAACTAACCATTACTTTTATCTTTTTTTTCTTTAAAAAATGAAGTTGAGGATTCGTACTTCGCAGTGAAGGGTTTAATTTTCACTCGTGCCTTGACTTTAGCCACCAATCAGATAACCTCCTTCTAGTTAAGTCTACCCGCTTGAAGTCTATTTTGCCCTTGCTGTCCCTAAATCCCAGTGCTTTGAAAAACTCTGAGCCATCATCCTGAACTCTAGGGTGAAGCCCTTTACAGAACATTATCAAGTGTTCGGCCATTTCTTCTTCCTCTCCACACGCACTGCATACTGTGTCTACCCCTTCGTATTTGGCCCGACATGTCTTGGTTCGCAGTACTCCCGTCCTGGCCTCAAACAGTAGAGAACTACCCCGAGTATTATCATAGATCCTTTCCAAGGGGACGACAAGTAGTGGAAAGCGCTCCGTGCCAGTCATATTGGCGGCAAGAAGCACAGTAATCCCTTGCTTGCACTTCTTGCCACCAATGCACGTGTCTCTTTGAAAGTCACCGTCTTGTCGGGCTGAGCTCTGAAAAATAGAGCAGTTTCATCTGCATTGAACACGTCAAGTGGTTCATATGCGGCGATTTGCTCCAGCAGCTTCACATTTCTCCACTCGGTGGTCACGCTTTCGTCAACACTGGCCTTTTTGCCGCGCACACTCCTGAAGACAAGTTGGTGTCTCCTTCGAAACCTCGCAAACCACCCTTCTGTCACTTTGAACGATTAAATGTTCATCATTGCAGCATACTTCTCACCTTGCGCCATGATGAGAGGTCCGCTCAAAGGCAGATGCGCGTTGCGACAGTCAGTAATCCACCGGAGCAAAGCTTCTTCGAGCTCGGGATGAGCTGCGGTTCGCAACCGCTTTTTAGAGGCATGAAACTTCTCGCTTACGAGGGCTTGTCGAATCTGTTGTTCATTTTTCACGTACGTTCCTAACGTTCTCCGCTTCACGTTGTACTTGGTCATAACTTGCTGTCGCGATTCGCCGTTCTTCAGTGCTTCCGAAATTTCCACTTTAGTCGCCAAGTTCTTCGCCTCGTAGTTCTGGCGCTTTTTCGGCGGGCCCATCACTCTAGCGCGCGATGGCGGTGGCTTGCAAATACGGTCACAATGAAAGAAGAAGAAGAGAACTCCACAAGAACAGATGGTTCCGACACGACAACACAAGGGAAAATGGCGTCGGAGGCGCTGAGTGGAGAAGAAAGAAGACGCCGACGTTCGGTGACGCTGCGATCGCCCCCACTAGTTGATAATGATGGCGATGCCACTAAGGTTTCGGTTTCACTCCAGTGGTGCCAGCGCTGCTTTATCACTTTTGCGTTGCAGCAGCCGTCAGCATTTGCCCGAATTAAGCGGTGCGGAGCCGAATGCCGACGAAATAACGAAGGTTTGGTCCCATAGATGAACATGCACTTTGGCCGGGACCAATAGAGCCGTCCGAATTACCCGAATATCCGAATTAACGGGTTTCGAATTAACGAGCTTTTACTGTATATATATATATATATATATATACATATATATATAGAAGAGAGAAAAGAGTACATACATATGCATATAAATATATTGCTTTTACAGGGTTATGTATCCCCAAATGTATTTTTCCCAGTCGATTCATAAAATCACGGAAGGAAACAAGGGAAGAAAAAGACGAAGAACCATATACCATAAAGCAATTAAGTAGGAATATTGTGAACATGTCGTCCGCGTGGCCCAACGGATAAGGCGTCTGACTCCGGATCAGAAGATTGCGGGTTCGAATCCTGCCGCGGACGAAGTTTTTTGCCCTAAAAAATAAAATTTCTAATGAGTATTTGCTTCCTATTTTTAGAACGTGATTCTCGTTTCGTCCTCATTTTCAAAGATGACTGCTAAAATCCCATTTGCGTTTTGATACACTGTTTAAGAGGTTCTCTAGACCAAGCAAACGGGAAGGTTAGGTGATGGGCAAGATTAACAGAGTGCTAGAAAACAAGATAGTGAACTGCCACATCAGGCGCATCTGGCTGACATTAAAATATAGACGAGGAGTTGTCGTAGACAAACACTTCAGTACAAGCCACAGTGCTGTTCTGGTTGCGTTACACAAATTCTTCAAACAACAGCGAGATTGCGCTGAAAGTGCAACCGACTTCTGATAAAAATTTACCTCGTTTGTTTTTCAATATTTTTTGTTCGCGGGATCGAAGCCCGGCTACGGCGGTTGCCTTTCCAATAGAGGCGGTAATGTAGGCCCGTGTACTCAGATTATGGTGCACGTTAAAGAAGCCTAGGTGGTCGAAATTTTCCGAACCCTCCACTACAGCGTCTCTCATATTCATATGGTGGTTTGAACTTGAAACCCCACATATCAATCATCCAATCAAAGGTACACCTAACGGCAACAGCAAGAGCATGCGCAAAGCGTGACAATCGAGTTTAGCAATCTATCCGCGAGCATCGTGTTTCGCCATACTACGGTCACCTCTTATCATCCCGTCCTCTTTCCCTTTTTCTTCACTTTCCCATTACCCCCGATGACGAGTTGCAGGCTATAAACTCGCTTGTAAGATTAACCCCTTCTCCCCCTCCTCATTAATGTGGCCCTGTAACACTTTTTGAGCATGGTCAGTAAACGCTGCCGATTGGTAGTAGAGGCTCCCAACATTACGTGAGCCAATAATAGGGAGTTTTAAAATACCGTTTGTAAGCGCTGTGGGCGTTGCGGGCGCCCTATGAGTTTTAGAATAGCATTTGCTCTGCTGCGATCCGCAACTCACGACCGCAGCGACATCGTAGCCTCGAAACCAGTGCTTGCAGGCCACATGCGGGCCACCATCACCGCCCATAGCCTCGAAACCAGCGCTTGCGGGCCACTTGCAGGCCGCCATCACCACATGCAATTTCAGATTTTTTGCGTGCGGTCCGCGAACGCGAACTCCGACTCGCGTAAAGTGCCAATCACTGGCACGCGTATGCTCGCGTCTACACGTCAAAAGCGTCAAATGCACCTCTCGGCATCGGAGAGGCATACGCGAGGATGCGCGAGGGATCAAGCCGGGCCAACGCCACCTCTAAACAATGCCAGGGTAATGGCTAGCGCTCGCAACGGAGTTGGCCTGCCTTCAATTTTGAGCAAGCGCCACGCGGTGGCGCTCGCGACCGAGACTATTATAGTAGTTATAAAGTGGAAAAAACAGGTTCCAAGCCTGCAGAGGTAAAACGGGGGCTTAAGCAGGGATGTCCCCTGTCACCCTTATTATTCATGATGTACCTACAAGGATTAGAGGCCAAATTTGAAGGAAGTGAACTGGGCTTCAACCTCTCTTTAGTCAAAAAGGAAAAACTCATTCATAAGGCACTACCAGCATTAATGTACGCAGATGATATATTGCTAATGGCCAACAACAAGGAAGATTTGCAGAGATTGATGGACATCTGCGGTAATGAGGGAGATAGGTTAGATTTTAGATTCAGCAAGGAAAAATCAGCAGTCATGATCTTCAACGACAACGACGGTAGTGAGCTTAGAATACAGGAGGGCACGCTAGAGAGAACAGATAAATACAAATATCTGGGCGTATGGATAAGCAATGGGACCGAGTACCTGAGGGAACAGGAAATATACGTAACGACTGAGGGTAACAGGAATGCAGCAGTGATGAAAAATAGGGCACTGTGGAATTACATTAGGTATGATGTTGTGAGAAGAATATGGAAAGGGGTCATGGTTCCTGGGCTGACGTTCGGCAATGCGGTCTTGTGCATGAGATCAGAAGTTCAAGCAAGATTAGAAATTAAGCAACGTGGAATATGTAGGCTTGCTTTAGGAGCTCACGGGAATACACCAAATCAGAAAGTACAAGGTGATATGGGATGGACATCTTTTGAGGGCAGGGAAGCTAGCAGCAAGATAAAATTTGAGAAGCGATTGAGAGAAATGGGGGAGGAGCGTTGTGCTAGGAAGGTTTTCAGCTACTTGTACGTGAAGAATGTCGAAACAAAATGAAGGAAGCGAACCAGGAAATGGACTGGCAAATACTTAGAAAACAACAGGTGGCCAAACCAAAAAAGGACTTTCGGTTAAGAAGAAAGTGAAGGAAACAGAGACTGGCATGTGGAGATTGGGCATGATTAAGAAGTCCACACTAGAGATCTATCGATCTTTTAAGCAGGAAATCACCAAGGAAAGGATCTATGATAATACTCGGGGTAGGTCTCTACTGTTTGAGGCCAGGACGGGAGTACTGCGAACCAAGACATATCGGGCCAAATACGAAGCGGTAGACACAGTATGCAGTGCGTGGGGAGAGGAACAAGAAGCTGCCGAACACTTCATAATGTTCTGTAAAGGGCTTCACCCTATAGTTCAGGATGATGGCGCAGAATTTTTCAAAGCACTGGGGTTTAGGGACCGGGAGGGCAAAATAGACTTTAAGCGGGTAGACTTAACAAGAAGGAGGTTATTTGATTGGTGGGTAAAGCCAAGGCACGAGTGAAAATTAAACCCTTCGCTGCAAATTACGAATCCTCGAACTCCCCTTTGAAAGAAAAAAAAATAAATCTAGTTTTCGGTTCATTAAGCATTACGGCTTAGTGGCGATAGCCAGCGCCCGATTTAAAGGGCACAGCCATATCCATCTATGCATCCATCCATCCATCCATTTATCCATCCATCCATCTATTATCATGGCAGCGGGCGGTACCAGCTGCGCGCTCTTCATCTGCGGCCCATAGGGGCGCGGCAGTCGAGAGTTGTTCGAGGCCTGCAACTGTACACCGCTATTTCGGAGGCTGTGCAAAGTGTTGCGTTGTTGCACCGTTCACCACAGGTGACGCTAGCGACCGAGAACATATTAAAATAAAGGAGGGAAAGTGTGTGGCAGCCGTTTTTCTTCTCATGCGGCAGGCATCTTCTAGAGGAGGTGTTGGCCGGGCTTGATATTTTTGCCACGCGTATGCTACGTCACCACGCGTACAGCGGCGCCAACCAACCAGAAGCCGCGATGCCTCGAAACGTTATGCCTGATGGCCGCCGCTTCGAAGGCACAGCCGAGTGCTGAAAGCAAGCACGGAAACTACTCCAAACATTCCTGAATGACATCTTCGTAATCTATAACGACACGACACGACGAACGACTGCGAGTGCAACCATCGTGACGTGGTTTCGTGCCGAGTTCGAGCGACGCCGACAAATCCAGCGGATGCCGGCCGGCTATGCTTCCGCCGGTCCCGAGTGCGATCGTCAGCCGAGCGAAAACATCACACAGACTTCTGGAGCATGTCGGTGTTGTTGTGATTTGATCTGTGATTTTCTTTGCTAAAAACGAGTGTAAACAGACTTCGGAGGTTCGAAGCTTTAAGCGTGTGCCCTCGCCTACCTCGGAGGCAATTCATAGCGGTGTCATCTGCATTCAGCGTAGGCCTCTACCCTCTAGTTCGTATGAACCAGCCCATGCGAGGAACATCGGCTGAAAAAATCTACGGTAGTCTCCGTCGCAGCATGGACACCATATACAACGCCCGAAACATTGCGTAGTGCATACGGAGGAGTTTTTATCTGCATTGTGTTTGTTTACAAAATCGGTATTCATCATCGCTGAAAGCGAAAGTCGCACTGGTTAGCACATTTCGGTGATGTGAAATTGTACGTACTTACATAGGTGTATTCGTGAATTGTATGACGCTGAAACATTCGTTGGCTTCGGTGCTGATCGTTTTCGTGTGTTGCCAAGCTAATAACAAGCGTGCGCTGGTTGGTAGCAGTGTGATGTGACTTCGTGTCGGGTACCGGAGACGCTGACACATTCAGCTGTCAGCGGTCTCATTTCCATTCACGTACAAGATAGAAACTCGAACGTGGGTTGCTGTGGTGATAGGAAAAAAATTGCATGATCAGGTGCTGCTGGTATTGCCTGCTAAATCACTTCTCTCTTGTTCTGTTTCGCCGCCATGCTCAGTAGCAGATACGTGGTTTGGAGGAATTCTAACACACATTCTTAATTAATAGTTCATTCTGATACTCTTAGCTATAAGCCTACAATGGCGCTTCTCCATCGTTTTACAGTTTACTATATAAACGCGTTTTGTTTACAGCTGAACAGATAACTTAAACCTTGTGAGAAGCACATGATTTTAAATCAGCTGCACGATGACACGATAGTAGGAAGAGAAGGTCACCACATGTATGCACAGAAAGAATGAAAGTGCACTGATACTGTACTGCACTTTGTATAGAAGAAATGCAAAAAGTACCTCATGTGACTTACTACCTTTCAGAACTGTGCATGTATTCATCTGTTTCTCCAGACTGTAATGAGCTGAAGATATTATTAGATGGCTTCGAACATTGAATCTTTGTATTGTTTCCAAGGACTGCTTCATTTCTGTTCAGTTTTTTGTATACACATTAACATGGACTATATAAGCATGCACTTGAGCATATTGAAAATATCAAGATATTCAGTTTAGCTATGTTAGAAAACTTGCCAAAACTTCTGTGTGGTGCTCTGGTGCAATTTATGACAGGTATCTGTCCCATCAAAATTTTGGGCATGCTTCATTGCATTATAGGGTATGTTCACTAATGATGACATGTGAAAGCCTTTTACACAGTGCTTGCCGCAATCTCAAAACCAATGTCTGTCTCATCAAGAAGCGTCAGATGCATTTTATAGGTGTTAAAGGATATTTAAACTAACAGCAAAGTGCAGAAAACTTCAAGACAGCACTGATCTGCAATCACAATCTAGCTTAGAAGCAATTTGTAGTGCTCTCTAACACGTTCGAATAAAGTTATCAAACACTGGAATGATCTACTTGGTTTGGTTCGTGATACCAGTGTGTCTGATTTTTTGGAGGCACTTGTATCATAATTTTGTTCTATTTCTTTCATTTCTTACCAGGGTGCTCTCAAGAGTGGTGATATTTCTTTACGTTGGCACACTTATTTTGATATTACTGCTTAAATGCTTTCATTTTGTATATATCTACACCACTCCTGCAGTAGCCTCACATTGGGCTGCCGTATTTGAAAATAAATAAATATACCATCCGAAAGTGTTCCACGCTGTGCTCGGTTCCAATATGATCACTAATATTTGTTGCATTGTGAAGTGTCGGGTGAGTTTTTTCAGTAGACAACATCTTGGCTGCCTTTCATACCGGGTTCAGTTCCAGTATTATGACTGATATCTGTGACTCCATGAAGAGTTGGGTGAGGTTTGTCGTTGTAGAGAATACTTTAACTACAGACAACGTCCAGAAGTCTTCCATACAGGGTTCAGTTGCAGTAATATGACCAATATCTGTCTTATCATAAAAGTTTCAAGTGCACTTAGTTGTATCACAGCATACTTTGACAACAAAAAATGCCCAGAGACATTCTACGTAGTGCTTGGTTCCATTCTTATGACCAGTATCTGTTGTATCATTAAGAGCCAGATGCGGTGTCTTGCATTAGAGGACACTTTTAATAGCCTTACCATTCAAATGCACTCCGCACAGGGCACAATTACCGCCTCATGACCTAAATCCGTCACATCATGAAGAGTAGGGTGTGGGTTGTCGCATTGGAGAACATTTCGGCTCCAGACAACGTTAAAAAGCCTTCTATTCAGGGTTCAGTTCTAATATTATGACCGATATATGTGCCTTCATGAACAGTTGGGTGTCGTTTGTCGTTTTAGAGAATACTTCGAATAAAGACAACGTCCAGAAGTCTTCCTTACATGGTTCACTTCCAATTTTATGAGTGATATCTGTGACTTCATAAACAGTTGTGTGTCGTTTGTCGTTTTAGAGAATACTTCGACTAAAGACAATGTCCAGATGTCTCGCATTAATGTATCAGTTCTAATATTATGACCGATATCTGTGACTTTATGAACAGTTGGTTGTCGTCTGTCGTTTTAGAGAATACTTGGACTGAAGACAAGGCCCAGAAGTCTTCTATACAGGGTTTAGTTCCAATAATAGGACCGATATCTGTGACTTCATGAACAGTTGGGTGTCTTCTGTTGTTTTAAAATTTACTTTAAATAAAGACAACGTCTAGAAGTCGTACATTAAGATTTCAGTTCTAATATTAGGACCGATATATATGACTCCATGAATAGTTAGGTGCCGTTTGTCGTTTTAGAGAATAGTTTGACTAACGACAACGTCCAGAAGTCTTGCATTAAGGTTTCAGCACTAATATTATGACCGATATCTGTCACTTTATGAACAGTTGGGTGTTGTCTATAATTTGAGAGAATACTTTAACTCAAGACAACGTCCAGAAGTCTTTCAATAAGGTTTCAGTTCTAATAATATGACCTATATTTGTCACTTCATGAACAGTTGGATGTCGTCTGTCGTTTTAGAGAGTACTTTGACTGAAGACAACGTAGAAAAGTCTTGCATTAGGGTTTTAGTTCTAATAATATGACCGATAACTTCGACTTCATGAACAGTTGGGTGTCATTTGTTATTTTAGAGAATACTGTTACTAAAGACAACATACTGAATTCTTCCATACAGGGTTCAGTACCAATATTATGACCGATGTCTGTGGCTTCATTATCAGTAGGGTGTCATCTGTCATTTTAGAATATACTTTGACTAAATACAACGTTTAGAAGTCTTGCAATAAAGTTTCAGTTCTAATATTAAGACCGATATATGTGACTTCATGAACAGTTGGGTGTCGTTTGTCGTTTTAGAGAATACTTTGACTAGAGACAACGTCCAGAAGTCTTGAATTAAGGTTTCAGTTCTAATAATATGACCTCTATCTGTGACTTCATGAACAGTTGGGTGTCGTCTGTCATTTTACAGACTACTTTGACTAATGACAACGTCCAGAAGTCTTGCATGAAGGTTTAAGTTCTTATAATATGACCAATATTTCTGATTCATGAACAGTTGGGTCTCGTCTGTCATTTCAAAGAATACTTTAACGAAATACAACGTCCACAAGTCTTGCATTAAGGTTTCAGTTTTAATATTATGACTGATAACTGTGACTTCTTCAACAGTTTGTTGTCGTTTCAGAGAATACTTTCTTGCATTAAGGTTTCAGTTCTAATATTATGACCGATATCTGTGCTTTCATGAACAGTTGGGTATCATTTGTCATTTTAGCGAATACTTTTACTAAAGACAGCATCCAGAAGTCTTCCCTACATTGTTCAGTACCAATAGTACACCAATATCTGTGACTTCATGAACAGTAGGGTGTCTTCTGTCGTTTTAGAATATTGCCACGTTCCATATCCCAAGCTTTTGTTATCGTCCGAAAACACCGCACGATTCTCAGCGCAAACCGCGCCTGCAGTTTTCTAGAAGGTTCCGGACTGTAGTAGATCATTTCGATAAGATCACGCCCACAGTGCGAACGGTACAGATTGTTCTGGAACCTACGCCACCGCCAGCGATAACGCTAGAACATTCGACGGCAAGAGTATAAATGCCGACGCGCTTCGCCGCTTGTCAGTTGTTGATCAAAGGCCGACGCTCCGTTCGCCGCTATCAGTCCGAGACTGCTATCTGTGCGAGACTGCTGCTGTAATTGGACTTTCAGTTTACCGGGCACAGGTTCACCAAATAAACAGTTAAATCCTAACACGAAGTCTCCTGTCTTCGGCCACGTCACGACCCCGTGACATCTGGTGGAGGTGCTGCTTCGTTCATGTACCGGACGCCCCCGTCAAGCTGTGAACCCAGCCCACGTCGCGGAGAAGACACCGACACCAACCAGGAGCAGCGAACAAGCCGCCGACAGCAAGGGCTACCACCAGAGTACGGGCTTCTACCAGACAACGCGCGGAAGACGAAGGCCATGACCGCGACTGCAGCGACAATGACAACCGCAGCGTCCCAGCCCACGATGGTCATGCATCAACCCAGGGAACCACCAATTTTCCATGGGTCATCGTTCGAAGACCTGGAGTCCTGGCTGGAGACATACGACCGTGTGGCCGCCCTCAACCACTGGGACCATGACGAAAAGCTGCGTCGTGTGTTCTTCTATTGGGAAGACACCGCAAGGACTTGGCTTGAAAATCGGGAGTCCACGCTCCGAACGTGGGATGTTTTCTGCGGCGCATTCCTTCAAACGTTCGCGAGCGTCGCTCGCAAAGAGAGGGCCGCTGCTTTAGTAGAGACTCGGGTTCAGCTGCCAAATGAAAATGTCGCCATTTTCACAGAAGAAATGACCCGACTATTCCGTCACGCTGATCCAGACATGCCTGAGGAGAAAAAAGTTCGTTTCCTCATGCGAGGGGTCAAACAGGAGCTCTTCGCCGGACTGATGAGAAACCCACCGATAACCGTCCAAGAATTTGTAGCAGAAGCGACCACTATCGAAAAGACCCTGGACATGCGCACCAGACAGTATAATTGTCACCTGACTGCAGACTGCGCTGCTGCTCAAGCCAGTAACTCCGGAGACCTGCGTGAAACGATCCGAGCGATCGTGCGGGAAGAGCTGCGCAAGCTGTTGCCTTCGGCCCAGCCTCAAGTGGATTCAATTGCCGACATTGTGCGAAAAGAAGTTCGGCAATCGCTTCAAATTCCCCGCGCACCGCTGCCCGAGCCGGAAGCTATGAGCTACGCCGCTGCACTGCACCACAACGCTCCTCCCCGTCCACGCCAAAACGCCGTCCCATCGCACTTCCGTCGACAGACGCCACCGCCGCCACCACCCCCACCGACGTCATACCGTTCGCCAGCGGCCCAGCGCAGTGCACCGAGGAAGACTGACGTCTGGCGCACCCCTGACCATCGCCCGCTCTGCTACCACTGCGGCGAGGCCGGACACACATACCGCCATTGCCAGTACCTATAGATGGGACTGCGTGGCTTCGCCGTCAATGCACCGCGTCCACAGCCAGGAGAACGACCACGTGACATTGCCGACTACCTGACAGGAACTCGGTGGACACCACGAAGCCCTTCGCGTTCGCCGTCGCCCAGCCGCCGCACGTCACCGCACCACCGGCAGTACTCTGGCCCAACGCGGGGCCGGTCTCCTAGCCCGTATCCGGGAAACTAAGGGCAGCAACCGGTGGAGGTGCGGTTGCTGTGCGACGAACTACCGAAGATCCTCCGACGACGACGACGCCGCGACGGAGCTTTCCGAACACAACGCCAGCCAGGCAAAGCCCTGACGGCGAAAGCTCATTTACCGAAGGTGGCCTGACGACGCAGCATGGAAGCAGCGGAACAAGCCGACGCAGCCGTGACCCGATGCCACGCCCTAACTGTAATGCGAGACGGTGAACTAGTGACCTCGACGTTCTTATCGACGGCCACAGTGTGACTGCTCTCGTCGATACTGGAGCCGACTATTCTGTCATCAGTGGGTTGTGCGCCGCGAAGCTAAAGAAAGTTAGGACAGCTTGGAAAGGCCCTGAAATCCGCACAGCCGGAGGTCATCTCGTAACGCCTGCAGGAATCTGCACAGCGAGAGTCACCATTAACGGCCGTATTTATCCTACAGACTTCGTAGTCCTACAGCGTTGCTCGAGAGATGTCATCCTTGGCATGGACTTCTTATGCCTCCATGGTGCTGTCATCAACCTAAAAACAAAGTCGATAACGTTATCCACAGTAGAAGCACTACCGCCGCGCTCGCCGTCAGGACACCATGCCTTGAATGTGCTGGAAGAACAAGTCACCATTCCGCCTCGCTCAAGCGTCATTTTTTCAGTCGGCGCTCCTAAATCACCTGACTTGGAAGGCGTCGTTGAAGGCAGTCAGCATCTGTTGGTCACCCGAAATATTTGCGTCGCAAGAGGAATTGCAGAGCTGCGGGGAGGCAAAGCAACGGTTTTGCTCACGAATTTCAGCAATGAGTACAAACATGTGAACAAAGGAACAACGGTCGCATACATCGAAGAAATTGTCGAAGCCACCAGTGCTTTCGCCCTTGCCGATTCTGCGGAACCTGCTCAGAGGAACCAAGCTCTCCCACAGCTTTCGACGTCAATCCCAGACTTCCGAACGATAAGCAAGAACAGCTCAAGGCCCTGCTCCTGCAATACGAAGATTGCTTTTCGTCGTCATCGAAAATTCGGCAGACCCCAATCACAAAACATCGCATCATAACCGAAGAAAATGCCAGACCACTTCGTCAGAGTCCGTACAGGGTTTCGACGCGAGAACGTGAGGCCATGAAGAGACAAGTTGATGAAATGGTGCGGGATGACATTATCCAGCCGTCCAAGAGTCCATGGACATCCCCTGTGGTGTTAGTGAAGAAAAAGGATGGGACCCTACGTTTCTGCGTCGATTATCGCCGCCTGAACAAAATCACAAGAAAGGACGTGTATCCCCTCCCACGAATAGACGACGCACTTGATCGGCTCCATAACGCCAAGTACTTTTCGTCAATGGACCTTAAGACTGGCTATTGGCAAATCGAAGTCGACGAAAGAGACCGAGAGAAGACGGCGTTCATAACACCGGACGGCCTCTTCGAGTTTAAGGTGATGCCCTTCGGCCTTTGCTCAGCGCCTGCAACGTTTCAACGCGTTATGGATACAGTACTGGCAGGATTGAAGTGGCAGACTTGCCTTGTGTACTTGGACGACGTCGTCGTGTTTTCCTCGAGTTTCGACGAGCATCTTCGGCGCCTTGAAGCTGTACTTCAAGCCATCAAGACTTCCGGACTCACACTGAAGCCAGAAAAGTGCAGATTTGCGTATGAGGAGCTCTTGTTTCTGGGGCACGTTATCAGCAAGTCTGGAGTTCGTCCCGATGCACGGAAAACAGCCGCCATCGCCGACTTCCCGCCGCCCACTGACAAGAAAGCCGTGCGCCGATTTGTGGGCCTGTGTGCCTATTATAGGCGGTTCGTGAAAAACTTCGCCCGCATCGCCGATCCTCTCACTAACCTTACCAAGGCCGACGTGGAGTTTAAGTGGGAAACGCCGCAGGAACACGCTTCCCAGGAGCTTAAACATCGCCTCCAGACGCCTCCGTTACTTGCCCATTTCGACGAATTCGCCGAGACAGAAATACATACTGACGCAAGCAGCGTAGGTCTTGGCGCCGTTCTTGTGCAGAGGGCTGACGGACTTGAAAGGGTTATTAATTACGCCAGCCGATCGCTATCCAAAGCAGAAGCAAATTATTCCACAAAAGAAAAGGAGTGCCACGCCATCATCTGGGCTACGTCGAAATTTTGCCCCTACCTCTACGGCAGGCCCTTCAAAGTTGTGAGCGACCACCACGCATTGTGTTGGCTAGCCACCTTGAAGGACCCCTCAGGTCGCCTCGCACGATGGAGCCTGAGACTTCAAGAATATGACATTACTGTCATTTACAAGTCCGGCAAAAAACACTGCGACGCCGACTGTCTCTCTCGTGCGCCTGTCGACCAATCGCTACCCGACGACCCGGATGACGACTACTTCTTAGGAACGATAACTACCGACGACTTCGCTGAACGACAGAGGGCCGACCCGGAACTTAAGGCCCTAATAGAATACCTCGAAGGCAGGACCGCCGAAGTCCCGAAGATATTCAAGCGCGCACTTGCGTCGTTCTTTCTACGAAACGGTCTTCTACAAAAGAAAAACTTTTCACCGCTTCGAGCTAAGTACCTTCTTGTGGTGCCTTCAGCACTGCGACCAGAACTCCTGCAGGCCCTTCACGACGATCCGACGGCAGGGCACCTCGGTGTTTCTCGCACGCTCGCGAGGATACAAGAAAGGTACTACTGGCCACGTCTTACCACCGACGTCACTCGTTATGTGAAAACATGCCGGGACTGTCAGTGACGCAAGACACCGCCGACAAGGCTAGCGGGACTTCTGAAGCCAATTGATCCACCTTGCCGACCTTACCAGCAGATTGGTATGGACCTACCGGGGCCGTTCCCGACGTCGGCTTTCGGAAACAAGTGGATTGTGGTAGCTACCGACTACCTCACCCGCTACGCCGAGACAAAAGCCCTGCCAAAAGGCAGTGCATCCCAAGTAGCTAAATTCTTCGTCGAAAATATCGTCCTACGTCATGGCGCCCCAGAGGTCCTTATCACCGACAGAGGAACGGCATTCACTGCCGACTTAACTCAAGCAATCTTGGCATACAGCCAAACAAACCACCGCCGGACGACAGCGTACCACCCACAGACCAACAGCCTCACCAAGCGGCTTAACAATACGATCGCCGACATGCTGTCAATGTACGTCGATGTCGAACACAAGACTTGGGACGCCATTCTTCCGTATGTGACCTTCGCATACAACACGGCGGTGCAGGAGACGACGCAGATATCGCGATACAAATTGGTCTACGGAAGGAGCCCGGCAACGACGCTTGATGCCATGTTACCCAACGTCACCGACGACGAAAACCTCGATGTGAGCGAGTACCTTCAACGCGCCGAAGAAGCCCGACAACTTGCGCGTCTCCGATTCAAGAATCAACAGACGACCGACAGCCACCGTTACAACCTTCGACGACGCTTCGTGGAATAATACCAGCCCGGTGAACGTGTTTGGGTGTGGACGCCGATACGCCGACGTGGACTAAGTGAAAAGCTTCTGCGACGGTACTTCGAACCGTACAGGGTGGTTCGACGGCTTGGCCCACTTGATTACGAGGTTGTCCCCGACGGCATCACGAACTCTCAACGACGCCGATCGCGACCTGAAGTCGTCCATGTCGCGCGCCTCAAGCCGTTTCATGCGCGTTAACAAACTGAAGTAGTGTTTTTTTGTATTATTGTTGTATCGTAATTTATTCATTGTACTTTCTTGCATTGTTATTGTACTTTCATCTTTAGTTAAAGCATCGGGATGATGCCTTTTTTCAGAGGGGGGCAATGCCACGTTCCATTTCCCAAGTTTTTGTTATCGTCCGAAAACACCGCACGATTCTCAGCGCAAACCGCGCCTGCAGTTTTCTAGAAGGTTCCGGACTGTAGTAGATCATTTCGATAAGATCACGCCCACTATGCGAACGGTACAGATTGTTGTGGAACCTACACCACCGCCAGCGATAACGCTAGAACATTCGACGGCAAGAGTATAAATGCCGACGCGCTTCGCCGCTTGTCAGTTGTTGATCGAAGGCCGACGCTCCGTTCGCCGCTATCAGTCCGAGACTGCTATCTGTGCGAGACTGCTGCTGTAATTGGACTTTCAGTTTACCGGGCACAGGTTCGCCAAATAAACAGTTAAATCCTAACACGAAGTCTCCTGTCTTCGGCCACGTCACGACCCCGTGACAATATACTTTGACTAAAGACAACGTCTAGAATTCTTGAATTAAGGTTTCAGTTCTAATATTATGACCGATATATGTGACTTCATAAACAGTTGGGTGTCGTTTGTGGTTTTAGAGAATAATTCGACTAAAGACAACGTCCAAAAGTCTTCCATACAGGGTTCACTTCCAATTTTATGACTGATATCTGTGACTTCATAAACAGTTGTGTGCCGTTTGTCGTTTTACAGAATACTTCGACTAAAGACAATGTCCAGAAGTCTTGTATTAAGGTATCAGTTCTAATATTATGACCAATATCTGTGACTTCATGAACAGTTGGGTGTCGTCTGTCGTTTTAGAGAATACTTTGACTGAAGACAACGCCCAGAAGTCTTCTATACAGGGTTTAGTTCCAATATTATGACCGATATCTGTGACTTCATGAACAGTTGGGTGTCGTCTGTCGTTTTAGAAGATACTTTGAATAAAGTCAACGTCTAGAAGTCTTACATCAAGATTTAAGTTGCAATATTAGGACCGATATATGTGACTTCATGAACACTTGGGTGTCGTTTGTCGTTTTAGAGAATACTTTGACTAAAGACAACGTCCAGAAGTCTTGCATTAAGGTTTCAGCTCTAATATTATGACCGATATCTGTCACTTTATGAACAGTTGGGTGTTGTGTGTCATTTTAGAGAATACTTTAACTAAAGACAACGTCCAGAAGTCTTGCATAAAGGTTTCAGTTCTATTATTATGACCTATATCTGTCACTTCATGAACAGTTGGGGGTCGTCTGTCGTTTTAGAGAATACTTTGACTTAAGACAACGTAGAGAAGTCTTGCATTAGGGCTTCAGTTCTAATATTATGACCGATAACTGTGACTTCATGAACAGTTGGGTGTCATTTGTCATTTTAGAGAATACTTTTACTAAATTAACATGCAGAAGTCTTACATACAGGGTTCAGTACCAATATTATGACCAATATTTGTGACTTCATGATCAGCTGGGCGTCGTCTGTCGTTTTAGAGAATACTTTGACTGAAGCAATGCCTAGAAGTCTTCCATACAGGGTTTAGTTCCAATATTATGACCGATATCTGTGACTTTATGAACAGTTGGGTGTCGTCTGTCGTTCTAGAAGATACTTTGAATAAAGACAACGTCTAGAAGTCTTACATTAAGATTTCAGTTCTAATATTAGAACCGATATATGTGACCTCATGAACAGTTAGGTGTCGTTTGTCACTTTAGAAAATTGTTTGACTAGAGACAACGTCCTGAAGTCTTGCTTTAAGGTTTCAGCTCTAATAATATGACTGATATACGTGACTTCATGAACAGTTGGGTGTCGTTTGTTGTTTTAGAGAATACTTCGACTAACGACAACGTCTAGAAGTCTTGCAATAAGGTTTCAGTTCTAATATTATGACAGATATCGGTGACATCATGGAGTGTCAGGCACAGTTATTTGCATTAGAGCACCTTTCGACTATGGAAAATGCCCGAAGGCATTCTACGCAGTATTTGGTTCCTATCTTATGACCAATATTTGTTGTATCATAAAGAAACAGGTGTGCTCTGTGGAATTAGAGGATATTTCAAACACACACACATCAGCCGAGAGCCTGCCACTATGGCCTCAATTGTAGTCTTATGACTCACTTAAATCTGTCAGATCATGAAGTTTCAGGCGTGATTATTAGGTTGAGTGCTATAAAATATAATGTGTATATACTGAAGGTACCAGCATATTCAAGATATTGTTAATATATTTTGTAGTGCAGGTATAGAAACCCGGTGGTTTGTAAACCTGATCAGGAGGGCAGCCGCCGCCTCATTCCTTAAAGAGAGGAGGGGGGGGGCTCAATGTCAACTCCATATACTAACATAATGGTGAGGGGGCGCTAAGTCAGCCCCTACATGGAGGGGGGCCCCGCGACAAACTTTTGCCCCCTCCCTCCTACTAAGGAGAACTCTGCACACGCCTATGATAGACGTACAGTATGCTTGACGGAAATGTTCATTCGCGGGAGGGGCACGCGCACCGATATTAATTCCTGGTGAATACCACTGTAGTTACTTTGTGCAGTGGAATGTCAATTACTTCTAAAATAGTCTAAAATGTGGTGGGTGAAGCACTATCAATTTTTAACGTGTTTTCATATCCTCTAAAACAAATAAACCCGCTCCAGTTAGAAATGTGCCGTTCTGTACTGAACTTGGACAGTTCTAAGCCAAGAGGTCAAGCAACATTGTGTATCGACCTTGGAGGCGTGGGCGTCAACGCGGTTGACGCGTGCCGAAGGTGGCGCTCCGTTTTCCTCCACAGGCGCGACTAGACGCTTTTGACGCGTAGGCGCGTGCATACGCGTGCCAGTGGTTGGCACTTTACGACGCATGGGCAGTGGCAGCCACCGCACCGCAAGGGCTAGCAGTGGGCTATTCTAAACTTGCAATTATAACGCAGCACGCGGCCTGTAATTCACACTAAATTATCAAATCCAGCTAAAAATTGCTTTTTATTTTCTCGACAAATGACAGATTACAACTGAAAAATCCCTCGTAAACAGTCTATCTATCAGCAAATAAATGATTTGAACACGGCACACTCGGTAGTTACGGATATCACGGCGGGAAGACGCGACTAGTCCACGCGTGCACGGGCGATCACCCTGAAAAAGCCACGCATTCAAAATGAATAGCTCAAGGTCACTAGGCGTGGACGAGGTATTTTCTTTGCCCTTGCCATCCCTCCCTGTTTAGCTTCCAGTGCTTTTGCTGGGACGAGAGAAAAGAGAACGTAATCGCAGCACGCGACAAATATTTATAGCTTCACTCGCGCTGGACGGATTCTTCAATTTTTACGGCGTTGAATTCGTGAGGCAATAAGCTCTTCTAGTGAATGCATTCTATGGTTACTTAATATAGTGTTTCAGGGCCCATTTGAACATGGTCATCGTCTTCTTCTTCTGCTGTGCAGCACAAACTATTATCACTACATGTCTGTTGAACGACTCTACACCTTTGTGTATATATATATATATATATATATATATATATATATATATATATATATATATATATAGATTTTATGCAGTAAAAGCTAATTAATTCGGATTGCACGGGACCTGAATAACTGTCCGAATTATCCGAATACCGAATTAACGAACGAACAGGGAAAACAACATTGAAAATCAAGCTGCAGAAGCATACCATTATTTGTTGAAGTTTTTTGTAATTGTTGTCTGCGTTTTCGTGCAGATTCTGGCTGACATCACAATTTTTCTTAACTGTTCCCAATGGCCAACAGCACGCAAGCTATCGGGAGTGTTCAGGCAGGCGTCCTATAACATTAACAGCGCCTCCGAGACTTCCCGTGAGGTGCGATCTCCTCGCATATTTCTTCGTCGGAATCGTGGTCTTCATAGGCGCCCGTGACATCAATAATAATCCCTTGATCGGTCAGGAGACCACTCGTTTCGACATCATGATCAATCGCGATGTAGTCCTGAAAGGTCACATCTTTGGGAAGGACAGCATCGAAAGTCGGGCAGTCATCGTCGGTGGACTCGGCTGACACCTCCTCGATGCCATCGTCAGCTACTGCTGCATGCTTGGGCCTCACAAAACCGCTGTGCCGAAAACAGATGGCGATAACTTGCGGCGGAGTGTTTTTTCACACGTGGGCGATGGTGTGCACTGCACCGAGTAAGTCTACTTGATACAACTTTCCAGCTTCTCAGCATAGGACCATTCGCTCTAGCATGTGCTTGCGGTACTTCGACTTCACGTAGTGAATGATACCCTGGTCCATCGGCTGAAGAGCAGACGTAGTGTTGGGCGGCAAAAAAACTACTTTGATGTTCTTCAATTCGACTGTACAGGTATAGGCACTGCAGTTGTCCACAACCATAATTATCTTGCGGTCCTTCGACGTGAAGTGCCGGTCCAACTGCTTCAGCCAGCCGCGAAAAATGTCCGATGTCATCCATGCCTTCCTGTTCGCTGTGTACTCGACAGGAAGGCTTTGGCGCTCTTAAAACAACGTGGCTTAAGCGCCTTCCCGACGACAAGTAGGGGCAAGCGCTCCGTGCCAGTCATATTGGCGGCAAGAAGCACAGTTATCCTTTGCTTGCACTTCTTGCCACCAATGCACGTGTCCCCTTTGAAAGTCACCGTCTTGTCGGGCAGAGCTCTGAAAAATAGAGCAGATTCATCTGCATTGAACACGTCAAGTGGTTCATATGCGGCGATGTGCTCCAGCAGCTTCACATTTCTCCACTCGGTGGTCACGCTTTCGTCAACACTGGCCTTTTTGCCGCGCACACTCCTGAAGACAAGTTGGTGTCTCTTTCGAAACCTCGCAAACCACCCTTCTGTCGCTTTGAACGATTAAATGTTCATCATTGCAGCATACTTCTCACCTTGCGCCATGATGAGAGGTCCGCTCAAAGGCAGATGCGCGTTGCGACAGTCAGTAATCCACCGGAGCAAAGCTTCTTCGAGCTCGGGATGAGCTGCGGTTCGCAACCGCTTTCTAGAGGCATGAAACTTCTCGCTTTCGAAGGCTTGTCGAATCTGTTGTTCATGTTTCACGTACGTTCTTAACGTTCTCCGCTTCACGTTGTACTTGGTCATAACCTGCTGTCGCGATTCGCCGTTCTTCAGTGCTTCCGAAAATTTCCACTTTAGTCGCCAAGTTTTTCGCGTCGTAGTTCTGCCGCTTTTTCGGCGTTGCCATCACTCTAGCGCGCGATGGCGGTGGCTTGCAAATACGGTCACAATGAAAGAAGAAGAAGAGAACTCCACAAGAAGAGATGGTTCCGACACGACAACACAAGGGAAAATGGCGTCGGAGGCGCTGAGTGGAGAAAAAAGAAGACGCCGACGTTCGGTGACGCTGCGATCACTCTCACTAGTTGATAATGATGGCGATGCCACTAAGGTTTCGGTTTGACTCCAGTGGTGCCAGCGCTGCTTTATCACTTTTGTGTTGCAGCAGCCGTCAGCATTTGTCCGAATTAAGCGGTGCGGAGCCGAATTCCGACAAAATAACGAAGGTTTGGTCCCATAGATGAACATGCACTTTGGCCGGGACCAATAGAGCCGTCCGAATTACCCGAATATCCGAATTAACGGGTGTCGAATTAACGAGCTTTTACTGTATATATATATATATATATATATATATATATATATATATATATATATATATATATATATATATATATATATATAGATATATATATATATATATATATATATATATATATATATATATATATAGAAGAGAGAAAAGAGTACATATATATACATAAAAATATATTGCTTTTACAGTTTTATGTATCCCCAAATGTATTTTTCCCAGTCGATTCATAAAATCACGGAAGGAAACAAGGGAAGAAAAAGACGAAGAACAATATACGATAAAGCAATTAAGTAGGAGTATTATGAACACGTCGTCCGCGTGGCCCAACGGATAAGGCGTCTGACTCCGGACTAAAAGATTGCGGGTTCGAATGCTGCCGCGGACGAAGTTTTTTGCCACAAAAAATGAACTTTTTATAGAGTATTTGCTTCCTATTTTGAGAACGTGATTCTCGTTTCATCCTCATTTTCAAGGATGACTGCTAAAATTCCATTTGCGTTTTGATACACCGTTTAAGAGGTTCTCTAGACCAAGCAAACCGGAAGGTTAGGTGATGGGCAAGATTAACAGAGTGCTAGAAAAGAAGATAGTGAACTGCCACATCAGGCGCATCTGGCTGACAATATAATATAGACGAAGAGTTGTCGTAGACATACACTTCAATACAAGCCACAGTGCTGTTCTGGTTGCGTTACACAAATTTTTCAAACAACAGCGAGATTGCGCTGAAAGTGCCACCGACTTCTGATAAAAATTTATCTCGTTTTTTTCAATATTTTTCGTTCACGGGATCGAATCCCGGCTGCGGCGGCTGCCTTTCCAATAGAGGTGGAAATGTAGGCCCGTGTACTCAGATTATGGTGCACGTTAAAGAAGCCTAGGTGGTCAAAATTTTCGGAACCCTTCACTACAGCGTCTCTCATATTCATATGGTGGTTATAGAACTCTAAACCCCACATATCAATTATCAAATCAAAGGTACACCTAACGGCAACAGCAAGAGCATGCACAAAGCGTGACAATCGAGGTTAGCAATCTATCCGGGAGCATCGTGTTTCGCCATAGTACGGTCACCTCTTGTCATCCCGTCCTCTTTCCCTTTTTCTTCACTTTCCCATTACCCCCGATGACGAGTTGCAGGCTATAAACTTGCTTGTAACATTAACCCCTTCTCCCCCTCCTCATTAATGTGGTCCTGTAACACTTTTTGAGCATGGTCAGTAAACGCTGCCGATTGGTAGTAGAGGCTCCTGACATTACGTGAGCCAATAATAGGGAGTTTTAGAATACCGTTTGTAAGCGCTGTGGGCGTTGCGGGTGCCATATGAGTTTTAAAATAGCGTTTGCTCTGCTGCGATCCGCAACGCACGACCGCAGCAACATCGTAGCCTCGAAACCAGGGCTTGCAGGCCCCATGCGGGCCACCATCACCGCCCGTAGCCTGGAAACCAGCGCTTGCGGGCCACTTGCAGGCCGCCATCACCACACGCAATTTAAGATTTTTTGCGTGCGGTCCGCGAACGCGAACTCCGACTCGCGTAAAGTGCCAAGCACTGGCACGCGTATGCTCGCGTCTACGCGTCAAAAGCGTCAAATGCACCTCTCGGCATCGGAGAGGCATACGCGAGGATGCGCGAGGGATCAAGCCGGGCCAACGCCACCTCTAAACAATGCCAGGGTAATGGCTCGCGCTCGCAGCGGAGTTGGCCTGCCTTCAATTTTGAGCAAGCGCCACGCAGTGGCGCTCGCGACCGAGACTAATATAGTAGTTATAAAGTGTGAAAAACAGGTATCCAAGCCTGCAGAGGTAAAACGGGGGCTTAGGCAGGGATGTCCCCTGTCACTCTTATTATTCATGATGTACCTACAAGGATTATAGGCCAAATTTGAGGGAAGTGGACTGGGCTTCAAGCTCTCTTTAGTCAAACAAGAAAAACTCATTGATCAGGCACTACCAGCATTAATGTACGCAGATGATATAGTGCTAAAGGCCAACAACAAGGAAGATTTGCAGAGATTGATGGACATCTGCGGTAATGAGGGAGATAGGTTAGATTTTAGATTCAGCAATGAAAAATCAGCAGTCATGATTCTCAATGACAACGACGGTATTGAGCTTAGAATACAGGAGATCACGCTAGAGATAACAGATAGATACAAATATCTGGGCGTATGGATAAGCAATGGGACCGAGTACCTGAGAGAACACGAAATATACGTAACGACTAAGGCTAACAGGAATGCAGCAGTGATGAAAAGTAGGGCACTGTGGAATTACAATAGGTATGATGTTGTGAGAGGAATATGGAAAGGGGTCATGGTTCCTGGGCTGACGTTCGGCAATGCGGTCTTGTGCATTAGATCAGAAGTTCAAGCAAGATTAGAAATTAAGCAACGTGGAATAGGTAGGCTTGCTTTAGGAGCTCACGGGAATACACAAAATCAGGGAGTACAAGGTGATATGAGATGGACATCATTTGAGGGCAGGGAAGATAGCAGCAAGATAAAATTTGAGAAGCGATTGAGAGAAATTGGGGAGGAGCGTTGTGCTAGGAAGGTTTTCAGCTACTTGTGCATGAAGAATGTCGATACAACATGGAGGAAGCGAACCAGGAAATTGACTGGCAAATACTTAGAAAACAGCAGGTGGCCAAATCAAAAAAGAACTATCGGTTAAGAAGAAAGTGAAGGAAACGGAGACTGGCATGTGGAGAATGGGCATGATTAAGAAGTCCGCACTAGAGATCTATCGAACTTTTAAGCAGGAAATCGCCAAGGAAAGGTTCTATGATAATACTCGGGGTAGGTCTCTACTGTTTGAGGCCAGGACGGGAGTACTGCGAACGAAGACATATCGGGCCAAATACGAAGGGGTAGACACAGTATGCAGTGCGTGGGGAGAGGAAGAAGAAACCGCCGAACACTTCATAATGTTCTGTAAAGGGCTTCACCCTATAGTTCAGGATGATGGCGCAGAGTTTTTCAAAGCACTGGGGTTTAGGGACCGGGAGGGCAAAATAGACTTTAAGTGGGTACACTTAACCAAAAGGAGGTTATCTGATTGGTGGGTAAAGTCAAGGCACGAGTGAAAATTAAACCCTTCGCTGCAAATTACGAATCCTCGAACTCACCTTTGAAAGAAAAAAAATAAATCTAGTTTTCGGTTCATTAAGCATTACGGCTTAGTGGCGCTAGCCAGCGCCCGATTTAAAGGGTACAGCCATATTCATCCATCTATCCATCCACCCATCCATCCATCCATTCATCCATCCATCCATCTATTATCACGGCAGCGGGCGGTACCAGCTGCACGTTCTTCATCTGTGGCCCATAGGGGTGCGGCAGTCGAGAGTTGTTCGAGGCCTGCAACTGTACACCGCTGTTTCGGAGGCTGTGCAATGTGTTGCGTTGTTGCACCGTCCACCACAGGTGACGCTAGCGACCGAGAACATTCTAAAATAAAGAAGGGAAAGTGTGTGGCAGCCGTTTTTCTTCTCATGCGGCAGGCATCTTCTAGAGGAGGTGTTGGCCGGGCTTGATATTTTTGCCACGCGTATGCTACGTCACCACGCGTACAGCGGCGCCAACCAACCAGAAGCCGCGATGCCTCGGAACGTTATGCCTGATGGCCGACGCTTCGAAGGCACAGCCGAATGATGAAAGCAAGCACGGAAACTACTCCAAACGTTCCTGAATGACAGCTTCGTAATCTATAACGACAACGACACGACGAACAACTGCGAGTGCAACCAGCGTGACGTGGTTTCGTGCCGAGTTCGAGCGACGCCGACAAATCCAGCGGATGCCGGCCGGCTATGCTTCCGCCGGTCCCGAGTGCGATCGTCAGCCGAGCGAAAACATCACACAGACTTCTGGAGCATGTCGGTGTTGTTGTGATTTGATCTGTGATTTTCTTTGCTAAAAACGAGTGTAAACAGACTTCGGAGGTTCGAAGCTTTAAGCGTGTGCCCTCGCCTACCTCGGAGCCAATTCAGAGCGGTGTCATCTGCATTCAGCGTAGGCCTCTACCCTCTAGTTTGTATGAACCAGCACATGCGAAGAACATCGGCTGAAAAAATTTACGGTAGTCTCCGTCGCAGCACAGAGACCATATACAACGCCCGAAACATTGCGTAGTGCATACGGAGGAGTTTTTATCTGCATTGTGTTTGTTTACAAATCGTATTCACCATCGCTGAAAGCGAAAGTCGCACTGGCCAGCACATTTCTGTGATGTGAAATCGTACGTACTAATATAAGTGTATTCGCGAATTGTATGACGCTGAAACATTCGTTGGCTTCGGTGCTGATCGTTTTCGCGTGTTGCCAAGCTAATAACAAGCATGCGCTGGTTGGTAGCAGTGTGATGTGACTTCGTGTCGGGTGCCAGAGACGCTGGCACATTCAGCTGTCAGCGGTCTCATTTCCATTCACGTACAAGATAGAAACTCGAACGTGGGTTGCTGTGGTGATAGAAAAAAATTGCATGATTAGGTGCTGCTGGTATTGCCTGCTAAATCACTTCTCTCTTGTTCTGTTTTGCCGCCATGCTCAGTAGCAGATACGTGGTTTGGAGGCATTCTAACACACATTCTTAATTAATAGTTCATTCTGATACTCAGCTATAAGCCTACAATGGCGCGTCTCCATCGTTTTAAAGTTTACTATATAAACGTGTTTTGTTTACAGCTGAACAGATAACTTAAACCTTGTGAGAAGCACATGATTTTAAATCAGCTACACGATGACACGATATTAGGAAGAGTAGGTCACCACATGTATGCACAGAAAGAATGGAAGTGCACTAATACTGTACTGCACTTTGTAGAGAAGAAATACAAAAAGTACCTCATGTGGCTTACTACCTTTCAGAACTGTGCATGTATTTTTCTGTTTCTCCAGACTGTAATGAGCTGAAGATATTATTAGATGGTTTCGAACATTGAATCTTTGTATTGTTTCCAAGGACTGCTTCATTTCTGTTCAGTTTTTTGTGTACATATTAACATGGACTATATATGCATGCACTTAAGCATATTCAAAATATCAAGATAATCAGTTGAGCGATGTTAGAAAACTTGCCAAAACTTCTGTGCGGTGCTCTGGTGCAATTTTATGACAGGTATCTGTCCCATCAAAATTTTGGGCATGCTTTATTGCATTATAGGGTATTTTGACTAATGATGACATGTGAAAGCCTTTTGCACAGTGCTTGGCCGCAATCTCAAAACCAAAGTCTGTCTCATCAAGAAGCGTCAGATGCATTTTATAGATGTTAAAGGATATTTAAACTAACAGCAAAGTGCAGAAAACTTTAACACAGCACTGATCTGCAATCGCAATCTACCTTAGAAGCAATTGTAGTGCTCTCTAACACGTTCGAATAAAGTTATGCTTTCATTTTGTATATATCTGCACCACTCCTGCAGTAGCCTCACATTGGGCTGCCGTATTTGAATATAAATAAATATACCATCCGAAAGTGTTCCACGCTGTGCTCGGTTCCAATATGATCACTAATATTTGTTGCATTGTGAAGTGTCGGGTGAGTTTTATTGCAATGGACAACATCTTGGCTGCCTTTCATATCGGGTTCAGTTCCAGTATTATGACTGATATCTGTGACTCCATGAAGAGTTGGGTGAGGTTTGTCGTTTTAGAGAATACTTTAACTACAGACAACAACCAGAAGTCTTCCATACAGGGTTCAGTTGCAGTAATATGACCAATATCTGTCTTATGATGAAAGTTTCAAGTACACTTAGTTGCATCACAGCATATTTTGAATACAAAAAATGCCCAGAGACATTCTACGTAGTGCTTAGTTCCATTCTTATGACCAGTATCTGTTGTATCATTAACAGCCAGATGTGGTGTCTTGCATTAGAGGATACTTTTAATAGCCTTACCATTCAAATGCACTCCGCACAGGGCACAATTACCGCCTCATGACATAAATCCGCCACATCATGAAGAGTAGGGTGTGGGTTTTTGCATTGGAGAACATTTCGGCTCCAGACAACGTTCAAAAGCCTTCTATTCAGGGTTCAGTTCTAATATTATGACCGATATATGTGACTTCATGAACAGTTGGGTGTCGTTTGTCGTTTTAGAGAATACTTCGAATAAAGACAACGTCCAGAAGTCTTCCATACAGGGTTCACTTCCAACTTTATGAGCGATATCTGTGACTTCATAAACAGTTGTGTGTCGTTTGTCGTTTTAGAGAATACTTCGACTAAAGACAATGTCCAGAAGTCTTGCATTAAGGTATCAGTTCTAATATTATGCCCGATATCTGTGACTTCATGAACAGTTGGTTGTCGTCTGTCGTTTTAGAGAATAATTTGACTGAAGACAAGGCCCAGAAGTCTTCCATACAGGGTTTAGTTCCAATATTAGGACCGATATCTGTGACTTCATGAACAGTTGGGTGTCGTCTGTCGTTTTAGAATTTACTTTAAATAAAGACAACGTCTAGAAGTCTTACATTAAGATTTCAGTTCTAATATTAGGACCGATATATATGACTTCATGAACAGTTAGGTGACGTTTGTCGTTTTAGAGAATACTTTTACAAAAGACAACATGCAGAAGTCTCCCATACAGGGTTCAGTAGCGATATTATGACCGATATCTGTGACTTCATGAACAGTAGGGTGTCATCTGTCATTTTAGAATATACTTTGGCTAAAGACAACGTTTAGAAGTCTTGCATTAAAGTTTCAGTTCTAATATTATGACCGTTATATGTGACTTCATGAACAGTTGGGTGTCGTGCGTCGTTTTAGAAAATACTTTGACTAGAGACAACGTCCAGAAGTCTTGAATTAAGGTTTCAGTTCTAATAATATGACCTCTATCTGTGACTTCATGAACAGTTGGGTGTCGTCTGTCATTTTAGAGACTACTTTGTATAATGACAATGTCCAGAAGTCTTGCATGAAGGTTTAAGTTCTTATAATATGACCATTATCTCTGACTTCATGAACAGTTGGGTCTCGTCTGTCATTTAAAAGAATAGTTTAACCAAATACATCGTCCAGAAGTCTTGCATTATGGTATCAGTTCTAATATTATGACCGATATCTGTGACTTCATGAACAGTTGGGTGTCGTCTGTCGTTTTAGAGAATACTTTGACTGAATACAACGCCCAGAAGTCTTCCTTACAGGGCTTAGTTCCAATATTATGACCGATATCAGTGACTTCATGAACAGTTGGGTGTCGTGTGTCGTTTTAGAATATACTTTGAATAAAGACAACGTCTAGAAGTCTTACATTAAGATTCAAGTTCTAATATTAGGACTGATATATGTGACTTCATGAACAGTTGGGTGTCGTTTGTCGTTTTAGAGAATACAGTTGGGTGTCGTGTGTCGTTTTAGAATATACTTTGAATAAGGACAACGTCTAGAAGTCTTACATTAAGATTTCAGTTCTAATATTAGGACCGAGATATGTGACTTCATGAACAGTTGGGTGTCGTTTGTCGCTTTAGAGAATACTTTGACTAAAGACAACGTCCACAAGTCTTGCACTAAGGTTTCAGCTCTAATATTATGACCGATATCTGTCACTTTATGCACAGCTGGGTGTTATCTGTCATTTTAGAGAATACTTTAACTAAAGACAACGTCCAGAAGTCTTGCATTAAGGTTTTAGTTCTAATATTATGACCTATATCGGTCACTTCATGAACAGTTGGGTGTCGTCCGTCATTTTAGAGAATACTTTGACTGAAGACAACGTAGAGAAGTCTTGCATTAGGGTTTCTGTTCTAATATTATGACCGATAACTGTGACTTTATGAACAGTTGGGTGTCATTTGTCATTTTAGAGAATACTTTTACTAAAAAAACATGCAGAATTCTTTCATACAGGGTTCAGTACCAATATTATGACCGATATCTTTGACTTCATGAACAGTAGGGTGTCGTCTGTCGTTTAAGAATATACTTTGACTAAAGACAACGTCCAGAAGTCTTGCACTAAGGTTGCAGTTCTAATGTTATGTCTAATATCTGTGACTTCATGAACAGTTGGGTGTCGTCTGTCAGTTTAGAGAACACTTTGACTAAAGACAACGTCCAGAAGTCTTGCATTAAGGTTTCAGTTCTATTATTATGACCGATATGTGTCACATCATGAAGTGTCAGGTACAGTTAGTTGCATTAGAGCACATTTCGACTATGAAAAATGCCCGAAGGCATTCTACATAGTATTTGGTTCCTATCTTATGACCAATATTTGTTGTATTATAATAAAACAGGGGTGCTTCGTGGCATTAGAGGATATTTCGAACACACGCACATCAGCCGAAAGCCTGCTACTCTGGCCTCAATTGTAGTATTATGACTGACTTAAATCTATCAGATTATGAAGTTTCAGGCGTGATTATTAGGTTGAGTGCTATAGAATATGATGCGTAAATATACTGAAGGTGCCAGCATATTCAAGATATTGTTAATAAATTTTGTAGTGCAGGTATAGAAGCCCGGTGGTTTGTAAACCTGATCAGGAGGGCAGCCGCCGCCTCATTCCTTAAAGAGAGGAAGGGGGGGGGGGCTCAATGTCAACTCCTTATACTAACATAATGGTGAGGGGTCGCTTAGTCAGCCCCTACATGGAGGGGGGCACCGCGACAAACTTTTGCCCCCTCCCTCCTTCTTAAGGAGAACTCTGCACACGCCTATAATAGACGTACAGTATGCTTGACGCGAATGTTCATTCGCGGGAGTGGCACGCGCACCGATATTAATTCCTGGTGAATACCACTGTAGTTACTTTGGGCACTGGAATGTCAATTACTTCTTAAATAGTCTAAAATGTGGTGGGTGAAGCACTATCAATTTTAACGTGTTCTCATATCCTCTAAAACATATAAACCCGCTCCAGTTAGGAATGTGCCGTTCTGTACTGAACTTAGACAATTCTAAACCAAGAGGTCGAGCAACATAGTGCATCGGCTTCGGCCGCGTGAGCGTCAACGCGGTTGATGCGTGCCAAAGGTTGCGCTCCCTTTTCCTCCACAGGCGCGACCAGACGCTTTTGACGCGTAGGCGCGTGCATACGCGTGCCAGTGGTTGGCACTTTACGACGCATGGGCAGTGGCAGCGACCACACCTCAAGGGCCCGCGTGCGCTATTCTATAACTTGCAATTAAAACGCAGCACGCGGCCTGTAATTCACAAAAAATTATCAAATCCAGCTAAACATTGCTTTTTATGTTCTCGACAAATGGCAGATGATAACTGAAAAATCACTCGTACACAGTCCATCTATCAGCAAATATCTATTCCATCTATCAGTCCATCTATCTAGTCCATATCTAGATAGTCCAAATATCTAGTCCATCTATCAGTTGCGGTCATCTGGGCTGCTTGCTCCTGGGTCCCCGGATCCTGCGAGCTGACTGGCACCGACCGCCTGCCTCTTCCTTGGCCTACCGAAACCCTTCTGAGGCCTAACTTGGATGAAACCGGCGCCTCAATCTGGCAACGCGGAACGTCCGTATCGCCTCATGACGTCAACTGGGGAGTATATAAGCGCCATCCTTCAGCCGCCTACTTTGGGTACGACGCCGCATCTGGGATGGGTGACTCACGACCACTGCTGTTACAGGTTGTGGTCATCTGGGCTGCTTGCCCCTGGGTCCCCGGATCCTGCGAGCTGACTGGCACCGACCACCTGCCTCTTCCTTGGCCTACCGAAACCCTTCCGAGGCCTAACTTGGATGAAATCGGCGCCTCAATCTGGCAACGCGGAACTTCCGTATCGCCTCATGACGTCAACTGGGGAGTATATAAGCGCCATCCTTCAGCCGCCTACTTTGGGTACGACGCCGCATCTGGGATGGGTGACTCACGACCACTGCTATTACAGGTTAGTTATATGAGGGGTGCTGCCTGTACCACGTGTAGTCATTCCTGTCTCATTGCGGTGTCGTGCCCACCAGAGTTTTGCGATGTGCTGAAGCGAGTGTTGTGTTTGCCGTATAAGTTGTGCTCTGATGCCTTGAGGACATTGCTTATGCTTTCTGACGACGTCGAGTCGAATCCGGGACCAATGAGCAAAACTGAAGCTGATTCGTTTGCTTCGGCATTAGAAACAATAAAAAAACTTGAAGCTGATCACACCGCGATGTCAGCTGACCTGAAACGACTAAGTGGCGAGCGAGAGACTACTAAAAATGAGATAAAATTATTCCATGCTAAAATCGCTGCCCTAGAGGGAACACTTGCTTTGCAAAATAACGCAGGAGGACCCACTGAGAATGCTCTGCTGCACGTTTCGGATCGGCTGACGGAAATCACGTCTAGATGCGACAATGCTGAACATAGGCAGCGGCGGTCAAACCTTCTCTTCTTTGGAATTGAGGATAGCGAACCAGAGGATTGGGCCCAGTCCGAGGAAAAAATAATTACCTTTTGTTCTGAACGACTCGACATAACAACAGCTAGTGCACAGTTTGAACGGGTTCACAGGCTTGGCAGGTTCAACGAGGGAAAAAAACAGACCAATAATTGCAAAACTAACCTTCTTCAAAGATAAACAGCAGATTTTGTCCTCTGCACGGAAACTAAAAGGTTCAACGTTTTCAATCGGCGAAGATTTTTCGCCGGCGACGCGACAGGCCAGGCGCAAATTAGTGAGCTTTGGCAAAGCCCAAAATAAGGCTTTCAAAGTGTCAGTTGACAGGTTGCACATTGATAAAAAAACATACGTCTATGACATCAACACGGACGCACTTGTGCTATCAAGCAGATAGCTAAAGTCGAACAAGTGCTTGCAAGATCCCAATGTGACTTCACTTCATACCATTCCTACATTATCGCTGTCATTAACTAATATCCGCAGCCTGGTGCCGAAACGGGATTTAGTCTGCTCATTTCGAGATGACAGCGACTGCGACATACTTGCCCTTACTGAAACGTGGCTAAACCCAGATATCACCGATATCGAAATTTTCCCCGATCGTAACAACTTCCACATATATCGAAATGACCGTAAAAATAAGCGTGGCGGAAGTGTACTTCTTGCAGTAAGAAAGACTGTGCAATCATATACTATCAATGTTCACTCTGATTTAGAAATGATCTGGGTTGCCTGTGTTACAAAGTTCACCACACTACTTATCGGCAATTGCTGCCGGCCCCCCGATTGTTCCCATTCATTTGTAGACGACTTGCGCAGTAGCATAACCCAGGCCACTAATTTATGTCGCACCGACGCCATCTACATTTTCGGCGACTTTAACTTTCCCGAAATAGATTGGATCCAATTGTCTTCCTCTTGCCGCAATTCCACGGAATTTATAAACCTTGCGTTAGATTTTAACCTATCTCAAATAGTAAACCAACCTACGCGCGGCTCTAACATCCTTGACCTAATTCTTACGACAGTTCCTGAAACCGTAGGTACCGTTCTTAACATAGATGGTTTTAGCGACAACAGCCTCCTCCAAGTAACTCTTAACATTCCACTACGTTTCTCCGGCACCGACCACAAAAATATTCGCGACTATAGTAAGGCCAACTACAGCCAATTTAACGCCGAACTCGAAATTTTTTACAACGACACATTCCGACCCCTTTTCGACCGTCGTTCAGTAAATGATAACTGGGTGCTGTACCAAGATAAACTATGTACACTAACTAATCAGTATGTCCCCCTCGTAAAAGTGAAAAACGATAAAACAAACCCATGGTTTACGAAATCTCTCAGGCAACTCGGAAATAAAAAGAAACGTTTATACCGCACAGCTAAACGCCATGACACGCCCTCTGCGTGGCAGACATACAAGAATTTTGTGAAAAGCTACTGCGCGGCCGTACAATCTGCTAAACTTAAATATTATTCTGTCGATCTACCTTCCCTCTTGAAATCAAATTCCAAGAAGTTCTGGTCACTTGTTTCTCCTCAACAACATGGCCAACAAACATCTTTGCTAGATAACGACCATGCCCCTCTTTCAGATAGTCATTGCACATCAGCATTTAACGCATTTTTTTTCATCCGTTTTCACCCTGGAAGACCATTCCGACGTACCATACGTTCCCGAACTTGACATTGCATACATGGAACCTATAAAAATAACTGCCGAGGGTATTGCTCTTCTAGTTAATAACCTCAAGCTTTCCACTTCAGCCGGCATCGACGACATTAATTCTAAAATTCTCAGAAACACCGCCTCCGTTTCTGTTAACATTTTGTATCACCTTTTCAGGTAATCTTTAGCGACAGGTCAACTCCCTTCTGACTGGAAAATTGGTGAAATAGTGCCTGTGTTGAAAGTCGGTAATAAGCATTTACCCGAAAGTTACCATCCAATTTCTCTTACATGTATATGCTGCAAACTTCTTGAACACATAATCGCTTCCCATGTTTTCCGACACTTAGAATCAAATAATTTCTTCTTTCTGAACCAACACGGATTCAGAAAGGGTTTTTCTTGCGAAACACAGCTGCTAGAACTAACAACCGAGCTGCATTCCAATATGAACAGTAACCTTCAGACTGATTGTATCTTCCTCGATTTTTCTAAAGCCTTCGATCGCGTAGCCTATTGCCGTCTGATTTCTAAATTATCTGCCCTCCGATTAGACTCTCTTACCATATCTTGGCTTCGCAACTTTCTTTCACTTCGTCAGCAGTTTGCTATAATTAACAATTCCCCTTCCCCTCTTTCTCACGTAACTTCTGGCGTTCCACAAGAGTGCGTCCTCGGCCCCCTACTGTTCTTAATCTATGTAAATGATCTGCCAAATAACATATCTTCCTGCATGCGTATTTTCGCAGATGATTGCATAATTTACCGTCCTATATCATCCCCCGACGACCACTTAACTCTACAAAGGGACCTTCACCGCATTAATGACTGGTGTAACAAATGGTTAATGTCCCTGAACACGGAAAAATGTAAAATAATCTCCTTTACGTTCAAACAAAACGTTTGCACTTTCCACTACACTATGAATAATTCTGCACTATCACAGGCATCATCCTATAAGTATCTTGGTGTCCATTTCACACCCAATCTCTCCTGGACTCACCACATCACCACCATTAGCGCGAAAGCCTCCAAGTCCTTAGGATATCTACGCCGTAATTTACATAGCTGTCCCGCTCACGTCCGTCAACTAGCCTATCAAACCTTTGTCCGTCCCCAGCTTTAATTTGCCGCTCCTATCTGATCCCCTTATCAGAACTACTTAATTAACATGCTTGAAGCTATTCAAAATAGGGCGGCCCGTTTCATTTCACGTAATCATGACTATCGCAGCAGCATAACGCAAATTAAAAACAATCTTTCTCTTCAACCCCTGAGCACTCGTCGCGACATTTCCCTTCTTTGCCTCTTTCACAAATACGTGTACAACAACAGACCCCTCCCACTCCACCTCAATGTTCCTTCCATTACTTCACGTAGGTTGCATAATCACTTCAGCTTCAAGCGATTATACGGGGCAACTGATTCATTCAACTCATCGGCTCTTCCTCGCGCCATACGTTTGTGGAATGGTCTTCCAGATAACATCGCATCTGTATCAGACAATAATTCTTTCCGTCAGTTGCTGCTTACTCTCTTCTCACAATAGATTTGCCACTGTTCTGCACATTTTTTTAGTGTCGGATTTTGTGCCCGATTATGTTTGTTGCACACTGGAAATGTTTTCTGTGTATGGGCATAGGTTCTGCGTTTTTCGGTGCTTTTCCTATTGTATGTTCTGCAACTTATAAAGAAATTACGGCACGACGTTGAGGTAAAGCCAGCTGGCTATCTTTGGTTGATGTCGCCTTCATATGCTATAATGACTGTATTCGGTTCCCACTGTCGTGTGTGCAATATGGAATCGCCTTTTATTTTTTCTTGTTATCGCCTGTTAACGTCAACTTATATTGCAAACCGCGTCATATTTTCATTGTGCTGTTACGCTTTGTAACGCGTGAATTAATTTTGTGTGATCTGTAAAACTTCACCAATTACCCCCCTTACTCAATGCCCTGTAAAGGGCCTGTAAGAAATTTTAAATAAATAAATAAATAAATGATTTGAACACAGTCGATACGGAGATCACGGCGGGAAGACGCGACTAGTCCCCGCGTGCACGGGCGGTTACCCTGAAATAGCCACTCATTCAAAATAAAAAGCTCAAGGTCACTAGGTGTGGGCGACGCATTTTCTTTGCCTTTGCCATCCCTCCCTGTTTAGCTTCCAGTGCTTTTGCCGGGACGAGAGAAAAGAGAACGCAATCGCAGCACGCGACAAATATTTATAGCTTCACTCGCACTGGACGGATTCTTCAATTTTTGCGGCGTTGGATTCGTGAGGCAATGAGCTCTTTTAGTGAATGCATTCTATGGTTACTTAATATGATGCTGATGCTGATGACCTCTGATGGATGGCGCTTACCCACAAAGGGGGATGGGCCAAGAACCGGGCGGCAGGATACTTAAATGAAACTAAACTGAAAATGAAGCCAATCTGAAAAAGTAGCTTAAAATAATACTACCAAAAAACAAAAAAATGTGTGCTGAGCAAGCGGTCAAACCATCTTTTGTTTTTGAAAGACATAACTACGAATTATAAACTAAAGATCTGAAAAGGTAGTGAAAAGGTAGTGAAAAGGTAAAGATCTGGAAAAAGCTCGACTAAGAAAACTAAGATATTCTTAACATTTTAACATTTGTTTATGATGTTATCAAGCATTGTCAGTCAAATAAAGAAAAATCAGACTAGGCGTAACAAAAGCTACTCGATGCATCTGCTAAGACAAGGTAGTTTCAGTAACGTCATTTGAAAGAAGAACTAAGAAACCGAAAACGCGAGATGCAAGATCGGTCTTTACCACAATGCGCAGAGTTGCTCTAGTAAGTACCCTTAGCTCTCTTACAAAAATCGAAACGGCTGTTCATAAGCTACCAGCCTATAAAAAAACAACGAAGAAGAAAAAAGAAAGATACTGCAGCCCGCTTGCCTTTAATGGTAGTCACGAAGACGAAGGTCAGTGCAGTCAGCACGAACAGCAGGATGCAGAAGACACATACAATGAAAGCGAGGGCATCACTGAAAACGTTCAGTACAATAAACGTGATTATTCCCATTTGGTTGTGTGCCCTCACTGACGGTTTAGATGCATCCGAGTACACACACACAAAAAGGCGAAGCACTATACATGTATATGTCATTCTAGTGGGCTGTTCTTCTTTTGCGCCATAAGCTATACTCGCCTGCTTGAGAGTGTGATAACGATTTCTGAAGATTCATTTTTATCTCAAGGAAGGAGAAATGGGTAGCCATCACCATAAAAACACCATCTGCATTTATTTGTCCGTTTCGTAAAAACACATGTCGCCTGAAAAACACATCATACGAGATGGTGACATTCATTCATTCATTCATTCATTCATTCATTCATTCATTCATTCATAAATTCTCATAAAAACTTTATTTTGCATCACATAAATGTAACCAGGCCTTCACATTACAAACACACAAGAAAGAACAATAAACTGATACGACGTGACAATGATGCGCTGCATAGGACGACACACCTCCAAATAATTGCCGATTGCAGAAAGGATAGCCTATTTCAGGGCAACTTTAAATCGTGCGCAAAAACATCTTCAATAGTGTAACATTGTCCTTCAGATAATTTATGCAAATTATTCGTTATTTTGTTGTTTTTTTGTGGCTTTTGTTGTTATAAGAAAAAGAGAAGTGCCCACGAGGTCTTCGTTCTATCTGGTATGATTTGGAAGCAAAAGACAGTTGCATGTTAACGACACAAAGGCACAGCAAAACGAAAATTGCGTGCTGATCACGCCATAACGCCTTAGAGACTTTACACTGTGCTGCATAGTGGCGCTCATGCACGCACCGCCAAGGATCTTGATCGTCTGGAGGAGGTGTGTGCGCGGCTGATGGGCTGTGAACAAACACACAAAAAAGCCTTACTTTTTCTATTATGCGCAAAAAGCTAAATGTCTAATACTAGGTGCTCGCGTTTTTGTCACCGTGCTACCGCAATGCGGAGAATCAGAAGTAAGGGTTGAGTTTAACTGCTGCTTTAGATATCTTCGTTTCATACTCATACAAAACGCGATGTGCAAGCAACATTCACGACTATGATTCAAGCTGACAAAAAACATCAGGCCATCAAGGAACGCGCAGAACAGACAGAGCGAAAGGAGGGAAAGCGGATTATATGGAGACCTTTACGAACACTCTTGGGTCGACTAATAGATGTACTCTTGCACGGCACCCATTTCGCCATGAAACATATTTGTCGTGAAATAGGTATTCATGCAGCATTCTATTAGTATTTGTCATTCCTGTTAGTAGCGTGGTTGCCACTACACATACGCAATGCATGCTTTGTTGATGCTGCGAATGACGATGAGGAATTATGTCAGAGCCTTCCGTAGTGCGTTGGGATGGTGGGAACCATTAAAAGACCGATTCGGTACCGCTAATTATTGATTGAAGGCTGTTTGAGGCCAGTATGGAGCGGAAATGTGCAGCGGTGCCTATTAGGCTGAAAAATGGGCTTTCATGAGGGTGCTTTATAGGCTTGAATTCCAATCTGTCCAAAAAATTTAGTAGTTATGACGCGCTTTTTGCTGATTTCGTGCGATAACGACTACCGATACCGGCTGCGGCCGCAGACTACCTGGGCAGAACCGACCCTTATAGTGAACTTAAAGCCACTTTCACTGCACAGAGCAATGATTGATTGATTGATTTGTGGGGTTTAACGTCCCAAAACCACCATTTGATTATGAGAGACGCCGTAGTGGAGGGCTCCGGAAATTTTGACCACCTGGGGTTCTTTAACGTGCACCCAAATCTGAGTACACAGGCCTACAACATTTCCGCCTCCATCGGAAATGCAGCCGCCGCAGCCGGGAATCGAACCCGTGACCTGCGGGTCAGCAGCCGAGTACCTTAGCCACTAGACCACCGCGGCGGGGCTGCACAGAGCAATAGTGGGCGACATATGGTGACAAGCGTGATTAAACGTTCTCCAATTTTGCGTCGAAAAATATGATGTATGGTTTAAACCGAAGACGTCGCAACTGATGCGGTACACGGAAGTTGAATTTTCATGAGGGCTACATGCATAAGTACCGGCGTACTTAGATAAGGGCGCATGTTGAAGTACACCAGCTGTTTAGAACTCTTTTAGAGTGTCACACCTATAGAACAGGCTTAAGAACGAGTTTGTGATTTTTTGGTTCGATTTTTCCACGTAAAACCTTGGAAAATAATTTCCCAATTTTTGAGGTGTCGCCTGTCTGATATGTTTTTTTTTTACGGAACGAGCAGAATGACACGTTACTGCGACAAAAATCCGCGGTGCACCGCTACCGCTCACGACTGAGTCACTGTGCATCGGAGAAAAGCTGCTACCTGGTATTCAAATATAGCAATTCAGAACACCTGACATCACGTTCAGAGATTCGGGAAGATGTTGTCCCTTAGGAACGCTGTCGATGGCGCTGCTCGTGGCGTGCACGTCAGTGACCGCTGTGTAGCTTCCGCAGCGTTGGTACCAAGATAACATGTTTTTCTTCCTTAAACATGGGCACACACAGCAGAGCTAGGTCTACGCCACGTAAGCATAATTGATAAGACATTTACATTTAGGCTTTAAGAAACAACAGCACAAAAATTTATTAGGTTTTTAGTTAGACAACGTGAATGTACTTTCGTGGCAACAAGGCCCACAAAGACGCCTTTTTCCTTAACAAAAAAGGTAGTTATTTTGAAAAAAAAAAGCTGGACGAAATCAGCGGCTAATATAGACATTTTATTGTTAAATATACTATACGCGTAAATACACTAGTATTTGTATAATTTGCATTACAAAATATCAGTTGGGATGAGTGGAAGGCCAAATGCTTACACACGAGCTGAAATAATTATTTGTCGACATTATTTCATCAAAACACCACCTCCTATTTTTGTTGGGCGATTCAAAAAGAAGGTTTCATAGCCGGGTGATCTTAGAACCTCAGATTCATCCCTGTACCATGTTTCCGTCATCATAAGAACATGAGGTTCAGAGCGTATAGTTGAAATAAGGGTGGTTATTTGGTCTTCTTTATTTCGTGCAGATTGTGCGTTGAGATGAAGGAAGGACAAGCCATTCTTTTTCGTGGAAAGTAATGCGCATAATTTTTCGAGTGTCACGTAGTCTTTGTCTGCCATTTTTCTCTTTAGGTAACAGTCGCTTTGGTCATTAACAGTGGCTATTCTCTCATTACTGAGAGGTCCTGCACGCTGGCGATGACGTGAACTCGGCTGTCCTCAGTTTTTCGCACTTTGACCATTGTCCACCCACAGAAACTTCCATTGCTTTTCTCTCTTTAGTGAGAGCACTTGTGCAAACAATCTTTTGTTGTTGGGTGTGAGGTGGTCATTAACGTACACATTGGCACCTTGTGACTGAGCAAAACCGAGTGACTCGGTTGTTAGACGTGCCCTGCGTGCTTTACGCGAAAATTCATCCTTCTTGACCCGAGAACAAAACCTCGCAATTATGTTCGTGTCCTTTTTTGCTGGCACGCGATGCACAGCGTCGATATCATCCTTTTTTATGGGACAGTCAATTACATCACCCATTTTCTGAAGAATGGTGGCGCAATCCTCCCCCTTTTTTAATGGCACACTCTTTATATCAACGTTGTTAAGTCGCGAACGCTGTTCCATGTCAGCCAGTTTAGCAGCCAGTTCATCATTTGATTTTTGAAGAGACTTGTTTTCGGCTGAGGTGAGCTCATGCTTCTTTTTCATTTCTTCATAAAAAGTGCTGATGGCAGAGACACTTTCACGAAGCTGTTCAATTTCGGCTCGAAGCTGTTCCACTTCGCGTGACAGCTCAGCATTTGACGGCATCATATAAACGTAACAGTGACTACAGTCGCGACAGTGACTACAGTAACAGTGACTACAGTAACAGTAACAGTGACTACAGTCGCGACAATAAAAGTAGAAGCAAAAATCAGCGGTGCAAATAATGCACAACCAACCTGCGCAAAGGAAGAACGTTGCTCAGTGGACTCGACTTCCTGCTGCCACGACCGCCACTGCCAAAATGTGGCTACACGAGCACAGTGTTGAGCCTAAGTAGTGTCTCCGGTAGGTGTCCTCGTAGTCCGTGCTTGCGCAGAAAGTTCGTACTTTGTGGCTGTAGCGACAGGGTCATCGATAACCTGGCACTCGGCTGCGGACACGCGATAGGGTCTGTGACGCAATGGCGCTTAGGTACCCGCATTGATGCGGTGACACAGAGTGGACGTGCGGCCGAGGGGAATATGCTGGCAGTCAAAAGAAGAACAGAACTTCTCCAGCAGTCGTAGAAGCTGAGCACGTTGCGAAAAGGTTAACGTGTCGGCGATGGAGCTGCTGAGTACGTCAGGCCTGGTAGTCTGCGGCGAAGAAACACAAGTCACTCCGGCGACTATGTGTTTGGCGGAAGGACCAGTCGACATGTCGACAATTGCAGAAGGGCCGAGACTGTAAACCCACCCAACGAACTCACTCCGAAGTAGTGTTACAGGACATGACAAGAGGTTCGAGATGAGCAGTCTGCTGACGCTGTCATGAAGTTCAAAAAGGGCATAAGGTAGCGGTGAACACTTGCGGTGAACGAAAAGGGCAAATGGCGTGAAAAGGGCACTCGGCTCGGCGAGCGAGTTGCAAGATACCATGGTAAGGGCGAAAACGTGCGGTGGTATGATGACGTCCTCAGCAACAAAAAGTTTGTCCCCGGTTTCAAGAGCACAATTTAATGGAGCGTCGCCAAATACTTCAAATTGTACCTCAGCGTGAGAGCAGTCGATGACGGTTTTATTAGCGGAGAGAAAGTCCCAACCCAAAATAAGTTCATAGGAGCAGGAATCCAAAACTAGTAATTCGATGACATAGGTGAGGCCATCAATCGCGATGCGACAGTACAGGCAGCGGCTGGCGTGACGTGTTCTGCGCTCACTGTACGAAGTGATACACTTGCTTTTGGCGTCATAACATTTTTGAGCAATTGGCAGGGTCTCACACTGATCACTGAAACTGCGGCACCAGTGTCGACAAGAGCGAGTGCAGCGACGCCGTCCACTTATACGTTGAGAAAATTCGTTGGGGAATTTTCTCAACAAATTGAGAAACCTTGGTCTTTTCGCGGGTGACGCAGTTCCTGCCTCTGAAACTGCGGCAATCAGTTTTCCTTGACCGGCGATGAAGGACGACAACGCATCGGGGATGGCGAGCGGCGTCGAGGTGATGACGAGCGACAGTTAACAGGAGGGCGGTGGTCGGCGTACGATGACATCTGGTCAGGGGGCTGAGAGCCTGTGAACGAAGGGTGCGGTGGCACATAAGGGGCAGGTTCAAAGCTCTGGTGGTAGACAGGGACGCGTCGATGGCAGTATCGTGCTATGGGCCAGGTAGGCCACAGGCAAAGCATATTGACCGATTGCCGACTGTACGCCATTGTCCACTACTCTGGAGGGACCTTGGCTGAGCGAACCGAGGAGTAGGTCGCGGTGGAACGGCAGATGGCAATGACGTAAAAGTCTGAAGAGGTGGTCGAGCGGCCACTTCGGAACAGCTTAGAGGTGCATTTACCTCGGCACAGGCAACGGGGGTCGGCAACGGTGAAGGGTCACGGGCAGATGGCAGAGCCGCGCAAATTTGCTACTGGATGGCCTGGTGAAGGTTTGCTGGAAAAGGTGACTGCGGTTGGCCGACTGTAGATAGTAGCGATAGCTGAAGAGCGACTTCATCACGAACAAACTTCTTGATCTGCGATAGCAGGGACTAAAGGTCAGAGGTGATGGTTAGGCTTGACAGTATGTCAACCGCGACGTTAGGGTGTCGCGTCTGAACACGCTGTCGTCGGAGCTCGTCGAAACTCTGACACAACTCCATAGCTCAGAGACAGTGACAGGGTTCTTCGAGAGCAGCATTTGAAATGCGTCGTCGGAAATGCCTTTCATGATGTGTCGTACCTTGTCAGTTTCCACCATCGTCGGGTCGACACGGTGGCAGAGGTCGAGGATGTGCTCGATGTTGCTAGTGAGTCTCACCAGTTTGTTGGGACCGGCTTCGTAGACGTTGTTCTGCGCAAAGTATGTGCACACCAGGGCGTCCAATAATATCTGCGATGCAGGCTTTGAAGGTCGTCCAAGTGGGGATATCCGCCTCAGGATTTCTGTACCATAGCTAGGCAACATCCGTTAAATAACACATCATGGTACCAAGCTTCGCAGGATCGTGCCATTTGTTAGTAGCACTGTTTCGTCCATAAGCCAATCCTCAACGTCTTTCTCATCGGTACCGCTGAAGTTGTCTGGTTCTCGCAAGAGCTGGGCACCGGGACAGCCCCTGCGTGGCGATGCCGGTGGGGGTGTGAAGACAGCATCGTCATACGCAGCTCCAGGATTAGGAAAGGCCGCAGCGGTATATATATATACTGTTTATATATAAAGCAGTATATATATATATATATATATATATATATATATATATATATATATATATATATATATAAGGGAAAGAAGTGTATACCTAAGGACTCGTTTTTCCGTGTTTTGACACAATATTATTGAGATCTAACAGACAGTAATGCCAAGGAATGTACAGGGGAAGTTATTAAAACCAATGGAATGTAAATAAAAAGAAAGAAAATTGCATGAAAGAATAACCAGCCGTGAGCAGGAATATATATATATATATATATATATATATATATATATATATATATATATATATAGAATGAACTTGCAGTTAGCACACTTGAACAGTAAATTGTCTTTACTAACATTTCGGCCGTGGCACGGCCTTCGTCAGAGCCAAGGTCGAAACGTTAGTAAACAAAATTTGCTTTTCAAATGTGCTATCTGCATGTTCATTCAATATAGAAAATACTCGGACCTGTCGTGCCTTCCCTTCGATTCCTCTCTCTCTCTCGCTCTCTCTCGCTCTCTCTCTCTCTCTCTCTCTCTATATATATATATATATATATATATATATATATATATATATATATATATATATATATATATATATATATATATTGTTTTATAAGCACGTGAACAATTTTCAACACATATGCAACTATTTTAAGCACTTGTCTCCACAGCCATTCTTTCTGCCAAGGCTGCAAGATTTTTCGAGCTAGGTGATCATTTAGTAACGATTAATTAACTCAATTTAAGGGTAGTTGTTTGTATGGCTAATTTCGTTTTACGTTATTATTCAAGGTGAGCCTAAGTTTTAAAAATCGATAATATTGTGCGCAGTGCGAGAGATCCTCCATGAATTTGCAGAACGTGATATTGCAAATAGCTACAGTGAACGCACCAGCCGCGCCGCAGGGGCGTTCAATATGCTGCGTCAAATGTGTTATGGCGCTGTCCAGATACTACAAGGATGAGGGGGTGCTGGGGGAACTGCAGAATGGGTTTCGGAAACACAGGAGGTTGGAAGACAATCTGTTCTCACTGACGCAGTGCATCGAAATAGCAGAAAAGGAACACAGGCCCCTGTGGCTAGCATTTTTGGATATCAAGGGAGCGTACGATAGCGTGGTTCAAGAAAAATTGTGGGGAATACTGGACACACTAGGCGTGGAACATGTAGTCACTAATCTTTTAAAGGGTATCTATAAAGGTAACAAGGTAGTTATAAAGTGGGAAAACCAGGTATCCAAGCCTGCAAAGGTAAAACGAAGGCTTAGGCAAGGGTGCCCCCTGTCACCCTTATTATTTATGATGTACGTACAAGGATTAGAGGCAAAATTAGAGGGAAGTGGACTGGGCTTCAACCTTTCTTTAGTCAAACAAGGAAAACTTATTGATCAGGCACTACCAGCATTAATGTACGCAGATGAGATAATGCTAATGGCCAACAACAAGGAAGATTTGCCGAATTTGATGGACATCTGCGGTAATGAGGGAGATAGGTTAGATTTTAGATTCAGTAAGGAAAAATCAGCAGTCATGATTTTCAATGACAACGAAGGTAGTGAGCTTAGAATACAGGAGGTCACGCTAGAGATAACAGATAAATACAAATATCTGGGCGTATGGATAAGCAATGGGACCGAGTACCTGAGGGAACACGAAATATACGTAACGATTAAGGGTAACAGGAATGCAGCAGTGATGAAAAATAGGGCACTGTGGAATTACAATAGGTATGATGTTGTGAGAGGAATATGGAAAGGGGTCATGGTTCCTGGGCTGACGTTCGGCAATGCGGTCTTGTGCATGAGATCAGAAGTTCAAGCAAGATTAGAAATTAAGCAACGTGGAACAGGTAGGCTTGCTTTAGGAGCTCACGGGAATACACCAAATCAGGGAGTACAAGGTGATATGGGATGGACATCATTTGAGGGCCGGGAAGCTAGCAGCAAGATAAAATTTGAGAAGCGATTGAGAGAAATGGGGGAAGAGCGTTGGGCTAGAAAGGTTTTCAGCTACTTGTACATGAAGAATGTCGATACAAAATGGAGGAAGCGAACCAGGAAGTTGACTGGTAAATACTTAGAAAACAGCAGGTGGCCAAACCAAAAAGAACTATCGGTTAAGAAGAAAGTGAAGGAAACAGAGACTGACATGTGGAGAATGGACATGATGAAGACGTCCGCACTAGAGATCTATCGAACGATTAAGCAGGAAATTGCCAAGGAAAGGATCTATGATAATACTCAGGGTAGTTCTCTACTGTTTGAGGCCAGAACGGGAGTACTGCGAACCAAGACATATCGGGCCAAATACGAAGGGGTAGACACAGTATGCAGTGCGTGTGGAGAGGAAGAAGAAACTGCCGAACACTTGATAATGTTTTGTAAAGGGCTTCACCCTATAGTTCAGGATGATGGCGCAGAGTTTTTCAAAGCACTGGGGTTTAGGGACCGGGAGGGCAAAATAGACTTTAAGTGGGTAGACTTAACTAGAAGGAGGTTATCTGATTGGTGGATAAAGTCAAGGCACGAGTGAAAATTAAACTCTTCACTGCAAAGTACGAATCCTCAAACTCTTTCTTTAAGGAAAAAAAATAAACATAATTTTTGGTTCATTAGGTATTACGGCTTGGTGGCGCTAGCCACCGCCCGATCTAAAGGGTACAGCCATATCCATCCATCCAACCATCAAAGAAAGCCAGATAACGCTACAAGAACGAAGGCGTATTGAGCAGCTTCTATTTATACTAAGCACATGTGAGATTGCATTGACCTGCTTTGATAACACTGCATCGCGCTGACGCATCATCTCTTCCCCTTCAAAACCCATAGCGTTCAGGTTGTTTTTCTGGCCGACTTGATCTTCGCAAGAGTGGTGGGGGTGTAAGGGTTGATTTCATCAACATTTTTCCGGGCGGTCTAGCACAGTTTCAGCGGTGGCTTCAACTGGCTCCTGCTTTTGTTTCTGGCCAGGGTCACTGTCCACCGGTTCCGCTCGATGTCTCAGCTGATCTAGGTGCCGTCGGCGCAGTCCCCTAGCACAATCCATGGTTGCCATTCTGGAACCTTGATGGTCTTGCGCTACTCCTGGAATCCTACTTCGAGTTCTTTCAAAACTGCGCATCCAAACCAGGTCACGCGCATTGAACTTTCTTGCACTTGCTGTTGGCGATCCATCAGCATGTTTTTCCTTGGGCTTGATGCTGTCTATCTTCGTTCTAATCTGATAACCCAGCAAACGTTCCACCAGTGACTGCCCCTCTTCTTCCGGAGTTTGGCGGTATTTGCACAAAAATCGATCAGCCCTTGTTATCAAGTCACATCCCGAATTTTTCTTTAATCTTTCCTTGAGCATGCGCACCGCTCTCTCGACTAAGCCATTCGATTGCGGATGCTAGGGTACTGTTAGTTGCTGTACATTGTTACGTGCAAAAAACGTGCAAAACTATGAACTCACGAACTGTGGTTTATTGTCTGACACGAACGTTTTTGGAAGCCCGAACCGTGCAAATATTGAACGCAGAGCTCTGACCGTAGCTTCAGACGTAGCAGTTTTCATTATCACCACTTCAATTCATTTTGTTTCCGAGTCTACGATGACCAAGACCAAGTGGCCGTCCACAAGTCCGGCGAAATCAGCATGCAGATGGCTCCAGCTATCCCCGGTCACTGGCCAGGATGCAGGCACCTGAGCAGGCGTCATCGCGGAAGCCTGTGCAGAAACATCACATGATTTTCCCAGTCGCTCAATGTCAGAGTCTAGTCCCAGGTACCAGAATTACGTCCTGGCGATACTCTTCATGGCAACTAGGCCTGGATGAGTTTTATGCAGAAGGCTTAGTGAGGGTCTTCTTGCTGCTACAGGTACAACGATGTGATGGCCCCGGTACACCAAATTGTCACATATGGTCAGTTCCATCCTTCTGTTGAAATATGGCCGGTACTGCACGTGATCTTGGGGTCGGAACCACGGTCATGCCTGTAAAATCTACTCGCTGACCTGTTGAAGAGTAAGGTCCCGATCGGTCATTTGTTTCATCTCTCGAGCGCACATAGCTGTTTCCTCCATCGATTGGGCAAACAAAACATACTCCTGTTCATCGGAATAGCCCTCTCGTGGCTCTGTAACCAGCAGTGGCAATTGGCTGTGGAAATCTGCGTTTGAATGCTCACTGCCCTTACGATACTGTACCGTATAACTATAGTTAGAAAGAAACAAGGCGCAACGCTGAATACGAGCGGCTGCCATCGGTGGTATCGCCTTTTTTGGATTTATTATCCCAGTAAGAGGTTTATGGTCCGCCACCAAGTCAAACTGATGACCATACAAATAGTCCTTGAACCGTGCAATCCCGAACACAAGTGCTAGGGCCTTTTTTTCCAACTGTGAGTAATTGCATTCTGCCTTTGTAAGCTTTCTGCTACGGAAACCATTCGGGTAATCAGCAACATTGACACGGTGGGATAAAACCGCTCCGATACCTACTGGGGACACGTCGCAGTCCAACTTCAATGGCTTATCAGAATAAAAATGGGCCAAAAACTTCAACGCTTCTATTGCCTCTAACTTTCCGGAAACATTCTTTGTGTTCCTGATTCCACTGCTATCTGGCCTCTTTTTGGAGAAACGCGCACAACGGTGCCAGTGTGGTTGCTATGTTCGGCAAGAGTTTGCCGTAATAGTTCACAAGACCCGAAAATGCTTTCAGCTAACTCACCGATGGGGGCTCAGCGGTCCCTGAGCATACGCTCCAACGATGTCCCAAAATTGCACTTCTCCGCCAGCCGCCTGATTTCGGCAATGAAATCCTAACAGACTCACAAACTTTATGTATTCGAGAGAAGATGGCATAGCTTGCGGTGGTCTCGATGGCGTGTGGCGTGTAATGTTCTTTCTTTCAAATACCCGACAACTTCATCATAGCTGAGCTAGTTGATATTCTTCGGGTGGCAACGCCCCTGAACGACTTCCACTGCACTGTCCGTTAGTGATGATATAAAGAGTACCCATTTCTTCGCTTCGTCTGCGATGTTATGATCTTCAAAGTAAGCCTCCAAACGAACATGATACGTTGGCCAGGTACCATCCACCCCTCCGAAATTGGGCGGCCGCCCGGCCCTAATGATTGCGCGGGTCTGCTCGTCACCACTGTTATGGCGCTGTCCAGATACTACAAGAAAGCCAGATAACGCAACAAGGACGATCGTTTATTGAGCAGCTTGTATTTATACTGAGCCATGTGACGTTGCAGTGACGTGCCTTGATAACACTGCATCGCGCTGACACATAAAAATGGTGATCGTAATTGCCTCTCTGGAGGATTGGCGCAATACTCTTATATCCTCGGCTAAGTGTTTGTACAGTGTACACGGGATTAGATTAACGGCAAGTGGACCAACAGAAGGTCTGTTTAAGCCAATCGTAAGTTGGTGCTGAGCAAACAGAAAACTGTCATCATCATGATGTGCTCTCCCTTTAGTTCCTCCTCTTCTTATGCTTTGATTCCAGAACGATTTGTCCGGCCTGAGAAGCAAGATATTTAATGGGTCTAGGAACGAGTGAAACAAACAAAAAACAGATATGTATAAAAATAGAGATAACCACGGCAATAAAGAAAAACAGATGAATAGGGAGAAAAAACTGACAAAGAAAAAAGGCCCTGACCGCCCGGAACGCGCAGCGCTTTCACTGCGAAAGCTCCAAACCGTGGCTTTTCAGAGCCTTTTGTTGACGCTCTTTGAGTGTCTACTGCAAGCACACTTTAGGGTAGCCACTACGTCATAAATAATCAAACCTTTTATGTAGCAGGCTGGCATACACTCTGCTAGCCTTCGTCATTTTTTAGGGGCGAAGATCCTTAAAGCGGCACTAATTCGTCCCTCGTAGTAGTGCGTAACATTTCTTACGATAGCTCACATATTTTGTGACTGCATTACACGTGGCGCAAAGAAAAATGCTAACTGCAACGTTGGCAAGCATTGGACGAACACCATTAAGTGAAAGCCACATATTGTCAGCAATGAACCACCAAACAGTGTCAAAAACTGCTACAAAGGCTGTTCTAGACTTTATAAAAAGCACTGGACTAGAAACTAGACTGTAGGGTACTATGCTAAGTGGCTACTGTACATACGCACCACCTCTTCTTGTCCCCATCATCACCCTTCATCCCTCTTTCCCTCCCTTTTCCCTTATCCCCTGTGCAGAGTAGCAGGCTAGAGCGAACTAGCTCAGGCCGACCTCTCTGCCTTCTTATAAATTCTCACTCACAGTCTTACGCCACGACCTGCAAGGTGATGCCGGTGGGAGGATTCTCCTGTGCGCTGTTGAACAATAAAAAATTCGCAGCACGCGTGTTAACTAAAGTCCGAATTCTCCTATCTCTTATTCCCCATGAGCAGCCATTCGCATGAACTTTGAGCACAATCTGACAAGAAAGGGTTGCTACGTTATACTCGCTGGGCGTAACCTCTTTGATTTTAGAAAAATTTAGCGCGCGTTGTGCCACAGTGCCATGAATACAGTGAACTAGTATATACCATGAACTCGATGTGGTTAAAGGTGGGAAGTAGACACGAAGCGCAAGCCGTAAGAAGGTGTGCATGTGCCCCCTCTTGTTTAGTCCTTGGAATGTCCGCTGGATGGCGGTGCTTCTATATGCGAAATAAATGACGAAAAGATGCGAGATGGTGGTACTTGGAGTGTTGACTAGATGAACGAATAAACACACACACAGATGCATTGATCGATGCATGGATGGCTGCACGGACGGATGGACGCATTGACGGACACAGGGATGTACGCATGGATGAACGTGCGGACGCATGAACAGACGCCCGCGTCGACGGATGGATCTACACGCGGACGGTCACACAGAAAGACGCATAGACGGACGGAAGCAAAAACGAATGGGCGGACGGATGCTTCGCCCCACTCTCCATCATTCACCCCGTGGATATGATGCAACTTTTTTTTTTTGAAGCATGGTGTCCGCTAGACATTTGCTAGGACTATTGTGCGATATTTTTATGCAGTGGCCACCGACAAAGAAAAAGCATGCCTGAGGTTTATAAATGAACTAAAGAGGCTTTTTTATTGGGTTGGATCATTCGATTGCCTGCTCTATACGTATTTCGCAGTGTGTGACGCCTGGTTGTTCCTTCGATGTTCTAACACACTTTGTTACTCATATTAGCGTGATTCTATTCCCGATATCAAGCCTGCCAATGGACAGCTTTTGAATGACTTTCTAGCACCGGTGTTGCTCAGTATTAAAATACTCAGCTGGCACGTTTTCTGTAAAGCAAACAGAAATGGTCGAAGCAAAAAGGCAGCGACATATAGAGAGAAAGAGAAAGAAAGGCGCAAACGCGAAAGAAAGATGTAAAAACAACAAGATACAGAACGTAAAACCAAGAAAGACCAAAATACAAAGATGAGACGCAAAGAAAAGATACAAGAAAGAGAGAAAAGAAAAGAAAGTGGGAACAAAAAAAGAGAAAAATAAATCAAAGCAAATAACCCGGCCACTCACTTTCTTCAGAATTAGCATCCTATGTTGGAAGCTAAGCTTTTTTTTTCATTAGTTGGAATGAGGAACTTTAGATTCACTTTTAATTATCAGTTCTCAAATACTTAAACCCAGCAGAATAGTCTTTACAGTAACCCCTGCAGTGTTGAAGAAGATATGTCTGTAGCCTGCGCAACTTTGAAAAAAAAATCTGTTGTTCCATTCCTTTAGGAGTAATCATATTCTTCTTCATCATCAGTGTTTCCCAGTGCTGTTCTGAATGCTCCTCACTCGTATATTCAAGATCATGACGCTCACAATCGCTAGCTCAAAGAAGCGGCATGAGCCATGAGATGGGTAGAAGAAGAAAGAGAAGAATTTGGTGTGCTCATGCCGACTTAGAGAGCCGAATACAGCTTGCCCGAAAAAGACGACAATACGCGGTACTAGTAACACTAGACATAGCTAAAGCTTATGATAGCGTTGAGCACTCAATTTTATTGAATTCTTTACACGAATGTGACTTTCCGCGTTATATTGTTGATTGGGTAGCAGAGTTTCTAAAATCGAGAGAATTTTATTGTGCAAAGGATGGATGTCACTCATCTAAATTCAAACAGCAACGTGGAGTACCTCAAGGGGCGGTCCTATCTCCGCTGTTATTCAATGTGTTGATGAGCTCAATTCCCATTGAACGAGATATCACTGTCTACATTTATGCAGACGACATTGCATTTTTCGTTGCAGATAGTGACATTTATTCTTTGCATCAAAAATTGCAAAAGTACATGTATTCTCTTGAAATTTGGCTGCATTCAATTTCATTGTCTCTAAACATCAGTAAAAGTGCGCTCCTGGTGTTCCCTATAGCAGATTCTATTCAAATTTCAGTACTTTATAAACAGGAACCGATTCCACAAGTAGAGTCTATCAAATATTTGGGCATTATTTATAACGAGAAACTTAACTGGAGCCCTCACATAGACTATAACGTGGCAAAGGCACAACGAGCTTCAGGCTTATTGCGAAGGTTGAGCAACAGAAAATATGGGTTACGTAGACACACCTTATTAATGATATATAAAATGTACATGCGCCCAATAATCGAATTTGGGTGTATATTATTTTCGGGTGGCCCTACGTACAAAATTAAACCGTTAGTTCTATTAGAGCGAGAAGCGTTACGGTTGTGTTTGCGACTCCCCAGGTATGTCGCTATTAATGTACTATATCAGGAAGCTCGCATACCAACTATTCTTTGCCGATTCCGTATCTTAACAGTACAAACATACTTGAAATTTTACGGCTTATCAGCGAGACGGTCTGCATATGCCTTTATTAGTGACCCCGACGCCTTCTTCCTCGCTCACTGGCCACGCTTTCGTACTCCCCAGATTATTTTTGTACAAAAGAAACTTGAAAGCATAAAGGTGGATATCAGATCGGTAATTGGAACCAAAGCATTAAATCACAATATTACGATAGAATGTGATGAAATTTTTCCCCCACTATCTAAGTTTCAATCTTCGAGTTACTTAAATGACAGGTTAGAAGACTACATAGCTCATGCGGAAATAAAGAACATAATAGCCACAGACGCTTCTGTGAATAAAGAAAAGGCAGCAGTAGGAATCGTCTCAGATTACCTCGGTTGGTCATTCTCGGTAAGACTACCAGACTTCACTCCGGTTTTCGAAGCTGAGCTCCTGGCTATTATTTTAGCGCTACGAAAACTTCCTTCAAACGAAGAGAGTGCAATGATAATTACTGATTCTCTTTCGCTGTGTACTACTCTCACAGCTTCAGAACAATCAAGAGCTCTAGCGACATTACAAACATTAGTTCCACCTCATGTGAAGTTCCTGAAGTTAGTCTGGGTCCCGGGACACTGTGGCATACGGTTGAATGAAATAGCCGATTCACTATCTCGAGCCACACTTGATGGCCCTGTGATCTCGGTACTACCAGAATCGGAACACATAGTGTCGATCAGATATAGAAAATGGGCTATTTATACGGATATTATGGAAAATATTACTAAATATACGGACTATCAGCACCTAACATACCCCTGGAAACCTCAGTGGAGTCAATCTAAAAAGTTAGAAGTTATTTTAACCAAATTTCGATGTCGTGTCCCTCCATTAAACTTTTACTTGCACAGAGCTGGTCTGGCGATATCCCCCCTGTGTCCATTCTGTGAAGAAACGGAAACAATAGAGCATTACTTTATAACATGTAAAAACTATTCATTAATTAGGAAAAGACTTTTAATTGTTCCGTTTCAAGCAGTAGGTTTAAATTTAACTGCAGATAATGTTCTAAGTTTCGGTGCCTTTAGCTTGGGACATTGCCACAGGAGCGTATTCGATGCTGTATGCAATTTCATTCGAGAATCAAAGCGCATGTCATAATAATGCCTGCTTAAATATATTTCTGAAGACACTTGTCTAATTTTGAATGAAATTTGCATATTCATTTGATTGTGACCGGGTGAGATAAGCTCGATTGTCTGGTCTACTCAAAATTTCTGTCTTCCACTGTAGTATTACCTCACCTTTTCTCTTCTTGATTCAATCTTCAATTATTTGTTTAGTTTAATATTCCTTTTTAGTTAATTATTATTTTCTATTACATCATTAGTTTTTTCATTAAGGATAAACCTTTTAATATATCTCATATAGGATACTTCTAGATTTCATGGCCAATCCCCCATAGTGGGTATGTGCCAGTGCGAAGGGGCAACAACAACAACAACAACAACAAGAAGAGGCCGATCTACCTGGTCGCCAGAGAGTAAGGTGCATTTTGTGTTATCTTCCTGGCTAATCAAGTGTGGACGGAATCGCAAAAAGCTTCTCTAAACGACTCTGAGAACTTACAAAGTACCTAAGCAGTAGTTGCAATTTTATCAGAACTCCGTTGATTTTCATGCAAGGATATGATCAATATTCCTGACTTCAGTATGCAGCAACATTGCGCTTTCATCGTGACTTGAATTGTTCAATTTTTTTGATGACGTGAGGGCTGGTCGCGCGTTTATTCTCAATTAATCGAGTATTTAGAAACACTATTTTAAAGATAGAAATCGATGGTTATGGCAGAAGTTAGAATAAATTCAAATTGGAACTTGACTCACTATAAGATAATGGTCGAGTGACTTTCACAGTAATAATTGAAATTTGAAGGGTGACTAATTCAGCTAACTTACATATTTGAGGTATTGAGGTAACTGTGTGTAGCTTCAGTCCTAGTAGTTGATTTGGCAGGCCTGTCTGTTGTAAAGCTACTTAACTTCTGACCTGGAGGTCGCGTGATCAAATCCCGACCACGGCGGCCAATATTTCGATGGTGACGAGAACCGTCAATTTCTGTGCATCATTCGATGAATGTGCACAATAAACAACCCCAGGGACTCGAAATATCTTGAGTCCTCCACTGCGGCCTCTCTCCTAATCGGGTCCTAATGCCAACAATTATGGCTCTAAGAGCAAAGATGTTTTTTCTCCAAATATTCTCAAGCGTATGTGTAAGATACCCTGTGTGTTTTTAAGTTTTATATTAGGCAAATGTTCGCAGTTTTTAGTTACTCGATCAATGGTTAGCTTGACCTCGACAACTTCGACTGCCTCGATTCACAGGTAACGAAGTTCAACATGTCGCAGCGCAATTTAATGTCCAGTACCATGTCCGGAAGCTTGTGTAAGTTACATTCGAGTGGCGACGAACATTTTCGGTTGTGTTGATCTTTAACGTGAGTCACTCTTGCCTGACTGAACAATTGATCTTTTGACATCTCCATCCTATGCAGCCAAACCCAGCGAGTCGAGCTCTCACCCGAGCGCGACATCTGGCTAGCAGACCAGATCATTATGTAAGCTTTCTTGACAACATCAACGCGTTCCGAATGGTTATTTATAGCACAAAAAACATTTTATCCGTGAAAACGAAGCCTTACAAGCGCGACTGGCACACCAGCGTTTGCTTGACAGATTTGTTATTTTTGGCGGTGTTTGCAGACACAACTAGATCTACTTACGAATTGCGTAAGTTTGTTTCGTCATTGCTGACGGTGGGAATAGCAGCACTGACTATTTGAGAACTTGACTTTAGGAAATAACTAGGGAGATGTACTTTGTTTGGACCACAAGACCTTGCGAACTTCTTGAACGTCTGCATGGACATGATTTTTTTTCAGGAACATCAGTGACCGTGCCGACAGTCGGCGAAGAGAGAGCCGAAGGTGAGGTCTATCCCCTCATTTGAACAAAACAATTGTATATAAGATTCCCTTCATTAACGATGGGTATTCAAACCTTGTAAAGTGAACGTGTTTACATGGTAGCTTAGTTATAATCACCGCTAGTCCTTCTTTCTTGCATGCGCGAACGAAGCTGTAAAGCAAAACTATTCTGTGCTCTAGAGTTAAAATCGGTCTTGCCTTTTTCAATGGTGAAAAAATGTTACCCGTAGAGAAGTATTTTCGATCTCTGCAAAGAATATTTTTGCTTTATATACAAAATGTTGCTTCGGGGATATGACAGTTAGAATTAAAACGTAAATATATTTGTGAGGTGGTCAAAATTGACTTACTTCTAAGCTGCCAGCAAAACCAAAAGAACTAGCAGGAGTGTATCTCATGTAGCTCACAGTGATGAGTTGTGAAACAAAATTAAACTAAAGGTACTGCTTGAAATTATTGACCAGAGATAATAACCACTATGGATATTTGTTAAGCACTTCCTTAATCGCATAAAATTATTCATTAGATTTTTTAAAAGTGAGTCATATTATTGCGGTGATTGCATCTGTTCCGACTATTTAAACAGTGGAAAAGAAGCATAAATTTATTTAAGATATAAAGCTTCGAATCCGTCAACCTTCAGCTAAACCTAAACGGCGGAGTCGTCTGCGTATAGAGGGAAACAGGGCACTTCACACGAGTGCGCTTACGTGGCTCTGTGAGTGATGGCTACGTAACCACTGGCAACGTGCTTTTTATTTCAGCTCGTGTGTAAGCATTTGGCCTTCCACTCATCCCAACTGATATTTTGTAATGTAAATAATACAAATACTATTGAATTTACGCGTATAGTATATTTAACAATAAAAAGTCCTTATTAGCCGCTGATTTCGTCCAGCTTTTTTTTCCAAAATAACTACCTTTTTTGTTAAGGAAAAAGGCGTCTTTGTGGGCCTTGTTGCCACGAAAGTGCTTTCACGTTGTCTAACTAAAAACCTAATAAAGTTTAGTGCTGTTTTTTTTGTAAAGCCTAAATGTAAATGTCTTATCAATTATGCTTACGTGGCGTAGACCTAATGATTGATTTGTGGGGTTTAACATCCCAAAACCACGATATGATTATGAGAGACGCCGTAGTGAAGGGCTCCGGAAATTTCGACCACCTGGGGTTCTTTAACGTGCACCCAAATCTGAGCACACGGGCCTACAACATTTCCGCCTCCATCGGAAATGCAGCCGCCGTAGCCGGGATTCGAACCCGCGCCCTGCGGGTGTGGCGTAGACCTAGCTCTGCTGTGTGTGCCCATGCTTAAGGAAGAAAAACATGTTTTCTTGGTACCGACGCTGCGGAAGCTACACAGCGGTCCCTGACGTGCACGCCACGAGCAGCGCCATCGACAGCGTTCCTAAGGGACAACATCTTCCCGAATCTCTGAACGTGATGTCATGTGTTATGAATTGCTATATTTGAATACCAGGTAGCAGCTTTTCTCCGATGCACAGTGACTCAGTCGTGAGCGGTAGCGGTGCACCGTGGATTTTTGTCGCAGTAACGTGTCATTCTGCTCGTTCCGTAAAAAAAAAACATATCAGACATGCGACACCTCAAAAAGTGGGAAATAATTTTCCAAGGTTTTACTTGGAAAAATCGAACCAAAAAATCACAAACTCGTCCTTAAGCCTGTTCTATAGGTGTGACACTCTAAAATAATTCTAAACAGCTGGTCTACTTCAACATGCGCCCAAATCTAAGTACGCCGGAACTTATGCATGTAGCCCTCATGAAAATTCAACTTCCGTGTACCGCATCAGTTGCGACGTCTTCGGTTTAAACCATACATCCTATTTTCCGACGCGAAATTGGAGAACGTTTAATCACGCTTGTCACCATATGTCGCCCACTATTGCTCTGTGCAGTGAAAGTGGCTTTAAGTTCACTATAAGGGTCGGTTCTGCCCAGGTAGTCTGTGGCCGCAGCCGGTATCGGTAATCGTTATCGCACGAAATCAGCAAGAAGCGCGTCATAACTACTAAATTTTTTGGACAGATTGGAATTCAAGCCTATAAAGCACCCTCATGAAAGCCCATGTTTCAGCCTAATAGGCACCGCCGCACATTTCCGCTCCATACTGACCTCAAACAGCCTTCAATCAATAATTAGCGGTACCGATTCGGTCTTTTCATAGTTCCCACCAACCCAACGCACTACGGAAGGCTCTGACATATTTCCTCATCGTCATTCGCAGCATAAACAAAGTATGCATTGCGTATGTGTAGTGGAAACCACGCTACTAATAGGAATGACAAATACTAATAGAATGCTGCATGAATACCTATTTCACGACAAATATGGTTCATGGCGTAATGGGTGCCGTGCAAGAGTAGATCTATTAGTTGACCCAAGAGTGTTCGTAAAGGTCTCCATAAAATCCGCTTTCCCTCCTTTCGCTCGGTCTGTTCTGCGCGTTCCTCGATGGCCTGGTGTTTTTTGTCATCGTGAATCATATTCGTGAATGTTGCTTGCACATCGCAACTTGTGTGAGTATGAAAGGAAGATATCTAAAGCAGCAGTTAACCCTTACTTCTGATTCTCCGCATTGCGGTAGCACGGTGACAAAAACGCGAGGACCTAGTATTAGACATTTTCTTTTTGCGCATAATAGAAAAAGTAAGGCTTTTTTGTTTGTTTGTTCACAGCCCATCTGCCGCGCACACACCTCCTCCAGACGATCAAGATCCTTGGCGGTACGTGCATGAGCGCCACTATGCAGCACAGTGTCAAGTCTTAAAGGCGTTATGGCGCGGTCAGTACGCAATTTTCGTTTTGCTGTGCCTTTGTGTCGTTAACATGCAACTGTCTTTTGCTTCCAATACATAACCAGATAGAACGAAGACCTCGTGGGCGCTTCTCTTTTTCTTATAACAACAGCCACAAGAAAAACAACAAAATAACGAATAGTTTGCATAAATTATCTGAAGGACGATCTTACACTATTGAAGATGTTTTTGCGCAGGATTTAAAGTTGCCCTGAAATAGGCTATTCTTTGTGCAATCGACAATTATTTGGAGGTGTGTCGTCCTATGCAGCGCATCATTGTCACGTCGTATCAATTTATTGTTCTTTCTTGTGTGTTTGTAATGTGAAGGCCTGGTCACTTCTATGTGATGCAAAATAAAGTTTTTATGAGAATTTCTGAATGAATGAATGAATGAATGAATGAATGAATGAATCAATGAATGTCACCATCTCGTATGATGTGTTTTTCAGGCGACATGTGTTTTTACGAAACAGACAAATAAACGCAGATATGGTTTTATGGTGATGGCTACCCATTTCTCCTTCCTTGAGATAAAAAGGAATCTTCAGAAATCGTTATCACACTCTCAAGCAGGCGAGTATAGCTTATGGCGCAAAACAAGAACAGCCCACTAGAATGACATATACATGTATACTGCTTCGCCTTTTTTTGTGTGTGTACTCGAATGCATCTAAACCGTCAGTGAGGGCACACAACAAAATGGGAATAATCACGTTTATTGTACTGAACTTTTTCAGTGACGCCCTCGCTTTCATTGTATGTGTCTTCTGCATCCTGCTGTTCGTGCTGACTGCACTGACCTTCGTCTTCGTGACTATCATTAAAGGCAAGCGGGCTGCAGTATCTTTCTTTTTTCTTCTTCGTTGTTTTAGGCTGGTAGCTTTTGAACAGCCGTTTCGGCTTTTGTAAGAGAGCTAAGGGTACTTACTAGAGTAACTCTGCGCATCGTGGTAAAGACCGATCTTGCATCTCGCGTCTTCGCTTTCTTAGTTCTTCTTTCAAACGACGTTGCTGAAACTACCTTGACTTAGCAGATGCATCGAGTAGCTTTTGTTACGCCTAGTCTGATTTTTCTTTATTTGACTGACAATGCTTCATAACATCATAAACAAATGTTAAAATGTTAAGAATAACTTAGTTTTCTTAGTCGAGCTTTTTTCCTTCTTTTACAAGTATCGCTATGGCTTGCAGGTTACCCCAGTCCTTTGCCGTCAACAAGCTTTAAGACTACTACAAGATCCATGAATACTACCACAAACCCTACGACCACAACTACTAAGACGACCACTACCACTTCTACCACGACTACCAGTACCAGCACTACGACAACTACTACCACTACTACCAATACTACAACGTCTACTACTACGACAACCACTACCACCACTACGACTACCACTACGACGACATCTACCACCACTAGCACGACCACTACTTTCACTACTACTACTACAACCAGCACAACAACAGGTAGTACACTTCACATGATTGTCTCAAGGCCATAGGGTGTTAAAACAGCAGAGACTCAGATTGCTCACAAGGTAGCAATTAACGTGCATATTTGTATATGATGGAAGAGCCCCGACATAAAAACTTCCCATAAATGAAACCTGGATGGAGCCGCATAAAAACTCAATTTTTATCTTGTTTCGTTAAAGAAGCTCAGATTCTTTTCTAAGAAGTCATCGAATGATTTGATTAAAATAATGTATTGCCTCACGAATCTACAGCCGCAAATATTTTCAGGAAACCTCAAATACGAGGCGAGTTACATTGATTAGTCGCACGATCCAAGTCCTTGCTTTTCCTCCATTTGTTCTAGCGACCACGCTGAAAGCTACCATGGGTTTGGGTGACAAGAGGGCAAAACCCTACATCCGTCCATCAGAGTTACTCGTCACCTTGAGCACGGTCTTTCCTTGTATTTGTCTTTCCTATTTTCATTCATCCAGTCTTTCTTTTTCTTCTTTTTTTTCTCCCTTGGAATGCGCGACTACACTCTAAAAAAAGAGCGAGTAAAAAGGGTGTCTTTTTGTCCCACAACAATAATCCTCATCTATATTGCGTTTTATCTCGGCGCTATAGCCCCGCGCCCGGTACATTCCGGTCACGATCGACATGCCCATTATCAAGGTTACATTGCATACTCGATAGGAAAGTGGCCAGCGCCGAGTTTTCAAGGAAGGAAGCGCACGAGAGCCTGATGACGATTATTGTTGTGGGACGAAAGGCACACTTTTTACTCAATATTTTTTTTGAGTGTGTTATTCAGGGTAAAAGCAAGCTGGCGCGTGCATGTGGCTCCGTCACGTGGTGGTGGTGGTGGTACTGTGAAGATCACGCTGTTCGAATCACTTAATGTCCACGAACTTTAGGTTCAAGGCATGTTCCTGTAGATTTACGGTATGATTTTGTCTGGAGAACAACCAGCGATATGTTGCTGACTTCAAGAATTTATTGTATATTTTCGGCAACCTGCTCCGCAATAATATTTGGTTCACATCTTCACCTGAACCTCTACCGCCGATTGTAAGCGTATTTTGACCGTGAAAAAAAAAGAATGACACGGAGACTTTAAAAAGTGTTGAAGTGTTTAACCTGAGTCATGCCTATATTAATAATGTCAGCTTCAGGTTTTAGCACAGGGAACATTCTGTGACAAATTGCGAACAGTTCTTTTTTTTATTGACGAGTCTTTTAAACCACTCATTGAAAATGCTTCACAGCGTCCTTCACTACGGTCCAACCCATGGGCAAGCGCAAGCTGTTCTGCGTTCTTGGCGAGTACGTGCAGTACTACAATGACGTGAACATCGACGGTCTGTGTGTACACGCCTTCTTCACGTTCTACGGCAAACACGATGTCACTTTTAAGTACGTCATTGGACCTGTCGAGGCGAGTTTTATCCGTAAATCCAAGCAATCAAAGTCCACATTCTACGGCATCCACATCCCCCAAGGGCAAGTGCTGCAATGTCGTGGCGCTAGAAATACTAATTCACATGAAATTTGAAACTGTTAGTAGATGCGCTCGCAGTGTTGCATAAATATAGATCATTGATCATCCCTTGTGCCATATCGCAGGAGCGTGAACATCGCCATGACAGCCGCGCGTACCAAAGAGGGTTTGGTCATTCTGGAAACCTATTGGTACCACCATAGAATCTGGAATTACGTCGTTCTCAACCTCGGGGTAAAGCCATGGGAAGCGCTGATCATGGACACAAGGATCCAAGAAGTCTTCGAATTCCTCAAGGTTCGTCACTTTCGTTGGCGTTCGCCTGCCACCCTCGTAAGCAAGAATAGCATTTGCGAAGGTGCAGTTTTACTACCCACCACCCGCGAGAAGAAATTCTGGCTATACCCCAAAAATAGTAGCACATCACTTTTCAGCCGACCTAAAAACAGCTCTTGTTAATCGTGAAATTGCCAATCGCGGTAAGGACTGCTATTCGCTGATGAAAATGAATGCATTATTTGGAGTAGGCTTGACTGCTGAGGAGTGTCTTTGTTTAGGGCGGCGTTTCCTTGTATACCGCGGGCGGGCTAATAATAAATGTTTTGATTACAATAGGATGTATTTGATGTTCAATTTATATTGAACTCAAACACATAATAACCAGGGTCGATTGAAGTATGACTTCAACGCTAGCATACGTTTAAACCTCTAAACGGGTAGGCGCGCAGCGGGGTATTCAAATTGACGCAGTTTTTTTTTTTTCAATCAGGTTGGAGCACACGTTCAGAATGTAGTCTTAAAATCGATTTCGGGCGCTCCAGAAGCTGGGGAATGATTGAAGCTTCTTTGTGTACCCCTTGCCCATTTCCCTATATTCCTCTCCCCTCATCGCCTATGCATCCCTGGAGAGTGAAATGAATGTATAGCAGGCACATTAATCTGCAATTCATGCAAGTCCTTTCCTGTAGACTCTGTTTGAGGAAAAGTTTCACATCGTCGAATCAATAATGTATGGTACTAGCTCGTTCGCATGTACGCAATCAATGGCGCATTTGGTATGACCTCTTTTGCAGGAATTGAAAGACCTTCAGGGTAACTTCAAGAAGGCTCACCCTGATCCCCCTTCACCTCCTCGCGGCTTCATAGCCCTCGGTGTCCGGGTCTGGCCGGCCAACATGGTACCTTTCCTTGCTGCTATCGACGAAGCATTTGAAAAGTAAGCACAGGCAGTACTTCGGAAAGGCGGTATTTTTTTTCGGTGATAAATGTTTATTTCCACGTTGACGTGCTGGAATGAAGCGAACAGGAATAAATGTTCTAAATTATGTGAATCCACCACATGTTCACTTGTCATTGTGATACATTTGTGTGATAACCTTACTCGCTTTTCTTCTAACTTGTCGAATGTATGCGGCCACTAAAACAGCTGGTTCCTTCCCGATGGCTTTATCCCGCTAACCCACATCATTGAGGACGAGTTCATCGGCGGCTACTAAGAGTGCTGGATCAGAGGATGGGCGCCGTACCGGCTTGCCTCGCACAGCAACAACACCAACGTGCTGGGCATGGTGAAGATCACGATGTTAACCACGAATTTTGTGAGCGCGTGCCCACCTAAATAAACTTAGCAGGTGTTTTTATCATTTGTGTAGAAAGAAGTTATATGTAAAAGAGAACAATAAAACAAAGAGCAAATTCTACTTTCCATCAGTCTATAACTGTCTTCAGTAAGCAGCTTCCATCAACAGGACGATCAGCCGTGGGTGTGGAGGGGCAACAGTCAAAGACGGGGAGAAAATATTCCAGGATCCATTTCTATATAGGTATTATGAAATTAAGCGGATATTTGCGTGCGTGCAAGCGACCTACTGCTTTTCTTCTTTCGTTCCTGTTCCTCTTTCTATCCTATAGATTACATAATTTCTCTCTCAGTATCTCTCTTTCTTTTTTTTAACTTTCTTCTCTTTTCTTTTTTTTGTCTACTGTATTGCTCAGTGTTACTTCTTAATTGTTTTGTTATTCGGTACCGGGCATCAGACTTCCATCAACGTGCTTTGTAGAGCAGCGCTTCTGTGGTTATCGACAACAACTACGCTCATCCGTTCATATTCAAGCAATGACCAACTGAGTTGACGTGAGAGTACAGGTGGGATTGATAAATGTTAACACCGCTACATGTGACACGGCTGATTGCCGACAACGCTGTGATCGGGAGACCATCATACATTGCAAAGCGCCGCGTACAAGTACGCGAACGACGAGCCCACCCAGATAGCCGCGTTCATGTACAGACCTCTTCGATGCTTCTAAGCGGAGGCCTGCGTGATCGACATACTGAGGTGCTTGTGGCGACGTCACCGCGAAGAGGCTCCGCCTAGCACAAACGTCGCCAATTATTCTTAAATCCTAATGCCAGAATCGAAGCAAGTTTTTCTGCTCCTTTTGGTGTGTGGCAATGGCAACGTGAGGGCAGGAGTCAAGTGTTCCAATGAGAGAGTGGGAGGGTAGTCGGAGTAGAAGTGACTACGAGGAACACAAAAAATTGCGTAATTGGTGGAGGGCAATGAATTTCGGCTTGAGGCGCGCCCTTCAACACGTTCGCTTGCTTTCACACGTTCGCCTGCTCATGTTTCAGCAGTAATGGCGCACGACATGGCAAACTGGGCAAACATGCTTACTTTGCTCTGTAGCCGGCTAGATTTACAGCGATCTACAGCAGATGTTTTTCACTTGAATTGCCGTGTCTCGTAATTACGTTAATAGTGCAACATCTGTGATGAGTCCTCGTTTAACCCATGAATTTAACGGACGACGCGAACCGTGACTGAGCACCGAGCCTACTACTTGCAGTGCTACGGCCGTTATGACCAGACTACTCACGCATCACCGGTGTGATTTCACCGCTCTAAAAAGCGACAGAAGAACACACTGGATGCAGACACAGTGGACACGCTGTCCACAGAATCAGGAAAATTTTTCGAACTGCCTGCCATAGACGCAGAACCAGAGCGTAATGAACCATCAACAGTAGATCCCACGAAACAGTAGCTCACGAGAGGAAAATAAACCAAGTATTGCAATGCTACTCAAACGAGCAAAACTGCGCTAACGTCAGATTATGGGCGAAGGCAGGAGAGTACGAGGGGGGCATTACCGCCTCCAAAACAACACCAAAATTTTCCCCACCACGATGCAACAAGGGTTGGCACTTTTTACTACAAAATCCCGCCAAAACCCATGTTTTTCTTCAGCCTCGACAGAGCGCCGTAGCTATCCTCGAATAGAACGACGGCACGCGGCGATGGGAGCTGCTTTGCTGCTATGCTCTACACTCATCAGCAGCATGGCGAAGTAGTCATGGCCGTCCAGCGACTTGCAGGCTTTCATTTGCGTGACATGACTTGTAGAAAGCATAACTAGTTGACGATGTCGCCATTCGTCACGGAAGGCAGGAGATCGGTGTAGCATTCTTACCGCTGCGCAGTTCGAACGGGTTGATATTCTATCGCACATTTCAATTTTCGCTCGGTCACGCACACGAGTCGATCTTACAAGCTCTTCGAAGTAAGACGGGCAAAGCGCAGGCACGTTTCCTTTCACCATATCGCACGAATGACGCCTACAAGCTCCCAACCAGCGGTAAGCTGCACGTGCAGCCTGACTAGTCTAACTAAATGTTGGCAAACATGGTGGTTGCTCTCTTTGCCAGGCAGAATTTACGTCACATGCAACCCATGTATAGACTATTTTATGGAGGGGAATCAGTACCGGCATGTTCAGCTGTGTACATTTCTGTTTTGCAAGTTTAACAGCTCAGCGAACAGTATTACGGTGGACGCCTACACGTGAAAATGGTTCATGTAGTAAATGTTGTCACGCATGTACTAGAGGCCGTACAGACAAGACAGGAACAGTGAGGCACTAAGACACGAACCTCTATTGTGAACGAAGAGGTAGCTAACTTAGTCTCTCTTCTTTTCGCCCTTTTTCGCTAGCCAGTGCTTGCCGGCTCCAACACCAGGTGACAGTATGATAATTCAGGGCCCTAATACTTCATATCGCTGTCTACAAAAAACAAGAAAACATCAAGTGAACCGCACAACATTGCGGTGCCCACAGGTTTCAGGTAAAATATCTATACGCAGAGGCGCCGGTTTACTTGGCTGCGACGCTGCCGCAGCAGCCACCACCACTGAAACATGGGAATGATGGCAATCTTCATTTTAGTAGCTGTAAACTAGTTACATGTCTACATGGATGGAAATCAGGCTTCATAGTTCGTTTTAGGTGTGACTTTATCGAGAAAGTCTGTCACCTGGTCCCGCAGAAGGGCACATCACGTAGAGCACCAGCCCCGCCACGGTGGTCTAGTGGTTAAGGTACTCGGCTGCTGACCCGCAGGTCACGGGATCGAATCCCGGCTGTGGCGGCTGGATGTCTGATGGAAGCGGAAATGTTGTAGGCCCGTGTGCTCAGATTTGGGTGCACGTTAAAGAACTCCAGGTGGCCCAAATTTTCGGAGCCCTCCACTACGGCGTCTCTCATAATCATATGGTGGTTTTCAGACGTTACACCCCACATATCAGTCATCAATCATTGAGAGCACCAGGCCATCGGGATGCTCGAGGCATCACAGCGCAGCGTTCTGTGAGCTTGCGCTGCCTCGCACCAGACAAACCAAGCGTGCAGTGCTCATGTGGAATGAAGGAGTGTACCACGTTCGTGTTGAACACTTGGACTGTAGGTCTACATTGAAAGTGTTCACCTCCTCGATGCCGTGCGAAAGGCTGGACTGCTCGTTATAAACACAAGTAGCTGTTCTCTCGCGTGCCGTGGTGTGTTCGACAATACCATCGACCTAACTTTCATGGGTGGTACCTGTAGGTATGACAGGCAACGTGCACCGGACTCTCAGGGCTCCGACCACTACCCCATCGTGGTTACACACCGCTCAGCTAACATCAGGTACACTCGGACCGACAGTGTTGTGATTTGGATGCGCTTCAGAGAACGGTGTGCTACAGTGCAAGTCTCTGCAGAGTTCTTCACCGTGCTGGCCGAGTGCCACGACGCACCTGCTACCCGCTGCACCGTGTCTGCGGGAACACCCACACCAGACATCAGACTCCTCAACCTCGCGCCGCGCGTTGCACGGAGCAGATGGTGGCGGTGTGCTCGCAGAAGGCGGAACGTTGGCGTGCCTATAACTCTATTGACGCGGTTTGTTACAGGCACGCCAGACGCCGTCGCATCCTGAACTGGCAGAGCCTCTGCTCGTCACTAGATGACCCTCAGAACCACGCCCAAGCCTGGCGCATCTTCGCTGCCATTCTTCGCACCAGAGAGCCTCGCTGCCCGGTTCTCTGTGTTGCTGTTGCAATGAAGATCGCCACGCATGAGTAGGCTTAGCTGCTGGCAGACATGTTTGCCTTTCCTGCTAGCCCACAGCCACCACAGGGACTACCACCTGTGCTTGCACTCAAAGGGCCTGAGCTGTTCGCTCCCGAGCGGTACCTCTCCACCGAGGGTATTTTGCAGGAAATCCCCGCATTTTGCACGGAGGTGTTTACTCTCAGCGAACAGTGCTCAACAACCGCACGAAGTGGTCTGCCCCGGGAGGGGACGGCCTCACATACCAGGTGCTGCGCGATAATGACCCCTTCATGCGGCCCCGGTTGCTGAAGGCCTACAACTAAGTGTGGCGCACAAGTCAGGTGCTTACCGGCTGGAAAGAGGCGCTCGTGGGACCCATTCTGAAGCCACGGAAGACGGCCACGGACCATTAATCCTACCAGCCAGTATCTCACTTCGACTGCAGGAACAGACGTGGAAGCCATGGGACATCGACACCTTCGCTGGATTGCCACCGCCTCCAACGCATTCTCTCCTGAACACAGCGGATTTCGCCCAAGGCGCTGTACATGCTACTCACTGGCTGACTTGATCGCCACCCTTAGAGGAGGCCAAGCACCGCGGTGATTACGGCATTCTCGTGCTGCTCGACGTGAGAAGTGTGTTTGGCTGTTTGCCCCACGCATCGATTTTGGACGCACTTCGCGACCTCGGTGTGTGCGGGTTGATGTTTGACTACCTGGAGAGCTTCTTGCGCGACCACACTCTTCGCATTCGTGTTGGCTCCGCAATCAGCGGTGTCCACTCCGGGCGTACCCCAGAGCAGAATATTGAGCCCTTTTCTGTTTAATCTGGCTCTTGTCAAGCTTGCCGACTTCATCCCGCGGCACACGGCGTGTGAAGTGCATGTGGTGATTTATGCCGATGACATTGTGTTGTTTGCCTGTGGCCCCGGTCGCCACCGGGCAGCCCTTCCCGAGTCTTTCCAGGTGGCTATCGACGCGGTTGACGAATTCCTGAAAGAGATTAGACGGGCGCCGCAGACGGAGGCACTGTTCATCCACCCGGGAGCGTCGACACGCCACTCCACGCCTCGGCCCTATTGAGTGGAGCACGAAGGTGCGCTACTTGGGGTTGACCATAAACCACTAGCTCAGCTGGCGACCGGCCGTCAACGATTTGAGGACGAGCAACCCCCCCCCCCCCACCTTTTTCGGTCTCTTCGCTCACTCTTTCCTTCCTCTTTGTTTTTTTCACTCAAATCTATTACCTCCTTTATTCCCCTTCCCCTGTAAACCACTGCTGAGGTGTCGCACTTCGCTGCAGACATTTGCAGGTTCCCTTTTTTTTGCAATTCCAAGAAGCACATCCTCCACCTCCGTAAGTACCTGTTCGTCATATTGCGTGGGCGAATGCGATCGTCTGATTAACACACACCATACTGATATAATACTGCATTTCATGTTAATGTGGCTGCACTTTTCCTATAGCTGCTCCCCTTCGGGACTAATCTTACGTCACTGCGAGGTCGCCGATAACCAATACATCTAGCCAATACAATTCGAGCGAATTTCCACGCTAACGCACTTTGATGTTATAGCAATGTAGAGATATCACTCTAGTGAAAACTCCTCAACCCCTGAAGCAATGCAGTCCATTTCGTCGATGCTCAGGAAAAGACCATCGAAGCCATCAACTTCACCAGGTGGAATGGCTATCCTTCTCTGGCAGTGTCAGTGCCGATGTGCACGCACGTCTACAAGGCAAAGGCGGACCCCGCGGCAATGGACGCCCCCTGCGTGGACTGCACGTGGGGTGTCAAAAGAATTCTCAATGTGAGCTGTTCGCGAATATTAGTCCACTCTACCTGCTATTATTACCTGTACAATAGGTACAGCCACTCAGCATTGATTTAAATAAATTACATGAGATAATAAGAAGGCACAGCTCTTCTATGGAAGGAAATGGAGCAAAGTACTTTGCGGTGATGCACGCAGTCCTTGTCATGGCTTCCAGTAGTTAGTAGTGATTGAATCTACTGGAGCTCATTGCACTTGAGTACGCAAGATCACGCTTGCACTATAGTTCAGCATATTGACGAAATGAATATGTAGATCGTGTCAAGTTATGCACAGTTTGGCGAACGACCATTGAATATTTGATTGATTGGTTGATTGATTCACTGAGTGAGTGAGTGAGTGAGTGAAATATATTTTCAGTAAAGGCAAATTAGTCACATAGTTGTGAAAACAGGATCTTCAAGCATCTCCTTCAAGATATCGTAACTACAATATAATGCATTATTATCCAGCGATTGCTAATCAGCTCTTGTTATAACAAATATTGTGGCAGCTAGCTCCGGATTCAGCTACTAAACAGGCATAATAGCTCTCATCTGACCACGTTGCACAACAAATTGTCGGACAATATACAAACATGTTGATAGCATATGTTGTTTAGCACATGTATTTAGTCAATGAACCATTTGAATTTTTTTATCACAGTACTGCAACTCCTCGTTGAACCCATACATAAATCCAACTGTGGACGCGACCCAAAACGTGGTGGTTGGAACATCTATAGAAGAAGGGGCCAACGACGTTCTAAGCACGTTTGAATCACAATTCACCATCTACTCCAAGGTAAGTCAAGAACACCTTGCATATATGAATCTTCCATATATTGCTGCTTCAGTGTGATGCGCTGGCACGGAGGCCAGAGAGGGTAAAGCGATTAGTTCTTTAACGTTCAGATGTGCCATTCTAGGTCAGAAGCACTACTGCTAATGTGACCAGTTTCTGCACATTTCTTTTTGATCGTGACAACTGCTTAAACGTAACGTACTAATTATATCAAACCAGATGCATTCTTGCAGTATTTTTTGTCGCTTTAAGTTTGTTTGTTTATTTGTGTATCAGTTATTAAGTTTTTGTTTGTTCGTAGGCTTAGGAAAAGGCTTTGATATCACAACATTGGGCTGATCTCACCGGTTGAATACTGGAGTGAAAATCGTTTACTATATTTCTTTTGCCTTACATGTGTTGAGGCAAAATGATGTTTGATCAGTCAGTTTCACTTACACTTGACAATGCGCTAACGGGAGAGAGTAAGCTGAAAGGCGGAAAATTTCAACTCTTGCGCCGCATTTCATAAAGCACCACTCACCGTGACCCGACGTTACAGAATGAGAGATCATGGTCTCTTCTTTTCGAGACTATGTGAGAGATAGAGTGATTACCTTCGGAGAAATCATAATGCATTATCAGAAGGCCAGACTTGAGTACCCACCACCAGACAAGTTCCTCCGTAATCACCGATCCACTATCTGGAGTCTATTGCAGACAAGTACTCTCCCCTTTCTTTTAATGTACATCCGTATTCACCCCGCTCTATACACACCAAGATACAACGCGTTTGGTGCACCTCACGCCGAGCTCGACCATACATATCGGCCTATCCCATAGATACTCACGCGATGTAAAACAGCACCAATCCTATATTCACAATCACAGCGGCTGAGCAGCTGGAGGCTAGGCTGCTCAGGCCACGCCCGGAGGACCATCTCCGGGCTATCCTGGTCCCAGCCACAATTGACTCCAGCAGATACACCTTAATATAGTTTATTCTCTCTATCTAACTCTCTCTAGAGACAGATGATGCCACACTTTTCACGCACTCACATGTGCGCACTCATCTTATCTTTTGTAAAGCCTTCCTGTATAAACTAGGAGGATGTATAAAGAACCGCTGGCGTACTCAATGACCGCTTAGTGCTATCCGCCGTTATCTTTCTAGCACACTTTCACAGCGGTGTTTAAAGGCATGACAACCAGTCTTCTGGAAAAGCGCGAAGCGAACCGCGAAACGGGATTCCCAACACATGCTTGCTGAAGTGAAGCTGGGCTTGCGCAAAGCGTGTTAGTACCGAACTTTGTCTACGGAGGCTATATTTGTCCATTTTTATGTGGAGAATGCATGGAGGAGAACATAAGCGTGCGAATATAGTAGAAAGCCCAGCGCTTGTGTTCGTGTCATAAAGTGAACTTTTAGCGTTTCGTTCTTCAATGTGAACGAGAATAAGCGACGAAATTGATTCATCTCTAAAGCCTTAAATACGTTATTGCCGTGTTATCCCTTATATTTTACGTAGGCAAAAAAAAGATGCACCATCTTGTGCTACGTTATGAGGACACCAGCGAATAAAGCATTTTTCTCGCGCTTCCTGACGTGAGCTGCATACCATCTGGCCACTTCGCAAATTAATAAGTTGCACCAGAACGGTGAATTAATGCCGGTTATTGCGAACGTAACGCGTGTCAATTTGGCGGTTTGTGTATGAGTGGCATGTTGACTTGGTAAGCACTACCGGCCCATCTAGTGGCTATATACAGCAAACTTGTTTTACAGTTCTGTGAAATAAACAAGTTGTACGAGAACCTGGACCTTGGGCTGGCCCTGTACGACATCGAGTTTGAAGACTGGGAGCTTGGGTGTCCGCCGCCCACCGCTGGCTTTTATGCGACAAACAGATTTGGGAACATCAGCCGACACACACATAAGCTGGCGAATGACGGAGTGGCCAGTGCATGCCCGTACCTGGTCAGCCCCGCGGAAGTTCCGGCGGCTACGCTTGGTCGTACATTATGGATCTACGGCGACGAGATAGCCATGCCGTCACTTAATGCACTCTTTCTCGCGGATGCGTGAGCTTGGGACCAGCAAGAAACAAGACTATTCTATGGTGCCTGTTTCTCGACTATGACAGCGCAACCCAGTATTTGCGAATATCGTATCAACGCGATAATGTAGCGTTTGTTTCATAATCTGAATACATTTTCATCGCTGTTTGTTCTAGCTTTGAGTAGTCGAGAGTGACCACTGGTGCAAGTTCGTTTACAAACACAGTGCATATGAATTCTATTGTGTACTAGGCGGTGAATATTTGTGCTCTTTTATGAATGTTTTGTGCAGGTTGTAGACCAAATTCAGCTTGCCCACGAGTTCTTCTTGCGTCTGGTCTACGGGCATGCGTGCAGCCCTTGTAATATACACATTTGCTTCACTTCTTTGCTACGATTGTTTACGGCTGCGTTTTCTGACGCTCAAGGTTATCACGTGTTATATGTAAGTGCGCAATGAGATCATAACCAACATTAGGGCAGCGTGACGTAAAATGAGACACGGGGCAAAACACGACATTTTGATTTTGCCGACATGAGTAGCTATTACAAAAGCCACTTCTCTTTGTTAAATGCTAGTCAATGATAAGTGCTAGTCATTGTTAATGTTTTCCTGCGTAAACGTTGATCACTGCTCAGATCGTTCACGCGGGAAAAATTACGTGGCTGGTGTCACTGTATTCGGGAACCGTCATAAAGGGGTGAAATCCACAAAGCCCAGTGGATGAAGTTACAACCCCTGAAATGGCCAAAAAGAGATGATGAAGATACGCTGAACATATCCAGTTTCCAATTGTTGAATATAGCGATGAGGTGCAAGCATCCAACAAAGAGCCGCATTACCATGAAGAAAGATTGTTGGTACTTGATCTGCAAGGTGTTTCACGCCCACATAGCACCGCTTTCTGTCTAGATTGAATGTGTGGATTGCGAGAACGGGGCTCATGAAGTCTACGTGAGGGTCCACGGAGTAAATTTCAAGCCTTTTTTCACAATGTGTCGTTTTGTACAATCTTCACAATGTCATTTTTTTCCACAATGTCTCGGTTTGCCCCACTCAGCGTCCAGTTTCGCCCTGCCGGTTTGGGCTAACCGAGACATCTAGAGCATCTATTTATCTGTTTTTGAAATAATAATATGTTTAACGCTAGCAAAGCGGTACTATTTATGTAGCTTATACCTTGTATACACAAATGCAAGCTTCTACATTGATTTTAAATAGGTAGAATATACACTACCTATCTTAATTATTTTGGTGCATTTACCCCACACTGCCCTAACATTCATACGCATATTCAGTTCCATGAGGGCCTAGTTTTGCTTTATGGTAGCAAGTGTAATGTCATTGTGGTAGTTCTTCGAGTGTGGATCAGATTTTCCTCGTATAACTGTATGTATTTAAAGCTGGTAGTTTTACCTCACGGCACGTGAAGATCGGTGAATATTTGTCAGGTGCGTTACCTTTTGAATGTTTTGGTTTCCGAACGAGCAGTCGAGATAAACGAAGGACGAGAAGGAACTCCGTAAACGTCCAATGGATAGACGGGGGATGATCAGTCTCAAGGGGCTCGAAGCGACCATATCTCATTTTGTAAGTCTGCAAGTAAATTCACGATTTCGTAGTCATACAACTTGTCTACCGCAATCTGGACAACAACAAGTAACGGGTATAAGCTACATGTTCCGAATAAGACACGGAGAATGGCCGTGAATAATATAAAGGCGAAAGCTTTTATTGTCTCATACTTGCTGCGTTCATCCGGCTGTCCGTGCTCTGGAATGTGGTAGCTGTGGCCTCTCCTCTTTACACACACTCATCAATCACGTGGTGGCGCGGCAGCGCATAGCGACACTTGCGCCCCCACAACTTTGACCACTCTCCCTTACACACTTTAAGCAATCATGCGATTGCAGACTGTGTGAGAATGTAAGAAGTCTAGTGAATGATGCATGTAAGAAAAAAGACAAATTCAAGTCATGGCATATACGGTCAAATGGCTTCACGCTTTCGCCGAACATACTTCCGAATTCACAAAGTCTCATTGAAACTTTTAAAATATCAGCGGCTTATGGGAGCATCATCACGAAAAAGTAAGAAGTAAGTTGAATCGTAATAATTTTACTGTGTTGTATAAACCGTAGTGGATTCTATTATAAAATTAAGGAAAAACCGCGAAGAATGAAAAGGCGATTGGCGAGCTAAGAACTCAGCCTGAATTGCATGCCATAACGCACAACGTTAATCTATCTATATGTGAATATTGAGTAAATAAAATGGAGAAATTATCTCGTTATATTTAGCACGTCTTTCTTTCTCTTTGATTTCACAAATCTCGTTGCATGTTCTTTTTTTGTACTTCTAATATAGACAAGAACCAGTCATCTGAAATCTGCAACTCGCTGGCTTTGTGGTCACCTCACTTTGTGTGGTTGTAGCGAACAAAAATTAAGTTACCTTGTTAATCAGAAATCGAAAGCAAAGTTCACTTTGTCGTGTCATATTTTAAGGGATCACACTTGTGGGCACTATTAACGCATAGCGTAAAAGAACTCGTTTAGCGAAAATATGGTGTCAGCGTCAGCGTGGGTGTGGGCGTGGTCACGGTTGTGAGCGAAAATCCATGCTTTCTGCGACCAGAACATTGAAAAAAATGTAAATAAACTAACCATTAAAATTTTCGGGTTTAATTGAAGATCAAACCAAGGGCATCAATCGGTCGAGCAAGTGTCCCACGATAGATCCACGGGATTTGTGACGCCTCTTTAAAGAAAACAAAAATACTATATATGAAAGCCGTCTTGTGCAGTCTCCCTATAACACATCATATATTGCTTTACAAAAACGTATAGTCGCGTTAGGTGCCAAAACAGGAATTGAGCAAGGTGTGAGTCTTTTAAAAGCCTTCGCTGAAGAAATTGCAGCGCAGGGACAACTATGCTAGCAAAATGCATTCAGTATTTCTTGGCAACAGACAACTCTACGTGCACGGTAGTTCGTTTTTTTTACAGCACCGATGACGCACGCTCCGTCAACTCAAGGAGTTGACGGAGCGTTCAGTGGTCGATGTCAGTTCAGTGGTCGATGTCAACGAATCCTGATTACGCCATCGCGATTTACTCTGGAAGGAAGAACTAAAGCATCCTCGGATTTATTTTTCGAAGGGGTACCTCCTAAAGCCAACGTGATCATGCAATGCTTTGTATGAATCGCGATAGCATGACCTCGCAATGTCTCTTTTGACAATGTATAGAGTTACCATTCAACTGGTCCGGAAGTAGAGAACATACTTGTTAGACTACTGGAAGCACTGTCAACATCTCAATGTCATTCAAATTTGTTATATGCCATGCAAAAAAAATAACTGCAGGCCAAAGAAAATCAATATTGCTAGTGTCACACACACACCTATTAAATATATATTCTAATGTAAATTCGAGGTCAAAAGCGCTAGCAGCGTCGGTACAGAACTAGCAAGAGCAGGCCGAGAATACGGGCAGCGTCGCAGCAGCAACCAGGCAGCCTTAGCTCGCGCCTCACGCTAACGTGTCGATGTCGCTGCAGTATTGGGCATTCCTCTTCACTACATTTCGTCCCCCGTCGGAAAAGGAGCCATCCTGGCGACTCACGGGGAGTAGAGTACAAGGGGATCGTAATAAGGTTTCAACCACTGTACGTGAACGGTTTCACGACCACGAAAGCGCTGGTCTGTGGATGGCGTAACGGGTTCGACGATGTATTAACAGGTGAAGTCTGTGAGACAATGCGGTAGGGTCCTTGGTATTTTGAAACAAGCTTCGAGGAAAGGCCTGTAGAGCAGCAGGAACCCAAAGCCACACAAGAGTGTCCAGAACAAAGTTAGGATACGGCTGGTTATCGTCACGTCGAGATTTTTGTCTCCATTGGTCGATGTTTGTAAACGACTGGGCGAGCTTACGGCATTCCTCGGCGTGGCGGGCAGCTTCAGAGATAGGCGTAGACTCGGAGGAATCGGCGTGGTAGGGTAGAATGGTATCTAGTGTGGTGGAAGGGTCTCGGTCATATAACAGGAAAAATGGCGAAAAGCCCGAAGTCGCCTGTGCAGCAGTGTATTATGCGTAGGTCACAAAAGGCAGAATGAGGTCCCAGTCCGAGTCTTCTCAGGCAACATACTTAGATAACATGTCCCCTAGGGTACGGTTGAATCTTTCCGTCAATCCATTCGTCTGCAGATGGTGGGCGGTGGTAGTCCGGTGAATGATACGGCATTCGGCAAGGAGTGCGTTGACGACTTCAGAAAGGAATACACGTCCTCTGTCGCTGAGAAGGTCACGTGGTGCGCCGTGACGCAGAATGAAGTTCCTCCGGAGAAAAAATGATACTACGCGTCCTGTGGCAGCACGCAAAGCGGTTGTTTCCGCGTATCGCGTCAAGTAGTCGACAGCGACAACGATTCAACGGTTTCCGGAAGCCGTGAATGGTAGAGGCCCATACAGATCTATTCCAACGCGGTTGAAAGGCCTGGCTGGGCAAGGGATTGGCTGGATCGAACCAGAGCCATGATGAGGGAGAGCTTTGCGTCGTTGACATTGAGGGCATGACTGAATGTATTTGCGCAAAAGGGTGTACATGCCTAGCCAATAAAACCGGTAGGAAAGCAGAGCGTATGTTTTGAAGACACCCGCATGTGCGCACTGAGGGTAGTGTGGAAAGCTGAACATATTGCAGCACGAAGATGGCGAGGTATGACGAGTAACCACTTTCGGTCGTCGGACTTGTAATTCCTGCGATAAAAGAGGCCATCGCGGACTTCAAAGTGAACCGCCTGATGGGACAACGTTCGAAAAGATGGAGATGTCGACCGGTCCGAAAGGAATCGCAGAAGAGCGCTGATCCAGTGATCTTTACGTTGCTCGGACGCCATGTCGCAGTTTTCTGGGAACGCAACCATTTCGTCCACGGCAGATAGACATGCAGAGCTTTTATAGGACACAGGTGAACATGATAGGGCGTCGGCATCAGTGTGTTGTCGGCCAGACCTGTAGACAACACGCATGTCGAACTCTAGCAACCGCAAAGCCCAGCGAGCTAAATGGCTGGAGGGGTCTTTCAATGTGGATAACCAGCAAAGCGCATGGTGATCGGTGACTACATCGAAGGGGTGACCATTGTTATGCCTGCGAGTCCACACCGAACGTCCATGCCTCTGAAAAAGGCAATCTGTGTCAAGGCCAGCACGCGAGCTCGCCTGACGCGAACAACTCAACGGCGTCATCACGCGGCGGTGCCTTTCTGTCACGCACGCACAGCGAGCCCGTCGAAGCAATCGGCGTCTTCCTGTCTGGCGAGTCTGACGCAATGCATGGTGACGTCACTAGTCCTTGAGTTGCAGCCACGTGCAGTGCAGCGGCTCCGGATTCGATGAGAATGACGCGGCCCAGCGGCGACCCCATTGGACGATTCTGACCTCACGGCCAGCGGCGCTTCTGGCCGGACATTTGGTTACTCAAAGAATCCTCCCGGTGCATATAAAAAAAGCCCTGAGGCGCGTCGCGAGCAGTACACCTGTTTATCAGAAGAGAGAGCTCGGCTATCCGAGTCTCTAAGCTGTCGGCCCCAGTGCCGAATTTGTAACGCCTCTATGTCTATGCTGTATATAAACCTCGTTAACTCACCATGGTCTCGTCCGCTCGTCTATCAGCTCTGCGCAGAAGCAGTCGCGAGCTGAGAAACCTACACTACCAAACGGCTGGTGACCTTCCAGGCGGAGTTCGAAGCAGTGGCGCCGTCTGGACAGTGTTGGCGTCACCGTCTTTCGTAACAGTGGTTGCAGCGGTGAGATTTCGTGGTGCCCTTCGTAACGTCGTCGGAGGCACGCTTCGTAACAGCGGTTGGCAACTGCGGAATCGGCCGGCGTCAGCGACATCGATGCGGTGAGTGCCTGATGTTGTCCTCTCAGTTCACCAGACTACTCTAGCACAGGTTATAGTATATTCGAGAAGCGCTGTGGGAAGCATTAGAGTGAGCTTTGATTGTTTCAAGCAAAGTCGAAGTGATTTGATACCAAAGTTAATGTGGAGGGGGTAAACACGGGAGTGTTAAAAATTGCTTGCGCGTCTTGCTTGTAGATTTACAGTGGGTCTTCAAAGTAGATTCTTAACAGGGACAAACAGCAAGAGGCTAGTGTAAATGATGGAGAACCTTAAAGTGAAGGAACTCATCGAAATTTGTGAGCAACTCGGCATTACTTTATACCATGCGAAACCAAAGCAAGCGATCCTTGAGATCATGAAGGATGAAGGAGTGTCGGCTGAGAAAGTCGATGAGGCCTGGGTGGATATCAAAGCACGCCGCGAGAAGGCTGAAAGGCGAGAAGTTCGCGAACGTGAAGAAGCTGAAAGGCGAGAACACCGTGAGGAGGCCGAGAGACAGGAGCGCCTTGAGTTGAAACAAATAGAATTGGCAATGCTGCAGTGTTCGCAGGCACCTGGCGCCCCGCCGCGGTGGTCTAGTGGCTAAGGTACTCGGCTGCTGACCCGCCGGTCGCGGGTTAAAATCCCGGCTGCGGCGGCTGCATTTCCGATAGAGGCGGAAATGTCGTAGGCCCATGTGCTCAGATTTGGGTTCACGTTAAAGAACCCAAGGTGGTCAAAATTTCCGGAGCCCTCCACTACGGCGTCTCTCATAATCATATGGTGGTTTTGGGACGTTAAAACCCCACAAATCGCAGGCACCTGGCGTAGCTTCTGTGACAGTTCAGGTCAGTGGTCAGAGAATTCGCGATGAACTGCCACCGTTCGTAGTAGGTGAGGACATAGCGAAGTTTCTCGTCAAGTTTGAACGCGTCTGTCAGCGAAATGCTTTGGAGCGGTCTCTTTGGGCGCAGAACCTTTTTCCCGGTGAAGTGTCTGACGCGATAACTTGCTTGTCGAGGGAAGCGTTTGAGAGCTATGACGAGCGTAAGGAAGTGCTCTTGAGACGTTATAAGTTTTCACCCGAGCCTTTCAGGCAAAGGTTCCGGTATGCTAAAAAGGGGAAGGAGTCACACGTTGACTTCGCGTTTCGTCTTAAAGCCAATTTAACTGAATTGCTCAAGGGCGAAGGTGTTTATGACGATCGCGATAAAGTGGTGGAATGCATTGCATTGGAGCAATTCTACCGCTGCATCGAGGAGGATCTCAAGCTTTGGCTGCAGGACAAACTTGGTGAAGTACAGCTAAACAAGGCAGCAGGGTTCGCTAAGCAGTATTATACTCACCGAAAGTTGCATAGCAGGGCACTGCGCGTTAAAAAGGATGAAAGGAAAGAGGGCTTTTCGAAGAAACCTGATCAACGGAAGCCGCGAATCTGCTACAACTTCAGAAAGGAAGGGCACATCGCAATAAACTGTAAGCAAAAATTTGCAACTATCCGAGAATCGGAAAGCAAACGGAAGCCGCGAATTTGCTACAACTGCAAAAAGTAAGGGCACATCGCGATAAACTGTAAGCAAAAGTTTGCTTTTGCAACAATTCGAGAATCGGAAAAGAACATGCGGTTGTTAGAGCCGTATCTCCAAGAAATTAGTGTGAATGGGAAAACTTGTCGAGCACTTCGAGACTCCGCGGCAACCATGGACGTTGTCCATCCTTCGTTGGTGTCTCCGGATGACTTTACAGGAGAATGCGCGAGGATTAGGCAAGTCGCCGAAGAGCAGAGTGCTTGCTTACCAATCACTACGGTTGTCATTGAAGGCCCGTTCGGTAAGCTTCGCACCGAAGTGGCTGTGTCTGTCGCGCTTCCCGATAGTTTCACTTATCTTTTCTCTAACAACTCAGAGTAGCTTCTCAAAGAGCAGGGTAAATCGTTCTTCTTCAACTTAGCGTACATGGCCCTCACGCGATCGCAAGCGCGGAAGCTTTCGCAGATGCTTGATCTTTTTCAATGTGATGAAGCATCAAGTGACCTTGGCGGCGACTCGACGGAACCTATGAGAGAAAATTCTCCGTGTGAGTCAAGTGAGCAGTCACTCGAGCGGCCCGTCGCCGAAGCGACTGGCGCGGTTTCCGTAGCAGGAGGAGACGACATGACGACATTGGGTCAAAGCGATAGGGGTGCAACGCTCTCGCCCGTAGCGAAAAAATAGAGTGAGCAGTCAAGGGTTGATCGAGAAACGCTCATTCGAGAGCAGAGTGAGGACCTCTCGATTAAAGCGCTAATGGAAAGTGTTAACTTAGAAAAAACGAAAAAGAACGTTTCTTTTTTTAAAAAAAGCGGGGCTTTTGTATCGGAGCTACACAAATGTGCAAGGTCGCAAGTATGAGCAGCTCTTGGTGCCGCAAAAGTATCGTCGCCAACTATCGGAACTGGCGCACGAAAACGCATGGGCAGGGCATCTCGGCATAAAAAAGACCAAGGCTAGAGTTTCCCTTGAGTTCCAATGGCCGAAATGCTGGAAGGATATCGAAGACTTAGTACGCTCATGCGACATTTCTCAGAGAGCGGGGAAATCCACGGACAAGTGGATGGCACCCATGAAGCTTGTGCCAATAATCACGGAACCTTTTCGGCACCTAGTAATTGATATCGTCGGGCCACTGCCAGAGTCAAGGAAAGGTTGTCGGTACATCCTGACGGCTCTCTGTGTAGCCACAAAATTTCCGGAAGCCATACCACTCAAGGAGCTCGATTCCCCTCATGTCGTGGATGCACTGCTATCCATATTTGCACGCGTCAGATTTCCTTCTGAAATCCAATGCGACAATGGTAGAGCCTTTACCAGCTGCCTTACCTCCACCTTTATGGCTAAATGTGGAATAAAAGTAGTGCACAGCTCGATCCATCACCCGCAATCTAATCCTGTAGAGCGTGTGCATTCCGTTCTGAAACAGATACTAAGAGCTCTTTGCTACGAGCACGAATGCGACTGGGAAGCGTGTATTCCTCCCGCTATGTTCGCTTTGAGATCAGCGCCTCATGAGAGCACTGGTTTTAGCCCTGCCGAGCTTGTGTATGGCAGGAGTTTGAGAACACCATTGCGAATGCTACGCGAGTCCCAGGAGGGATTCGATGAGGACCCTAATGTGGTTGCATATGTTCTAGACCTCCTTCAGAGGCTTGGGAAAACGAAAGATCTTGTGGAAAGCAACATGAAAGCTGCACAAGTGTTGTCGTAGGAGTACTACGACAAATTGGCGAAGAAGCGTGCTTTTGAAGTAGAAAGTCAGGTAAGGCTGCTGCGGCCGTCTAAAAAGAAAAAGCTTGAGCTTCATTGGGAAGGGCCCACCAAAGTAGAATTGAAGCTTTCTGATATCAATTATGAAGTGAAATTAGGAAGGCGGCCGAACAAAATTTACCACAGTAACTTGATGAAACCATATGTTCACGGTAGAGTGGTCGTAAATCTGCTGTTGAATGCTTCAGAGGAACAGGGAGCAGAAATTTTCAGTTCTAATGATGTAATCGAAAGGGGATCGGAGGTAACCTTGGAGCAGTTGAACCTAGAGCCTACGTTAAGTGAAGTCCAGAAGCAGGACCTGAAAAGGATTCTTTCCGAGTTTGTAGACGTGTTTTCGGACCATCCCGGAAACACGGCGGTGATCGAACACGATATCGAGCTGACTTGTGAGCAAGCAATCCCTAGCAAGTCGTATCGTTGTTCCCCTGTGCAACGTCGCAAGTATGAGCAGCTGTTGGTACCGTATAGGTATCGTCGCCTAAATGTGGCCGGTTACTGAGGTGGAGCATGATACTCCAACAGCACAAATTTGACGTTCGCTATAAACAAGGAAAGCTAAACGCTAAGGCAGACGCATTGAGCCGTGCACTAGTGATTCGGGGCAAACTTTTGTCCTCATCATGGCCTTAGCTGAGCGCTCTCGTCCAGAGTGATCTCAACGAGCCAACCTTATGCTCTATTCTATTTCGTTACGTTGTTGTACGTGTAAAAAATTGAGTTCTCATTTTAGGAGTCATGTGTCCCGCATGTGCCTCTTGATGTAGAGGGAACGAAATTCTGATAGACACGTAGCTAGTTATATGTTGTAATATACTTTGTCTGGTGTTCTGCCGAGCGACGAGGGCACTTGCTTGTGTCGTGTGTTGTCTGTTGTCGAACTGTTCTTGACAAGTTGCAGAACCATCGACAAGTGCTGAGACCAAAGATCGTCAGAAGAGACAAGCGAAGCCGGTCGACAAGTTGTGGCGACAAGCCGGTGGAGCTGGGATCCGTCCTCAAAAATCGGATGTGTTCCCGGAACAGAGTCTGGAGCTGCGTTCTCCCCATGGCCCTGGAGGCGAACCTGGAGGGACCTGGCGAACGAGCGCGCCTGATATACGAGCCACGTGGAAGCAGCTCGTCTTTCTGGCGCATTGTTTTGGTGGTGGGGGTGCTGTTATGCCTGCGAGTCCACATTGAATGTCCATGCCTCTGAAAAAGGCAATCTGTGTCAAAGTCAGCACCTGAGCCCGCCTGACGCGAACAACTCAACGGCGTCATCACGCGGCGGTGCCTTTTTCTCGCGCACGCACAGCGAGCCCGTCGAAGCAATCGGCGACTTCCTGTCTGGCAAGTCTGACGCAATGCGTAGCGACGTCACTTGTCCATGGGTGCAGCCACGTTCATCGCAGCGGCTTCGGATTCGATGAGAATGACGCGGCCCAGCGGCGACCCCATTGGAGGATTCTGACCTCACGGCCAGCGGCGCTTCTTGTTGGACATTTGGTTTCTCAAAGAATCCTCCCGGTGCATATAAAAAAAGCCCTGAGGTGCGTCACGAGCAGTAGACCTATGTGTCAGAGGAGAGAGCTCGGCTGTCCGAGTCTCTAAGCTGTCCGCCTCAGTGCCGAATTCGTAACGCCCATATGTCTTTGCTGTACCTAAACCTTGTTAACTGACCGTCGTCTCGTCCACTCGTCTATCAGCTCTGCGCAGAAGCAGTCGCGAGCTGAGAAACCTACGCTACCAAACGGCTGGTCACCTTCCCGGCGGAGTTCGAAGCAGTGGCGCCTTCGGAACGCGTGTTGGCGTCGCTGTCTTTCGTAACAGTGGAGTCAGCGGCGAGATTTGTGGCGCCCTTCGTAATGTCGTCGGAGGCACGCTTCGTAACACCATAAATGTACGGTATAAATTTACCTAGAGCCCACATAATTTCCAGACACTCCTTCTCTGTCACAGAATAGTTCTTCTCCGATTTGGTGAGGGTACGGCTTGTGTATGCGACTACGTACTCCTCAAATCCCGATTTGCACTGCGCGAGCACGGCGCCGAGTCCAACACTACTGGCATCGGTGTGTACCTCAGTCCAAGCAGTCGGGTCAAAGTGACGCAAGATTGGCTCCAAGGTTAACAGGCGACGCAACTTTTCGAAAGCATCGTCACAGGCGGGTGACCAAACGTAACTTTTCGAGTCACTGCGCAGAAGTTCAGTCAATGGGGTGGTTATCATCGCAAAATTCCGAATAAAGCGGCGTAAATAGGAGCAGAGGCCAAGAAAGCCGCGCAGATCCTTCGGAGACGCAGGTTTAAGGGACTCTGCAACTGCCCGAAGTTTGGCGGTGTCAGGAATACCTTCTTCAGAGACAAGATGGCCGAGGACGGTGAGCTGATTTGCGCCGAAGCGGCATTTCTTCAGGTTGAACTGAAGGCCGGCGTCAGTTAGGCACAGCAGTACTGAATCTAGCCTGCGGAGATGTGTTGGAAAATCTGGTGAAATTATAACTACGTCATCAAAGTAGCACAAGCATGTTTTCCACTTCAGGCCACGCCAAAGATTGTCCATCATCCGCTCGAATGTTGCGGGCGCGTTGCAAAGACCAAAAGGCATGACACAGAATTCTTAAAGGCCATCAGGTGTGACACAGGCCGTCTTAGGCTGATCTTCAGGTGCCAGAAGGACTTGCAAGTAGCCACTCCGTAGGTCAATAGAAGAGAAGTACTTCGCACCTTGGAGGCAGTCAAGGGCATCGTAGATTTTTGGTAAGGGGTAAACGTCCTTTTGAGTTATTTTGTTAGGACTACGGTAGTCAACACATGAGCGAATTGACCCGTCCGTCTTTTTAACGAGAACGACTGGTTATCCCAGGAGCTATTCGAAGGCTGGATGACGTCACGCTTGAGCATATCAGCTACTTGGTCATCGATAACATGGCATTCGGCTGCGGACACTCGATAGGGTCTTTGACGCAATGGTGCATTGGTACCCGCATTGATGCGGTGACACACAGTGGACGTGCGGCCGAGGGGAGTATGCTGGCAGTCAAAGGAAGAACAGAACTTCTCCAGCAGTCGTAGAAGCTGAGCACGTTGCGAAATGGTTAACGTGTCGGCGATGGAGCTGCTGAGTACGTCAGGCCTGGTAGTCTGCGGCGAAGAAACACAAGTCACTCCGGCGACTTCGTGTTTGGCGGAAGGACCAGTCGACATGTCGACAATTGCAGAAGGATCGAGACTGTAAACCGACCCGACGCACTCACCCCGAAGTAGTGTTACAGGACATGACAAGAGGTTCGAAATGAGCAGTCTGCTGACGCTGTCATGAAGTTCAAAAAGGGCATAAGGTAGCCGTGAACACTTGCGGTGAACGAAAAGGGCAGATGGCGTGAAAAGGGCACTCGGCTCGGCGAGCGAGTTGCAAGATACCAAGGTAAGGGCGAAAGCGTGCGGTGGTATGATGACGTCTTCAGCAACAAATAGTTTGTCCCCGGTTTCAAGAGCATCAGTTAACGGAGCGTCGCCACACACTTCAACTTCTACCTCAGCGTGAGAGCAGTCGATGACGGCTTTATTAGCGGAGAGAAAGTCCCAACCAAAATGAGGTTATAGAGCAGGAATCCAAAATTAGTAATTTGAAGATATAGGTGACGCCTTCAATCGCAATGCGACAGTACAGGCAGCGGCTGGCGTGACGTGCTCTGCGCTCACTGTACGAAGTGATACACTTGCTTTTTGCGTCATAACATTTTTGAGCCGTTCGCAGGGTCTGGCACTGGTCACTGAAACTGCAGCACCATTGTCGACAAGAGCGAGTGCACCGACGCCATCCACATAAACGTCGAGAAAATTCGTTGGGGAAGAGAGAGACCTTGGTCTTTTCGCGGGTGACGCAGTTCCTGCCTCTGAAACTGTGGCAATCAGTTTTCCCGCACCGGCGATGAAGGACGACAACGCATCGGGGATGGCGAGCGGCGTCGAGGTGATAACGAGCGACAGTTAACAGGAGGGCGGTGGTCGGCGTACGATGACATCTGGTCAGGGGGCTGAGAGCCTGTGAACGAAGGGTGCGGTGGCACATAAGGGACAGGTTCAAAGCTCTGGTGGTTGACAGGGACGCGTCGATGGCAGTATCGTGCTATGGGCCAGGTAGTACACCGTCAAAGCATATTGGCCGATTGTCGACTGTACGCCATTGTCCACTACTCTGGAGGGACCTTGGCTGAGCGATCCGAGGAGTAGGTCGCGGTGGAACGGCTGATGGCAATGACGTAAATGTATGAAGAGGTGGTCGAGCGGCCACTTCAGAACAGCTTAGAGGTGCATTTACCTCGGCACAGGCAACGGGGGTCGGCAACGGTGAAGGGTCATGGGCAGATGACAGAGCCGCGCAAATTTGCTACTGGATGGCCTGGTGAAGGTTTGCTGGAAAAGGTGACTGCGGTTGGCCGACTGTGTATAGTAGCGATAGCTGAAGAGCGACTTAAGCACGAACAAACTCCTTGATCTGTGATAGCAGGGACTAAAGGTCAGAGGTGATGGTTAGGCTTGACAGTATGTCAACCGCGACGTTAGGGCATCGCGTGTGAAGACGCTGTCGTCGCAGCTCGTCGAAACTCTGACAGAACTCCATCAGCTCAGAGACAGTGACAGGGCCCTTCGAGAGCAGCATTTGAAATGCGTCGTCGGAAGTGCCTTTCATGATGTGTCGTACCTTGCCAGTTTCCACCATCGTCGGGTCGACACGCTGGCAGAGGTCGAGGATGTGCTCGATGTATCAAGTGAGTCTCACCAGTTTGTTGGGACCAGCTTCGTAGACGTTGTTCTGCGCAAAGTTTGCGCACACCAGGGCGTCCAACAATATCTGCGATGCAGGCTTTGAAGGTTGTCCAAGTGGGGATATCCGCCTCAGGGTTTCTGTACCAGAGCTAGGCAACATCCGTTAAATAACACATCATGGTACCAAGCTTCGCAGGATCGTGCCATTTGTTAGTAGCACTGGTTCGTCCATAAGCCAATCCTCAACGTCTTTCTCATCGGTACCGCTGAAGTTGTCTGGTTATCGCAAGAGCTGGGCACCAGGACAGCCCCTGCGTGGCGAAGCCGGTGGGGGTGTGAAGACAGCATCGACATATGCAGCTCCAGGATTAAGGAAGACCGCAGCGGTATATATATATACTGTTTATATATAAAACAGTATATTTATATATATATATACATATATATATATATATATATATATATATATATATATATATACTGTTTTATATATAAACAGTATATATATTTATATATATAAGGGAAAGAAGTGTATCCCTAAGGACTCGTTTTTCCGTGTTTTGACACAATATTATTGAGATCTAACAGACAGTAATGCCAAGGATTGTACAGGGGAAGGTATTAGAACCAATGGAATGTAAATAAGAAGAAAGAAAATTGGATGAAATAATAACCAGCCGTGAGCAGGAATATATATATATATATATATATATATATATATATATATATATATATATATATATATATATATATATATATTATATATTTATATAGATTGAACTTGCAGTTAGCACAACAGTAAATTGTCTTTACTAACATGTGGCACGGCCTTCGTCAGAGCCACGGTCCAAACGTTAGTAAACAAAATTTCCTTTTCAAATGTGCTATCTGCATGTTCATTCCATATAGAAAATACCCGGAGCTGTCGTGCCTTCCCTTCAATTTCTCTCTCTCTCTCTCTCTCTCTCTATATATATATATAAATATATATATATATATATATATATATATATATATATATATATATATATATATATATATATATATATATATATACTGTTTTATAAGCACGTGAACAATTTTCAACACATATGCAACTATTTTAAGCACTTGTCTCCGCAGCCATTCTTTCCGCCAAGGCTGCAAGATTTTTCGAGCTAGGTGATCACTTAGTAACGATTAATTAACTCAATTTCAGGGTAGTTGTTTGTATGGCTAATTTCGTTCTACGTTCATATTCAAGGTGAGCCTAAGTTTTAAAAATTGATAATATCGTGCGCAGTGCGAGAGATCCTACATGAATTTGCAGAACGCGATATTGCAAATAGCTACACTGAACGCACCAGCCGCGCCGCAGGAGGTTCAATAGGCTGCGTCAAATGTGTTATGGCGCTGTCCAGATACTACAAGAAAGCCAGATAACGCAACAAGAACGAAGGCGTATTGAGCAGCTTCTATTTATACTAAGCACATGTGACATTACAGTGACCTGCTTTGATAACACTGCATCGCGCTGACGCATGATCTCTTCCCCTTCAAAACCCATAGCGTTCAGGTTGTTTTTGTGGCCGACTTGATCTTCGCAAGAGTGGTGGGGGTGTTAGGGTTGATTTCATCAACATTTTTCCGGGCGGTCTAGCACAGTTTCAGCGGTGGCTTCAAGTGGCCCCTGCTTTTGTTTCTGGCCAGGGTCACTGTCCACCGGTTCCGCTCGATGTCTCAGCGGAACTAGGTGCCGTCGGTGCAGTTCCTAGCACAATCCACGGTTCTCATTCTGGAACCTTGATGGTCTTGCGCTACTCCTGGAATCCTACATCGAGTTCTTTCAAAACTGCGCATCAAAACCAGGTCACGCGGATTGAACTTTCTTGCACTTGCTGTTGGCGATCCATCAGCATGTTTTTGGGCTTGATGTTGTCTATCTTCGTTCTAATCTGATAACCCAGCAAACGTTCCGCCAGTGACTGCCCCTCTTCTCCCGGAGTTCGGCGGTATCTGCACAAAAATCGATCCACCCTTGTTATCAAGTCACATCCCGGATTTTTCTTTAATCTTTCCTTGAACAAGCGCACCGCTCTCTCGGCTAAGCAATTCGATTGCGCAAGTTAGGGTACTGTTACTTGCTGTACATTGTTACGTGCCAGGAACGTGCAAAACTATCAGCTCACGAACTGTGGTTTATTGTCTGACACGAACTTTTTTGGAAGCCCGAACCGTGCAAATATTGAACGCAGAGCTCTGACCGTAGCTTCAGACTCAGCAGTTTTCATTGGCACCGCTTCAATTCATTTTGTTTCCGAGTCTACGATGACAAAGACAAAGTGGCCGTCCACAAGCCGGGCGAAATCAGCATGCAGATGGCTCCAGCTATCACCGGTCACTGGCCTAGATGCAGGCACCTGAGCAGGCGGCATCGCGGAAGCCTGTGCAGAAACATCACATGATTTCACCAGTCGCTCAATGTCAGAGTCTAGTCCCGGGTACCAGAATTGCGTCCTGGCGATACTCTTCATGGCAACTAGGCCTGGATGAGTTTTATGCAGCAGGCTTAGTGAGGTTCTTCTTGGTGCTACAGGTACAACGATGTGATGGCCCCGGTACACCAAATTGTCACATATGGTCAGTTCCCTCCTTCTGTTGAAATATCGCCGGTACTGCTCGTGATCTTGGGGTCGGAACCACGGTCATGCCTGTAAAATCCACTCGCTGACCTGTTGAAGAGTAGGGTCCCGATCGGTCATTTGTTTCATCTCTCGAGCGCACATAGCTGTTTCCTCCATCGATTGGGCAAACGAAACATACTCCTGTTCATCGGAATGGCCCTCTCGTGGCTCTGTAACCAGCAGTGGCAATCGTAACCAGCAGTGTAACCAGCAGTGGCAAATTTCCAGCTGTGGAAATTTGCGTTTGAATGCTCACTGCCCTTACGATACTGTGCCGTATAACTATAGATAGAAAGAAACAAGGCCCAACGATGAATACGAGCGGATGCCATCGGTGGTATCGCATTTTTTGGATTTAATATCCCAGTAAGAGGTTTATGGTCCGCCACCAAGTCAAACTGATGACCATACAAATTGTCCTTGAACCGTGCAACCCCGAACACAAGTTCTATGGGCTTTTTTTTTCAACTGTGAGTAAATGCATTCTGCCTTTGTGAGCTTTCTGCTACGGAAACCAATCGGGTAATCAGCACCATTGACAGGGTGGGATAAAACCGCTCCGATACCTACTGGGGACACGTCACAGTCCAACATCAATGGCTTATCAGAATAAAAATGGGCCAAAAACTTCAACGCTTCTATTGCCTCTAACTTTCCGGATACATTCTTTGTGTTCCTAATTCCACTGCTATCTGGCCTCTTTTTGGAGAAACGCGCACAATGGTGCCATTGTGGTTGCTATGTTCGGCAAGAGTTTGCCGTAATAGTTCACAAGACCCAAAAATGCTTTCACCTAACTCACCGATGGGGGCTCAGCGGTTCCTGAGCATACGCTCCTACGATGTCCCAAAATTGCACTTCTCCGCCAGCCACCTGATTTCGACAATGAAATCCTAACAGACTCACAAACTTTATGTATTCGCAAGAAGATGGCATAGCTTGCGGTGGTCTCGTTGGCGTGTGGTGTGTAATGTTCTTTCTTTCAAATACCCGACAACTTCATCATAGCTGAGCTAGTTGATATTCTTCGGGTGGCAACGCCCCTGATCGACTTCCACTGCACTGTCCGTTAGTGATGATATAATTAGTACCCATTTCTTCGCTTCGTCTGCGATGTTATGATCTTCAAAGTAAGCCTCCAAACGAACATGATACGTTGGCCAGGTACCATCCACTCCTCCGAAATTGAGCGGCCGCCCGGCCCTAATAATTGCGCGGGTCTGCTCGTCACCACTGTTATGGCGCTGTCCAGATACTACAAGAAAGCCAGATAACGCAACAAGGACGATCGTTTATTGAGCAGCTTGTATTTATACTGAGCGCATGTGACGTTGCAGTGACGTGCCTTGATAACACTGCATCGCGCTGACATATCAAAATGGTGATCGTAATCGCCTCTCTGTAGGATTGGCGCGATTTTCTTCTATCCTCGGCTAAGTGTTCGTACAGTGTACACGGGATTAGATTAACGGGAAGTGGACCAAGAGAAGGTCTGTTTAAGCCAATCGTAAGTTGGTGCTGAGCAAACAGAAAACTGTCATCATCATGATGTGCTCTCCCTTTAGTTCCTCCTCTTCATATGGTTTGATTCCAGAACGATTTGTCCGGCCTGAGAAGCAAGATATTTAATGGGTCTAGGAACGAGTGAAACAAACAAAAAACAGATATGTATAAAAATAGAGATAACCAGGGCAATAAAGAAAAACAGATCAAGAGGGAGAAAAAATTGACAAAGAAAAAAGGCCACGACAGCCCGGAACGCGCGCGCTTTCACTGCGAAAGCTCCAAACCGCCGCTTTTCAGAGCGTTTTGTTGACGCTCTTTGAGTGTCTACTGCAAGCACACTTTAGGGTAGCCACTACGTCATAAATAATCAAACCTTTTATGTAGCAGGCTGGCATACACTCTGCTAGCCTTCGTCATTTTTTAGGGGCGAAGATCCTTAAAGCGGCACTAATTCGTCCCTCGTAGTAGTGCGTAACATTTCTTACGATAGCTCACATATTTTGTGACTGCTTTACACGTGGCGCAAAGAAAAATGCTAACTGCAACGTTGGCAAGCATTGGACGAACACCATTAAGTGAAAGCCACATATTGTCAGCAATGAACCACCAAACAGTGTCAAAAACTGCTACAAAGGCTGTTCTAGACTTTATAAAAAGCACTGGACTAGAAACTAGACTGTAGGGTCCTATGCTAAGTGGCTACTGTACATACGCACCACCTCTTCTTGTCCCCATCATCACCCTTCATCCCTCTTTCCTTCCCCTTTCCCTTATCCCCTGTGCAGAGTAGCAGGCTAGAGCGAACTAGCTCAGGCCGACCTCTCTGCCTTCTAACAAATTCTCACTCACAGTCTTACGCTTCGACCTGGAAGGTGATGCCGGTGAGAGGATTCTCCTGTGCGCTGTTGAACAATAAAAAATTCGCAGCACGCGTGTTAACTAAAGTCCAAATTCTCCTATCTCTCATTCCCCATGAGCAGCCATTCGCATGAACTTTGAGCACAATCTGACAAGAAAGGGTTGCTACGTTATACTCGCTGGGCGTAACCTCCTTGATTTTAGAAAGATTTAGCGCGCGTTGTGCCACAGTGCCATGAATACAGTGAACTAGTATATACCATGAACTCGATGTGGTTAAAGGTGGGAAGTAGACACGAAGCGCAAGCCGTAAGAAAGTGTGCATGTGCCACTTCTTGTTTAGTCCTTGGAATGTACGCTGGATGGCGCTGCTTCTATGTGCGAGATATATGAAGAAAAGATACGAGATGGCGGTACTTGGAGTGTTGACTAGATGAACGAATGAACACACACACAGATGCATGGATCGACGCATGGATGGCTGCATGGACGGATGGACGCATGGACGGACACAGGGATGTACGTATGGATGAACGTGCGGACGAATGACCAGACGCCCGCGTCGACGGATGGATCGACGCGCGGACGGTCACACAGAAAGACGCATAGACGGATGGAACCGAAACGAATGGACGGACGGATGCTTCGCCCCACTCTCCATCATTTACCCCGTGGATATGCTGCATTTTTTTAGAAGCATGGTGTCCGCTAGACATTTGCTAGGAATACTGTGCGATATTTTTATGCAGTGGCCGCCGACAAAGAAAAAGCATGCCGGAGGTTTATTAAATGAACTAGAAGAGGCTTTTTATTGGGTTGGATCATTCGATTGCCTGCTCTATACGTATTTCGAAGTGTGTGACGCCTGGTTGTTCCTTCGATGTTCTAACACATTTTGTTACTCATATTAGCGTGATTCCATTCCCGATATCAAGCCTGCCTATGGACAGTTTTTGAATGACTTTCTAGCACAGGTGTGGCTCAGTAGTAAAATACTCAGCTGGCACGTTCTCTGTACAGCAAACAGAAATGGTCGAAGGGAAAAGGCAGCGACATATGGAGAGAAAGAGAAAGAAAGGCGCAAACGCGCAAGAAAGATGTAAAAACAACAAGATACAGAACGCAAAACCAAGAAAGACCAAAATACAAAGAAGAGACGCAAAGAAAAGATCCAAGAAAGAGAGAAAAGAAAAGAAAGTGGGAACAAAAAAAGAGAAAAATAATTCAAGGCAAATAACCCGGCCACTCACTTTCTTCAGAATTAGCATCCTATGTTGGAAGCTAAGCTTTTTTTTCATTAGTTGGAATGAGGAACTTTACATTCAATTTGAATTATCAGTTCTCAAATACTTAAACACAGCAGAATAGTCGTTACAGTAACCCCTGCATTGTTGAAGAAGATATCTCTGTAGCCTGCGCAACTTTGAAAAAAAATCAGTTGTTCCATTCCTTTAGAAGTAATCATCATCTTCTTCTTCATCATCAGTTGTTCCCAGTGCTGTTCTGAATGCTCCTCACTCGTATATTCAAGATCATGACGCTCACAATCGCTAGCTCAAAGAAGCGGCATGAGCCATGAGATGGGTAGAAGAAGAAAGAGAAGAAGAAAGAAGACGCCAATCTACCTGGTCGTCCAAGAGTAAGGTGCATTTTGTGTTATCTTCCTGGCTAATCAAGTGTGGACGGAATCGCAAAAAGCTTCTCTAAACGACTGTGAGAGCTTACACAGTACCTAAGCAGTAGTTGCAATTTTATCAGAACTCCGTTGATTTTCATGCAAGGAAATGATCGATAGGCCAGACTTCAGTATGCACTAACATTGCGCTTTCATCGTGACTTGAATTGTTCAATTGTTTTTTGGTGACGTGAGCACTGGTCGTGCGTTTATTCTCAATTTAGCGAGTATTTATAAATACTATTTTAAAGATAGAAATCGATGGTTATGGCAGAAGTTAGAATAAATTCAAATTGGAACTTGACTCACTATAAGATAATGGTCGAGTGACTTTCACAGTAATAATTGAAATTTAAAGGGTGACTAATTCAGCTAACTTACATATTTGAGATATTGAGGTAACTGTGTGTAGCTTCAGTCCTAGTAGTTGATTTGGCAGGCCTTTCTGTTGTAAAGCTACTTAACTTCTGACCTGGAGGTCGCATGATCAAATCCCGGCCACGGCGGCCAATATTTCGATGGTGACGAGAACCGTCAATTTCCGTGCATCATTCGATTAATGTGCACAATAAACAACCCAAGGGACTCGAAATATCTTGAGTCCTCCACTGCGGCCTCTCTCCTAATCGGGTCCTAATGCCAACAATTCTGGCTGTAAGAGCAAAGATGTTTTTTCTCCAAATATTCTCATGCGTATGTGTAAGATACCCTGTCTGTTTTTAAGTTTTATATTAGGCAAATGTTCGCAGTTTTAGTTATTCAGTCAATGGTTAGCTTGGCCTCGACAACTTCGACTGCCTCAATTCACAGATAACGTAGTTCAACATGTCGCAGCGCAATTTAATGTCAAGTACCACGTCCGGAAGCTTGTGTAAGTTACATTCGAGTGGCGACGAACATTTTCGGTTGTGTTGATCTTTAACGTGAGCCGCTCTTGCCTGACTTAACATTTGATCTTTTGACATCTCCGTCCTATGCAGCCAAACCCAGCGAGTCGAGCTCTCACACGGGCGCGACATCTGGCTAGCAGACCAGATCATTATGTAAGCTTCCTTGACAACATCAACACGTTCGGAATGGCTATTTATAGCACAAAAAAAAACATTTTATTCGTGAAAACGAAGCCTTAGAAGCGCGACCGGCACACCAGCGTTTGCTTGACAGATTTGTTATTTTGCCCGTGTTTGCAGAAACAACTAGATCTACTTATGAATTGCGTAAGTTCGTTTCGTCATGGCTGACGGTGGAAATAGCAGCACTGGCTATTTGGGAACTTGACTTTAGGAAAGAACTAGGGAGATGTACTTTGTTTGGACCACAAGACCTTACGACCTGCATGAACTTTTGCATGGACATGTTTTTTTTTTTTTCAGGAACATCAGTGACCGTGCCAACAGTCGTCGAAGAGAGAGCCGAAGGTGTGGTCTATCCTCAGATTTGAACAAAACAATTGTATATAAGATTCCCTTCATTAACTATGGGTATTCAATCCTTCTAAAGTGAACGTGTTTACAAGGTACCTTAGTTATAATTACTACTGGTCTTTCTTTCTTGCATGCGTGAACAAATCTGTAAGGCAAAACTATTCTGTGTTCTAGAGTTAAAATCTTTTTAGCCTTTTTCAATGGTGAAAAAATGTTACCCGTACAGAAGCATTTTCGATCTCTGCAAAGAATATTTTTGCTTTATATACAAAATGTTGCTTCGGGGATATGACAGTTCGAATTAAAACGTAAATATATTTGTGAGGTGGTCAAAATTGACTTACTTCTAAGCTGCCAGCAAAACCAAAAGAACTAGCAGGAGTGTATCTCATGTAGGTCACAGTGATGAGTTGTGAAACAAAATTAAACTAAAAGTACTGCTTGAAATTATTGACCAGAGATAATAACCACTATGGATATTTGTTAAGCACTTTCCTAATCACATAAAATTATTCATTAGATTTTTTAAAAGTGAGTCATAATATTCCGGTTATTGCATCTGTTCCGACTATTTAAACAGTGGCAAAGAAGCATAAATTTATTTAAGATATAAAGCTTCGAATCCGTCAACCTTCAGCTAAACCTAAACGGCGGAGTCGTCTGCGTATAGAGGGAAACAGGGCACTTCACACGAGTGCGCTTACGTGGCTCTGTCAGTGATGGCTACGTAACCACTGGCAACGTGCTTTTTATTTCAGCTCGTGTGTAAGCATTTGGCCTTCCACTCATCCCAACTGATATTTTGTAATGTAAATAATACAAATACTATTGTATTTACGCGTATAGTATATTTAACAATAAAAAGTCCTTATTAGCCGCTGATTTCGTCCAGCTTTTTTTTCCAAAATAACTACCTTTTTTGTTAAGGAAAAAGGCGTCTTTGTGGGCCTTGTTGCCACGAAAGTGCTTTCACGTTGTCTAACTAAAAACCTAATAAAGTTTAGTGCTGTTTTTTTTGTAAAGCCTAAATGTAAATGTCTTATCAATTATGCTTACGTGGCGTAGACCTAGCTCTGCTGTGTGTGCCCATGCTTAAGGAAGAAAAACATGTTTTCTTGGTACCGACGCTGCGGAAGCTACACATTGGTCCCTGACGTGCACGCCACGAGCAGAGCCATCGACAGCGTTCCTAAGGGACAACATCTTCCCGAATCTCTGAACGTGATGTCATTTGTTATGAATTGCTATATTTGAATACCAGGTAGCAGCTTTTCTCCGATGCACAGTGACTCAGTCGTGAGCGGTAGCGGTGCACCGTGGATTTTTGTCGCAGTAACGTGTCATTCTGCTCGTTCCGTAAAAAAAAACATATCAGACATGCGACACCTCAAAAAGTGGGAAATAATTTTCCAAGGTTTTACTTGGAAAAATCCAACCAAAAAATCAAAAACTCGTCCTTAAGCCTGTTCTATAGGTGTGACACTCTAAAATAATTCTAAACAGCTGGTCTACTTTAACATGCGCCCAAATCTAAGTACGCCGGTACTTATGCATGTAGCCCTCATGAAAATTCAACTTCCGTGTACCGCATCAGTTGCGACGTCTTCGGTTTAAACCATACATCCTATTTTCCGACGCGAAATTGGAGAACGTTTAATCACGCTTGTCACCATATGTCGCCCACTATTGCTCTGTGCAGTGAAAGTGGCTTTAAGTTCACTATAAGGGTCGGTTCTGCCCAGGTAGTCTGTGGCCGCAGCCGGTATCGGTAATCGTTATCGCACGAAATCAGCAAGAAGCGCGTCATAACTACTAAATTTTTTGGACAGATTGGAATTCAAGCCTATAAAGCACCCTCATGAAAGCCCATGTTTCAGCCCAATGGGCACCGCTGCACATTTCCGCTCCATACTGACCTCAAACAGCCTTCATTCAATAATTAGCGGTACCGAATCGGTCTTTTAATGGTTCCCACCAACCCAACGCACTACGGAAGGCTCTGACATAATTCCTCATCGTCATTCGCAGCATAAACAAAGTATGCATTGCGTATGTGTAGTGGAAACCACGCTACTAATAGGAATGACAAATACTAATAGAATGCTGCATGAATACCTATTTCACGACAAATATGGTTCATGGCGTAATGGGTGCCGTGCAAGAGTAGATCTATTAGTCGACCCAAGAGTGTTCGTAAAGGTCTCCATAAAATACGCTTTCCCTCCTTTCGCTCTGTCTGTTCTGCGCGTTCCTCGATGGCCTGGTGTTTTTTGTCATCGTGAATCATAGTCGTGAATGTTGCTTGCACATCGCAACTTGTATGAGTATGAAACGAAGATATCTAAAGCAGCAGTTAAACTCAACCCTTACTTCTGATTCTCCGCATTGCGGTAGCACGGTGACAAAAACGCGAGCACCTAGTATTAGACATTTTCTTTTTGCGCATAATAGAAAAAGTAAGGCTTTTTTGTTTGTTTGTTCACAGCTCATCAGCCGCGCACACACCTCCTCCAGATGATCGAGATCCTTAGCGGTACGTGCATGAGCGCCACTATGCAACACAGTGTCAAGTCTCTAAGGCGTTATGGCGCGATCAGCACGCAATTTTCGTTTTGCTGTGCCTTTGTGTCGTTAACATGCAACTGTCTTTGCTTCCAAATTATAAACAAATAGAACGAAGACCTCGTGGGCGTATCTTTTTTTCTTATAACAACAGACACCAGAAAAACAACAAAATAACGAATAATTTGCATAAATTATCTGAATGACAATCTTACACTATTGAAGATGTTTTTGCGCAGGATTTTAAGTTGCCCTGAAATAGGCTATTCTTTCTGCAATCGGCAATTATTTGGAGGTGTGTCGTCCTATGCAGCGCATCATTCTCACGTCGTATCAATTTATAGTTCTTTCTTTTGTGTTTTTAATGTGAAGGCCTGGTCACATTTATGTGATGCAAAATAAAGTTTTTATGAGAATTTCTGAATGAATGAATGAATGAATAAATCAATGTCACCATCTCGTATGATGTGTTTTTAGGCGACATATGTTTTTACGAAACGGACAAATAAACGCAGATATGGTTTTATAGTAATGGCTACCCATTTCTCCTTCCATGAGATAAAAATGAATCTTCAGAAATCGTTATCACACTCTCAAGCAGGCGAGTATAGCTATGGCGCAAAACAAGAACACTCCACTAGAATGACATATACATGTATAGTGCTTCGGCTTTTTGTGTGTGTGTACTCGGATGCATCTAAACCGTCAGTGAGGGCACACAACAAAATGGGGTTAATCACGTTTATTGTACTGAACTTTTTCAGTGACGCCCTCGCTTTCATTGTATGTCTCTTCTGCATCCTGCTGTTCGTGCTGACTGCACTGACCTTCGTCTTCGTGACTATCATTAAAGGCAAGCGGACTGCAGTATCTTTCATTTTTCTTCTTCGTTGTTTTTTATAGGCTGGTAGCTTTTGAACAGCCGTTTCGGCTTTTGTATGAGAGCTAAGGGTACTTACTAGAGTAACTCTGCGCATCGTGGTAAAGACCGATCTTGCATCTCGCGTTTTCGGTTTCTTAGTTCTTCTTTCAAACGACGTTACTGAAACTACCTTATCTTAGCAGATGCATCGAGTAGCTTTTGTTACGCCTAGTCTGATTTTTCTTTATTTGACTGACAATGCTTGATAACATCATGAACAAATGTTAAAATGTTAAGAATAACTTAGTTTTCTTAGTCGAGCTTTTTTCCTTCTTTTACAAGTATCGCTATGGCTTGCAGGTTACCCCAGTTCTTTGCCGTCAACCAGCTTTAAGACTACTACAATATCCATGAATACTACCACAAACCCTACGACCACAACTACTATGACGACCACTACCACTTCTACCACGACTACCAGTACCAGCACTACGACAACTACTACCACTACTACCAATACTACAACGTCTACTACTACGACTACTACCACGACAACCACTACCACCACTACGACTACCACTACGACGACATCTACCACTACTAGCACGACCACTACTACCACTACTAGTACTACGGCCAGCACAACAACAGGTAGTACACTTCACATGATTGTCTCAAGGCCATAGGGTGTTAAAACAGCAGAGACTCAGATTGCTCACAAGGTAGCAATTAACGTGCATAATTGTATATGATGGAAGAGCCCCACCATAAAAACTTCCCATAAATGAAACTTGGATGGAGCCACGTAAAAACTCAATTTTTAACTTGTTTCGTTAAAGAGACTCAGATTCTTTTCTAAGAAGTCATCGAATGATTTGATTAAAATAATGTATTGCCTCACGAATCTACAGCCGCAAATATTTTCAGGAAACCTGAAATGCGAGGCGAGTTACATTGATTAGTCGCACGATCCAAGCCCTTGCTTTTTCTCCATTTGTTCTAGCGACCACGCTGAAAGCTACCCTGGGTTTGGGTGACAAGAGGGCAAACCCCTACATCCGTCCATCAGAGTTACTCGTCGCCTTGAGCACGGTCTTTCCTTGTATTTGTCTTTCCTATTTTCATTCATCCACTCTTTCTTTTTCTTCTTTTTCTTTTCTCCCTTGGAATGCGCGACTGCACTCTAAAAAAACAGCGAGTAAAAAGGGTGTCTTTTTGTCCCACAACAATAATCCTCATCTCTATTGCGTTCTATCTCGGCGCTATAGCCCCGCGCCCGGTACATTCCGGTCACTATCGACATGCCCATTATTGAGGTTACATTGCATACTCGATTGGAAAGTGGCCATCGCCGAGTTTTCAAGGAAGAAAGCGCACGAGAGCCTGATGACGATTATTGTTGTGGGACGAAAGGCACACTTTTTACGCAATATTTTTTTGAGTGTGTTATTCAGGGTAAAAGCAAGCTGGCGCGTGCATGTGGCTCCGTCACGTGGTGGTGGTGGTGGTACTGTGAAGATCACGCTGTTCGAATCACTTAATGTCCACGAACTTTAGGTTCAAGGCATGTTCCTGTAGATTTACGGTATGATTTTTCCTGGAGAACAACCAGTGATATGTTGCTGACTTCGAGAATTTATTGTATATTTTCGGCCACCTGCTCCGCAATAATATTTGGTTCACATCTTCACCTGAACCTCTACCGCCGATTGTAAGCGTATTCTGACCGTGAAAAAAAAGAATGACACGGAGCCTTTAAAAAGTGTTGAAGTGTTTACCCTGAGTCATGCCTATATTATTAATGTCAGCTTCAGTTTTAGCACAGGGAACATTCTGTGACAAATTGCGAACATTTCTTTTTTTAATTGACGATTCTTTTAAACCACTCGTTCAAACTGCTTCACAGCGTCCTTCACTATGGTCCAACCCATGGGCAAGCACAAGCTGTTCTGCGTTCTTGGCGAGTACGTGCAGTACTACAATGACGTGAACATCGACGGTCTGTGTGTATACGCCTTCTTCACGTTCTACGGCAAACACGATGTCGCTTTTAAGTACGTCATTGGACCTGTCCAGGCGACTTTTATCCGTAAATTCAAGCAATCAAAGACCACAATCTACGGCATCCACATCCCCCAAGGGCAAGTGCTGCAATGTCGTGGCGCTAGAAATACTACTTCTCAAAAAATTGGAAAATGTTAGTAGATGCGCTCGCAGTGTTGCAAAAATATAGATCATTGATCATCCCTTGTGCCATATCGCAGGAGCGTGAACATCGCCATGACAGCCGCGCGTACCAAAGAGGGTTTGGTCATTCTGGAAACCTATTGGTACCACCATAGAATCTGGAATTACGTCGTTCTCAACCTCGGGGTAAAGCCAAGGGAAGCGCTGATCATGGACACAAGGATCCAAGAAGCCTTCGAATTCCTCAAGGTTCGTCACTTTCGTTGGCGTTCGCCTGCCACCCTCGTAAGCAAGAATAGCATTTGCGAAGGTGCAGTTTTACTACCCACCACCCGCGAGAAGAAATTCTGGCTATACCCCAAAAATAGTAGCACATCACTTTTCAGCCGACCTAAAAACAGCTCTTGTTAATCGTGAAATTGCCAATCGCGGTAAGGACTGCTATTCGCTGATGAAAATGAATGCATTATTTGGAGTAGGCTTGACTGCTGAGGAGTGTCTTTGTTTAGGGCGGCGTTTCCTTGTATACCGCGGGCGGGCTAATAATAAATGTTTTGATTACAATAGGATGTATTTGATGTTCAATTTATATTGAACTCAAACACATAATAACCAGGGTCGATTGAAGTATGACTTCAACGCTAGCATACGTTTAAACCTCTAAACGGGTAGGCGCGCAGCGGGGTATTCAAATTGACGCAGTTTTTTTTTTTCAATCAGGTTGGAGCACACGTTCAGAATGTAGTCTTAAAATCGATTTCGGGCGCTCCAGAAGCTGGGGAATGATTGAAGCTTCTTTGTGTACCCCTTGCCCATTTCCCTATATTCCTCTCCCCTCATCGCCTATGCATCCCTGGAGAGTGAAATGAATGTATAGCAGGCACATTAATCTGCAATTCATGCAAGTCCTTTCCTGTAGACTCTGTTTGAGGAAAAATTTCACATCGTCGAATCCATAATGTATGGTACTAGCTCGTTCGCATGTACGCATTCATTGGCGCATTTGATATGACCTTTTTTGCAGGAATTGAAACACCTTCAGGGTAACTTCAAGAAGGCTCACCCTGATCCCCCTTCACCTCCTCGCGGCTTCATAGCCCTCGGTGTCCGGGTCTGGCCGGCCAACATGGTACCATTCCTTGCTGCTATCGACGAAGCATTTGAAAAGTAAGCACAGGCAGTATTTCGGAAAGGTGGTATTTTTTTTCGGTGATAAATGTCTATTTCCACGTTAACGTGCTGGAATTAAGCGAACAGGAATAAATGTTCTAAATTATGTGAATCCACCACATGTTCACTTGTCACTGTGATACATTTGTGTGATAACCTTACTCGCTTTTCTTCTAACTTGTCGAATGTGTGCGGCCACTAACACAGGTGGTTCCTTCCCGATGGCTTTATCCCGCTAACCCACATCATTGATACGAGTTCATCGGCGGCTACAAAGAGTGCTGGATCAGTGAATGGCCACCGTACCGGCTTGCCAGCAACAACACCAACGTGCTGGGCATGGTGAAGTTCACGATGTTAACCACGAATTTTGTGAGCGCGTGCCTTCCTAAATAAACTTAGCAGGTGTTTCATCATTTGTGTAGAAAGAAGGTATATGTAAAAAAGAACAACGGAACAAAGTGCAAATTCTACTTTCCATCGGTCTATAACTGTCTATAGTAAGCAGCTTCCATCAACAGGACGATAAGCCGTGGGTGTGGAAGGGCAACAGTCAAAGACGGGGAGAAAATATTTCAGGATCCATTCCTATATAGGTATTATGAAGTGAAGCGGATATTTGCGTGCGTGCAAGCGATCTACTGCTTTTCTTCTTTCCTTCCTGTATCTCTTTCTATCCTCTAGATTACATAATTTCTCTCTCAGTATCTCTCTTTTTTTTAAACTTTCTTCTCTTTCTTTCTTTGTTTTGTCTACTGTATTGCTCAGTGTTACTTCTTAATTGTTTTGTTATTCGGTACCGGGCATCAGACTTCCATCAACGTGCTTTGTAGAGCAGCGCTTCTGTGGTTATCGACAACAACTACGCTCATCCGTTCATATTCATGCCATTACCAACTGAGTTGACGTGAGAGTACAGGTGGGATTGATAAATGTTAACACCGCTCCATGTGACACGGCTGATTGCCGACAACGCTGTGATCGGGAGACCATCATTTATTGCAAAGCGCCGCGTACAAGTACGCGAACAATGAGCCCACCCAGATAGCCGCGTTCATGTACAGACCTCTTCGATGCTTCTAAGCGGAGGCATGCGCGATCGACAAACTGAGGTGCTTGTGGCGACGTCACGGCGAAGAGGCTCCGCCTAGCACAAACGTCGCCAATTATTGTTAAATTCTAATGCCAGAATCGAAGCAAGTTTTTCTGCTCTTTTGGGTGTGTGCCAATGGCAACGTGAGGGCAGGAGTCAAGTGTTCTAATGAGAGAGTGGGAGGGTAGTCAGAGTAGAAGTGACTACGAGGAACACAAAAAATTGCGTAATTGGTAGAGGGCAACGAATTTCGGCTTGAGGCGCGCCCTTCAACACGTTCGCTTGCTTTCACACGTTCGCCTGCTCATGTTTCAGCAGTAATGGCGCACGACATGGCAAACTGGGCAAACATGCTTACTTTGTTCTGTAGCCGGCTAGATTTACAGCGATCTACAGCAGATGTTTTTCACTTGAATTGCCGTGTCTCATAATTACGTTAATAGTGCAACATCTGTGATGAGTCCTCGTTTAACCCACGAATTTAACGGACGACGCAAACCGTGACTGAGCACCGAGCCTACTAGTTACAGTGCTACGGCCGTTATGACCAGACTACTCACGCAGCACCAGTGTGATTTCACCGCTCTAAAAAGCGACAGAAGAACACACTGGATGCAGACACAGTGGACACGCTGTCCACAGAATCAGGAAAATTTTTCGAACTGCCTGCCATAGACGCAGAACCAGAGCGTAATGAACCATCAACAGTAGAACCCACGAAAAAGTAGCTCACGAGAGGAAAATAAACCAAGTATTGCAATGCTACTCAAACGAGCAAAACTTCGCTAACGTCAGATTATGGGCGAAGGCAGGAGAGTACGAGAGGGGCATTAACGTCTCCAAAACAACACCAAAATTTTCCCCACCACGATGCAACAAGGGTTGGCAGTTTTTACAACAAAATCGCGCCGAAACCCATGTTTGTCTTCAACCTCGACAGAGTGTCGTAGCTATCCTCGAATAGAATGACGACACGCGGCGATGGGAGCTGCTTTGCTGCTATGCTCTACACCCATCAGCAGCATGGCGAAGTAGTCATGGCCGTCCGGTGACTTGCAGGCTTTCATTTGCGTGACATGACTTGTAGAAAGCATAACTAGTTGACGATGTCGCCATTCGTCACGGAAGGCAGGAGATCAGAGTAGCATTGTTACCGCTGCGCAGTTCTAACGGGTTGATATTCTATCGCACATTTCAATTTTCGCTCGGTCACGCACACGAGTCGATCTTACAAGCTCTTCGAAGTAAGACGGGCAAAGCGCAGGCACGTTTCCTTTCACCATATCGCACGAGTGACGCCGACAAGCTCCCAACCAGCGGTGAGCTGCACGTGCAGCCTGACTAGTCTAACTAAATGTTGGCAAACACGGTGGTTGCTCTCTTTGCCAGGCAGAATTTACGTCACATGCAACCCATGTATAGACTATTTTATGGATGGCAATCAGTACCGCCATGTTCGGCTGTGTACATTTCTGTTTTGCAAGTTTAACAGCTCAGCGAACAGTATTACGGTGGACGCCTACACGTGAAAATGGTTCATGTAGTAAATGTTGTCACGCATGTACTAGAGGTCGTACAGACAAGACAGGAACAGCGAGGCACTAAGACACGAACCTATATTGTGAACGAAGAGCTAACACTCTTAGTCTCTCTTCTTTTCGCCCTTTTTCGCAAGCCAGTGCTTGCCGGCTCCAACACCAGGTGACAGTATGATAATTCAGGGCCCTAATACTTGATATCGCTGCCTACAAAAAACAAGAAAACATCAAGTGAACAGCACAACATTGCGGTGCCCACAGGGTTCAGGTAAAATATCTATACGCAGAGGCGCCGGTTTACTTGGCTGCGACGCCGCTGCCGCAGCCACCACAGCTGAAACATGGGAATGATGGCAATCTTCGTTTTAGTAGCTGTTAACTTGTTACATGTCTACATGGATGGAAATAACGCTTCATAGTTCGTTTTAGGTGTGACTTTATCGAGAAAGTCTGTCACCTGGTCCCGCAGAAGGGCACATCACGTAGAGCACCAGTCCCGCCACGGTGGTCTAGTGGCTAAGGTACTCGGCTGCTGACCCGCAGGTCACGGGATCGAATCCCGGCTGCGGCGACTGGATGTCCGATGGAAGCGGAAATGTTGTAGGCCCGTGTGCTCAGATTTGGGTGCACGTTAACGAACTCCAGGTGGCCAAAATTTTCGGAGCCCTCCACTACGGCGTCTCTCATAATCATATGGTGGTTTTCAGACGTTAAACCCCACATATCAGTCATCAATCATTGAGAGCAGCAGGCCATCGGGATGCTCGAGGCATCACAACGCAGCGTTCTATGCGCTTGCGCTGCCTGGCACAAGGCAAACGAAGCGTGCAGTGCTCATGTGGAATGAAGGAGTGTACCACGTTCGTGTTGAACACTTGGAGTGTAGGTCTACATTGAAAGTGTTCACCTCCTCGATGCCGTGCGAAAGGCTGGACTGCTCGTTATAAACACAAGTAGCTGTTCTCTCGCGTGCCGTGGTGTGTCCGACAATGCCATCGACATGACTTTCGTGGGTGGTACCTGAAGGTATGACAGGCAACGTGCACCGGACTCTCAGGGCTCCGACCACTACCCCATCGTGGTTACCCACCCCTCAGCTAACATCAGGTACACTCGGACCGAGAGTGTTGTGATGTGGATGCGCTTCAGAGAATGGTGTGCTACAGTGCTAGTCTCTGCAGAGTTCTTCACCGTGCTGGCCGAGTGCCACGACGCACCTGCTACCCGCTGCACCGTGTCTGCGGGAACACCCACACCAGACATCAGCCTCCTCAACCTCGCGCCGCGCGTCACACGGAGCAGATTGTGGCGGTGTGCTCGCAGAAGGCAAAACGTTGGCGTGCCTATAACTCTATTGGCGCGGTTTGTTACAGGCACGCCAGACGCCGTCGCAACCTGAACTGGCAGAGCCTCTGCTCGTCACTAGATGACCCTCAGAAGCACGCCCAAGCCTGGCGCATCTTCGCTGCCATTCTTCGCACCAGAGAGCCTCGCTGCCTGGTTCTCTGTGTTGCTGTTGCAATGAAGATCGCCACGCATGAGTAGGCTTAGCTGCTGGCAGACATGTTTGCCTTTCCTGCTTGCCCACAGCCACCACAGGGACTACCACCTGTGCTTGCAATCAAACGGCCTGAGCTGTTCGCTGCCGAGCGGTACCTCTCCACCGAGGGTATTTTGCAGGAAATCCCCGCATTTTGCAAGGAGGAGTTTACTCTCAGCGAACAGTGCTCAACAACCGCACGAAGTGGTCTGCCCCGGAAAGGGACGGCCTCACAAACCAGGTGCTGTGCGATAATGACCCCTTCATGCGGCCCCGGTTGCTGAAGGCCTACAACTAAGTGTGGCGCACAAGTCAGGTGCTTACCGGCTTGAAAGAGGCGCTCGTGGAACCCATCCTGAAGCCACGGAAGACGGCCACGGACCCTTAATCCTACCAGCCAGTATCTCACCTCGACTGCAGGAACAGACGTGGAAGCCATGGGACATCGACACCTTCGCTGGATTGCCACCGCAACCAACGCATTCCCTCCTGAACAGAGCGGATTTCGCCCAAGGCGCTGTACATGCTACTCACTGGCTGACTTTATCGCCACCCTTAGAGGAGGCCAAGCACCGCGGTGATTACGGCATTCTCGTGCTGCTCGACGTGAGAAGTGTGTTTGGCTGTTTGCCCCACGCATCGATTTTGGACGCACTTCGCGGCCTTGGTGTGTGCGGGTGGATGTTTGACTACCTGGAGAGCTTCTTGCGCGACCACACTCTTCGCATTTGTGTTGGCTCCGCAATCAGCGGTCTCCACTCCGGGCGTACCCCAGAGCATCATATTGAGCCCTTTTCTGTTCAATTTGGCTCTTGTCAAGCTGGCCGACTTCATCCCGCGGCACACGGCGTGTGAAGTGCATGTGGTGATTTATGCCGATGACTTTGCGTTGTTTGCCTGTGGCCGCGGTCGCCACCCGGCAGCCCTTCCCGAGTGTTTCCAGGTGGCTATCGATGCGGTTGACGAATTCCTGAACGAGATTAGACGGGCGCTGCAGACGGAGGCACTGTTCATCCACCCGGGAGCGTCGACACGCCGCTCCATGCCTTGGCCCCATCGAGTGGAGCACGAACGTGCGCTACTTGGGGTTGACCATAAACCACTAGCTCAGCTGGCGACCGGCCGTCAACGATTTGAGGACGAGCAACCCCCCCCCATCTTTTTCGATCTCTTCGCTCACTCCCTCCTTCCTCTTTCTTCTTTTCACTCAAATCTATTACCTCCTTTATTCCCCTTCCCCTGTAAACCACTGCTGAGGTGTCGCACTTCGCTGCAGACATTTGCAGGGTTCCCTTTTTTTTGCAATTCCAAGAAGCACATCCTCCACCTCCGTAAGTACCTGTTCGTCATATCGCGTGGGCGAATGCGATCATCTGATTAACACACACTATACTGATATAATTGCTGCACTTCATGTTAATGTGGCTGCACTGTTGCTATAGCTGCTCCCCTACTGCACTAATCTGACGTCACTGCGAGGTCGCCGAGAACCAATACATCTAGCCAATACAATTAAAGCGAATTTCCACGTTAACGCACTTTGATGTTATAGCAATGTAGAGACATCACTCTAGTGAAAACTCCTCTACTCCTGAAGCAATGCAGTCCATTTTGTCGATGCTCAGGAAAAGACCATCGAAGCCATCAACTTCACCAGGTGGAATGGCTATCCTTCTCTGGCAGTGTCATTGCCATGCACATCGCAACTTGTATGCGCGTGCACACCATGCACATCGCAAAGGGATGCATGGTGTGCACGCGCGTCTACAAGGCAAAGGTGGCCCCCGCGGCAATGGACGTCCCCCGCGTGGACTGCACGTGGGGTGTCAAAAAAATTCTCAATATGAGCTGTTCGCGAATATTAGTCCACACTACCTGCTATTATTACCTGTACATTAGGTACAGCCACTCAGCATTGATTTAAATAAATTACATGCGATAATAAGAAGGCACAGCTCTTCTGTGGAAGGAAATAGAGCAAAGTACTTTGCGGTGATGCACGCAGTCCTTGTTATGGCTTCCAGTAGTTAGTAGTGATTGAATCTACTGGAGCTCATTGAACTTTAGTACGCAAGATCACGCTTGCACTATAGTTCAGCATATTGACGAAATTAATATGTAGATCATGTCAACTTATGCACAGTTTGGCGAACAACCATTGAATAATTAATTGATTGCTTGATTGATACATTGAGTGAGTGAGTGAGTGAGTGAGTGAGTGAAATACAATTTCAGTAAAGGCAAAGTAGTCACATTGTTGTGAAAACGGGATCTTTAAGCATCTCCTTCAAGATATCGTAACTACAATATAATGAATTATTATCCAGCGATTGCTAATCAGCTCTTGTTATAACAAATATTGTGGCAGCTAGCTCCGGATTCAGCTACTAAACAGGCATAATAGCTCTCATCTGACCACGTTGCACAACAAATTGTCGGACAATATACAAACATGTTGATAGCATATGTTGTTTAGCACATGTATTTAGTCAATGAACCATTTGAATTTTTTTATCACAGTACTGCAACTCCTCGTTGAACCCATACATAAATCCAACTGTGGACGCGACCCAAAACGTGGAGGTTGGAAGATCTATAGAAGCAGGGGCCAACGACGTTCTAAGCACGTTTGAATCACAATTCACCATCAACTCCATGGTAAGTCAAAAACACCTTGCATATATGCATCTTCCATATATTGCTGCTTCAGTGTGAAGCGCTGGCACGGAGGCCAGAGAGGGTAAAGTGATAAGTTCTTTAACGTTCAGATGTGCCATTCTAGGTCAGAAGCACTACTGCTAATGTGACCAGTTTCTGCACATTTCTTTTTGATCGTGACGACTGCTTAAAAGTAACGTACTAGTTATATCAAACCATATGCATGCTTGCAGTATTTTTTTGTCGCTTTAAGTTTGTTTGTTTATTTGTGTATCAGTTATTAAGTTTTTGTTTGTTCGTAGGCTTAGGAAAAGGCTTTGATATCACAAAATTGGGCTGATCTCACCGGTTGAATACTGGAGTGAAAATGGTTTACTATATTTCTTTTGCCTTACATGTGTTGATGCAAAATATTGTTTGATCAGTCAGTTTCACTTATACTTGACAATGCGCTAACGGGAGAGAGAAAGCTGAAAGGCGGAAAATTTTAACTCTTGCGCCGCATACCATAAAGTACCACTCATCGCGACCCGACGTGACAGAATGAGAGATCATGGTCTCTTCTTTTCGAGACCATGTGAGAGATAGAGTGATTACCTTCGGAGAAATCATAATGCATTATCAGAAGGCCAGACTTGAGTACCCACCACCAGACAAGTCCCTCCGTAATCACCGCTCCACTATCTGGAGTCTATTGCAGACACGCACTCTCCCCTTTCATTCAATGTACATCCGTGTTCAACCCGCTCTACACACACCAAGATACCACGCGTTTGGTGCACCTCACGCCGAGCTCGACCATACCATATCGGCCTATCCCATAGATACTCACACGATGTAAATCGGCACCAATCCTATATTCACAATCACAGTGGCTGAGCAGCTGGAGGCTAGGTTGCTCAGGCCGTGCCCGGAGGACCATCTCCGGGCTATCCTGGTCCCAGCCACATTTGACCCCAGCAGATACACCTTAATATAGTTTATTCTCTCTCTCTTACTCTCTCTAAAGACAGATGATGCCACACTTTTCACGCACTCACATGTGCGCACTCATCTTATCTTTTGTAAAGCCTTCCTGTATAAACTAGAAGGATGTATAAAGAACCGCTGGCGTACTCAATGACCGCTTAGTGCTATCCGCCGTTATCTTTCTAGCACACTTTCACAGCGGTGGTTAAAGGCATGACAACCAGTCTTCTGGAAAAGCGCGAAGCGAACCGCGAAACGGGATTCCCAACACATGTTTGCTGAGGTGAAGCTGGGCTTGCGCAAAGCGTGTTAGTACCGAACTTTGTCTACGGAGGCTATATTTGTCCATTTTTATGTGGTGAATGCAGTGAGGAGAACAGCAGCGTGCGAATATAGTGGAAAGCCCAGCGCTTGTGTTCGTGTCATAAAGTGAACTTTTAGCGTTTCGTTCTTCAATGTGAACGGGAATAAGCGACGAAATTGATTCATCTCTGAAGCCTTGAATACGTTATTGCCGTGTTAGCCCTCATATTTTACGTAGGCAAAAAAAGATGCACCATCTTGTGCTACGTTATGAGGACACCAGCGAATAAAGCATTTTTCTCGCACTTCCTGACGAGAGATGCATACCATCTGGCCACTTCGGAAATTAACAAGTAGCACCAAAACGGTGAATTAATGCTGGTTATTGCGAACGTAATGCGTGTCAATTTGGTGGTTTGTGTATGAGTGGCATGTTGACTTGGTAAGCACTACCGGCCCATCTCGTGGCTATATACAGCAAACTTGTTTTACAGTTCTGTGAAATAAACAAGTTGTACGAGAACCTGGACCTTGGCCTGGCCCTGTACGACATCGTGTTTGAAGACTTGGAGCTTGGGTGTCCGCCGCCCACCGCTGGCGTTTATGCGACAAACAGATTTGGGAACGTCAGCCGACACACACATAAGCTGGCGAATGACGGAGGGGCCAGTGCATGCCCGTAGCTGGTCAGCCCCGCGGAAGTTCCAGCGGCTACGCTTGGTCGTACATTATGGATCTACGACGACGAGATAGCCATGCCATCACTTAATGCACTCGTTCTCGCGGATGCGTGAGCTTGGGACCAGCAAGAAACAAGACTATTCTATGGTGCCTGTTTCTCGACTATGACAGCGCAACCCTGTATTTGTGAATTTCGTATCAACGCGATAATGTAGCGTTTGTTTTATATTCTGAATACATTTTCATCGCTGTTTGTTTTAGCTTTGAGTAGTCGAGAGTGACCACTGGTGCAAGTTCGTTTACAAACACAGTGCATATGAATTCTATTGTGTACTAGGCGGTGAATATTAGTGCTCTTTTATGAATGTTTTGTGCAGGTTGTAGACCAAATTCAGCTTGCCCACGCGTTCTTCCTGCGTCTGGTCTACGGGCATGCGTGCAGCCCTTGTAATGTACACATTTGCTTCACTTCTTTGCTACGATTGTTTACGGCTGCGTTTTCTGACGCTCAAGGTTATCACGTGTTATATGTAAGTGCGCAATGAGATCATAATCAACATTAGGGCAGCGTGACGTAAAATGAGACACGGGGCAAAACACGACATTTTGATTTTGCCGACATGAGTAGCTATTACAAAAGCCACTTCTCTTTGTTAAGTGCTAGTCATTGTTAATGTTTTCCTGCGTAAAAGTTGATCACTGCTCAGATCTTTCGCGCGGGAAAAATCACGTGGCTGGTGTCACTGTATTCGTGAACCGTCATAAAGGGGTGAAATCCACAAATCCCAGTGGATGAAGTTACAACCCCTGCAATGGCCAAAAAGAGATGATGAAGATACGCCGAACATATCCAGTTTCCAATTGTTGAATATTGCAATGAGGTGCATGCATCCAACAAAGAGCCGCATTACCATGAAGAAAGATTGTTGGTACTTGATCTGCAAGGTGTTTCACGCCCACATAGCACCGCTTTCTGTCTAGATTGAATGTGTGGATTGCGAGAACGGGGCTCATGAAGTCTACGTGAGGGTCCACGGAGTAAATTTCAAGCCTTTTTTCACAATGTGTCGTTTTGTACATTCTTCACAATGTCATTTTTTTCCACAATGTCTCGGTTTGCCCCACTCAGCGTCCAGTTTCGCCCTGCCGGTGTGGGCTAACCGAGACATCTAGAGCATCTATTTATCTGTTTTTGAAATAATATTATGTTTAACGCTAGCAAAGCGGCAATATTTATGTAGCTGATACCTTGTATACACAAATGCAAGCTTCTACAATGCTTTTAAATAGGTAGAATATACACTACCTATCTTAAATATTTTGGTGCATTTACCCCACACTGCCCTAACATTCGTACGCATATTCAGTTCCATGAGGGCCTAGTTTTGCTTTATGGTAGCAAGTGTAATGTCATTGTGGTATTTCTTTGAGTGTGGATCAGATTTTCCTCGTATAACTATGTATTTAAAGCTGGTAGTTTTATCTCACGGCACGTGAAGATCGGTGAATATTCGTCAGGTGCGTTACCTTTTGAATGTTTTGGTTTTCGAACGAGCAGTCGAGATAAACGAAGGACGAGAACGAACTCCGTAAACGTCCAATGGCTAGACGGGGGATGATCAGTCTCAATGGGCTCGAGGCAACCATATCTCATTTTGTAAGTCTGCAAGTAAATTCACGATTTCGTAGTCATACAACTTGTCTACCACAATCTGGACAACAACACGTAACGGGTACAAGCTACATGTTCCGAATAAGACACAGAGAATGGCAGCGAATAATATAAAGGCGAAAGCTTTTATTGTCTCATACTTGCTGCGTTCATCCGGCTGTTCGTGCTCTGGAATGTGGTAGCTGTGGCCTCTCCTCTTTACACACACTCATCAATCACGTGGTGGCGTGGCAGCGCATAGCGACACTTGCGCCCCCACAACTGTGACCACTCTCCCTTACACATTTTAAGCAATCATGCGATTGGAGACTGTGTGAGAATCTGAGAAGACTAGTGAATGATGCATGTAAGAAAAAAGACCAATTCAAGTCATGGCATATACGGTCAAATGGCTTCACGCTTTCGCCGAACGTGCTTCCGAATTCACAAAGTCTCATTAAAACTTTTAGAATATCAACGGCTAAAGGGAGCATCATCACAAAAAAGTAAGAAGTAAGTTGAATCGTAATAATTCTACTGTTCTGTATAAACCGTAGTGGATTCTAATATAACATTAAGGAAAAACCGCGAAGAATGAAACGGCGATAGGCGAGCTAAGAGATCAGCCTGAATTGCATGTCATAACGCACAACTTTAATCTATCTATATGTAAATATTGAGGAAGTAAAATGGAGAAATTATCTCGTTATGTTTAGCACGTCTTTCGTTTTCTTTGATTTCACAAATCTCGTTGCATGTTCTTTTTTTTTTGTACATCTAATATAGACAAGAACCAGTCATCTGAAATCTGCAACTCGCTGGCTTTGTGGTCACCTCACATTGTGTGGTTGTAGCAAACAAAAATTAAGTGACCTTGTTAATCAGAAATTGAAAGCAAAGTTCACTTTTTCGTGTCATATTTTAAGGGATCACACTTGTGGGCACTATTAACGCATAGCGTAAAAGAACTCGTTTAGAGAAATAATGGTGTCAGCGTCAGCGTGGGTGTGGGCGTGGTCATGGTTGTGAGCGAAAATCCATGCTTTCTGCGACCAGAACATTGAAACAAAATGTAAATAAACTAACCATTAAAATTGTCGGGTATAATTGAAGATCAAACCAAGGGCGTCAATCGGTCGAGCAGGTGTCCCACGAAGATCCACGGGATTCGTTACGCCTTTTTAAAGAAAACAAAAATACTATATATGAAAGCCGTCTTGTGCAGTCTCCCTATAACGCATCATATATTGCTTTACAGAAACGTATAGTTGCGTTAGGTGCCATAACAGGAATTGAGCAAGGAGTGGGTCTTTTAAAGGCCTTCGCTGAAGAAATTGCAGCGCAGGGACAACTATGCTAGCAAAATGCATTCAGTATTTCTTTGCAACAGACAGCTCTACGTGCACGGTAGTTCGTTTTTTTTACAGCACGGATTACGCACGCTCCGACAACTCAAGGAGTTTATCAGTTCAGTAGTCGATGTCAACGAATCCCGATTATGCCATCGCGATTTACTCTGGAAGAAAGAACTCAAACATCCTAGGATTTATTTTTCGAAGGGGTGCCTCCTAAAGCCAATGTGATCATGCAATGCTTTGTATGAATCGCGATAGCATGACCTCGGAATGTCTCTTTTGACAATGTATAGACTTACCATTCAACTGGTCCGAAAGTAAAGAACATACTTGTTAGACTACTGGAAGCACTGTCAACGTCTCGATGTCATTCAAATTTGTTATATGCCGTGCAAAAAAATAACTGGAGGCCAAAAAAATCAATATTGCTAGTGTCACACACACACCTATTAAATATATATTCTAATGTAAATTCGAGGTCAAAAGCGCTAGCAGCGTCGGTACAGAAGTAGCAAGAGCAGGCCGAGAATACGGGCAGCGTCGCAGCAGCAACCAGGCAGCCTTAGCTCGCGCCTCACGCTAACGTGTCGATGTCGCTGCAGTAGTGGGCATTCCTCTTCACTACATTTCGTCTCCCGTCGAAAAAGGAGCCATCCTGGTGACTCACGGGGATCAGAGTACAAGCGGATCGTAATAAGGTTTCAACCACTGTACGTGAACGGTTTCACGACCACGAAAGCGCTGGTCTGTGGATGGCGTAACGGGTTCGACGATGTATTAACAGGTGAAGTCTGCGAGACAATGCGGCAGGGTCCTTGGTATTTTGAAACAAGCTTCGAGGAAAGGCCTGTAGAGACAGCAGGAACCCAAAGCCACACAAGAGTGTCCAGAACAAAGTTAGGATACGGCTGGTTATCCTCACGTCGAGATTTTAGTCTCCATTGGTCGATGTTTGTAAACGACTGGGCGAGCTTACGGCATTCCTCGGCGCGGCGGGCAGCTTCAGAGATAGGCGTAGACTCTGAGGAATCGGGGTGGTAGGGTAGAATGGTATCTAGTGTGGTGGAAGGGTCTCGGCCATATAACAGGAAAAATGGCGAAAAGCCCGAAGTCGCCTGTGCAGCAGTGTATTATGCGGTCACAAAAGGCAGAATGAGGTCCCAGTCCGAGTGTTCTGAGGCAACATACTTAGATAACATGTCCCCTAGGGCACGGTTTAATCTTTCCGTCAATCCATTCGTCTGCAGATGGTAGGCGGTGGTAGTGCGGTGAATGATACGGCATTCGGCTAGGAGTGCGTTGACGACTTCAGAAAAAAATACACGTCCTCTGTCGCTGAGAAGTTCACGTGGTGTGCCGTGACGCAGAATGAAGTTCCTCCGGAGAAAAATGATACTACGCGTGCTGTGCCAGCACGCAAAGCGGTTGTTTCCGCGTATCGCGTGAAGTAGTCGACAGCGACAACGATTCAACGGTTTCCGGAAGCCGTGAATGGTAGAGGCCCATACAGATCTATTCCAACGCGGTTGAAAAGCCTCGCTGGGCAAGGGATTGACTGGATCGGACCAGAGCCGTGATGAGGGAGAGCTTTGCGTCGTTGGCACTGAGGGCATGACTGAATGTATTTGCGCAAAAGGGTGTACATGCCTCGCCAATAAAACTGGTAGCAAAGCCGAGCGTATGTTTTGAAGACACCCGCATGTGCGCACTCAGGGTAGTGTGGAAAGCTGAACATATGGCAGCACGAAGATGGCAGGTATGACGAGTAACCACTTTCGGCCGTCGGACTTCTAATTCCTGCGATAAAGGAGGCCATCGCGGACCTCAGAGTGAACCGCTTGATGGCACAACGTTCGAGAAGATGGAGATATCGATGGCTCCGAAAGGAATCGCAGAAGAGCGCTCATCCAGTGATCCTTACGTTGCTCGGACGCCATGTCGCAGTTTTCTGGGAACGCAACCAATTCGTCCACGGCAGATAGACATGAAGAGCTTTTGGAGGACACAGGTGAACATGATAGGGCGTCGGCATCAGTGTGTTGTCGGCCAGACCTGTAGACAACACGCATGTCGAACTCTAGAAACCGCAAAGCCCAGCGAGCTAAATGGCTGGAGGGGTCTTTCAATGTGGATAACCAGCAAAGCGCATGGTGATCGGTGACTACATCGAAGGGGTGACCATTGCTATGCCTGCGAGTCCACACTGAACGTCCATGCCTTTGAAAAAGGCAATCTGTGTCAAGGCCAGCACGCGAGCTCGCCTGATGCGAACAACTCAACGGCGTCATCACGCGGCGGCGCCTTTCTGTCACGCACGCACAGCGAGCCCGTCAAAGCAATCGGCGCCTTTCTGTCTGCCGAGTCTGACGCAATGCATGGCGACGTCACTTGTCCTTGAGTTGCAGCCACGTGCAGCGCAGCGGCTCCGGATTCGATGAGAATGACGCGGCCCAGCGGTGACCCCATTGGATGATTCTGACCTCACGGCCAGCGGCGCTTCTGGTCGGACATTTGGTTACTCAAAGAATCCTCCCGGTGCATATAAAAAAAAGCCCTGAGGCGCGTCGCGAGCAGTAGACCTGTTTGTCAGAGGAGAGAGCTTCGCCATCCGACTCTCTAAGCTGTCGGCCCCAGTGCCGAATTCGTAACGCCTCTATGTCTCTGCTGTACATAAACCTTGTTAACTCACCGTGGTCTCGTCCGCTCGTCTATCAGCTCTGCGCAGAAGCAGTCGCGAGCTGAGAAACCTACGCTACCAAACGGCTGGTGACCTTCCAGGCGGAGTTCGAAGCAGTGGCGCCGTCGGGACCGTGTTCGCGTCACCGTCTTTCGTAACAGTGGAGTCAGCGGCGAGATTCGTGGTGCCCTTCGTAATGTCATCGGAGGCGCGCTTCGTAACACCAAAACGGTACGGTATAAATTTACCTAGAGCCCACATAATTTCCAGACACTCCTTCTCTGTCACAGAATAGTTCTTCTCCGATTTGGTGAGAGTACGGCTTGTGTATGCGACTACGTACTCCTCAAATCCCGATTTGCGCTGCGCGAGCACGGCGCCGAGTCCAACACTGCTGGCATCTGTGTGTACCTCAGTCGGAGCAGTCGGGTCAAAGTGACGCAAGATTGGCGCCGAGGTTAACAGGCGACGCAACTTTTCGAAAGCATCGTCACAGGCGGGTGACCAAACGTAACTTTTCGAGTCACTGCGCAGAAGTTCGGTCAATGGGGTGGTTATTATCGCAAAATTCCGAATAAAGTGGTGTAAATAGGAGCAGAGGCCAAGAAAGCCGCACAGATCCTTCGGAGAGGCATGTCTAGGGAACTCTGCAACTGCCCGAAGCTTGGCGGTGTCAGGAATACCTTCTTTGGAGTCAAGATGGCCCAAGACGGTCAGCTGATTTGCGCCGAAGCGGCATTTTTTTCAGGTTGAACTGAAGGCCGGCGTCAGTTAGGCACTGCAGTACTTATTCTAGCCTGCGGAGATGTGTTGGAAAGTGTGGTGAAATAATAACTACGTCATCAAAATAGCACCAGCATGTTTTCCACTTCAGGCCACGCAAAAGATTGTCCATCATGCGCTCGAATGTTGCGGGCGCGTTGCAAAGACCGAAAGGCATGACACAGAATTCTTAAAGGCCATCAGGTGTGACACAGGCCGTCTTAGGCTGATCTTCAGGTGCCAGAAGGACTTGCAAGTAGCCACTCCGTAGGTCAATAGAAAAGAAGTACTTCGCACCTTGCAGGCAGTCAAGGGCATCGTAGATTTTTGGTAAGGGGTAAACGTCCTTTCGAGTTATTTTGTTAGGACGACGGTAGCCAACACATGAGCGAATTGACCCGTCCTTCTTCTTAACGAGAACAACTGGTTAGCCCAGGAGCAATTTGAAGGCTCGATGACGTCACGCTTGAGCATGTCAGCTACTTGGTCATCAATAACCTGGCACTCGGCTGCGGACACGCGATAGGGTCTTTGACGCAATGGCGCATTGGTACCCGCATTGATGCGGTGACACACAGTGGACGTGCGGCCGAGGGGAGTATGCTGGCAGTCAAAGGAAGAACAGAACTTCTCCAGCAGTCGTAGAAGCTAAGCACGTTGCGAAATGGTTAACGTGTCGGCGATGGAGCTGCTGAGTACGTCAGGCCTGGTAGTCTGCGGCGAAGAAACACAAGTCACTCCGGCGACTTTGTGTTTGGCGGAAGGACCAGTCGACATGTCGACAATTGAAGAAGGGTCGAGACTGTAAACCCACCCGACGCACTCACCCCGAAGTAGTGTTA